>NW_028126232.1:0-681914 GCF_965194825.1 Balaenoptera physalus
GTTTCATGGGTTTTTAAAAGTAATTTATTTTTATAATGGGGTTTAGCTGCTTTTCACGGCTGTGTTTATGCCGCTTTACACCCACTTGACACACTAACAGAGAGATATCAATACATAGGTTTTAAGATTATTACTAGTCAGATATATTCTTGTGCGGTGAATCGGGCGTGTTGAGTCCAGTTCTCTGAGCAAGGAGTAGGTCTTGTCTATTACATATTGGGATTATGGAACGGTATCTGAGCTAATTTGAAACTCTCGTTTTATGTATCACCCCACCTCACCTTTCCCGTTAAGCAGCCATAGTGTGTTTTCTGCATGTGTGACTCTGTTCTGTTTTGTAATTCAGTTCAAGTGTAACGGTTTTTACATTCCCTCTATAAGTGACACCTTATGAGAAGTGTCCTTTTCTGTGTGACTTATTTCACTTAGAATCGTCTTACCTAAATCCACTCATCATGCTGCTACTAGCCTTATGACATTGATTTCATGGCTGAGTGATATTCCATTGTACATAAGGACCACAACTTTTTTATCCATTTTTCGCTTTCCTGGGATATTTAAGGTGGAATGAAGTGGAGGTCCTTGTCAACAGAGCAGCCCTAAACTTTGGGGTGCTTGTGTCTTGCTGATTTTCAATTTTCCCACTTTATCCCCCCATGCGTGGAAGTGCCCTATGCTCTCTAAGCTGTGTTTTTTAGATGTTTCAGGACACACCGTACACTTCTCCAGAGTGGCTGTTGGCGATTTACATCCCGCCCATCAGTGTAGCAAGGCTCCCATTTCTCCATGGCCTGTCCTGCATTTCTGGTTTTGACACTTTTTTCAGCATGGCCCTTTTGACCGATGGGAAGCGAGACTTCTTTGTAGCGCTGATTTGCCTTTCCAGGTTGCTTGGTTGGCCAAAAAGGGCGTATGCGTTTTTTCCTGAATATATTCAGGAAAAAACGCATACGCCCTTTTTGGCCAAGGGCATCATTGTCAACGTTTTGCCGCTTTTCATGTGCTTTAAAGGCGATTCGAATCTACCTCCTGAAATCTGTTTCCTGCAATTCTGCCTTGATTTCAAATCCTCTTCTTTGCCTTCCCTCAATATATTTGTGGACGAGAGTTATCATTTATAACTCTGCAGGTTTGTGAATTGCAGTGCCCTGAAGCTCCATTTTACAAGTCGCTTTTTGGGAACTGGCCGCAAAAGCACAGGATGGCTTCAGGCCCTGTTCTGGTTCCGGGGGGCAGGCTGAGCCTGTGGTTAATTCTTCTTCCTGATGGGAAAATAGAGTGACCTGTGCCTGTCCCAACACCAAGAGCTAGTCTCTCATTGGTTCCCCGTCTTCCCGTTCATCCTCAGGACAAATTGCAACCTGTACGGAACAGGAGGTTAAAGGTGCTGATGCTCCAAGTAGGGAGATTGCTAGTAAAGTGGCTGGAATGGCGAACCCGAGCACAAGGAGATGAGAAATGAGGTGCGTTTTAGAAACCTCTCCCCATCACACGGTGTACCATCTTCTGGGTTTCTCATGCATGTTTTCGATGTAGGAAGATGCCCTTGAATCTGGAGATTTGGGACCCATGCGCTGGGTAGCACGCAGTATTACTTTAAAGGGTCTGCGTTTGCTCACCCAACCTCACCAAACCTCTCAGCCCCAAGAGTGTCCACCCCTATGTCTCATCCAGCTGTGGGTCTAGATATGGTCAATCCAGGTTGCATCACAGCCCCTGAACGAATTGTGTAAGAATTTCTCTCTCTTTCCCTGTCTTTGTTTCATGGGTTTTTAAAAGTAATTTATTTTTATAATGGGGTTTAGCTGCTTTTCACGGCTGTGTTTATGCCGCTTTACACCCACTTGACACACTAACAGAGAGATATCAATACATAGGTTTTAAGATTATTACTAGTCAGATATATTCTTGTGCGGTGAATCGGGCGTGTTGAGTCCAGTTCTCTGAGCAAGGAGTAGGTCTTGTCTATTACATATTGGGATTATGGAACGGTATCTGAGCTAATTTGAAACTCTCGTTTTATGTATCACCCCACCTCACCTTTCCCGTTAAGCAGCCATAGTGTGTTTTCTGCATGTGTGACTCTGTTCTGTTTTGTAATTCAGTTCAAGTGTAACGGTTTTTACATTCCCTCTATAAGTGACACCTTATGAGAAGTGTCCTTTTCTGTGTGACTTATTTCACTTAGAATCGTCTTACCTAAATCCACTCATCATGCTGCTACTAGCCTTATGACATTGATTTCATGGCTGAGTGATATTCCATTGTACATAAGGACCACAACTTTTTTATCCATTTTTCGCTTTCCTGGGATATTTAAGGTGGAATGAAGTGGAGGTCCTTGTCAACAGAGCAGCCCTAAACTTTGGGGTGCTTGTGTCTTGCTGATTTTCAATTTTCCCACTTTATCCCCCCATGCGTGGAAGTGCCCTATGCTCTCTAAGCTGTGTTTTTTAGATGTTTCAGGACACACCGTACACTTCTCCAGAGTGGCTGTTGGCGATTTACATCCCGCCCATCAGTGTAGCAAGGCTCCCATTTCTCCATGGCCTGTCCTGCATTTCTGGTTTTGACACTTTTTTCAGCATGGCCCTTTTGACCGATGGGAAGCGAGACTTCTTTGTAGCGCTGATTTGCCTTTCCAGGTTGCTTGGTTGGCCAAAAAGGGCGTATGCGTTTTTTCCTGAATATATTCAGGAAAAAACGCATACGCCCTTTTTGGCCAAGGGCATCATTGTCAACGTTTTGCCGCTTTTCATGTGCTTTAAAGGCGATTCGAATCTACCTCCTGAAATCTGTTTCCTGCAATTCTGCCTTGATTTCAAATCCTCTTCTTTGCCTTCCCTCAATATATTTGTGGACGAGAGTTATCATTTATAACTCTGCAGGTTTGTGAATTGCAGTGCCCTGAAGCTCCATTTTACAAGTCGCTTTTTTGGGAACTGGCCGCAAAAGCACAGGATGGCTTCAGGCCCTGTTCTGGTTCCGGGGGGCAGGCTGAGCCTGTGGTTAATTCTTCTTCCTGATGGGAAAATAGAGTGACCTGTGCCTGTCCCAACACCAAGAGCTAGTCTCTCATTGGTTCCCCGTCTTCCCGTTCATCCTCAGGACAAATTGCAACCTGTACGGAACAGGAGGTTAAAGGTGCTGATGCTCCAAGTAGGGAGATTGCTAGTAAAGTGGCTGGAATGGCGAACCCGAGCACAAGGAGATGAGAAATGAGGTGCGTTTTAGAAACCTTTCCCCATCACACGGTGTACCATCTTCTGGGTTTCTCATGCATGTTTTCGATGTAGGAAGATGCCCTTGAATCTGGAGATTTGGGACCCATGCGCTGGGTAGCACGCAGTATTACTTTAAAGGGTCTGCGTTTGCTCACCCAACCTCACCAAACCTCTCAGCCCCAAGAGTGTCCACCCCTATGTCTCATCCAGCTGTGGGTCTAGATATGGTCAATCCAGGTTGCATCACAGCCCCTGAACGAATTGTGTAAGAATTTCTCTCTCTTTCCCTGTCTTTGTTTCATGGGTTTTTAAAAGTAATTTATTTTTATAATGGGGTTTAGCTGCTTTTCACGGCTGTGTTTATGCCGCTTTACACCCACTTGACACACTAACAGAGAGATATCAATACATAGGTTTTAAGATTATTACTAGTCAGATATATTCTTGTGCGGTGAATCGGGCGTGTTGAGTCCAGTTCTCTGAGCAAGGAGTAGGTCTTGTCTATTACATATTGGGATTATGGAACGGTATCTGAGCTAATTTGAAACTCTCGTTTTATGTATCACCCCACCTCACCTTTCCCGTTAAGCAGCCATAGTGTGTTTTCTGCATGTGTGACTCTGTTCTGTTTTGTAATTCAGTTCAAGTGTAACGGTTTTTACATTCCCTCTATAAGTGACACCTTATGAGAAGTGTCCTTTTCTGTGTGACTTATTTCACTTAGAATCGTCTTACCTAAATCCACTCATCATGCTGCTACTAGCCTTATGACATTGATTTCATGGCTGAGTGATATTCCATTGTACATAAGGACCACAACTTTTTTATCCATTTTTTCGCTTTCCTGGGATATTTAAGGTGGAATGAAGTGGAGGTCCTTGTCAACAGAGCAGCCCTAAACTTTGGGGTGCTTGTGTCTTGCTGATTTTCAATTTTCCCACTTTATCCCCCCATGCGTGGAAGTGCCCTATGCTCTCTAAGCTGTGTTTTTTAGATGTTTCAGGACACACCGTACACTTCTCCAGAGTGGCTGTTGGCGATTTACATCCCGCCCATCAGTGTAGCAAGGCTCCCATTTCTCCATGGCCTGTCCTGCATTTCTGGTTTTGACACTTTTTTCAGCATGGCCCTTTTGACCGATGGGAAGCGAGACTTCTTTGTAGCGCTGATTTGCCTTTCCAGGTTGCTTGGTTGGCCAAAAAGGGCGTATGCGTTTTTTCCTGAATATATTCAGGAAAAAACGCATACGCCCTTTTTGGCCAAGGGCATCATTGTCAACGTTTTGCCGCTTTTCATGTGCTTTAAAGGCGATTCGAATCTACCTCCTGAAATCTGTTTCCTGCAATTCTGCCTTGATTTCAAATCCTCTTCTTTGCCTTCCCTCAATATATTTGTGGACGAGAGTTATCATTTATAACTCTGCAGGTTTGTGAATTGCAGTGCCCTGAAGCTCCATTTTACAAGTCGCTTTTTTGGGAACTGGCCGCAAAAGCACAGGATGGCTTCAGGCCCTGTTCTGGTTCCGGGGGCAGGCTGAGCCTGTGGTTAATTCTTCTTCCTGATGGGAAAATAGAGTGACCTGTGCCTGTCCCAACACCAAGAGCTAGTCTCTCATTGGTTCCCCGTCTTCCCGTTCATCCTCAGGACAAATTGCAACCTGTACGGAACAGGAGGTTAAAGGTGCTGATGCTCCAAGTAGGGAGATTGCTAGTAAAGTGGCTGGAATGGCGAACCCGAGCACAAGGAGATGAGAAATGAGGTGCGTTTTAGAAACCTTTCCCCATCACACGGTGTACCATCTTCTGGGTTTCTCATGCATGTTTTCGATGTAGGAAGATGCCCTTGAATCTGGAGATTTGGGACCCATGCGCTGGGTAGCACGCAGTATTACTTTAAAGGGTCTGCGTTTGCTCACCCAACCTCACCAAACCTCTCAGCCCCAAGAGTGTCCACCCCTATGTCTCATCCAGCTGTGGGTCTAGATATGGTCAATCCAGGTTGCATCACAGCCCCTGAACGAATTGTGTAAGAATTTCTCTCTCTTTCCCTGTCTTTGTTTCATGGGTTTTTAAAAGTAATTTATTTTTATAATGGGGTTTAGCTGCTTTTCACGGCTGTGTTTATGCCGCTTTACACCCACTTGACACACTAACAGAGAGATATCAATACATAGGTTTTAAGATTATTACTAGTCAGATATATTCTTGTGCGGTGAATCGGGCGTGTTGAGTCCAGTTCTCTGAGCAAGGAGTAGGTCTTGTCTATTACATATTGGGATTATGGAACGGTATCTGAGCTAATTTGAAACTCTCGTTTTATGTATCACCCCACCTCACCTTTCCCGTTAAGCAGCCATAGTGTGTTTTCTGCATGTGTGACTCTGTTCTGTTTTGTAATTCAGTTCAAGTGTAACGGTTTTTACATTCCCTCTATAAGTGACACCTTATGAGAAGTGTCCTTTTCTGTGTGACTTATTTCACTTAGAATCGTCTTACCTAAATCCACTCATCATGCTGCTACTAGCCTTATGACATTGATTTCATGGCTGAGTGATATTCCATTGTACATAAGGACCACAACTTTTTTATCCATTTTTCGCTTTCCTGGGATATTTAAGGTGGAATGAAGTGGAGGTCCTTGTCAACAGAGCAGCCCTAAACTTTGGGGTGCTTGTGTCTTGCTGATTTTCAATTTTCCCACTTTATCCCCCCATGCGTGGAAGTGCCCTATGCTCTCTAAGCTGTGTTTTTTAGATGTTTCAGGACACACCGTACACTTCTCCAGAGTGGCTGTTGGCGATTTACATCCCGCCCATCAGTGTAGCAAGGCTCCCATTTCTCCATGGCCTGTCCTGCATTTCTGGTTTTGACACTTTTTTCAGCATGGCCCTTTTGACCGATGGGAAGCGAGACTTCTTTGTAGCGCTGATTTGCCTTTCCAGGTTGCTTGGTTGGCCAAAAAGGGCGTATGCGTTTTTTCCTGAATATATTCAGGAAAAAACGCATACGCCCTTTTTGGCCAAGGGCATCATTGTCAACGTTTTGCCGCTTTTCATGTGCTTTAAAGGCGATTCGAATCTACCTCCTGAAATCTGTTTCCTGCAATTCTGCCTTGATTTCAAATCCTCTTCTTTGCCTTCCCTCAATATATTTGTGGACGAGAGTTATCATTTATAACTCTGCAGGTTTGTGAATTGCAGTGCCCTGAAGCTCCATTTTACAAGTCGCTTTTTTGGGAACTGGCCGCAAAAGCACAGGATGGCTTCAGGCCCTGTTCTGGTTCCGGGGGGCAGGCTGAGCCTGTGGTTAATTCTTCTTCCTGATGGGAAAATAGAGTGACCTGTGCCTGTCCCAACACCAAGAGCTAGTCTCTCATTGGTTCCCCGTCTTCCCGTTCATCCTCAGGACAAATTGCAACCTGTACGGAACAGGAGGTTAAAGGTGCTGATGCTCCAAGTAGGGAGATTGCTAGTAAAGTGGCTGGAATGGCGAACCCGAGCACAAGGAGATGAGAAATGAGGTGCGTTTTAGAAACCTTTCCCCATCACACGGTGTACCATCTTCTGGGTTTCTCATGCATGTTTTCGATGTAGGAAGATGCCCTTGAATCTGGAGATTTGGGACCCATGCGCTGGGTAGCACGCAGTATTACTTTAAAGGGTCTGCGTTTGCTCACCCAACCTCACCAAACCTCTCAGCCCCAAGAGTGTCCACCCCTATGTCTCATCCAGCTGTGGGTCTAGATATGGTCAATCCAGGTTGCATCACAGCCCCTGAACGAATTGTGTAAGAATTTCTCTCTCTTTCCCTGTCTTTGTTTCATGGGTTTTTAAAAGTAATTTATTTTTATAATGGGGTTTAGCTGCTTTTCACGGCTGTGTTTATGCCGCTTTACACCCACTTGACACACTAACAGAGAGATATCAATACATAGGTTTTAAGATTATTACTAGTCAGATATATTCTTGTGCGGTGAATCGGGCGTGTTGAGTCCAGTTCTCTGAGCAAGGAGTAGGTCTTGTCTATTACATATTGGGATTATGGAACGGTATCTGAGCTAATTTGAAACTCTCGTTTTATGTATCACCCCACCTCACCTTTCCCGTTAAGCAGCCATAGTGTGTTTTCTGCATGTGTGACTCTGTTCTGTTTTGTAATTCAGTTCAAGTGTAACGGTTTTTACATTCCCTCTATAAGTGACACCTTATGAGAAGTGTCCTTTTCTGTGTGACTTATTTCACTTAGAATCGTCTTACCTAAATCCACTCATCATGCTGCTACTAGCCTTATGACATTGATTTCATGGCTGAGTGATATTCCATTGTACATAAGGACCACAACTTTTTTATCCATTTTTCGCTTTCCTGGGATATTTAAGGTGGAATGAAGTGGAGGTCCTTGTCAACAGAGCAGCCCTAAACTTTGGGGTGCTTGTGTCTTGCTGATTTTCAATTTTCCCACTTTATCCCCCCATGCGTGGAAGTGCCCTATGCTCTCTAAGCTGTGTTTTTTAGATGTTTCAGGACACACCGTACACTTCTCCAGAGTGGCTGTTGGCGATTTACATCCCGCCCATCAGTGTAGCAAGGCTCCCATTTCTCCATGGCCTGTCCTGCATTTCTGGTTTTGACACTTTTTTCAGCATGGCCCTTTTGACCGATGGGAAGCGAGACTTCTTTGTAGCGCTGATTTGCCTTTCCAGGTTGCTTGGTTGGCCAAAAAGGGCGTATGCGTTTTTTCCTGAATATATTCAGGAAAAAACGCATACGCCCTTTTTGGCCAAGGGCATCATTGTCAACGTTTTGCCGCTTTTCATGTGCTTTAAAGGCGATTCGAATCTACCTCCTGAAATCTGTTTCCTGCAATTCTGCCTTGATTTCAAATCCTCTTCTTTGCCTTCCCTCAATATATTTGTGGACGAGAGTTATCATTTATAACTCTGCAGGTTTGTGAATTGCAGTGCCCTGAAGCTCCATTTTACAAGTCGCTTTTTTGGGAACTGGCCGCAAAAGCACAGGATGGCTTCAGGCCCTGTTCTGGTTCCGGGGGGCAGGCTGAGCCTGTGGTTAATTCTTCTTCCTGATGGGAAAATAGAGTGACCTGTGCCTGTCCCAACACCAAGAGCTAGTCTCTCATTGGTTCCCCGTCTTCCCGTTCATCCTCAGGACAAATTGCAACCTGTACGGAACAGGAGGTTAAAGGTGCTGATGCTCCAAGTAGGGAGATTGCTAGTAAAGTGGCTGGAATGGCGAACCCGAGCACAAGGAGATGAGAAATGAGGTGCGTTTTAGAAACCTTTCCCCATCACACGGTGTACCATCTTCTGGGTTTCTCATGCATGTTTTCGATGTAGGAAGATGCCCTTGAATCTGGAGATTTGGGACCCATGCGCTGGGTAGCACGCAGTATTACTTTAAAGGGTCTGCGTTTGCTCACCCAACCTCACCAAACCTCTCAGCCCCAAGAGTGTCCACCCCTATGTCTCATCCAGCTGTGGGTCTAGATATGGTCAATCCAGGTTGCATCACAGCCCCTGAACGAATTGTGTAAGAATTTCTCTCTCTTTCCCTGTCTTTGTTTCATGGGTTTTTAAAAGTAATTTATTTTTATAATGGGGTTTAGCTGCTTTTCACGGCTGTGTTTATGCCGCTTTACACCCACTTGACACACTAACAGAGAGATATCAATACATAGGTTTTAAGATTATTACTAGTCAGATATATTCTTGTGCGGTGAATCGGGCGTGTTGAGTCCAGTTCTCTGAGCAAGGAGTAGGTCTTGTCTATTACATATTGGGATTATGGAACGGTATCTGAGCTAATTTGAAACTCTCGTTTTATGTATCACCCCACCTCACCTTTCCCGTTAAGCAGCCATAGTGTGTTTTCTGCATGTGTGACTCTGTTCTGTTTTGTAATTCAGTTCAAGTGTAACGGTTTTTACATTCCCTCTATAAGTGACACCTTATGAGAAGTGTCCTTTTCTGTGTGACTTATTTCACTTAGAATCGTCTTACCTAAATCCACTCATCATGCTGCTACTAGCCTTATGACATTGATTTCATGGCTGAGTGATATTCCATTGTACATAAGGACCACAACTTTTTTATCCATTTTTCGCTTTCCTGGGATATTTAAGGTGGAATGAAGTGGAGGTCCTTGTCAACAGAGCAGCCCTAAACTTTGGGGTGCTTGTGTCTTGCTGATTTTCAATTTTCCCACTTTATCCCCCCATGCGTGGAAGTGCCCTATGCTCTCTAAGCTGTGTTTTTTAGATGTTTCAGGACACACCGTACACTTCTCCAGAGTGGCTGTTGGCGATTTACATCCCGCCCATCAGTGTAGCAAGGCTCCCATTTCTCCATGGCCTGTCCTGCATTTCTGGTTTTGACACTTTTTTCAGCATGGCCCTTTTGACCGATGGGAAGCGAGACTTCTTTGTAGCGCTGATTTGCCTTTCCAGGTTGCTTGGTTGGCCAAAAAGGGCGTATGCGTTTTTTCCTGAATATATTCAGGAAAAAACGCATACGCCCTTTTTGGCCAAGGGCATCATTGTCAACGTTTTGCCGCTTTTCATGTGCTTTAAAGGCGATTCGAATCTACCTCCTGAAATCTGTTTCCTGCAATTCTGCCTTGATTTCAAATCCTCTTCTTTGCCTTCCCTCAATATATTTGTGGACGAGAGTTATCATTTATAACTCTGCAGGTTTGTGAATTGCAGTGCCCTGAAGCTCCATTTTACAAGTCGCTTTTTTGGGAACTGGCCGCAAAAGCACAGGATGGCTTCAGGCCCTGTTCTGGTTCCGGGGGGCAGGCTGAGCCTGTGGTTAATTCTTCTTCCTGATGGGAAAATAGAGTGACCTGTGCCTGTCCCAACACCAAGAGCTAGTCTCTCATTGGTTCCCCGTCTTCCCGTTCATCCTCAGGACAAATTGCAACCTGTACGGAACAGGAGGTTAAAGGTGCTGATGCTCCAAGTAGGGAGATTGCTAGTAAAGTGGCTGGAATGGCGAACCCGAGCACAAGGAGATGAGAAATGAGGTGCGTTTTAGAAACCTTTCCCCATCACACGGTGTACCATCTTCTGGGTTTCTCATGCATGTTTTCGATGTAGGAAGATGCCCTTGAATCTGGAGATTTGGGACCCATGCGCTGGGTAGCACGCAGTATTACTTTAAAGGGTCTGCGTTTGCTCACCCAACCTCACCAAACCTCTCAGCCCCAAGAGTGTCCACCCCTATGTCTCATCCAGCTGTGGGTCTAGATATGGTCAATCCAGGTTGCATCACAGCCCCTGAACGAATTGTGTAAGAATTTCTCTCTCTTTCCCTGTCTTTGTTTCATGGGTTTTTAAAAGTAATTTATTTTTATAATGGGGTTTAGCTGCTTTTCACGGCTGTGTTTATGCCGCTTTACACCCACTTGACACACTAACAGAGAGATATCAATACATAGGTTTTAAGATTATTACTAGTCAGATATATTCTTGTGCGGTGAATCGGGCGTGTTGAGTCCAGTTCTCTGAGCAAGGAGTAGGTCTTGTCTATTACATATTGGGATTATGGAACGGTATCTGAGCTAATTTGAAACTCTCGTTTTATGTATCACCCCACCTCACCTTTCCCGTTAAGCAGCCATAGTGTGTTTTCTGCATGTGTGACTCTGTTCTGTTTTGTAATTCAGTTCAAGTGTAACGGTTTTTACATTCCCTCTATAAGTGACACCTTATGAGAAGTGTCCTTTTCTGTGTGACTTATTTCACTTAGAATCGTCTTACCTAAATCCACTCATCATGCTGCTACTAGCCTTATGACATTGATTTCATGGCTGAGTGATATTCCATTGTACATAAGGACCACAACTTTTTTATCCATTTTTCGCTTTCCTGGGATATTTAAGGTGGAATGAAGTGGAGGTCCTTGTCAACAGAGCAGCCCTAAACTTTGGGGTGCTTGTGTCTTGCTGATTTTCAATTTTCCCACTTTATCCCCCCATGCGTGGAAGTGCCCTATGCTCTCTAAGCTGTGTTTTTTAGATGTTTCAGGACACACCGTACACTTCTCCAGAGTGGCTGTTGGCGATTTACATCCCGCCCATCAGTGTAGCAAGGCTCCCATTTCTCCATGGCCTGTCCTGCATTTCTGGTTTTGACACTTTTTTCAGCATGGCCCTTTTGACCGATGGGAAGCGAGACTTCTTTGTAGCGCTGATTTGCCTTTCCAGGTTGCTTGGTTGGCCAAAAAGGGCGTATGCGTTTTTTCCTGAATATATTCAGGAAAAAACGCATACGCCCTTTTTGGCCAAGGGCATCATTGTCAACGTTTTGCCGCTTTTCATGTGCTTTAAAGGCGATTCGAATCTACCTCCTGAAATCTGTTTCCTGCAATTCTGCCTTGATTTCAAATCCTCTTCTTTGCCTTCCCTCAATATATTTGTGGACGAGAGTTATCATTTATAACTCTGCAGGTTTGTGAATTGCAGTGCCCTGAAGCTCCATTTTACAAGTCGCTTTTTTGGGAACTGGCCGCAAAAGCACAGGATGGCTTCAGGCCCTGTTCTGGTTCCGGGGGGCAGGCTGAGCCTGTGGTTAATTCTTCTTCCTGATGGGAAAATAGAGTGACCTGTGCCTGTCCCAACACCAAGAGCTAGTCTCTCATTGGTTCCCCGTCTTCCCGTTCATCCTCAGGACAAATTGCAACCTGTACGGAACAGGAGGTTAAAGGTGCTGATGCTCCAAGTAGGGAGATTGCTAGTAAAGTGGCTGGAATGGCGAACCCGAGCACAAGGAGATGAGAAATGAGGTGCGTTTTAGAAACCTTTCCCCATCACACGGTGTACCATCTTCTGGGTTTCTCATGCATGTTTTCGATGTAGGAAGATGCCCTTGAATCTGGAGATTTGGGACCCATGCGCTGGGTAGCACGCAGTATTACTTTAAAGGGTCTGCGTTTGCTCACCCAACCTCACCAAACCTCTCAGCCCCAAGAGTGTCCACCCCTATGTCTCATCCAGCTGTGGGTCTAGATATGGTCAATCCAGGTTGCATCACAGCCCCTGAACGAATTGTGTAAGAATTTCTCTCTCTTTCCCTGTCTTTGTTTCATGGGTTTTTAAAAGTAATTTATTTTTATAATGGGGTTTAGCTGCTTTTCACGGCTGTGTTTATGCCGCTTTACACCCACTTGACACACTAACAGAGAGATATCAATACATAGGTTTTAAGATTATTACTAGTCAGATATATTCTTGTGCGGTGAATCGGGCGTGTTGAGTCCAGTTCTCTGAGCAAGGAGTAGGTCTTGTCTATTACATATTGGGATTATGGAACGGTATCTGAGCTAATTTGAAACTCTCGTTTTATGTATCACCCCACCTCACCTTTCCCGTTAAGCAGCCATAGTGTGTTTTCTGCATGTGTGACTCTGTTCTGTTTTGTAATTCAGTTCAAGTGTAACGGTTTTTACATTCCCTCTATAAGTGACACCTTATGAGAAGTGTCCTTTTCTGTGTGACTTATTTCACTTAGAATCGTCTTACCTAAATCCACTCATCATGCTGCTACTAGCCTTATGACATTGATTTCATGGCTGAGTGATATTCCATTGTACATAAGGACCACAACTTTTTTATCCATTTTTCGCTTTCCTGGGATATTTAAGGTGGAATGAAGTGGAGGTCCTTGTCAACAGAGCAGCCCTAAACTTTGGGGTGCTTGTGTCTTGCTGATTTTCAATTTTCCCACTTTATCCCCCCATGCGTGGAAGTGCCCTATGCTCTCTAAGCTGTGTTTTTTAGATGTTTCAGGACACACCGTACACTTCTCCAGAGTGGCTGTTGGCGATTTACATCCCGCCCATCAGTGTAGCAAGGCTCCCATTTCTCCATGGCCTGTCCTGCATTTCTGGTTTTGACACTTTTTTCAGCATGGCCCTTTTGACCGATGGGAAGCGAGACTTCTTTGTAGCGCTGATTTGCCTTTCCAGGTTGCTTGGTTGGCCAAAAAGGGCGTATGCGTTTTTTCCTGAATATATTCAGGAAAAAACGCATACGCCCTTTTTGGCCAAGGGCATCATTGTCAACGTTTTGCCGCTTTTCATGTGCTTTAAAGGCGATTCGAATCTACCTCCTGAAATCTGTTTCCTGCAATTCTGCCTTGATTTCAAATCCTCTTCTTTGCCTTCCCTCAATATATTTGTGGACGAGAGTTATCATTTATAACTCTGCAGGTTTGTGAATTGCAGTGCCCTGAAGCTCCATTTTACAAGTCGCTTTTTTGGGAACTGGCCGCAAAAGCACAGGATGGCTTCAGGCCCTGTTCTGGTTCCGGGGGGCAGGCTGAGCCTGTGGTTAATTCTTCTTCCTGATGGGAAAATAGAGTGACCTGTGCCTGTCCCAACACCAAGAGCTAGTCTCTCATTGGTTCCCCGTCTTCCCGTTCATCCTCAGGACAAATTGCAACCTGTACGGAACAGGAGGTTAAAGGTGCTGATGCTCCAAGTAGGGAGATTGCTAGTAAAGTGGCTGGAATGGCGAACCCGAGCACAAGGAGATGAGAAATGAGGTGCGTTTTAGAAACCTTTCCCCATCACACGGTGTACCATCTTCTGGGTTTCTCATGCATGTTTTCGATGTAGGAAGATGCCCTTGAATCTGGAGATTTGGGACCCATGCGCTGGGTAGCACGCAGTATTACTTTAAAGGGTCTGCGTTTGCTCACCCAACCTCACCAAACCTCTCAGCCCCAAGAGTGTCCACCCCTATGTCTCATCCAGCTGTGGGTCTAGATATGGTCAATCCAGGTTGCATCACAGCCCCTGAACGAATTGTGTAAGAATTTCTCTCTCTTTCCCTGTCTTTGTTTCATGGGTTTTTAAAAGTAATTTATTTTTATAATGGGGTTTAGCTGCTTTTCACGGCTGTGTTTATGCCGCTTTACACCCACTTGACACACTAACAGAGAGATATCAATACATAGGTTTTAAGATTATTACTAGTCAGATATATTCTTGTGCGGTGAATCGGGCGTGTTGAGTCCAGTTCTCTGAGCAAGGAGTAGGTCTTGTCTATTACATATTGGGATTATGGAACGGTATCTGAGCTAATTTGAAACTCTCGTTTTATGTATCACCCCACCTCACCTTTCCCGTTAAGCAGCCATAGTGTGTTTTCTGCATGTGTGACTCTGTTCTGTTTTGTAATTCAGTTCAAGTGTAACGGTTTTTACATTCCCTCTATAAGTGACACCTTATGAGAAGTGTCCTTTTCTGTGTGACTTATTTCACTTAGAATCGTCTTACCTAAATCCACTCATCATGCTGCTACTAGCCTTATGACATTGATTTCATGGCTGAGTGATATTCCATTGTACATAAGGACCACAACTTTTTTATCCATTTTTCGCTTTCCTGGGATATTTAAGGTGGAATGAAGTGGAGGTCCTTGTCAACAGAGCAGCCCTAAACTTTGGGGTGCTTGTGTCTTGCTGATTTTCAATTTTCCCACTTTATCCCCCCATGCGTGGAAGTGCCCTATGCTCTCTAAGCTGTGTTTTTTAGATGTTTCAGGACACACCGTACACTTCTCCAGAGTGGCTGTTGGCGATTTACATCCCGCCCATCAGTGTAGCAAGGCTCCCATTTCTCCATGGCCTGTCCTGCATTTCTGGTTTTGACACTTTTTTCAGCATGGCCCTTTTGACCGATGGGAAGCGAGACTTCTTTGTAGCGCTGATTTGCCTTTCCAGGTTGCTTGGTTGGCCAAAAAGGGCGTATGCGTTTTTTCCTGAATATATTCAGGAAAAAACGCATACGCCCTTTTTGGCCAAGGGCATCATTGTCAACGTTTTGCCGCTTTTCATGTGCTTTAAAGGCGATTCGAATCTACCTCCTGAAATCTGTTTCCTGCAATTCTGCCTTGATTTCAAATCCTCTTCTTTGCCTTCCCTCAATATATTTGTGGACGAGAGTTATCATTTATAACTCTGCAGGTTTGTGAATTGCAGTGCCCTGAAGCTCCATTTTACAAGTCGCTTTTTTGGGAACTGGCCGCAAAAGCACAGGATGGCTTCAGGCCCTGTTCTGGTTCCGGGGGGCAGGCTGAGCCTGTGGTTAATTCTTCTTCCTGATGGGAAAATAGAGTGACCTGTGCCTGTCCCAACACCAAGAGCTAGTCTCTCATTGGTTCCCCGTCTTCCCGTTCATCCTCAGGACAAATTGCAACCTGTACGGAACAGGAGGTTAAAGGTGCTGATGCTCCAAGTAGGGAGATTGCTAGTAAAGTGGCTGGAATGGCGAACCCGAGCACAAGGAGATGAGAAATGAGGTGCGTTTTAGAAACCTTTCCCCATCACACGGTGTACCATCTTCTGGGTTTCTCATGCATGTTTTCGATGTAGGAAGATGCCCTTGAATCTGGAGATTTGGGACCCATGCGCTGGGTAGCACGCAGTATTACTTTAAAGGGTCTGCGTTTGCTCACCCAACCTCACCAAACCTCTCAGCCCCAAGAGTGTCCACCCCTATGTCTCATCCAGCTGTGGGTCTAGATATGGTCAATCCAGGTTGCATCACAGCCCCTGAACGAATTGTGTAAGAATTTCTCTCTCTTTCCCTGTCTTTGTTTCATGGGTTTTTAAAAGTAATTTATTTTTATAATGGGGTTTAGCTGCTTTTCACGGCTGTGTTTATGCCGCTTTACACCCACTTGACACACTAACAGAGAGATATCAATACATAGGTTTTAAGATTATTACTAGTCAGATATATTCTTGTGCGGTGAATCGGGCGTGTTGAGTCCAGTTCTCTGAGCAAGGAGTAGGTCTTGTCTATTACATATTGGGATTATGGAACGGTATCTGAGCTAATTTGAAACTCTCGTTTTATGTATCACCCCACCTCACCTTTCCCGTTAAGCAGCCATAGTGTGTTTTCTGCATGTGTGACTCTGTTCTGTTTTGTAATTCAGTTCAAGTGTAACGGTTTTTACATTCCCTCTATAAGTGACACCTTATGAGAAGTGTCCTTTTCTGTGTGACTTATTTCACTTAGAATCGTCTTACCTAAATCCACTCATCATGCTGCTACTAGCCTTATGACATTGATTTCATGGCTGAGTGATATTCCATTGTACATAAGGACCACAACTTTTTTATCCATTTTTCGCTTTCCTGGGATATTTAAGGTGGAATGAAGTGGAGGTCCTTGTCAACAGAGCAGCCCTAAACTTTGGGGTGCTTGTGTCTTGCTGATTTTCAATTTTCCCACTTTATCCCCCCATGCGTGGAAGTGCCCTATGCTCTCTAAGCTGTGTTTTTTAGATGTTTCAGGACACACCGTACACTTCTCCAGAGTGGCTGTTGGCGATTTACATCCCGCCCATCAGTGTAGCAAGGCTCCCATTTCTCCATGGCCTGTCCTGCATTTCTGGTTTTGACACTTTTTTCAGCATGGCCCTTTTGACCGATGGGAAGCGAGACTTCTTTGTCGCGCTGATTTGCCTTTCCAGGTTGCTTGGTTGGCCAAAAAGGGCGTATGCGTTTTTTCCTGAATATATTCAGGAAAAAACGCATACGCCCTTTTTGGCCAAGGGCATCATTGTCAACGTTTTGCCGCTTTTCATGTGCTTTAAAGGCGATTCGAATCTACCTCCTGAAATCTGTTTCCTGCAATTCTGCCTTGATTTCAAATCCTCTTCTTTGCCTTCCCTCAATATATTTGTGGACGAGAGTTATCATTTATAACTCTGCAGGTTTGTGAATTGCAGTGCCCTGAAGCTCCATTTTACAAGTCGCTTTTTTGGGAACTGGCCGCAAAAGCACAGGATGGCTTCAGGCCCTGTTCTGGTTCCGGGGGGCAGGCTGAGCCTGTGGTTAATTCTTCTTCCTGATGGGAAAATAGAGTGACCTGTGCCTGTCCCAACACCAAGAGCTAGTCTCTCATTGGTTCCCCGTCTTCCCGTTCATCCTCAGGACAAATTGCAACCTGTACGGAACAGGAGGTTAAAGGTGCTGATGCTCCAAGTAGGGAGATTGCTAGTAAAGTGGCTGGAATGGCGAACCCGAGCACAAGGAGATGAGAAATGAGGTGCGTTTTAGAAACCTTTCCCCATCACACGGTGTACCATCTTCTGGGTTTCTCATGCATGTTTTCGATGTAGGAAGATGCCCTTGAATCTGGAGATTTGGGACCCATGCGCTGGGTAGCACGCAGTATTACTTTAAAGGGTCTGCGTTTGCTCACCCAACCTCACCAAACCTCTCAGCCCCAAGAGTGTCCACCCCTATGTCTCATCCAGCTGTGGGTCTAGATATGGTCAATCCAGGTTGCATCACAGCCCCTGAACGAATTGTGTAAGAATTTCTCTCTCTTTCCCTGTCTTTGTTTCATGGGTTTTTAAAAGTAATTTATTTTTATAATGGGGTTTAGCTGCTTTTCACGGCTGTGTTTATGCCGCTTTACACCCACTTGACACACTAACAGAGAGATATCAATACATAGGTTTTAAGATTATTACTAGTCAGATATATTCTTGTGCGGTGAATCGGGCGTGTTGAGTCCAGTTCTCTGAGCAAGGAGTAGGTCTTGTCTATTACATATTGGGATTATGGAACGGTATCTGAGCTAATTTGAAACTCTCGTTTTATGTATCACCCCACCTCACCTTTCCCGTTAAGCAGCCATAGTGTGTTTTCTGCATGTGTGACTCTGTTCTGTTTTGTAATTCAGTTCAAGTGTAACGGTTTTTACATTCCCTCTATAAGTGACACCTTATGAGAAGTGTCCTTTTCTGTGTGACTTATTTCACTTAGAATCGTCTTACCTAAATCCACTCATCATGCTGCTACTAGCCTTATGACATTGATTTCATGGCTGAGTGATATTCCATTGTACATAAGGACCACAACTTTTTTATCCATTTTTCGCTTTCCTGGGATATTTAAGGTGGAATGAAGTGGAGGTCCTTGTCAACAGAGCAGCCCTAAACTTTGGGGTGCTTGTGTCTTGCTGATTTTCAATTTTCCCACTTTATCCCCCCATGCGTGGAAGTGCCCTATGCTCTCTAAGCTGTGTTTTTTAGATGTTTCAGGACACACCGTACACTTCTCCAGAGTGGCTGTTGGCGATTTACATCCCGCCCATCAGTGTAGCAAGGCTCCCATTTCTCCATGGCCTGTCCTGCATTTCTGGTTTTGACACTTTTTTCAGCACGGCCCTTTTGACCGATGGGAAGCGAGACTTCTTTGTAGCGCTGATTTGCCTTTCCAGGTTGCTTGGTTGGCCAAAAAGGGCGTATGCGTTTTTTCCTGAATATATTCAGGAAAAAACGCATACGCCCTTTTTGGCCAAGGGCATCATTGTCAACGTTTTGCCGCTTTTCATGTGCTTTAAAGGCGATTCGAATCTACCTCCTGAAATCTGTTTCCTGCAATTCTGCCTTGATTTCAAATCCTCTTCTTTGCCTTCCCTCAATATATTTGTGGACGAGAGTTATCATTTATAACTCTGCAGGTTTGTGAATTGCAGTGCCCTGAAGCTCCATTTTACAAGTCGCTTTTTTGGGAACTGGCCGCAAAAGCACAGGATGGCTTCAGGCCCTGTTCTGGTTCCGGGGGGCAGGCTGAGCCTGTGGTTAATTCTTCTTCCTGATGGGAAAATAGAGTGACCTGTGCCTGTCCCAACACCAAGAGCTAGTCTCTCATTGGTTCCCCGTCTTCCCGTTCATCCTCAGGACAAATTGCAACCTGTACGGAACAGGAGGTTAAAGGTGCTGATGCTCCAAGTAGGGAGATTGCTAGTAAAGTGGCTGGAATGGCGAACCCGAGCACAAGGAGATGAGAAATGAGGTGCGTTTTAGAAACCTTTCCCCATCACACGGTGTACCATCTTCTGGGTTTCTCATGCATGTTTTCGATGTAGGAAGATGCCCTTGAATCTGGAGATTTGGGACCCATGCGCTGGGTAGCACGCAGTATTACTTTAAAGGGTCTGCGTTTGCTCACCCAACCTCACCAAACCTCTGAGCCCCAAGAGTGTCCACCCCTATGTCTCATCCAGCTGTGGGTCTAGATATGGTCAATCCAGGTTGCATCACAGCCCCTGAACGAATTGTGTAAGAATTTCTCTCTCTTTCCCTGTCTTTGTTTCATGGGTTTTTAAAAGTAATTTATTTTTATAATGGGGTTTAGCTGCTTTTCACGGCTGTGTTTATGCCGCTTTACACCCACTTGACACACTAACAGAGAGATATCAATACATAGGTTTTAAGATTATTACTAGTCAGATATATTCTTGTGCGGTGAATCGGGCGTGTTGAGTCCAGTTCTCTGAGCAAGGAGTAGGTCTTGTCTATTACATATTGGGATTATGGAACGGTATCTGAGCTAATTTGAAACTCTCGTTTTATGTATCACCCCACCTCACCTTTCCCGTTAAGCAGCCATAGTGTGTTTTCTGCATGTGTGACTCTGTTCTGTTTTGTAATTCAGTTCAAGTGTAACGGTTTTTACATTCCCTCTATAAGTGACACCTTATGAGAAGTGTCCTTTTCTGTGTGACTTATTTCACTTAGAATCGTCTTACCTAAATCCACTCATCATGCTGCTACTAGCCTTATGACATTGATTTCATGGCTGAGTGATATTCCATTGTACATAAGGACCACAACTTTTTTATCCATTTTTCGCTTTCCTGGGATATTTAAGGTGGAATGAAGTGGAGGTCCTTGTCAACAGAGCAGCCCTAAACTTTGGGGTGCTTGTGTCTTGCTGATTTTCAATTTTCCCACTTTATCCCCCCATGCGTGGAAGTGCCCTATGCTCTCTAAGCTGTGTTTTTTAGATGTTTCAGGACACACCGTACACTTCTCCAGAGTGGCTGTTGGCGATTTACATCCCGCCCATCAGTGTAGCAAGGCTCCCATTTCTCCATGGCCTGTCCTGCATTTCTGGTTTTGACACTTTTTTCAGCATGGCCCTTTTGACCGATGGGAAGCGAGACTTCTTTGTAGCGCTGATTTGCCTTTCCAGGTTGCTTGGTTGGCCAAAAAGGGCGTATGCGTTTTTTCCTGAATATATTCAGGAAAAAACGCATACGCCCTTTTTGGCCAAGGGCATCATTGTCAACGTTTTGCCGCTTTTCATGTGCTTTAAAGGCGATTCGAATCTACCTCCTGAAATCTGTTTCCTGCAATTCTGCCTTGATTTCAAATCCTCTTCTTTGCCTTCCCTCAATATATTTGTGGACGAGAGTTATCATTTATAACTCTGCAGGTTTGTGAATTGCAGTGCCCTGAAGCTCCATTTTACAAGTCGCTTTTTTGGGAACTGGCCGCAAAAGCACAGGATGGCTTCAGGCCCTGTTCTGGTTCCGGGGGGCAGGCTGAGCCTGTGGTTAATTCTTCTTCCTGATGGGAAAATAGAGTGACCTGTGCCTGTCCCAACACCAAGAGCTAGTCTCTCATTGGTTCCCCGTCTTCCCGTTCATCCTCAGGACAAATTGCAACCTGTACGGAACAGGAGGTTAAAGGTGCTGATGCTCCAAGTAGGGAGATTGCTAGTAAAGTGGCTGGAATGGCGAACCCGAGCACAAGGAGATGAGAAATGAGGTGCGTTTTAGAAACCTTTCCCCATCACACGGTGTACCATCTTCTGGGTTTCTCATGCATGTTTTCGATGTAGGAAGATGCCCTTGAATCTGGAGATTTGGGACCCATGCGCTGGGTAGCACGCAGTATTACTTTAAAGGGTCTGCGTTTGCTCACCCAACCTCACCAAACCTCTCAGCCCCAAGAGTGTCCACCCCTATGTCTCATCCAGCTGTGGGTCTAGATATGGTCAATCCAGGTTGCATCACAGCCCCTGAACGAATTGTGTAAGAATTTCTCTCTCTTTCCCTGTCTTTGTTTCATGGGTTTTTAAAAGTAATTTATTTTTATAATGGGGTTTAGCTGCTTTTCACGGCTGTGTTTATGCCGCTTTACACCCACTTGACACACTAACAGAGAGATATCAATACATAGGTTTTAAGATTATTACTAGTCAGATATATTCTTGTGCGGTGAATCGGGCGTGTTGAGTCCAGTTCTCTGAGCAAGGAGTAGGTCTTGTCTATTACATATTGGGATTATGGAACGGTATCTGAGCTAATTTGAAACTCTCGTTTTATGTATCACCCCACCTCACCTTTCCCGTTAAGCAGCCATAGTGTGTTTTCTGCATGTGTGACTCTGTTCTGTTTTGTAATTCAGTTCAAGTGTAACGGTTTTTACATTCCCTCTATAAGTGACACCTTATGAGAAGTGTCCTTTTCTGTGTGACTTATTTCACTTAGAATCGTCTTACCTAAATCCACTCATCATGCTGCTACTAGCCTTATGACATTGATTTCATGGCTGAGTGATATTCCATTGTACATAAGGACCACAACTTTTTTATCCATTTTTCGCTTTCCTGGGATATTTAAGGTGGAATGAAGTGGAGGTCCTTGTCAACAGAGCAGCCCTAAACTTTGGGGTGCTTGTGTCTTGCTGATTTTCAATTTTCCCACTTTATCCCCCCATGCGTGGAAGTGCCCTATGCTCTCTAAGCTGTGTTTTTTAGATGTTTCAGGACACACCGTACACTTCTCCAGAGTGGCTGTTGGCGATTTACATCCCGCCCATCAGTGTAGCAAGGCTCCCATTTCTCCATGGCCTGTCCTGCATTTCTGGTTTTGACACTTTTTTCAGCATGGCCCTTTTGACCGATGGGAAGCGAGACTTCTTTGTAGCGCTGATTTGCCTTTCCAGGTTGCTTGGTTGGCCAAAAAGGGCGTATGCGTTTTTTCCTGAATATATTCAGGAAAAAACGCATACGCCCTTTTTGGCCAAGGGCATCATTGTCAACGTTTTGCCGCTTTTCATGTGCTTTAAAGGCGATTCGAATCTACCTCCTGAAATCTGTTTCCTGCAATTCTGCCTTGATTTCAAATCCTCTTCTTTGCCTTCCCTCAATATATTTGTGGACGAGAGTTATCATTTATAACTCTGCAGGTTTGTGAATTGCAGTGCCCTGAAGCTCCATTTTACAAGTCGCTTTTTTGGGAACTGGCCGCAAAAGCACAGGATGGCTTCAGGCCCTGTTCTGGTTCCGGGGGGCAGGCTGAGCCTGTGGTTAATTCTTCTTCCTGATGGGAAAATAGAGTGACCTGTGCCTGTCCCAACACCAAGAGCTAGTCTCTCATTGGTTCCCCGTCTTCCCGTTCATCCTCAGGACAAATTGCAACCTGTACGGAACAGGAGGTTAAAGGTGCTGATGCTCCAAGTAGGGAGATTGCTAGTAAAGTGGCTGGAATGGCGAACCCGAGCACAAGGAGATGAGAAATGAGGTGCGTTTTAGAAACCTTTCCCCATCACACGGTGTACCATCTTCTGGGTTTCTCATGCATGTTTTCGATGTAGGAAGATGCCCTTGAATCTGGAGATTTGGGACCCATGCGCTGGGTAGCACGCAGTATTACTTTAAAGGGTCTGCGTTTGCTCACCCAACCTCACCAAACCTCTCAGCCCCAAGAGTGTCCACCCCTATGTCTCATCCAGCTGTGGGTCTAGATATGGTCAATCCAGGTTGCATCACAGTCCCTGAACGAATTGTGTAAGAATTTCTCTCTCTTTCCCTGTCTTTGTTTCATGGGTTTTTAAAAGTAATTTATTTTTATAATGGGGTTTAGCTGCTTTTCACGGCTGTGTTTATGCCGCTTTACACCCACTTGACACACTAACAGAGAGATATCAATACATAGGTTTTAAGATTATTACTAGTCAGATATATTCTTGTGCGGTGAATCGGGCGTGTTGAGTCCAGTTCTCTGAGCAAGGAGTAGGTCTTGTCTATTACATATTGGGATTATGGAACGGTATCTGAGCTAATTTGAAACTCTCGTTTTATGTATCACCCCACCTCACCTTTCCCGTTAAGCAGCCATAGTGTGTTTTCTGCATGTGTGACTCTGTTCTGTTTTGTAATTCAGTTCAAGTGTAACGGTTTTTACATTCCCTCTATAAGTGACACCTTATGAGAAGTGTCCTTTTCTGTGTGACTTATTTCACTTAGAATCGTCTTACCTAAATCCACTCATCATGCTGCTACTAGCCTTATGACATTGATTTCATGGCTGAGTGATATTCCATTGTACATAAGGACCACAACTTTTTTATCCATTTTTCGCTTTCCTGGGATATTTAAGGTGGAATGAAGTGGAGGTCCTTGTCAACAGAGCAGCCCTAAACTTTGGGGTGCTTGTGTCTTGCTGATTTTCAATTTTCCCACTTTATCCCCCCATGCGTGGAAGTGCCCTATGCTCTCTAAGCTGTGTTTTTTAGATGTTTCAGGACACACCGTACACTTCTCCAGAGTGGCTGTTGGCGATTTACATCCCGCCCATCAGTGTAGCAAGGCTCCCATTTCTCCATGGCCTGTCCTGCATTTCTGGTTTTGACACTTTTTTCAGCATGGCCCTTTTGACCGATGGGAAGCGAGACTTCTTTGTAGCGCTGATTTGCCTTTCCAGGTTGCTTGGTTGGCCAAAAAGGGCGTATGCGTTTTTTCCTGAATATATTCAGGAAAAAACGCATACGCCCTTTTTGGCCAAGGGCATCATTGTCAACGTTTTGCCGCTTTTCATGTGCTTTAAAGGCGATTCGAATCTACCTCCTGAAATCTGTTTCCTGCAATTCTGCCTTGATTTCAAATCCTCTTCTTTGCCTTCCCTCAATATATTTGTGGACGAGAGTTATCATTTATAACTCTGCAGGTTTGTGAATTGCAGTGCCCTGAAGCTCCATTTTACAAGTCGCTTTTTTGGGAACTGGCCGCAAAAGCACAGGATGGCTTCAGGCCCTGTTCTGGTTCCGGGGGGCAGGCTGAGCCTGTGGTTAATTCTTCTTCCTGATGGGAAAATAGAGTGACCTGTGCCTGTCCCAACACCAAGAGCTAGTCTCTCATTGGTTCCCCGTCTTCCCGTTCATCCTCAGGACAAATTGCAACCTGTACGGAACAGGAGGTTAAAGGTGCTGATGCTCCAA
Organism: Balaenoptera physalus; assembly: GCF_965194825.1. NCBI lineage: Eukaryota > Metazoa > Chordata > Mammalia > Artiodactyla > Balaenopteridae > Balaenoptera > Balaenoptera physalus. Next base: position 24,280 of record NW_028126232.1, read on the forward strand.
GTAGGGAGATTGCTAGTAAAGTGGCTGGAATGGCGAACCCGAGCACAAGGAGATGAGAAATGAGGTGCGTTTTAGAAACCTTTCCCCATCACACGGTGAACCATCTTCTGGGTTTCTCATGCATGTTTTCGATGTAGGAAGATGCCCTTGAATCTGGAGATTTGGGACCCATGCGCTGGGTAGCACGCAGTATTACTTTAAAGGGTCTGCGTTTGCTCACCCAACCTCACCAAACCTCTCAGCCCCAAGAGTGTCCACCCCTATGTCTCATCCAGCTGTGGGTCTAGATATGGTCAATCCAGGTTGCATCACAGCCCCTGAACGAATTGTGTAAGAATTTCTCTCTCTTTCCCTGTCTTTGTTTCATGGGTTTTTAAAAGTAATTTATTTTTATAATGGGGTTTAGCTGCTTTTCACGGCTGTGTTTATGCCGCTTTACACCCACTTGACACACTAACAGAGAGATATCAATACATAGGTTTTAAGATTATTACTAGTCAGATATATTCTTGTGCGGTGAATCGGGCGTGTTGAGTCCAGTTCTCTGAGCAAGGAGTAGGTCTTGTCTATTACATATTGGGATTATGGAACGGTATCTGAGCTAATTTGAAACTCTCGTTTTATGGATCACCCCACCTCACCTTTCCCGTTAAGCAGCCATAGTGTGTTTTCTGCATGTGTGACTCTGTTCTGTTTTGTAATTCAGTTCAAGTGTAACGGTTTTTACATTCCCTCTATAAGTGACACCTTATGAGAAGTGTCCTTTTCTGTGTGACTTATTTCACTTAGAATCGTCTTACCTAAATCCACTCATCATGCTGCTACTAGCCTTATGACATTGATTTCATGGCTGAGTGATATTCCATTGTACATAAGGACCACAACTTTTTTATCCATTTTTCGCTTTCCTGGGATATTTAAGGTGGAATGAAGTGGAGGTCCTTGTCAACAGAGCAGCCCTAAACTTTGGGGTGCTTGTGTCTTGCTGATTTTCAATTTTCCCACTTTATCCCCCCATGCGTGGAAGTGCCCTATGCTCTCTAAGCTGTGTTTTTTAGATGTTTCAGGACACACCGTACACTTCTCCAGAGTGGCTGTTGGCGATTTACATCCCGCCCATCAGTGTAGCAAGGCTCCCATTTCTCCATGGCCTGTCCTGCATTTCTGGTTTTGACACTTTTTTCAGCATGGCCCTTTTGACCGATGGGAAGCGAGACTTCTTTGTAGCGCTGATTTGCCTTTCCAGGTTGCTTGGTTGGCCAAAAAGGGCGTATGCGTTTTTTCCTGAATATATTCAGGAAAAAACGCATACGCCCTTTTTGGCCAAGGGCATCATTGTCAACGTTTTGCCGCTTTTCATGTGCTTTAAAGGCGATTCGAATCTACCTCCTGAAATCTGTTTCCTGCAATTCTGCCTTGATTTCAAATCCTCTTCTTTGCCTTCCCTCAATATATTTGTGGACGAGAGTTATCATTTATAACTCTGCAGGTTTGTGAATTGCAGTGCCCTGAAGCTCCATTTTACAAGTCGCTTTTTTGGGAACTGGCCGCAAAAGCACAGGATGGCTTCAGGCCCTGTTCTGGTTCCGGGGGGCAGGCTGAGCCTGTGGTTAATTCTTCTTCCTGATGGGAAAATAGAGTGACCTGTGCCTGTCCCAACACCAAGAGCTAGTCTCTCATTGGTTCCCCGTCTTCCCGTTCATCCTCAGGACAAATTGCAACCTGTACGGAACAGGAGGTTAAAGGTGCTGATGCTCCAAGTAGGGAGATTGCTAGTAAAGTGGCTGGAATGGCGAACCCGAGCACAAGGAGATGAGAAATGAGGTGCGTTTTAGAAACCTTTCCCCATCACACGGTGTACCATCTTCTGGGTTTCTCATGCATGTTTTCGATGTAGGAAGATGCCCTTGAATCTGGAGATTTGGGACCCATGCTCTGGGTAGCACGCAGTATTACTTTAAAGGGTCTGCGTTTGCTCACCCAACCTCACCAAACCTCTCAGCCCCAAGAGTGTCCACCCCTATGTCTCATCCAGCTGTGGGTCTAGATATGGTCAATCCAGGTTGCATCACAGCCCCTGAACGAATTGTGTAAGAATTTCTCTCTCTTTCCCTGTCTTTGTTTCATGGGTTTTTAAAAGTAATTTATTTTTATAATGGGGTTTAGCTGCTTTTCACGGCTGTGTTTATGCCGCTTTACACCCACTTGACACACTAACAGAGAGATATCAATACATAGGTTTTAAGATTATTACTAGTCAGATATATTCTTGTGCGGTGAATCGGGCGTGTTGAGTCCAGTTCTCTGAGCAAGGAGTAGGTCTTGTCTATTACATATTGGGATTATGGAACGGTATCTGAGCTAATTTGAAACTCTCGTTTTATGGATCACCCCACCTCACCTTTCCCGTTAAGCAGCCATAGTGTGTTTTCTGCATGTGTGACTCTGTTCTGTTTTGTAATTCAGTTCAAGTGTAACGGTTTTTACATTCCCTCTATAAGTGACACCTTATGAGAAGTGTCCTTTTCTGTGTGACTTATTTCACTTAGAATCGTCTTACCTAAATCCACTCATCATGCTGCTACTAGCCTTATGACATTGATTTCATGGCTGAGTGATATTCCATTGTACATAAGGACCACAACTTTTTTATCCATTTTTCGCTTTCCTGGGATATTTAAGGTGGAATGAAGTGGAGGTCCTTGTCAACAGAGCAGCCCTAAACTTTGGGGTGCTTGTGTCTTGCTGATTTTCAATTTTCCCACTTTATCCCCCCATGCGTGGAAGTGCCCTATGCTCTCTAAGCTGTGTTTTTTAGATGTTTCAGGACACACCGTACACTTCTCCAGAGTGGCTGTTGGCGATTTACATCCCGCCCATCAGTGTAGCAAGGCTCCCATTTCTCCATGGCCTGTCCTGCATTTCTGGTTTTGACACTTTTTTCAGCATGGCCCTTTTGACCGATGGGAAGCGAGACTTCTTTGTAGCGCTGATTTGCCTTTCCAGGTTGCTTGGTTGGCCAAAAAGGGCGTATGCGTTTTTTCCTGAATATATTCAGGAAAAAACGCATACGCCCTTTTTGGCCAAGGGCATCATTGTCAACGTTTTGCCGCTTTTCATGTGCTTTAAAGGCGATTCGAATCTACCTCCTGAAATCTGTTTCCTGCAATTCTGCCTTGATTTCAAATCCTCTTCTTTGCCTTCCCTCAATATATTTGTGGACGAGAGTTATCATTTATAACTCTGCAAGTTTGTGAATTGCAGTGCCCTGAAGCTCCATTTTACAAGTCGCTTTTTTGGGAACTGGCCGCAAAAGCACAGGATGGCTTCAGGCCCTGTTCTGGTTCCGGGGGGCAGGCTGAGCCTGTGGTTAATTCTTCTTCCTGATGGGAAAATAGAGTGACCTGTGCCTGTCCCAACACCAAGAGCTAGTCTCTCATTGGTTCCCCGTCTTCCCGTTCATCCTCAGGACAAATTGCAACCTGTACGGAACAGGAGGTTAAAGGTGCTGATGCTCCAAGTAGGGAGATTGCTAGTAAAGTGGCTGGAATGGCGAACCCGAGCACAAGGAGATGAGAAATGAGGTGCGTTTTAGAAACCTTTCCCCATCACACGGTGTACCATCTTCTGGGTTTCTCATGCATGTTTTCGATGTAGGAAGATGCCCTTGAATCTGGAGATTTGGGACCCATGCGCTGGGTAGCACGCAGTATTACTTTAAAGGGTCTGCGTTTGCTCACCCAACCTCACCAAACCTCTCAGCCCCAAGAGTGTCCACCCCTATGTCTCATCCAGCTGTGGGTCTAGATATGGTCAATCCAGGTTGCATCACAGCCCCTGAACGAATTGTGTAAGAATTTCTCTCTCTTTCCCTGTCTTTGTTTCATGGGTTTTTAAAAGTAATTTATTTTTATAATGGGGTTTAGCTGCTTTTCACGGCTGTGTTTATGCCGCTTTACACCCACTTGACACACTAACAGAGAGATATCAATACATAGGTTTTAAGATTATTACTAGTCAGATATATTCTTGTGCGGTGAATCGGGCGTGTTGAGTCCAGTTCTCTGAGCAAGGAGTAGGTCTTGTCTATTACATATTGGGATTATGGAACGGTATCTGAGCTAATTTGAAACTCTCGTTTTATGGATCACCCCACCTCACCTTTCCCGTTAAGCAGCCATAGTGTGTTTTCTGCATGTGTGACTCTGTTCTGTTTTGTAATTCAGTTCAAGTGTAACGGTTTTTACATTCCCTCTATAAGTGACACCTTATGAGAAGTGTCCTTTTCTGTGTGACTTATTTCACTTAGAATCGTCTTACCTAAATCCACTCATCATGCTGCTACTAGCCTTATGACATTGATTTCATGGCTGAGTGATATTCCATTGTACATAAGGACCACAACTTTTTTATCCATTTTTCGCTTTCCTGGGATATTTAAGGTGGAATGAAGTGGAGGTCCTTGTCAACAGAGCAGCCCTAAACTTTGGGGTGCTTGTGTCTTGCTGATTTTCAATTTTCCCACTTTATCCCCCCATGCGTGGAAGTGCCCTATGCTCTCTAAGCTGTGTTTTTTAGATGTTTCAGGACACACCGTACACTTCTCCAGAGTGGCTGTTGGCGATTTACATCCCGCCCATCAGTGTAGCAAGGCTCCCATTTCTCCATGGCCTGTCCTGCATTTCTGGTTTTGACACTTTTTTCAGCATGGCCCTTTTGACCGATGGGAAGCGAGACTTCTTTGTAGCGCTGATTTGCCTTTCCAGGTTGCTTGGTTGGCCAAAAAGGGCGTATGCGTTTTTTCCTGAATATATTCAGGAAAAAACGCATACGCCCTTTTTGGCCAAGGGCATCATTGTCAACGTTTTGCCGCTTTTCATGTGCTTTAAAGGCGATTCGAATCTACCTCCTGAAATCTGTTTCCTGCAATTCTGCCTTGATTTCAAATCCTCTTCTTTGCCTTCCCTCAATATATTTGTGGACGAGAGTTATCATTTATAACTCTGCAGGTTTGTGAATTGCAGTGCCCTGAAGCTCCATTTTACAAGTCGCTTTTTTGGGAACTGGCCGCAAAAGCACAGGATGGCTTCAGGCCCTGTTCTGGTTCCGGGGGGCAGGCTGAGCCTGTGGTTAATTCTTCTTCCTGATGGGAAAATAGAGTGACCTGTGCCTGTCCCAACACCAAGAGCTAGTCTCTCATTGGTTCCCCGTCTTCCCGTTCATCCTCAGGACAAATTGCAACCTGTACGGAACAGGAGGTTAAAGGTGCTGATGCTCCAAGTAGGGAGATTGCTAGTAAAGTGGCTGGAATGGCGAACCCGAGCACAAGGAGATGAGAAATGAGGTGCGTTTTAGAAACCTTTCCCCATCACACGGTGTACCATCTTCTGGGTTTCTCATGCATGTTTTCGATGTAGGAAGATGCCCTTGAATCTGGAGATTTGGGACCCATGCGCTGGGTAGCACGCAGTATTACTTTAAAGGGTCTGCGTTTGCTCACCCAACCTCACCAAACCTCTCAGCCCCAAGAGTGTCCACCCCTATGTCTCATCCAGCTGTGGGTCTAGATATGGTCAATCCAGGTTGCATCACAGCCCCTGAACGAATTGTGTAAGAATTTCTCTCTCTTTCCCTGTCTTTGTTTCATGGGTTTTTAAAAGTAATTTATTTTTATAATGGGGTTTAGCTGCTTTTCACGGCTGTGTTTATGCCGCTTTACACCCACTTGACACACTAACAGAGAGATATCAATACATAGGTTTTAAGATTATTACTAGTCAGATATATTCTTGTGCGGTGAATCGGGCGTGTTGAGTCCAGTTCTCTGAGCAAGGAGTAGGTCTTGTCTATTACATATTGGGATTATGGAACGGTATCTGAGCTAATTTGAAACTCTCGTTTTATGTATCACCCCACCTCACCTTTCCCGTTAAGCAGCCATAGTGTGTTTTCTGCATGTGTGACTCTGTTCTGTTTTGTAATTCAGTTCAAGTGTAACGGTTTTTACATTCCCTCTATAAGTGACACCTTATGAGAAGTGTCCTTTTCTGTGTGACTTATTTCACTTAGAATCGTCTTACCTAAATCCACTCATCATGCTGCTACTAGCCTTATGACATTGATTTCATGGCTGAGTGATATTCCATTGTACATAAGGACCACAACTTTTTTATCCATTTTTCGCTTTCCTGGGATATTTAAGGTGGAATGAAGTGGAGGTCCTTGTCAACAGAGCAGCCCTAAACTTTGGGGTGCTTGTGTCTTGCTGATTTTCAATTTTCCCACTTTATCCCCCCATGCGTGGAAGTGCCCTATGCTCTCTAAGCTGTGTTTTTTAGATGTTTCAGGACACACCGTACACTTCTCCAGAGTGGCTGTTGGCGATTTACATCCCGCCCATCAGTGTAGCAAGGCTCCCATTTCTCCATGGCCTGTCCTGCATTTCTGGTTTTGACACTTTTTTCAGCATGGCCCTTTTGACCGATGGGAAGCGAGACTTCTTTGTAGCGCTGATTTGCCTTTCCAGGTTGCTTGGTTGGCCAAAAAGGGCGTATGCGTTTTTTCCTGAATATATTCAGGAAAAAACGCATACGCCCTTTTTGGCCAAGGGCATCATTGTCAACGTTTTGCCGCTTTTCATGTGCTTTAAAGGCGATTCGAATCTACCTCCTGAAATCTGTTTCCTGCAATTCTGCCTTGATTTCAAATCCTCTTCTTTGCCTTCCCTCAATATATTTGTGGACGAGAGTTATCATTTATAACTCTGCAGGTTTGTGAATTGCAGTGCCCTGAAGCTCCATTTTACAAGTCGCTTTTTTGGGAACTGGCCGCAAAAGCACAGGATGGCTTCAGGCCCTGTTCTGGTTCCGGGGGGCAGGCTGAGCCTGTGGTTAATTCTTCTTCCTGATGGGAAAATAGAGTGACCTGTGCCTGTCCCAACACCAAGAGCTAGTCTCTCATTGGTTCCCCGTCTTCCCGTTCATCCTCAGGACAAATTGCAACCTGTACGGAACAGGAGGTTAAAGGTGCTGATGCTCCAAGTAGGGAGATTGCTAGTAAAGTGGCTGGAATGGCGAACCCGAGCACAAGGAGATGAGAAATGAGGTGCGTTTTAGAAACCTCTCCCCATCACACGGTGTACCATCTTCTGGGTTTCTCATGCATGTTTTCGATGTAGGAAGATGCCCTTGAATCTGGAGATTTGGGACCCATGCGCTGGGTAGCACGCAGTATTACTTTAAAGGGTCTGCGTTTGCTCACCCAACCTCACCAAACCTCTCAGCCCCAAGAGTGTCCACCCCTATGTCTCATCCAGCTGTGGGTCTAGATATGGTCAATCCAGGTTGCATCACAGCCCCTGAACGAATTGTGTAAGAATTTCTCTCTCTTTCCCTGTCTTTGTTTCATGGGTTTTTAAAAGTAATTTATTTTTATAATGGGGTTTAGCTGCTTTTCACGGCTGTGTTTATGCCGCTTTACACCCACTTGACACACTAACAGAGAGATATCAATACATAGGTTTTAAGATTATTACTAGTCAGATATATTCTTGTGCGGTGAATCGGGCGTGTTGAGTCCAGTTCTCTGAGCAAGGAGTAGGTCTTGTCTATTACATATTGGGATTATGGAACGGTATCTGAGCTAATTTGAAACTCTCGTTTTATGTATCACCCCACCTCACCTTTCCCGTTAAGCAGCCATAGTGTGTTTTCTGCATGTGTGACTCTGTTCTGTTTTGTAATTCAGTTCAAGTGTAACGGTTTTTACATTCCCTCTATAAGTGACACCTTATGAGAAGTGTCCTTTTCTGTGTGACTTATTTCACTTAGAATCGTCTTACCTAAATCCACTCATCATGCTGCTACTAGCCTTATGACATTGATTTCATGGCTGAGTGATATTCCATTGTACATAAGGACCACAACTTTTTTATCCATTTTTCGCTTTCCTGGGATATTTAAGGTGGAATGAAGTGGAGGTCCTTGTCAACAGAGCAGCCCTAAACTTTGGGGTGCTTGTGTCTTGCTGATTTTCAATTTTCCCACTTTATCCCCCCATGCGTGGAAGTGCCCTATGCTCTCTAAGCTGTGTTTTTTAGATGTTTCAGGACACACCGTACACTTCTCCAGAGTGGCTGTTGGCGATTTACATCCCGCCCATCAGTGTAGCAAGGCTCCCATTTCTCCATGGCCTGTCCTGCATTTCTGGTTTTGACACTTTTTTCAGCATGGCCCTTTTGACCGATGGGAAGCGAGACTTCTTTGTAGCGCTGATTTGCCTTTCCAGGTTGCTTGGTTGGCCAAAAAGGGCGTATGCGTTTTTTCCTGAATATATTCAGGAAAAAACGCATACGCCCTTTTTGGCCAAGGGCATCATTGTCAACGTTTTGCCGCTTTTCATGTGCTTTAAAGGCGATTCGAATCTACCTCCTGAAATCTGTTTCCTGCAATTCTGCCTTGATTTCAAATCCTCTTCTTTGCCTTCCCTCAATATATTTGTGGACGAGAGTTATCATTTATAACTCTGCAGGTTTGTGAATTGCAGTGCCCTGAAGCTCCATTTTACAAGTCGCTTTTTTGGGAACTGGCCGCAAAAGCACAGGATGGCTTCAGGCCCTGTTCTGGTTCCGGGGGGCAGGCTGAGCCTGTGGTTAATTCTTCTTCCTGATGGGAAAATAGAGTGACCTGTGCCTGTCCCAACACCAAGAGCTAGTCTCTCATTGGTTCCCCGTCTTCCCGTTCATCCTCAGGACAAATTGCAACCTGTACGGAACAGGAGGTTAAAGGTGCTGATGCTCCAAGTAGGGAGATTGCTAGTAAAGTGGCTGGAATGGCGAACCCGAGCACAAGGAGATGAGAAATGAGGTGCGTTTTAGAAACCTTTCCCCATCACACGGTGTACCATCTTCTGGGTTTCTCATGCATGTTTTCGATGTAGGAAGATGCCCTTGAATCTGGAGATTTGGGACCCATGCGCTGGGTAGCACGCAGTATTACTTTAAAGGGTCTGCGTTTGCTCACCCAACCTCACCAAACCTCTCAGCCCCAAGAGTGTCCACCCCTATGTCTCATCCAGCTGTGGGTCTAGATATGGTCAATCCAGGTTGCATCACAGCCCCTGAACGAATTGTGTAAGAATTTCTCTCTCTTTCCCTGTCTTTGTTTCATGGGTTTTTAAAAGTAATTTATTTTTATAATGGGGTTTAGCTGCTTTTCACGGCTGTGTTTATGCCGCTTTACACCCACTTGACACACTAACAGAGAGATATCAATACATAGGTTTTAAGATTATTACTAGTCAGATATATTCTTGTGCGGTGAATCGGGCGTGTTGAGTCCAGTTCTCTGAGCAAGGAGTAGGTCTTGTCTATTACATATTGGGATTATGGAACGGTATCTGAGCTAATTTGAAACTCTCGTTTTATGTATCACCCCACCTCACCTTTCCCGTTAAGCAGCCATAGTGTGTTTTCTGCATGTGTGACTCTGTTCTGTTTTGTAATTCAGTTCAAGTGTAACGGTTTTTACATTCCCTCTATAAGTGACACCTTATGAGAAGTGTCCTTTTCTGTGTGACTTATTTCACTTAGAATCGTCTTACCTAAATCCACTCATCATGCTGCTACTAGCCTTATGACATTGATTTCATGGCTGAGTGATATTCCATTGTACATAAGGACCACAACTTTTTTATCCATTTTTCGCTTTCCTGGGATATTTAAGGTGGAATGAAGTGGAGGTCCTTGTCAACAGAGCAGCCCTAAACTTTGGGGTGCTTGTGTCTTGCTGATTTTCAATTTTCCCACTTTATCCCCCCATGCGTGGAAGTGCCCTATGCTCTCTAAGCTGTGTTTTTTAGATGTTTCAGGACACACCGTACACTTCTCCAGAGTGGCTGTTGGCGATTTACATCCCGCCCATCAGTGTAGCAAGGCTCCCATTTCTCCATGGCCTGTCCTGCATTTCTGGTTTTGACACTTTTTTCAGCATGGCCCTTTTGACCGACGGGAAGCGAGACTTCTTTGTAGCGCTGATTTGCCTTTCCAGGTTGCTTGGTTGGCCAAAAAGGGCGTATGCGTTTTTTCCTGAATATATTCAGGAAAAAACGCATACGCCCTTTTTGGCCAAGGGCATCATTGTCAACGTTTTGCCGCTTTTCATGTGCTTTAAAGGCGATTCGAATCTACCTCCTGAAATCTGTTTCCTGCAATTCTGCCTTGATTTCAAATCCTCTTCTTTGCCTTCCCTCAATATATTTGTGGACGAGAGTTATCATTTATAACTCTGCAGGTTTGTGAATTGCAGTGCCCTGAAGCTCCATTTTACAAGTCGCTTTTTTGGGAACTGGCCGCAAAAGCACAGGATGGCTTCAGGCCCTGTTCTGGTTCCGGGGGGCAGGCTGAGCCTGTGGTTAATTCTTCTTCCTGATGGGAAAATAGAGTGACCTGTGCCTGTCCCAACACCAAGAGCTAGTCTCTCATTGGTTCCCCGTCTTCCCGTTCATCCTCAGGACAAATTGCAACCTGTACGGAACAGGAGGTTAAAGGTGCTGATGCTCCAAGTAGGGAGATTGCTAGTAAAGTGGCTGGAATGGCGAACCCGAGCACAAGGAGATGAGAAATGAGGTGCGTTTTAGAAACCTTTCCCCATCACACGGTGTACCATCTTCTGGGTTTCTCATGCATGTTTTCGATGTAGGAAGATGCCCTTGAATCTGGAGATTTGGGACCCATGCGCTGGGTAGCACGCAGTATTACTTTAAAGGGTCTGCGTTTGCTCACCCAACCTCACCAAACCTCTCAGCCCCAAGAGTGTCCACCCCTATGTCTCATCCAGCTGTGGGTCTAGATATGGTCAATCCAGGTTGCATCACAGCCCCTGAACGAATTGTGTAAGAATTTCTCTCTCTTTCCCTGTCTTTGTTTCATGGGTTTTTAAAAGTAATTTATTTTTATAATGGGGTTTAGCTGCTTTTCACGGCTGTGTTTATGCCGCTTTACACCCACTTGACACACTAACAGAGAGATATCAATACATAGGTTTTAAGATTATTACTAGTCAGATATATTCTTGTGCGGTGAATCGGGCGTGTTGAGTCCAGTTCTCTGAGCAAGGAGTAGGTCTTGTCTATTACATATTGGGATTATGGAACGGTATCTGAGCTAATTTGAAACTCTCGTTTTATGTATCACCCCACCTCACCTTTCCCGTTAAGCAGCCATAGTGTGTTTTCTGCATGTGTGACTCTGTTCTGTTTTGTAATTCAGTTCAAGTGTAACGGTTTTTACATTCCCTCTATAAGTGACACCTTATGAGAAGTGTCCTTTTCTGTGTGACTTATTTCACTTAGAATCGTCTTACCTAAATCCACTCATCATGCTGCTACTAGCCTTATGACATTGATTTCATGGCTGAGTGATATTCCATTGTACATAAGGACCACAACTTTTTTATCCATTTTTCGCTTTCCTGGGATATTTAAGGTGGAATGAAGTGGAGGTCCTTGTCAACAGAGCAGCCCTAAACTTTGGGGTGCTTGTGTCTTGCTGATTTTCAATTTTCCCACTTTATCCCCCCATGCGTGGAAGTGCCCTATGCTCTCTAAGCTGTGTTTTTTAGATGTTTCAGGACACACCGTACACTTCTCCAGAGTGGCTGTTGGCGATTTACATCCCGCCCATCAGTGTAGCAAGGCTCCCATTTCTCCATGGCCTGTCCTGCATTTCTGGTTTTGACACTTTTTTCAGCATGGCCCTTTTGACCGATGGGAAGCGAGACTTCTTTGTAGCGCTGATTTGCCTTTCCAGGTTGCTTGGTTGGCCAAAAAGGGCGTATGCGTTTTTTCCTGAATATATTCAGGAAAAAACGCATACGCCCTTTTTGGCCAAGGGCATCATTGTCAACGTTTTGCCGCTTTTCATGTGCTTTAAAGGCGATTCGAATCTACCTCCTGAAATCTGTTTCCTGCAATTCTGCCTTGATTTCAAATCCTCTTCTTTGCCTTCCCTCAATATATTTGTGGACGAGAGTTATCATTTATAACTCTGCAGGTTTGTGAATTGCAGTGCCCTGAAGCTCCATTTTACAAGTCGCTTTTTTGGGAACTGGCCGCAAAAGCACAGGATGGCTTCAGGCCCTGTTCTGGTTCCGGGGGGCAGGCTGAGCCTGTGGTTAATTCTTCTTCCTGATGGGAAAATAGAGTGACCTGTGCCTGTCCCAACACCAAGAGCTAGTCTCTCATTGGTTCCCCGTCTTCCCGTTCATCCTCAGGACAAATTGCAACCTGTACGGAACAGGAGGTTAAAGGTGCTGATGCTCCAAGTAGGGAGATTGCTAGTAAAGTGGCTGGAATGGCGAACCCGAGCACAAGGAGATGAGAAATGAGGTGCGTTTTAGAAACCTTTCCCCATCACACGGTGTACCATCTTCTGGGTTTCTCATGCATGTTTTCGATGTAGGAAGATGCCCTTGAATCTGGAGATTTGGGACCCATGCGCTGGGTAGCACGCAGTATTACTTTAAAGGGTCTGCGTTTGCTCACCCAACCTCACCAAACCTCTCAGCCCCAAGAGTGTCCACCCCTATGTCTCATCCAGCTGTGGGTCTAGATATGGTCAATCCAGGTTGCATCACAGCCCCTGAACGAATTGTGTAAGAATTTCTCTCTCTTTCCCTGTCTTTGTTTCATGGGTTTTTAAAAGTAATTTATTTTTATAATGGGGTTTAGCTGCTTTTCACGGCTGTGTTTATGCCGCTTTACACCCACTTGACACACTAACAGAGAGATATCAATACATAGGTTTTAAGATTATTACTAGTCAGATATATTCTTGTGCGGTGAATCGGGCGTGTTGAGTCCAGTTCTCTGAGCAAGGAGTAGGTCTTGTCTATTACATATTGGGATTATGGAACGGTATCTGAGCTAATTTGAAACTCTCGTTTTATGTATCACCCCACCTCACCTTTCCCGTTAAGCAGCCATAGTGTGTTTTCTGCATGTGTGACTCTGTTCTGTTTTGTAATTCAGTTCAAGTGTAACGGTTTTTACATTCCCTCTATAAGTGACACCTTATGAGAAGTGTCCTTTTCTGTGTGACTTATTTCACTTAGAATCGTCTTACCTAAATCCACTCATCATGCTGCTACTAGCCTTATGACATTGATTTCATGGCTGAGTGATATTCCATTGTACATAAGGACCACAACTTTTTTATCCATTTTTCGCTTTCCTGGGATATTTAAGGTGGAATGAAGTGGAGGTCCTTGTCAACAGAGCAGCCCTAAACTTTGGGGTGCTTGTGTCTTGCTGATTTTCAATTTTCCCACTTTATCCCCCCATGCGTGGAAGTGCCCTATGCTCTCTAAGCTGTGTTTTTTAGATGTTTCAGGACACACCGTACACTTCTCCAGAGTGGCTGTTGGCGATTTACATCCCGCCCATCAGTGTAGCAAGGCTCCCATTTCTCCATGGCCTGTCCTGCATTTCTGGTTTTGACACTTTTTTCAGCATGGCCCTTTTGACCGATGGGAAGCGAGACTTCTTTGTAGCGCTGATTTGCCTTTCCAGGTTGCTTGGTTGGCCAAAAAGGGCGTATGCGTTTTTTCCTGAATATATTCAGGAAAAAACGCATACGCCCTTTTTGGCCAAGGGCATCATTGTCAACGTTTTGCCGCTTTTCATGTGCTTTAAAGGCGATTCGAATCTACCTCCTGAAATCTGTTTCCTGCAATTCTGCCTTGATTTCAAATCCTCTTCTTTGCCTTCCCTCAATATATTTGTGGACGAGAGTTATCATTTATAACTCTGCAGGTTTGTGAATTGCAGTGCCCTGAAGCTCCATTTTACAAGTCGCTTTTTTGGGAACTGGCCGCAAAAGCACAGGATGGCTTCAGGCCCTGTTCTGGTTCCGGGGGGCAGGCTGAGCCTGTGGTTAATTCTTCTTCCTGATGGGAAAATAGAGTGACCTGTGCCTGTCCCAACACCAAGAGCTAGTCTCTCATTGGTTCCCCGTCTTCCCGTTCATCCTCAGGACAAATTGCAACCTGTACGGAACAGGAGGTTAAAGGTGCTGATGCTCCAAGTAGGGAGATTGCTAGTAAAGTGGCTGGAATGGCGAACCCGAGCACAAGGAGATGAGAAATGAGGTGCGTTTTAGAAACCTTTCCCCATCACACGGTGTACCATCTTCTGGGTTTCTCATGCATGTTTTCGATGTAGGAAGATGCCCTTGAATCTGGAGATTTGGGACCCATGCGCTGGGTAGCACGCAGTATTACTTTAAAGGGTCTGCGTTTGCTCACCCAACCTCACCAAACCTCTCAGCCCCAAGAGTGTCCACCCCTATGTCTCATCCAGCTGTGGGTCTAGATATGGTCAATCCAGGTTGCATCACAGCCCCTGAACGAATTGTGTAAGAATTTCTCTCTCTTTCCCTGTCTTTGTTTCATGGGTTTTTAAAAGTAATTTATTTTTATAATGGGGTTTAGCTGCTTTTCACGGCTGTGTTTATGCCGCTTTACACCCACTTGACACACTAACAGAGAGATATCAATACATAGGTTTTAAGATTATTACTAGTCAGATATATTCTTGTGCGGTGAATCGGGCGTGTTGAGTCCAGTTCTCTGAGCAAGGAGTAGGTCTTGTCTATTACATATTGGGATTATGGAACGGTATCTGAGCTAATTTGAAACTCTCGTTTTATGTATCACCCCACCTCACCTTTCCCGTTAAGCAGCCATAGTGTGTTTTCTGCATGTGTGACTCTGTTCTGTTTTGTAATTCAGTTCAAGTGTAACGGTTTTTACATTCCCTCTATAAGTGACACCTTATGAGAAGTGTCCTTTTCTGTGTGACTTATTTCACTTAGAATCGTCTTACCTAAATCCACTCATCATGCTGCTACTAGCCTTATGACATTGATTTCATGGCTGAGTGATATTCCATTGTACATAAGGACCACAACTTTTTTATCCATTTTTCGCTTTCCTGGGATATTTAAGGTGGAATGAAGTGGAGGTCCTTGTCAACAGAGCAGCCCTAAACTTTGGGGTGCTTGTGTCTTGCTGATTTTCAATTTTCCCACTTTATCCCCCCATGCGTGGAAGTGCCCTATGCTCTCTAAGCTGTGTTTTTTAGATGTTTCAGGACACACCGTACACTTCTCCAGAGTGGCTGTTGGCGATTTACATCCCGCCCATCAGTGTAGCAAGGCTCCCATTTCTCCATGGCCTGTCCTGCATTTCTGGTTTTGACACTTTTTTCAGCATGGCCCTTTTGACCGATGGGAAGCGAGACTTCTTTGTAGCGCTGATTTGCCTTTCCAGGTTGCTTGGTTGGCCAAAAAGGGCGTATGCGTTTTTTCCTGAATATATTCAGGAAAAAACGCATACGCCCTTTTTGGCCAAGGGCATCATTGTCAACGTTTTGCCGCTTTTCATGTGCTTTAAAGGCGATTCGAATCTACCTCCTGAAATCTGTTTCCTGCAATTCTGCCTTGATTTCAAATCCTCTTCTTTGCCTTCCCTCAATATATTTGTGGACGAGAGTTATCATTTATAACTCTGCAGGTTTGTGAATTGCAGTGCCCTGAAGCTCCATTTTACAAGTCGCTTTTTTGGGAACTGGCCGCAAAAGCACAGGATGGCTTCAGGCCCTGTTCTGGTTCCGGGGGGCAGGCTGAGCCTGTGGTTAATTCTTCTTCCTGATGGGAAAATAGAGTGACCTGTGCCTGTCCCAACACCAAGAGCTAGTCTCTCATTGGTTCCCCGTCTTCCCGTTCATCCTCAGGACAAATTGCAACCTGTACGGAACAGGAGGTTAAAGGTGCTGATGCTCCAAGTAGGGAGATTGCTAGTAAAGTGGCTGGAATGGCGAACCCGAGCACAAGGAGATGAGAAATGAGGTGCGTTTTAGAAACCTTTCCCCATCACACGGTGTACCATCTTCTGGGTTTCTCATGCATGTTTTCGATGTAGGAAGATGCCCTTGAATCTGGAGATTTGGGACCCATGCGCTGGGTAGCACGCAGTATTACTTTAAAGGGTCTGCGTTTGCTCACCCAACCTCACCAAACCTCTCAGCCCCAAGAGTGTCCACCCCTATGTCTCATCCAGCTGTGGGTCTAGATATGGTCAATCCAGGTTGCATCACAGCCCCTGAACGAATTGTGTAAGAATTTCTCTCTCTTTCCCTGTCTTTGTTTCATGGGTTTTTAAAAGTAATTTATTTTTATAATGGGGTTTAGCTGCTTTTCACGGCTGTGTTTATGCCGCTTTACACCCACTTGACACACTAACAGAGAGATATCAATACATAGGTTTTAAGATTATTACTAGTCAGATATATTCTTGTGCGGTGAATCGGGCGTGTTGAGTCCAGTTCTCTGAGCAAGGAGTAGGTCTTGTCTATTACATATTGGGATTATGGAACGGTATCTGAGCTAATTTGAAACTCTCGTTTTATGGATCACCCCACCTCACCTTTCCCGTTAAGCAGCCATAGTGTGTTTTCTGCATGTGTGACTCTGTTCTGTTTTGTAATTCAGTTCAAGTGTAACGGTTTTTACATTCCCTCTATAAGTGACACCTTATGAGAAGTGTCCTTTTCTGTGTGACTTATTTCACTTAGAATCGTCTTACCTAAATCCACTCATCATGCTGCTACTAGCCTTATGACATTGATTTCATGGCTGAGTGATATTCCATTGTACATAAGGACCACAACTTTTTTATCCATTTTTCGCTTTCCTGGGATATTTAAGGTGGAATGAAGTGGAGGTCCTTGTCAACAGAGCAGCCCTAAACTTTGGGGTGCTTGTGTCTTGCTGATTTTCAATTTTCCCACTTTATCCCCCCATGCGTGGAAGTGCCCTATGCTCTCTAAGCTGTGTTTTTTAGATGTTTCAGGACACACCGTACACTTCTCCAGAGTGGCTGTTGGCGATTTACATCCCGCCCATCAGTGTAGCAAGGCTCCCATTTCTCCATGGCCTGTCCTGCATTTCTGGTTTTGACACTTTTTTCAGCATGGCCCTTTTGACCGATGGGAAGCGAGACTTCTTTGTAGCGCTGATTTGCCTTTCCAGGTTGCTTGGTTGGCCAAAAAGGGCGTATGCGTTTTTTCCTGAATATATTCAGGAAAAAACGCATACGCCCTTTTTGGCCAAGGGCATCATTGTCAACGTTTTGCCGCTTTTCATGTGCTTTAAAGGCGATTCGAATCTACCTCCTGAAATCTGTTTCCTGCAATTCTGCCTTGATTTCAAATCCTCTTCTTTGCCTTCCCTCAATATATTTGTGGACGAGAGTTATCATTTATAACTCTGCAGGTTTGTGAATTGCAGTGCCCTGAAGCTCCATTTTACAAGTCGCTTTTTTGGGAACTGGCCGCAAAAGCACAGGATGGCTTCAGGCCCTGTTCTGGTTCCGGGGGGCAGGCTGAGCCTGTGGTTAATTCTTCTTCCTGATGGGAAAATAGAGTGACCTGTGCCTGTCCCAACACCAAGAGCTAGTCTCTCATTGGTTCCCCGTCTTCCCGTTCATCCTCAGGACAAATTGCAACCTGTACGGAACAGGAGGTTAAAGGTGCTGATGCTCCAAGTAGGGAGATTGCTAGTAAAGTGGCTGGAATGGCGAACCCGAGCACAAGGAGATGAGAAATGAGGTGCGTTTTAGAAACCTTTCCCCATCACACGGTGTACCATCTTCTGGGTTTCTCATGCATGTTTTCGATGTAGGAAGATGCCCTTGAATCTGGAGATTTGGGACCCATGCGCTGGGTAGCACGCAGTATTACTTTAAAGGGTCTGCGTTTGCTCACCCAACCTCACCAAACCTCTCAGCCCCAAGAGTGTCCACCCCTATGTCTCATCCAGCTGTGGGTCTAGATATGGTCAATCCAGGTTGCATCACAGCCCCTGAACGAATTGTGTAAGAATTTCTCTCTCTTTCCCTGTCTTTGTTTCATGGGTTTTTAAAAGTAATTTATTTTTATAATGGGGTTTAGCTGCTTTTCACGGCTGTGTTTATGCCGCTTTACACCCACTTGACACACTAACAGAGAGATATCAATACATAGGTTTTAAGATTATTACTAGTCAGATATATTCTTGTGCGGTGAATCGGGCGTGTTGAGTCCAGTTCTCTGAGCAAGGAGTAGGTCTTGTCTATTACATATTGGGATTATGGAACGGTATCTGAGCTAATTTGAAACTCTCGTTTTATGTATCACCCCACCTCACCTTTCCCGTTAAGCAGCCATAGTGTGTTTTCTGCATGTGTGACTCTGTTCTGTTTTGTAATTCAGTTCAAGTGTAACGGTTTTTACATTCCCTCTATAAGTGACACCTTATGAGAAGTGTCCTTTTCTGTGTGACTTATTTCACTTAGAATCGTCTTACCTAAATCCACTCATCATGCTGCTACTAGCCTTATGACATTGATTTCATGGCTGAGTGATATTCCATTGTACATAAGGACCACAACTTTTTTATCCATTTTTCGCTTTCCTGGGATATTTAAGGTGGAATGAAGTGGAGGTCCTTGTCAACAGAGCAGCCCTAAACTTTGGGGTGCTTGTGTCTTGCTGATTTTCAATTTTCCCACTTTATCCCCCCATGCGTGGAAGTGCCCTATGCTCTCTAAGCTGTGTTTTTTAGATGTTTCAGGACACACCGTACACTTCTCCAGAGTGGCTGTTGGCGATTTACATCCCGCCCATCAGTGTAGCAAGGCTCCCATTTCTCCATGGCCTGTCCTGCATTTCTGGTTTTGACACTTTTTTCAGCATGGCCCTTTTGACCGACGGGAAGCGAGACTTCTTTGTAGCGCTGATTTGCCTTTCCAGGTTGCTTGGTTGGCCAAAAAGGGCGTATGCGTTTTTTCCTGAATATATTCAGGAAAAAACGCATACGCCCTTTTTGGCCAAGGGCATCATTGTCAACGTTTTGCCGCTTTTCATGTGCTTTAAAGGCGATTCGAATCTACCTCCTGAAATCTGTTTCCTGCAATTCTGCCTTGATTTCAAATCCTCTTCTTTGCCTTCCCTCAATATATTTGTGGACGAGAGTTATCATTTATAACTCTGCAGGTTTGTGAATTGCAGTGCCCTGAAGCTCCATTTTACAAGTCGCTTTTTTGGGAACTGGCCGCAAAAGCACAGGATGGCTTCAGGCCCTGTTCTGGTTCCGGGGGGCAGGCTGAGCCTGTGGTTAATTCTTCTTCCTGATGGGAAAATAGAGTGACCTGTGCCTGTCCCAACACCAAGAGCTAGTCTCTCATTGGTTCCCCGTCTTCCCGTTCATCCTCAGGACAAATTGCAACCTGTACGGAACAGGAGGTTAAAGGTGCTGATGCTCCAAGTAGGGAGATTGCTAGTAAAGTGGCTGGAATGGCGAACCCGAGCACAAGGAGATGAGAAATGAGGTGCGTTTTAGAAACCTTTCCCCATCACACGGTGTACCATCTTCTGGGTTTCTCATGCATGTTTTCGATGTAGGAAGATGCCCTTGAATCTGGAGATTTGGGACCCATGCGCTGGGTAGCACGCAGTATTACTTTAAAGGGTCTGCGTTTGCTCACCCAACCTCACCAAACCTCTCAGCCCCAAGAGTGTCCACCCCTATGTCTCATCCAGCTGTGGGTCTAGATATGGTCAATCCAGGTTGCATCACAGCCCCTGAACGAATTGTGTAAGAATTTCTCTCTCTTTCCC
Source organism: Balaenoptera physalus (assembly GCF_965194825.1). Taxonomy (NCBI): domain Eukaryota; kingdom Metazoa; phylum Chordata; class Mammalia; order Artiodactyla; family Balaenopteridae; genus Balaenoptera; species Balaenoptera physalus. The sequence continues at coordinate 43,993 of NW_028126232.1, forward strand.
TGTCTTTGTTTCATGGGTTTTTAAAAGTAATTTATTTTTATAATGGGGTTTAGCTGCTTTTCACGGCTGTGTTTATGCCGCTTTACACCCACTTGACACACTAACAGAGAGATATCAATACATAGGTTTTAAGATTATTACTAGTCAGATATATTCTTGTGCGGTGAATCGGGCGTGTTGAGTCCAGTTCTCTGAGCAAGGAGTAGGTCTTGTCTATTACATATTGGGATTATGGAACGGTATCTGAGCTAATTTGAAACTCTCGTTTTATGTATCACCCCACCTCACCTTTCCCGTTAAGCAGCCATAGTGTGTTTTCTGCATGTGTGACTCTGTTCTGTTTTGTAATTCAGTTCAAGTGTAACGGTTTTTACATTCCCTCTATAAGTGACACCTTATGAGAAGTGTCCTTTTCTGTGTGACTTATTTCACTTAGAATCGTCTTACCTAAATCCACTCATCATGCTGCTACTAGCCTTATGACATTGATTTCATGGCTGAGTGATATTCCATTGTACATAAGGACCACAACTTTTTTATCCATTTTTCGCTTTCCTGGGATATTTAAGGTGGAATGAAGTGGAGGTCCTTGTCAACAGAGCAGCCCTAAACTTTGGGGTGCTTGTGTCTTGCTGATTTTCAATTTTCCCACTTTATCCCCCCATGCGTGGAAGTGCCCTATGCTCTCTAAGCTGTGTTTTTTAGATGTTTCAGGACACACCGTACACTTCTCCAGAGTGGCTGTTGGCGATTTACATCCCGCCCATCAGTGTAGCAAGGCTCCCATTTCTCCATGGCCTGTCCTGCATTTCTGGTTTTGACACTTTTTTCAGCATGGCCCTTTTGACCGACGGGAAGCGAGACTTCTTTGTAGCGCTGATTTGCCTTTCCAGGTTGCTTGGTTGGCCAAAAAGGGCGTATGCGTTTTTTCCTGAATATATTCAGGAAAAAACGCATACGCCCTTTTTGGCCAAGGGCATCATTGTCAACGTTTTGCCGCTTTTCATGTGCTTTAAAGGCGATTCGAATCTACCTCCTGAAATCTGTTTCCTGCAATTCTGCCTTGATTTCAAATCCTCTTCTTTGCCTTCCCTCAATATATTTGTGGACGAGAGTTATCATTTATAACTCTGCAGGTTTGTGAATTGCAGTGCCCTGAAGCTCCATTTTACAAGTCGCTTTTTTGGGAACTGGCCGCAAAAGCACAGGATGGCTTCAGGCCCTGTTCTGGTTCCGGGGGGCAGGCTGAGCCTGTGGTTAATTCTTCTTCCTGATGGGAAAATAGAGTGACCTGTGCCTGTCCCAACACCAAGAGCTAGTCTCTCATTGGTTCCCCGTCTTCCCGTTCATCCTCAGGACAAATTGCAACCTGTACGGAACAGGAGGTTAAAGGTGCTGATGCTCCAAGTAGGGAGATTGCTAGTAAAGTGGCTGGAATGGCGAACCCGAGCACAAGGAGATGAGAAATGAGGTGCGTTTTAGAAACCTTTCCCCATCACACGGTGTACCATCTTCTGGGTTTCTCATGCATGTTTTCGATGTAGGAAGATGCCCTTGAACCTGGAGATTTGGGACCCATGCGATGGGTAGCACGCAGTATTACTTTAAAGGGTCTGCGTTTGCTCACCCAACCTCACCAAACCTCTCAGCCCCAAGAGTGTCCACCCCTATGTCTCATCCAGCTGTGGGTCTAGATATGGTCAATCCAGGTTGCATCACAGCCCCTGAACGAATTGTGTAAGAATTTCTCTCTCTTTCCCTGTCTTTGTTTCATGGGTTTTTAAAAGTAATTTATTTTTATAATGGGGTTTAGCTGCTTTTCACGGCTGTGTTTATGCCGCTTTACACCCACTTGACACACTAACAGAGAGATATCAATACATAGGTTTTAAGATTATTACTAGTCAGATATATTCTTGTGCGGTGAATCGGGCGTGTTGAGTCCAGTTCTCTGAGCAAGGAGTAGGTCTTGTCTATTACATATTGGGATTATGGAACGGTATCTGAGCTAATTTGAAACTCTCGTTTTATGGATCACCCCACCTCACCTTTCCCGTTAAGCAGCCATAGTGTGTTTTCTGCATGTGTGACTCTGTTCTGTTTTGTAATTCAGTTCAAGTGTAACGGTTTTTACATTCCCTCTATAAGTGACACCTTATGAGAAGTGTCCTTTTCTGTGTGACTTATTTCACTTAGAATCGTCTTACCTAAATCCACTCATCATGCTGCTACTAGCCTTATGACATTGATTTCATGGCTGAGTGATATTCCATTGTACATAAGGACCACAACTTTTTTATCCATTTTTCGCTTTCCTGGGATATTTAAGGTGGAATGAAGTGGAGGTCCTTGTCAACAGAGCAGCCCTAAACTTTGGGGTGCTTGTGTCTTGCTGATTTTCAATTTTCCCACTTTATCCCCCCATGCGTGGAAGTGCCCTATGCTCTCTAAGCTGTGTTTTTTAGATGTTTCAGGACACACCGTACACTTCTCCAGAGTGGCTGTTGGCGATTTACATCCCGCCCATCAGTGTAGCAAGGCTCCCATTTCTCCATGGCCTGTCCTGCATTTCTGGTTTTGACACTTTTTTCAGCATGGCCCTTTTGACCGATGGGAAGCGAGACTTCTTTGTAGCGCTGATTTGCCTTTCCAGGTTGCTTGGTTGGCCAAAAAGGGCGTATGCGTTTTTTCCTGAATATATTCAGGAAAAAACGCATACGCCCTTTTTGGCCAAGGGCATCATTGTCAACGTTTTGCCGCTTTTCATGTGCTTTAAAGGCGATTCGAATCTACCTCCTGAAATCTGTTTCCTGCAATTCTGCCTTGATTTCAAATCCTCTTCTTTGCCTTCCCTCAATATATTTGTGGACGAGAGTTATCATTTATAACTCTGCAGGTTTGTGAATTGCAGTGCCCTGAAGCTCCATTTTACAAGTCGCTTTTTTGGGAACTGGCCGCAAAAGCACAGGATGGCTTCAGGCCCTGTTCTGGTTCCGGGGGGCAGGCTGAGCCTGTGGTTAATTCTTCTTCCTGATGGGAAAATAGAGTGACCTGTGCCTGTCCCAACACCAAGAGCTAGTCTCTCATTGGTTCCCCGTCTTCCCGTTCATCCTCAGGACAAATTGCAACCTGTACGGAACAGGAGGTTAAAGGTGCTGATGCTCCAAGTAGGGAGATTGCTAGTAAAGTGGCTGGAATGGCGAACCCGAGCACAAGGAGATGAGAAATGAGGTGCGTTTTAGAAACCTTTCCCCATCACACGGTGTACCATCTTCTGGGTTTCTCATGCATGTTTTCGATGTAGGAAGATGCCCTTGAATCTGGAGATTTGGGACCCATGCGCTGGGTAGCACGCAGTATTACTTTAAAGGGTCTGCGTTTGCTCACCCAACCTCACCAAACCTCTCAGCCCCAAGAGTGTCCACCCCTATGTCTCATCCAGCTGTGGGTCTAGATATGGTCAATCCAGGTTGCATCACAGCCCCTGAACGAATTGTGTAAGAATTTCTCTCTCTTTCCCTGTCTTTGTTTCATGGGTTTTTAAAAGTAATTTATTTTTATAATGGGGTTTAGCTGCTTTTCACGGCTGTGTTTATGCCGCTTTACACCCACTTGACACACTAACAGAGAGATATCAATACATAGGTTTTAAGATTATTACTAGTCAGATATATTCTTGTGCGGTGAATCGGGCGTGTTGAGTCCAGTTCTCTGAGCAAGGAGTAGGTCTTGTCTATTACATATTGGGATTATGGAACGGTATCTGAGCTAATTTGAAACTCTCGTTTTATGTATCACCCCACCTCACCTTTCCCGTTAAGCAGCCATAGTGTGTTTTCTGCATGTGTGACTCTGTTCTGTTTTGTAATTCAGTTCAAGTGTAACGGTTTTTACATTCCCTCTATAAGTGACACCTTATGAGAAGTGTCCTTTTCTGTGTGACTTATTTCACTTAGAATCGTCTTACCTAAATCCACTCATCATGCTGCTACTAGCCTTATGACATTGATTTCATGGCTGAGTGATATTCCATTGTACATAAGGACCACAACTTTTTTATCCATTTTTCGCTTTCCTGGGATATTTAAGGTGGAATGAAGTGGAGGTCCTTGTCAACAGAGCAGCCCTAAACTTTGGGGTGCTTGTGTCTTGCTGATTTTCAATTTTCCCACTTTATCCCCCCATGCGTGGAAGTGCCCTATGCTCTCTAAGCTGTGTTTTTTAGATGTTTCAGGACACACCGTACACTTCTCCAGAGTGGCTGTTGGCGATTTACATCCCGCCCATCAGTGTAGCAAGGCTCCCATTTCTCCATGGCCTGTCCTGCATTTCTGGTTTTGACACTTTTTTCAGCATGGCCCTTTTGACCGATGGGAAGCGAGACTTCTTTGTAGCGCTGATTTGCCTTTCCAGGTTGCTTGGTTGGCCAAAAAGGGCGTATGCGTTTTTTCCTGAATATATTCAGGAAAAAACGCATACGCCCTTTTTGGCCAAGGGCATCATTGTCAACGTTTTGCCGCTTTTCATGTGCTTTAAAGGCGATTCGAATCTACCTCCTGAAATCTGTTTCCTGCAATTCTGCCTTGATTTCAAATCCTCTTCTTTGCCTTCCCTCAATATATTTGTGGACGAGAGTTATCATTTATAACTCTGCAGGTTTGTGAATTGCAGTGCCCTGAAGCTCCATTTTACAAGTCGCTTTTTTGGGAACTGGCCGCAAAAGCACAGGATGGCTTCAGGCCCTGTTCTGGTTCCGGGGGGCAGGCTGAGCCTGTGGTTAATTCTTCTTCCTGATGGGAAAATAGAGTGACCTGTGCCTGTCCCAACACCAAGAGCTAGTCTCTCATTGGTTCCCCGTCTTCCCGTTCATCCTCAGGACAAATTGCAACCTGTACGGAACAGGAGGTTAAAGGTGCTGATGCTCCAAGTAGGGAGATTGCTAGTAAAGTGGCTGGAATGGCGAACCCGAGCACAAGGAGATGAGAAATGAGGTGCGTTTTAGAAACCTTTCCCCATCACACGGTGTACCATCTTCTGGGTTTCTCATGCATGTTTTCGATGTAGGAAGATGCCCTTGAATCTGGAGATTTGGGACCCATGCGCTGGGTAGCACGCAGTATTACTTTAAAGGGTCTGCGTTTGCTCACCCAACCTCACCAAACCTCTCAGCCCCAAGAGTGTCCACCCCTATGTCTCATCCAGCTGTGGGTCTAGATATGGTCAATCCAGGTTGCATCACAGCCCCTGAACGAATTGTGTAAGAATTTCTCTCTCTTTCCCTGTCTTTGTTTCATGGGTTTTTAAAAGTAATTTATTTTTATAATGGGGTTTAGCTGCTTTTCACGGCTGTGTTTATGCCGCTTTACACCCACTTGACACACTAACAGAGAGATATCAATACATAGGTTTTAAGATTATTACTAGTCAGATATATTCTTGTGCGGTGAATCGGGCGTGTTGAGTCCAGTTCTCTGAGCAAGGAGTAGGTCTTGTCTATTACATATTGGGATTATGGAACGGTATCTGAGCTAATTTGAAACTCTCGTTTTATGGATCACCCCACCTCACCTTTCCCGTTAAGCAGCCATAGTGTGTTTTCTGCATGTGTGACTCTGTTCTGTTTTGTAATTCAGTTCAAGTGTAACGGTTTTTACATTCCCTCTATAAGTGACACCTTATGAGAAGTGTCCTTTTCTGTGTGACTTATTTCACTTAGAATCGTCTTACCTAAATCCACTCATCATGCTGCTACTAGCCTTATGACATTGATTTCATGGCTGAGTGATATTCCATTGTACATAAGGACCACAACTTTTTTATCCATTTTTCGCTTTCCTGGGATATTTAAGGTGGAATGAAGTGGAGGTCCTTGTCAACAGAGCAGCCCTAAACTTTGGGGTGCTTGTGTCTTGCTGATTTTCAATTTTCCCACTTTATCCCCCCATGCGTGGAAGTGCCCTATGCTCTCTAAGCTGTGTTTTTTAGATGTTTCAGGACACACCGTACACTTCTCCAGAGTGGCTGTTGGCGATTTACATCCCGCCCATCAGTGTAGCAAGGCTCCCATTTCTCCATGGCCTGTCCTGCATTTCTGGTTTTGACACTTTTTTCAGCATGGCCCTTTTGACCGATGGGAAGCGAGACTTCTTTGTAGCGCTGATTTGCCTTTCCAGGTTGCTTGGTTGGCCAAAAAGGGCGTATGCGTTTTTTCCTGAATATATTCAGGAAAAAACGCATACGCCCTTTTTGGCCAAGGGCATCATTGTCAACGTTTTGCCGCTTTTCATGTGCTTTAAAGGCGATTCGAATCTACCTCCTGAAATCTGTTTCCTGCAATTCTGCCTTGATTTCAAATCCTCTTCTTTGCCTTCCCTCAATATATTTGTGGACGAGAGTTATCATTTATAACTCTGCAGGTTTGTGAATTGCAGTGCCCTGAAGCTCCATTTTACAAGTCGCTTTTTTGGGAACTGGCCGCAAAAGCACAGGATGGCTTCAGGCCCTGTTCTGGTTCCGGGGGGCAGGCTGAGCCTGTGGTTAATTCTTCTTCCTGATGGGAAAATAGAGTGACCTGTGCCTGTCCCAACACCAAGAGCTAGTCTCTCATTGGTTCCCCGTCTTCCCGTTCATCCTCAGGACAAATTGCAACCTGTACGGAACAGGAGGTTAAAGGTGCTGATGCTCCAAGTAGGGAGATTGCTAGTAAAGTGGCTGGAATGGCGAACCCGAGCACAAGGAGATGAGAAATGAGGTGCGTTTTAGAAACCTTTCCCCATCACACGGTGTACCATCTTCTGGGTTTCTCATGCATGTTTTCGATGTAGGAAGATGCCCTTGAATCTGGAGATTTGGGACCCATGCGCTGGGTAGCACGCAGTATTACTTTAAAGGGTCTGCGTTTGCTCACCCAACCTCACCAAACCTCTCAGCCCCAAGAGTGTCCACCCCTATGTCTCATCCAGCTGTGGGTCTAGATATGGTCAATCCAGGTTGCATCACAGCCCCTGAACGAATTGTGTAAGAATTTCTCTCTCTTTCCCTGTCTTTGTTTCATGGGTTTTTAAAAGTAATTTATTTTTATAATGGGGTTTAGCTGCTTTTCACGGCTGTGTTTATGCCGCTTTACACCCACTTGACACACTAACAGAGAGATATCAATACATAGGTTTTAAGATTATTACTAGTCAGATATATTCTTGTGCGGTGAATCGGGCGTGTTGAGTCCAGTTCTCTGAGCAAGGAGTAGGTCTTGTCTATTACATATTGGGATTATGGAACGGTATCTGAGCTAATTTGAAACTCTCGTTTTATGGATCACCCCACCTCACCTTTCCCGTTAAGCAGCCATAGTGTGTTTTCTGCATGTGTGACTCTGTTCTGTTTTGTAATTCAGTTCAAGTGTAACGGTTTTTACATTCCCTCTATAAGTGACACCTTATGAGAAGTGTCCTTTTCTGTGTGACTTATTTCACTTAGAATCGTCTTACCTAAATCCACTCATCATGCTGCTACTAGCCTTATGACATTGATTTCATGGCTGAGTGATATTCCATTGTACATAAGGACCACAACTTTTTTATCCATTTTTCGCTTTCCTGGGATATTTAAGGTGGAATGAAGTGGAGGTCCTTGTCAACAGAGCAGCCCTAAACTTTGGGGTGCTTGTGTCTTGCTGATTTTCAATTTTCCCACTTTATCCCCCCATGCGTGGAAGTGCCCTATGCTCTCTAAGCTGTGTTTTTTAGATGTTTCAGGACACACCGTACACTTCTCCAGAGTGGCTGTTGGCGATTTACATCCCGCCCATCAGTGTAGCAAGGCTCCCATTTCTCCATGGCCTGTCCTGCATTTCTGGTTTTGACACTTTTTTCAGCATGGCCCTTTTGACCGATGGGAAGCGAGACTTCTTTGTAGCGCTGATTTGCCTTTCCAGGTTGCTTGGTTGGCCAAAAAGGGCGTATGCGTTTTTTCCTGAATATATTCAGGAAAAAACGCATACGCCCTTTTTGGCCAAGGGCATCATTGTCAACGTTTTGCCGCTTTTCATGTGCTTTAAAGGCGATTCGAATCTACCTCCTGAAATCTGTTTCCTGCAATTCTGCCTTGATTTCAAATCCTCTTCTTTGCCTTCCCTCAATATATTTGTGGACGAGAGTTATCATTTATAACTCTGCAGGTTTGTGAATTGCAGTGCCCTGAAGCTCCATTTTACAAGTCGCTTTTTTGGGAACTGGCCGCAAAAGCACAGGATGGCTTCAGGCCCTGTTCTGGTTCCGGGGGGCAGGCTGAGCCTGTGGTTAATTCTTCTTCCTGATGGGAAAATAGAGTGACCTGTGCCTGTCCCAACACCAAGAGCTAGTCTCTCATTGGTTCCCCGTCTTCCCGTTCATCCTCAGGACAAATTGCAACCTGTACGGAACAGGAGGTTAAAGGTGCTGATGCTCCAAGTAGGGAGATTGCTAGTAAAGTGGCTGGAATGGCGAACCCGAGCACAAGGAGATGAGAAATGAGGTGCGTTTTAGAAACCTTTCCCCATCACACGGTGTACCATCTTCTGGGTTTCTCATGCATGTTTTCGATGTAGGAAGATGCCCTTGAATCTGGAGATTTGGGACCCATGCGCTGGGTAGCACGCAGTATTACTTTAAAGGGTCTGCGTTTGCTCACCCAACCTCACCAAACCTCTCAGCCCCAAGAGTGTCCACCCCTATGTCTCATCCAGCTGTGGGTCTAGATATGGTCAATCCAGGTTGCATCACAGCCCCTGAACGAATTGTGTAAGAATTTCTCTCTCTTTCCCTGTCTTTGTTTCATGGGTTTTTAAAAGTAATTTATTTTTATAATGGGGTTTAGCTGCTTTTCACGGCTGTGTTTATGCCGCTTTACACCCACTTGACACACTAACAGAGAGATATCAATACATAGGTTTTAAGATTATTACTAGTCAGATATATTCTTGTGCGGTGAATCGGGCGTGTTGAGTCCAGTTCTCTGAGCAAGGAGTAGGTCTTGTCTATTACATATTGGGATTATGGAACGGTATCTGAGCTAATTTGAAACTCTCGTTTTATGGATCACCCCACCTCACCTTTCCCGTTAAGCAGCCATAGTGTGTTTTCTGCATGTGTGACTCTGTTCTGTTTTGTAATTCAGTTCAAGTGTAACGGTTTTTACATTCCCTCTATAAGTGACACCTTATGAGAAGTGTCCTTTTCTGTGTGACTTATTTCACTTAGAATCGTCTTACCTAAATCCACTCATCATGCTGCTACTAGCCTTATGACATTGATTTCATGGCTGAGTGATATTCCATTGTACATAAGGACCACAACTTTTTTATCCATTTTTCGCTTTCCTGGGATATTTAAGGTGGAATGAAGTGGAGGTCCTTGTCAACAGAGCAGCCCTAAACTTTGGGGTGCTTGTGTCTTGCTGATTTTCAATTTTCCCACTTTATCCCCCCATGCGTGGAAGTGCCCTATGCTCTCTAAGCTGTGTTTTTTAGATGTTTCAGGACACACCGTACACTTCTCCAGAGTGGCTGTTGGCGATTTACATCCCGCCCATCAGTGTAGCAAGGCTCCCATTTCTCCATGGCCTGTCCTGCATTTCTGGTTTTGACACTTTTTTCAGCATGGCCCTTTTGACCGATGGGAAGCGAGACTTCTTTGTAGCGCTGATTTGCCTTTCCAGGTTGCTTGGTTGGCCAAAAAGGGCGTATGCGTTTTTTCCTGAATATATTCAGGAAAAAACGCATACGCCCTTTTTGGCCAAGGGCATCATTGTCAACGTTTTGCCGCTTTTCATGTGCTTTAAAGGCGATTCGAATCTACCTCCTGAAATCTGTTTCCTGCAATTCTGCCTTGATTTCAAATCCTCTTCTTTGCCTTCCCTCAATATATTTGTGGACGAGAGTTATCATTTATAACTCTGCAGGTTTGTGAATTGCAGTGCCCTGAAGCTCCATTTTACAAGTCGCTTTTTTGGGAACTGGCCGCAAAAGCACAGGATGGCTTCAGGCCCTGTTCTGGTTCCGGGGGGCAGGCTGAGCCTGTGGTTAATTCTTCTTCCTGATGGGAAAATAGAGTGACCTGTGCCTGTCCCAACACCAAGAGCTAGTCTCTCATTGGTTCCCCGTCTTCCCGTTCATCCTCAGGACAAATTGCAACCTGTACGGAACAGGAGGTTAAAGGTGCTGATGCTCCAAGTAGGGAGATTGCTAGTAAAGTGGCTGGAATGGCGAACCCGAGCACAAGGAGATGAGAAATGAGGTGCGTTTTAGAAACCTTTCCCCATCACACGGTGTACCATCTTCTGGGTTTCTCATGCATGTTTTCGATGTAGGAAGATGCCCTTGAATCTGGAGATTTGGGACCCATGCGCTGGGTAGCACGCAGTATTACTTTAAAGGGTCTGCGTTTGCTCACCCAACCTCACCAAACCTCTCAGCCCCAAGAGTGTCCACCCCTATGTCTCATCCAGCTGTGGGTCTAGATATGGTCAATCCAGGTTGCATCACAGCCCCTGAACGAATTGTGTAAGAATTTCTCTCTCTTTCCCTGTCTTTGTTTCATGGGTTTTTAAAAGTAATTTATTTTTATAATGGGGTTTAGCTGCTTTTCACGGCTGTGTTTATGCCGCTTTACACCCACTTGACACACTAACAGAGAGATATCAATACATAGGTTTTAAGATTATTACTAGTCAGATATATTCTTGTGCGGTGAATCGGGCGTGTTGAGTCCAGTTCTCTGAGCAAGGAGTAGGTCTTGTCTATTACATATTGGGATTATGGAACGGTATCTGAGCTAATTTGAAACTCTCGTTTTATGGATCACCCCACCTCACCTTTCCCGTTAAGCAGCCATAGTGTGTTTTCTGCATGTGTGACTCTGTTCTGTTTTGTAATTCAGTTCAAGTGTAACGGTTTTTACATTCCCTCTATAAGTGACACCTTATGAGAAGTGTCCTTTTCTGTGTGACTTATTTCACTTAGAATCGTCTTACCTAAATCCACTCATCATGCTGCTACTAGCCTTATGACATTGATTTCATGGCTGAGTGATATTCCATTGTACATAAGGACCACAACTTTTTTATCCATTTTTCGCTTTCCTGGGATATTTAAGGTGGAATGAAGTGGAGGTCCTTGTCAACAGAGCAGCCCTAAACTTTGGGGTGCTTGTGTCTTGCTGATTTTCAATTTTCCCACTTTATCCCCCCATGCGTGGAAGTGCCCTATGCTCTCTAAGCTGTGTTTTTTAGATGTTTCAGGACACACCGTACACTTCTCCAGAGTGGCTGTTGGCGATTTACATCCCGCCCATCAGTGTAGCAAGGCTCCCATTTCTCCATGGCCTGTCCTGCATTTCTGGTTTTGACACTTTTTTCAGCATGGCCCTTTTGACCGATGGGAAGCGAGACTTCTTTGTAGCGCTGATTTGCCTTTCCAGGTTGCTTGGTTGGCCAAAAAGGGCGTATGCGTTTTTTCCTGAATATATTCAGGAAAAAACGCATACGCCCTTTTTGGCCAAGGGCATCATTGTCAACGTTTTGCCGCTTTTCATGTGCTTTAAAGGCGATTCGAATCTACCTCCTGAAATCTGTTTCCTGCAATTCTGCCTTGATTTCAAATCCTCTTCTTTGCCTTCCCTCAATATATTTGTGGACGAGAGTTATCATTTATAACTCTGCAGGTTTGTGAATTGCAGTGCCCTGAAGCTCCATTTTACAAGTCGCTTTTTTGGGAACTGGCCGCAAAAGCACAGGATGGCTTCAGGCCCTGTTCTGGTTCCGGGGGGCAGGCTGAGCCTGTGGTTAATTCTTCTTCCTGATGGGAAAATAGAGTGACCTGTGCCTGTCCCAACACCAAGAGCTAGTCTCTCATTGGTTCCCCGTCTTCCCGTTCATCCTCAGGACAAATTGCAACCTGTACGGAACAGGAGGTTAAAGGTGCTGATGCTCCAAGTAGGGAGATTGCTAGTAAAGTGGCTGGAATGGCGAACCCGAGCACAAGGAGATGAGAAATGAGGTGCGTTTTAGAAACCTTTCCCCATCACACGGTGAACCATCTTCTGGGTTTCTCATGCATGTTTTCGATGTAGGAAGATGCCCTTGAATCTGGAGATTTGGGACCCATGCGCTGGGTAGCACGCAGTATTACTTTAAAGGGTCTGCGTTTGCTCACCCAACCTCACCAAACCTCTCAGCCCCAAGAGTGTCCACCCCTATGTCTCATCCAGCTGTGGGTCTAAATATGGTCAATCCAGGTTGCATCACAGCCCCTGAACGAATTGTGTAAGAATTTCTCTCTCTTTCCCTGTCTTTGTTTCATGGGTTTTTAAAAGTAATTTATTTTTATAATGGGGTTTAGCTGCTTTTCACGGCTGTGTTTATGCCGCTTTACACCCACTTGACACACTAACAGAGAGATATCAATACATAGGTTTTAAGATTATTACTAGTCAGATATATTCTTGTGCGGTGAATCGGGCGTGTTGAGTCCAGTTCTCTGAGCAAGGAGTAGGTCTTGTCTATTACATATTGGGATTATGGTACGGTATCTGAGCTAATTTGAAACTCTCGTTTTATGGATCACCCCACCTCACCTTTCCCGTTAAGCAGCCATAGTGTGTTTTCTGCATGTGTGACTCTGTTCTGTTTTGTAATTCAGTTCAAGTGTAACGGTTTTTACATTCCCTCTATAAGTGACACCTTATGAGAAGTGTCCTTTTCTGTGTGACTTATTTCACTTAGAATCGTCTTACCTAAATCCACTCATCATGCTGCTACTAGCCTTATGACATTGATTTCATGGCTGAGTGATATTCCATTGTACATAAGGACCACAACTTTTTTATCCATTTTTCGCTTTCCTGGGATATTTAAGGTGGAATGAAGTGGAGGTCCTTGTCAACAGAGCAGCCCTAAACTTTGGGGTGCTTGTGTCTTGCTGATTTTCAATTTTCCCACTTTATCCCCCCATGCGTGGAAGTGCCCTATGCTCTCTAAGCTGTGTTTTTTAGATGTTTCAGGACACACCGTACACTTCTCCAGAGTGGCTGTTGGCGATTTACATCCCGCCCATCAGTGTAGCAAGGCTCCCATTTCTCCATGGCCTGTCCTGCATTTCTGGTTTTGACACTTTTTTCAGCATGGCCCTTTTGACCGATGGGAAGCGAGACTTCTTTGTAGCGCTGATTTGCCTTTCCAGGTTGCTTGGTTGGCCAAAAAGGGCGTATGCGTTTTTTCCTGAATATATTCAGGAAAAAACGCATACGCCCTTTTTGGCCAAGGGCATCATTGTCAACGTTTTGCCGCTTTTCATGTGCTTTAAAGGCGATTCGAATCTACCTCCTGAAATCTGTTTCCTGCAATTCTGCCTTGATTTCAAATCCTCTTCTTTGCCTTCCCTCAATATATTTGTGGACGAGAGTTATCATTTATAACTCTGCAGGTTTGTGAATTGCAGTGCCCTGAAGCTCCATTTTACAAGTCGCTTTTTTGGGAACTGGCCGCAAAAGCACAGGATGGCTTCAGGCCCTGTTCTGGTTCCGGGGGGCAGGCTGAGCCTGTGGTTAATTCTTCTTCCTGATGGGAAAATAGAGTGACCTGTGCCTGTCCCAACACCAAGAGCTAGTCTCTCATTGGTTCCCCGTCTTCCCGTTCATCCTCAGGACAAATTGCAACCTGTACGGAACAGGAGGTTAAAGGTGCTGATGCTCCAAGTAGGGAGATTGCTAGTAAAGTGGCTGGAATGGCGAACCCGAGCACAAGGAGATGAGAAATGAGGTGCGTTTTAGAAACCTTTCCCCATCACACGGTGTACCATCTTCTGGGTTTCTCATGCATGTTTTCGATGTAGGAAGATGCCCTTGAATCTGGAGATTTGGGACCCATGCGCTGGGTAGCACGCAGTATTACTTTAAAGGGTCTGCGTTTGCTCACCCAACCTCACCAAACCTCTCAGCCCCAAGAGTGTCCACCCCTATGTCTCATCCAGCTGTGGGTCTAGATATGGTCAATCCAGGTTGCATCACAGCCCCTGAACGAATTGTGTAAGAATTTCTCTCTCTTTCCCTGTCTTTGTTTCATGGGTTTTTAAAAGTAATTTATTTTTATAATGGGGTTTAGCTGCTTTTCACGGCTGTGTTTATGCCGCTTTACACCCACTTGACACACTAACAGAGAGATATCAATACATAGGTTTTAAGATTATTACTAGTCAGATATATTCTTGTGCGGTGAATCGGGCGTGTTGAGTCCAGTTCTCTGAGCAAGGAGTAGGTCTTGTCTATTACATATTGGGATTATGGAACGGTATCTGAGCTAATTTGAAACTCTCGTTTTATGGATCACCCCACCTCACCTTTCCCGTTAAGCAGCCATAGTGTGTTTTCTGCATGTGTGACTCTGTTCTGTTTTGTAATTCAGTTCAAGTGTAACGGTTTTTACATTCCCTCTATAAGTGACACCTTATGAGAAGTGTCCTTTTCTGTGTGACTTATTTCACTTAGAATCGTCTTACCTAAATCCACTCATCATGCTGCTACTAGCCTTATGACATTGATTTCATGGCTGAGTGATATTCCATTGTACATAAGGACCACAACTTTTTTATCCATTTTTCGCTTTCCTGGGATATTTAAGGTGGAATGAAGTGGAGGTCCTTGTCAACAGAGCAGCCCTAAACTTTGGGGTGCTTGTGTCTTGCTGATTTTCAATTTTCCCACTTTATCCCCCCATGCGTGGAAGTGCCCTATGCTCTCTAAGCTGTGTTTTTTAGATGTTTCAGGACACACCGTACACTTCTCCAGAGTGGCTGTTGGCGATTTACATCCCGCCCATCAGTGTAGCAAGGCTCCCATTTCTCCATGGCCTGTCCTGCATTTCTGGTTTTGACACTTTTTTCAGCATGGCCCTTTTGACCGATGGGAAGCGAGACTTCTTTGTAGCGCTGATTTGCCTTTCCAGGTTGCTTGGTTGGCCAAAAAGGGCGTATGCGTTTTTTCCTGAATATATTCAGGAAAAAACGCATACGCCCTTTTTGGCCAAGGGCATCATTGTCAACGTTTTGCCGCTTTTCATGTGCTTTAAAGGCGATTCGAATCTACCTCCTGAAATCTGTTTCCTGCAATTCTGCCTTGATTTCAAATCCTCTTCTTTGCCTTCCCTCAATATATTTGTGGACGAGAGTTATCATTTATAACTCTGCAGGTTTGTGAATTGCAGTGCCCTGAAGCTCCATTTTACAAGTCGCTTTTTTGGGAACTGGCCGCAAAAGCACAGGATGGCTTCAGGCCCTGTTCTGGTTCCGGGGGGCAGGCTGAGCCTGTGGTTAATTCTTCTTCCTGATGGGAAAATAGAGTGACCTGTGCCTGTCCCAACACCAAGAGCTAGTCTCTCATTGGTTCCCCGTCTTTCCGTTCATCCTCAGGACAAATTGCAACCTGTACGGAACAGGAGGTTAAAGGTGCTGATGCTCCAAGTAGGGAGATTGCTAGTAAAGTGGCTGGAATGGCGAACCCGAGCACAAGGAGATGAGAAATGAGGTGCGTTTTAGAAACCTTTCCCCATCACACGGTGAACCATCTTCTGGGTTTCTCATGCATGTTTTCGATGTAGGAAGATGCCCTTGAATCTGGAGATTTGGGACCCATGCGCTGGGTAGCACGCAGTATTACTTTAAAGGGTCTGCGTTTGCTCACCCAACCTCACCAAACCTCTCAGCCCCAAGAGTGTCCACCCCTATGTCTCATCCAGCTGTGGGTCTAGATATGGTCAATCCAGGTTGCATCACAGCCCCTGAACGAATTTTGTAAGAATTTCTCTCTCTTTCCCTGTCTTTGTTTCATGGGTTTTTTAAAGTAATTTATTTTTATAATGGGGTTTAGCTGCTTTTCACGGCTGTGTTTATGCCGCTTTACACCCACTTGACACACTAACAGAGAGATATCAATACATAGGTTTTAAGATTATTACTAGTCAGATATATTCTTGTGCGGTGAATCGGGCGTGTTGAGTCCAGTTCTCTGAGCAAGGAGTAGGTCTTGTCTATTACATATTGGGATTATGGAACGGTATCTGAGCTAATTTGAAACTCTCGTTTTATGGATCACCCCACCTCACCTTTCCCGTTAAGCAGCCATAGTGTGTTTTCTGCATGTGTGACTCTGTTCTGTTTTGTAATTCAGTTCAAGTGTAACGGTTTTTACATTCCCTCTATAAGTGACACCTTATGAGAAGTGTCCTTTTCTGTGTGACTTATTTCACTTAGAATCGTCTTACCTAAATCCACTCATCATGCTGCTACTAGCCTTATGACATTGATTTCATGGCTGAGTGATATTCCATTGTACATAAGGACCACAACTTTTTTATCCATTTTTCGCTTTCCTGGGATATTTAAGGTGGAATGAAGTGGAGGTCCTTGTCAACAGAGCAGCCCTAAACTTTGGGGTGCTTGTGTCTTGCTGATTTTCAATTTTCCCACTTTATCCCCCCATGCGTGGAAGTGCCCTATGCTCTCTAAGCTGTGTTTTTTAGATGTTTCAGGACACACCGTACACTTCTCCAGAGTGGCTGTTGGCGATTTACATCCCGCCCATCAGTGTAGCAAGGCTCCCATTTCTCCATGGCCTGTCCTGCATTTCTGGTTTTGACACTTTTTTCAGCATGGCCCTTTTGACCGATGGGAAGCGAGACTTCTTTGTAGCGCTGATTTGCCTTTCCAGGTTGCTTGGTTGGCCAAAAAGGGCGTATGCGTTTTTTCCTGAATATATTCAGGAAAAAACGCATACGCCCTTTTTGGCCAAGGGCATCATTGTCAACGTTTTGCCGCTTTTCATGTGCTTTAAAGGCGATTCGAATCTACCTCCTGAAATCTGTTTCCTGCAATTCTGCCTTGATTTCAAATCCTCTTCTTTGCCTTCCCTCAATATATTTGTGGACGAGAGTTATCATTTATAACTCTGCAGGTTTGTGAATTGCAGTGCCCTGAAGCTCCATTTTACAAGTCGCTTTTTTGGGAACTGGCCGCAAAAGCACAGGATGGCTTCAGGCCCTGTTCTGGTTCCGGGGGGCAGGCTGAGCCTGTGGTTAATTCTTCTTCCTGATGGGAAAATAGAGTGACCTGTGCCTGTCCCAACACCAAGAGCTAGTCTCTCATTGGTTCCCCGTCTTCCCGTTCATCCTCAGGACAAATTGCAACCTGTACGGAACAGGAGGTTAAAGGTGCTGATGCTCCAAGTAGGGAGATTGCTAGTAAAGTGGCTGGAATGGCGAACCCGAGCACAAGGAGATGAGAAATGAGGTGCGTTTTAGAAACCTTTCCCCATCACACGGTGTACCATCTTCTGGGTTTCTCATGCATGTTTTCGATGTAGGAAGATGCCCTTGAATCTGGAGATTTGGGACCCATGCGCTGGGTAGCACGCAGTATTACTTTAAAGGGTCTGCGTTTGCTCACCCAACCTCACCAAACCTCTCAGCCCCAAGAGTGTCCACCCCTATGTCTCATCCAGCTGTGGGTCTAGATATGGTCAATCCAGGTTGCATCACAGCCCCTGAACGAATTGTGTAAGAATTTCTCTCTCTTTCCCTGTCTTTGTTTCATGGGTTTTTAAAAGTAATTTATTTTTATAATGAGGTTTAGCTGCTTTTCACGGCTGTGTTTATGCCGCTTTACACCCACTTGACACACTAACAGAGAGATATCAATACATAGGTTTTAAGATTATTACTAGTCAGATATATTCTTGTGCGGTGAATCGGGCGTGTTGAGTCCAGTTCTCTGAGCAAGGAGTAGGTCTTGTCTATTACATATTGGGATTATGGAACGGTATCTGAGCTAATTTGAAACTCTCGTTTTATGGATCACCCCACCTCACCTTTCCCGTTAAGCAGCCATAGTGTGTTTTCTGCATGTGTGACTCTGTTCTGTTTTGTAATTCAGTTCAAGTGTAACGGTTTTTACATTCCCTCTATAAGTGACACCTTATGAGAAGTGTCCTTTTCTGTGTGACTTATTTCACTTAGAATCGTCTTACCTAAATCCACTCATCATGCTGCTACTAGCCTTATGACATTGATTTCATGGCTGAGTGATATTCCATTGTACATAAGGACCACAACTTTTTTATCCATTTTTCGCTTTCCTGGGATATTTAAGGTGGAATGAAGTGGAGGTCCTTGTCAACAGAGCAGCCCTAAACTTTGGGGTGCTTGTGTCTTGCTGATTTTCAATTTTCCCACTTTATCCCCCCATGCGTGGAAGTGCCCTATGCTCTCTAAGCTGTGTTTTTTAGATGTTTCAGGACACACCGTACACTTCTCCAGAGTGGCTGTTGGCGATTTACATCCCGCCCATCAGTGTAGCAAGGCTCCCATTTCTCCATGGCCTGTCCTGCATTTCTGGTTTTGACACTTTTTTCAGCATGGCCCTTTTGACCGATGGGAAGCGAGACTTCTTTGTAGCGCTGATTTGCCTTTCCAGGTTGCTTGGTTGGCCAAAAAGGGCGTATGCGTTTTTTCCTGAATATATTCAGGAAAAAACGCATACGCCCTTTTTGGCCAAGGGCATCATTGTCAACGTTTTGCCGCTTTTCATGTGCTTTAAAGGCGATTCGAATCTACCTCCTGAAATCTGTTTCCTGCAATTCTGCCTTGATTTCAAATCCTCTTCTTTGCCTTCCCTCAATATATTTGTGGACGAGAGTTATCATTTATAACTCTGCAGGTTTGTGAATTGCAGTGCCCTGAAGCTCCATTTTACAATTCGCTTTTTTGGGAACTGGCCGCAAAAGCACAGGATGGCTTCAGGCCCTGTTCTGGTTCCGGGGGGCAGGCTGAGCCTGTGGTTAATTCTTCTTCCTGATGGGAAAATAGAGTGACCTGTGCCTGTCCCAACACCAAGAGCTAGTCTCTCATTGGTTCCCCGTCTTCCCGTTCATCCTCAGGACAAATTGCAACCTGTACGGAACAGGAGGTTAAAGGTGCTGATGCTCCAAGTAGGGAGATTGCTAGTAAAGTGGCTGGAATGGCGAACCCGAGCACAAGGAGATGAGAAATGAGGTGCGTTTTAGAAACCTTTCCCCATCACACGGTGTACCATCTTCTGGGTTTCTCATGCATGTTTTCGATGTAGGAAGATGCCCTTGAATCTGGAGATTTGGGACCCATGCGCTGGGTAGCACGCAGTATTACTTTAAAGGGTCTGCGTTTGCTCACCCAACCTCACCAAACCTCTCAGCCCCAAGAGTGTCCACCCCTATGTCTCATCCAGCTGTGGGTCTAGATATGGTCAATCCAGGTTGCATCACAGCCCCTGAACGAATTGTGTAAGAATTTCTCTCTCTTTCCCTGTCTTTGTTTCATGGGTTTTTAAAAGTAATTTATTTTTATAATGGGGTTTAGCTGCTTTTCACGGCTGTGTTTATGCCGCTTTACACCCACTTGACACACTAACAGAGAGATATCAATACATAGGTTTTAAGATTATTACTAGTCAGATATATTCTTGTGCGGTGAATCGGGCGTGTTGAGTCCAGTTCTCTGAGCAAGGAGTAGGTCTTGTCTATTCCATATTGGGATTATGGAACGGTATCTGAGCTAATTTGAAACTCTCGTTTTATGGATCACCCCACCTCACCTTTCCCGTTAAGCAGCCATAGTGTGTTTTCTGCATGTGTGACTCTGTTCTGTTTTGTAATTCAGTTCAAGTGTAACGGTTTTTACATTCCCTCTATAAGTGACACCTTATGAGAAGTGTCCTTTTCTGTGTGACTTATTTCACTTAGAATCGTCTTACCTAAATCCACTCATCATGCTGCTACTAGCCTTATGACATTGATTTCATGGCTGAGTGATATTCCATTGTACATAAGGACCACAACTTTTTTATCCATTTTTCGCTTTCCTGGGATATTTAAGGTGGAATGAAGTGGAGGTCCTTGTCAACAGAGCAGCCCTAAACTTTGGGGTGCTTGTGTCTTGCTGATTTTCAATTTTCCCACTTTATCCCCCCATGCGTGGAAGTGCCCTATGCTCTCTAAGCTGTGTTTTTTAGATGTTTCAGGACACACCGTACACTTCTCCAGAGTGGCTGTTGGCGATTTACATCCCGCCCATCAGTGTAGCAAGGCTCCCATTTCTCCATGGCCTGTCCTGCATTTCTGGTTTTGACACTTTTTTCAGCATGGCCCTTTTGACCGATGGGAAGCGAGACTTCTTTGTAGCGCTGATTTGCCTTTCCAGGTTGCTTGGTTGGCCAAAAAGGGCGTATGCGTTTTTTCCTGAATATATTCAGGAAAAAACGCATACGCCCTTTTTGGCCAAGGGCATCATTGTCAACGTTTTGCCGCTTTTCATGTGCTTTAAAGGCGATTCGAATCTACCTCCTGAAATCTGTTTCCTGCAATTCTGCCTTGATTTCAAATCCTCTTCTTTGCCTTCCCTCAATATATTTGTGGACGAGAGTTATCATTTATAACTCTGCAGGTTTGTGAATTGCAGTGCCCTGAAGCTCCATTTTACAAGTCGCTTTTTTGGGAACTGGCCGCAAAAGCACAGGATGGCTTCAGGCCCTGTTCTGGTTCCGGGGGGCAGGCTGAGCCTGTGGTTAATTCTTCTTCCTGATGGGAAAATAGAGTGACCTGTGCCTGTCCCAACACCAAGAGCTAGTCTCTCATTGGTTCCCCGTCTTCCCGTTCATCCTCAGGACAAATTGCAACCTGTACGGAACAGGAGGTTAAAGGTGCTGATGCTCCAAGTAGGGAGATTGCTAGTAAAGTGGCTGGAATGGCGAACCCGAGCACAAGGAGATGAGAAATGAGGTGCGTTTTAGAAACCTTTCCCCATCACACGGTGTACCATCTTCTGGGTTTCTCATGCATGTTTTCGATGTAGGAAGATGCCCTTGAATCTGGAGATTTGGGACCCATGCGCTGGGTAGCACGCAGTATTACTTTAAAGGGTCTGCGTTTGCTCACCCAACCTCACCAAACCTCTCAGCCCCAAGAGTGTCCACCCCTATGTCTCATCCAGCTGTGGGTCTAGATATGGTCAATCCAGGTTGCATCACAGCCCCTGAACGAATTGTGTAAGAATTTCTCTCTCTTTCCCTGTCTTTGTTTCATGGGTTTTTAAAAGTAATTTATTTTTATAATGGGGTTTAGCTGCTTTTCACGGCTGTGTTTATGCCGCTTTACACCCACTTGACACACTAACAGAGAGATATCAATACATAGGTTTTAAGATTATTACTAGTCAGATATATTCTTGTGCGGTGAATCGGGCGTGTTGAGTCCAGTTCTCTGAGCAAGGAGTAGGGCTTGTCTATTACATATTGGGATTATGGAACGGTATCTGAGCTAATTTGAAACTCTCGTTTTATGGATCACCCCACCTCACCTTTCCCGTTAAGCAGCCATAGTGTGTTTTCTGCATGTGTGACTCTGTTCTGTTTTGTAATTCAGTTCACGTGTAACGGTTTTTACATTCCCTCTATAAGTGACACCTTATGAGAAGTGTCCTTTTCTGTGTGACTTATTTCACTTAGAATCGTCTTACCT
Source organism: Balaenoptera physalus (assembly GCF_965194825.1). Taxonomy (NCBI): domain Eukaryota; kingdom Metazoa; phylum Chordata; class Mammalia; order Artiodactyla; family Balaenopteridae; genus Balaenoptera; species Balaenoptera physalus. The sequence continues at coordinate 65,562 of NW_028126232.1, forward strand.
AAATCCACTCATCATGCTGCTACTAGCCTTATGACATTGATTTCATGGCTGAGTGATATTCCATTGTACATAAGGACCACAACTTTTTTATCCATTTTTCGCTTTCCTGGGATATTTAAGGTGGAATGAAGTGGAGGTCCTTGTCAACAGAGCAGCCCTAAACTTTGGGGTGCTTGTGTCTTGCTGATTTTCAATTTTCCCACTTTATCCCCCCATGCGTGGAAGTGCCCTATGCTCTCTAAGCTGTGTTTTTTAGATGTTTCAGGACACACCGTACACTTCTCCAGAGTGGCTGTTGGCGATTTACATCCCGCCCATCAGTGTAGCAAGGCTCCCATTTCTCCATGGCCTGTCCTGCATTTCTGGTTTTGACACTTTTTTCAGCATGGCCCTTTTGACCGATGGGAAGCGAGACTTCTTTGTAGCGCTGATTTGCCTTTCCAGGTTGCTTGGTTGGCCAAAAAGGGCGTATGCGTTTTTTCCTGAATACATTCAGGAAAAAACGCATACGCCCTTTTTGGCCAAGGGCATCATTGTCAACGTTTTGCCGCTTTTCATGTGCTTTAAAGGCGATTCGAATCTACCTCCTGAAATCTGTTTCCTGCAATTCTGCCTTGATTTCAAATCCTCTTCTTTGCCTTCCCTCAATATATTTGTGGACGAGAGTTATCATTTATAACTCTGCAGGTTTGTGAATTGCAGTGCCCTGAAGCTCCATTTTACAAGTCGCTTTTTTGGGAACTGGCCGCAAAAGCACAGGATGGCTTCAGGCCCTGTTCTGGTTCCGGGGGGCAGGCTGAGCCTGTGGTTAATTCTTCTTCCTGATGGGAAAATAGAGTGACCTGTGCCTGTCCCAACACCAAGAGCTAGTCTCTCATTGGTTCCCCGTCTTCCCGTTCATCCTCAGGACAAATTGCAACCTGTACGGAACAGGAGGTTAAAGGTGCTGATGCTCCAAGTAGGGAGATTGCTAGTAAAGTGGCTGGAATGGCGAACCCGAGCACAAGGAGATGAGAAATGAGGTGCGTTTTAGAAACCTTTCCCCATCACACGGTGTACCATCTTCTGGGTTTCTCATGCATGTTTTCGATGTAGGAAGATGCCCTTGAATCTGGAGATTTGGGACCCATGCGCTGGGTAGCACGCAGTATTACTTTAAAGGGTCTGCGTTTGCTCACCCAACCTCACCAAACCTCTCAGCCCCAAGAGTGTCCACCCCTATGTCTCATCCAGCTGTGGGTCTAGATATGGTCAATCCAGGTTGCATCACAGCCCCTGAACGAATTGTGTAAGAATTTCTCTCTCTTTCCCTGTCTTTGTTTCATGGGTTTTTAAAAGTAATTTATTTTTATAATGGGGTTTAGCTGCTTTTCACGGCTGTGTTTATGCCGCTTTACACCCACTTGACACACTAACAGAGAGATATCAATACATAGGTTTTAAGATTATTACTAGTCAGATATATTCTTGTGCGGTGAATCGGGCGTGTTGAGTCCAGTTCTCTGAGCAAGGAGTAGGTCTTGTCTATTACATATTGGGATTATGGAACGGTATCTGAGCTAATTTGAAACTCTCGTTTTATGGATCACCCCACCTCACCTTTCCCGTTAAGCAGCCATAGTGTGTTTTCTGCATGTGTGACTCTGTTCTGTTTTGTAATTCAGTTCAAGTGTAACGGTTTTTACATTCCCTCTATAAGTGACACCTTATGAGAAGTGTCCTTTTCTGTGTGACTTATTTCACTTAGAATCGTCTTACCTAAATCCACTCATCATGCTGCTACTAGCCTTATGACATTGATTTCATGGCTGAGTGATATTCTATTGTGCATAAGGACCACAACTTTTTGATCCATTTTTCTCTTTCCTGGGATATTTAAGGTGGAATGAAGTGGAGGTCCTTGTCAACAGAGCAGCCCTAAACTTTGGGGTGCTTGTGTCTTGCTGATTTTCAATTTTCCCACTTTATCCCCCCATGCGTGGAAGTGCCCTATGCTCTCTAAGCTGTGTTTTTTAGATGTTTCAGGACACACCGTACACTTCTCCAGAGTGGCTGTTGGCACTTTACATCCCGCCCATCAGTGTAGCAAGGCTCCCATTTCTCCATGGCCTGTCCTGCATTTCTGGTTTTGACACTTTTTTCAGCATGGCCCTTTTGACCGATGGGAAGCGAGACTTCTTTGTAGCGCTGATTTGCCTTTCCAGGTTGCTTGGTTGGCCAAGAAGGGCGTATGCGTTTTTTCCTGAATATATTCAGGAAAAAACGCATACGCCCTTTTTGGCCAAGGGCATCATTGTCAACGTTTTGCCGCTTTTCATGTGCTTTAAAGGCGATTCGAATCTACCTCCTGAAATCTGTTTCCTGCAATTCTGCCTTGATTTCAAATCCTCTTCTTTGCCTTCCCTCAATATATTTGTGGACGAGAGTTATCATTTATAACTCTGCAGGTTTGTGAATTGCAGTGCCCTGAAGCTCCATTTTACAAGTCGCTTTTTTGGGAACTGGCCGCAAAAGCACAGGATGGCTTCAGGCCCTGTTCTGGTTCCGGGGGGCAGGCTGAGCCTGTGGTTAATTCTTCTTCCTGATGGGAAAATAGAGTGACCTGTGCCTGTCCCAACACCAAGAGCTAGTCTCTCATTGGTTCCCCGTCTTCCCGTTCATCCTCAGGACAAATTGCAACCTGTACGGAACAGGAGGTTAAAGGTGCTGATGCTCCAAGTAGGGAGATTGCTAGTAAAGTGGCTGGAATGGCGAACCCGAGCACAAGGAGATGAGAAATGAGGTGCGTTTTAGAAACCTTTCCCCATCACACGGTGTACCATCTTCTGGGTTTCTCATGCATGTTTTCGATGTAGGAAGATGCCCTTGAATCTGGAGATTTGGGACCCATGCGCTGGGTAGCACGCAGTATTACTTTAAAGGGTCTGCGTTTGCTCACCCAACCTCACCAAACCTCTCAGCCCCAAGAGTGTCCACCCCTATGTCTCATCCAGCTGTGGGTCTAGATATGGTCAATCCAGGTTGCATCACAGCCCCTGAACGAATTGTGTAAGAATTTCTCTCTCTTTCCCTGTCTTTGTTTCATGGGTTTTTAAAAGTAATTTATTTTTATAATGGGGTTTAGCTGCTTTTCACGGCTGTGTTTATGCCGCTTTACACCCACTTGACACACTAACAGAGAGATATCAATACATAGGTTTTAAGATTATTACTAGTCAGATATATTCTTGTGCGGTGAATCGGGCGTGTTGAGTCCAGTTCTCTGAGCAAGGAGTAGGTCTTGTCTATTACATATTGGGATTATGGAACGGTATCTGAGCTAATTTGAAACTCTCGTTTTATGTATCACCCCACCTCACCTTTCCCGTTAAGCAGCCATAGTGTGTTTTCTGCATGTGTGACTCTGTTCTGTTTTGTAATTCAGTTCAAGTGTAACGGTTTTTACATTCCCTCTATAAGTGACACCTTATGAGAAGTGTCCTTTTCTGTGTGACTTATTTCACTTAGAATCGTCTTACCTAAATCCACTCATCATGCTGCTACTAGCCTTATGACATTGATTTCATGGCTGAGTGATATTCTATTGTGCATAAGGACCACAACTTTTTGATCCATTTTTCTCTTTCCTGGGATATTTAAGGTGGAATGAAGTGGAGGTCCTTGTCAACAGAGCAGCCCTAAACTTTGGGGTGCTTGTGTCTTGCTGATTTTCAATTTTCCCACTTTATCCCCCCATGCGTGGAAGTGCCCTATGCTCTCTAAGCTGTGTTTTTTAGATGTTTCAGGACACACCGTACACTTCTCCAGAGTGGCTGTTGGCACTTTACATCCCGCCCATCAGTGTAGCAAGGCTCCCATTTCTCCATGGCCTGTCCTGCATTTCTGGTTTTGACACTTTTTTCAGCATGGCCCTTTTGACCGATGGGAAGCGAGACTTCTTTGTAGCGCTGATTTGCCTTTCCAGGTTGCTTGGTTGGCCAAGAAGGGCGTATGCGTTTTTTCCTGAATATATTCAGGAAAAAACGCATACGCCCTTTTTGGCCAAGGGCATCATTGTCAACGTTTTGCCGCTTTTCATGTGCTTTAAAGGCGATTCGAATCTACCTCCTGAAATCTGTTTCCTGCAATTCTGCCTTGATTTCAAATCCTCTTCTTTGCCTTCCCTCAATATATTTGTGGACGAGAGTTATCATTTATAACTCTGCAGGTTTGTGAATTGCAGTGCCCTGAAGCTCCATTTTACAAGTCGCTTTTTTGGGAACTGGCCGCAAAAGCACAGGATGGCTTCAGGCCCTGTTCTGGTTCCGGGGGGCAGGCTGAGCCTGTGGTTAATTCTTCTTCCTGATGGGAAAATAGAGTGACCTGTGCCTGTCCCAACACCAAGAGCTAGTCTCTCATTGGTTCCCCGTCTTCCCGTTCATCCTCAGGACAAATTGCAACCTGTACGGAACAGGAGGTTAAAGGTGCTGATGCTCCAAGTAGGGAGATTGCTAGTAAAGTGGCTGGAATGGCGAACCCGAGCACAAGGAGATGAGAAATGAGGTGCGTTTTAGAAACCTTTCCCCATCACACGGTGTACCATCTTCTGGGTTTCTCATGCATGTTTTCGATGTAGGAAGATGCCCTTGAATCTGGAGATTTGGGACCCATGCGCTGGGTAGCACGCAGTATTACTTTAAAGGGTCTGCGTTTGCTCACCCAACCTCACCAAACCTCTCAGCCCCAAGAGTGTCCACCCCTATGTCTCATCCAGCTGTGGGTCTAGATATGGTCAATCCAGGTTGCATCACAGCCCCTGAACGAATTGTGTAAGAATTTCTCTCTCTTTCCCTGTCTTTGTTTCATGGGTTTTTAAAAGTAATTTATTTTTATAATGGGGTTTAGCTGCTTTTCACGGCTGTGTTTATGCCGCTTTACACCCACTTGACACACTAACAGAGAGATATCAATACATAGGTTTTAAGATTATTACTAGTCAGATATATTCTTGTGCGGTGAATCGGGCGTGTTGAGTCCAGTTCTCTGAGCAAGGAGTAGGTCTTGTCTATTACATATTGGGATTATGGAACGGTATCTGAGCTAATTTGAAACTCTCGTTTTATGGATCACCCCACCTCACCTTTCCCGTTAAGCAGCCATAGTGTGTTTTCTGCATGTGTGACTCTGTTCTGTTTTGTAATTCAGTTCAAGTGTAACGGTTTTTACATTCCCTCTATAAGTGACACCTTATGAGAAGTGTCCTTTTCTGTGTGACTTATTTCACTTAGAATCGTCTTACCTAAATCCACTCATCATGCTGCTACTAGCCTTATGACATTGATTTCATGGCTGAGTGATATTCCATTGTACATAAGGACCACAACTTTTTTATCCATTTTTCGCTTTCCTGGGATATTTAAGGTGGAATGAAGTGGAGGTCCTTGTCAACAGAGCAGCCCTAAACTTTGGGGTGCTTGTGTCTTGCTGATTTTCAATTTTCCCACTTTATCCCCCCATGCGTGGAAGTGCCCTATGCTCTCTAAGCTGTGTTTTTTAGATGTTTCAGGACACACCGTACACTTCTCCAGAGTGGCTGTTGGCGATTTACATCCCGCCCATCAGTGTAGCAAGGCTCCCATTTCTCCATGGCCTGTCCTGCATTTCTGGTTTTGACACTTTTTTCAGCATGGCCCTTTTGACCGATGGGAAGCGAGACTTCTTTGTAGCGCTGATTTGCCTTTCCAGGTTGCTTGGTTGGCCAAAAAGGGCGTATGCGTTTTTTCCTGAATATATTCAGGAAAAAACGCATACGCCCTTTTTGGCCAAGGGCATCATTGTCAACGTTTTGCCGCTTTTCATGTGCTTTAAAGGCGATTCGAATCTACCTCCTGAAATCTGTTTCCTGCAATTCTGCCTTGATTTCAAATCCTCTTCTTTGCCTTCCCTCAATATATTTGTGGACGAGAGTTATCATTTATAACTCTGCAGGTTTGTGAATTGCAGTGCCCTGAAGCTCCATTTTACAAGTCGCTTTTTTGGGAACTGGCCGCAAAAGCACAGGATGGCTTCAGGCCCTGTTCTGGTTCCGGGGGGCAGGCTGAGCCTGTGGTTAATTCTTCTTCCTGATGGGAAAATAGAGTGACCTGTGCCTGTCCCAACACCAAGAGCTAGTCTCTCATTGGTTCCCCGTCTTCCCGTTCATCCTCAGGACAAATTGCAACCTGTACGGAACAGGAGGTTAAAGGTGCTGATGCTCCAAGTAGGGAGATTGCTAGTAAAGTGGCTGGAATGGCGAACCCGAGCACAAGGAGATGAGAAATGAGGTGCGTTTTAGAAACCTTTCCCCATCACACGGTGTACCATCTTCTGGGTTTCTCATGCATGTTTTCGATGTAGGAAGATGCCCTTGAATCTGGAGATTTGGGACCCATGCGCTGGGTAGCACGCAGTATTACTTTAAAGGGTCTGCGTTTGCTCACCCAACCTCACCAAACCTCTCAGCCCCAAGAGTGTCCACCCCTATGTCTCATCCAGCTGTGGGTCTAGATATGGTCAATCCAGGTTGCATCACAGCCCCTGAACGAATTGTGTAAGAATTTCTCTCTCTTTCCCTGTCTTTGTTTCATGGGTTTTTAAAAGTAATTTATTTTTATAATGGGGTTTAGCTGCTTTTCACGGCTGTGTTTATGCCGCTTTACACCCACTTGACACACTAACAGAGAGATATCAATACATAGGTTTTAAGATTATTACTAGTCAGATATATTCTTGTGCGGTGAATCGGGCGTGTTGAGTCCAGTTCTCTGAGCAAGGAGTAGGTCTTGTCTATTACATATTGGGATTATGGAACGGTATCTGAGCTAATTTGAAACTCTCGTTTTATGTATCACCCCACCTCACCTTTCCCGTTAAGCAGCCATAGTGTGTTTTCTGCATGTGTGACTCTGTTCTGTTTTGTAATTCAGTTCAAGTGTAACGGTTTTTACATTCCCTCTATAAGTGACACCTTATGAGAAGTGTCCTTTTCTGTGTGACTTATTTCACTTAGAATCGTCTTACCTAAATCCACTCATCATGCTGCTACTAGCCTTATGACATTGATTTCATGGCTGAGTGATATTCCATTGTACATAAGGACCACAACTTTTTTATCCATTTTTCGCTTTCCTGGGATATTTAAGGTGGAATGAAGTGGAGGTCCTTGTCAACAGAGCAGCCCTAAACTTTGGGGTGCTTGTGTCTTGCTGATTTTCAATTTTCCCACTTTATCCCCCCATGCGTGGAAGTGCCCTATGCTCTCTAAGCTGTGTTTTTTAGATGTTTCAGGACACACCGTACACTTCTCCAGAGTGGCTGTTGGCGATTTACATCCCGCCCATCAGTGTAGCAAGGCTCCCATTTCTCCATGGCCTGTCCTGCATTTCTGGTTTTGACACTTTTTTCAGCATGGCCCTTTTGACCGATGGGAAGCGAGACTTCTTTGTAGCGCTGATTTGCCTTTCCAGGTTGCTTGGTTGGCCAAAAAGGGCGTATGCGTTTTTTCCTGAATATATTCAGGAAAAAACGCATACGCCCTTTTTGGCCAAGGGCATCATTGTCAACGTTTTGCCGCTTTTCATGTGCTTTAAAGGCGATTCGAATCTACCTCCTGAAATCTGTTTCCTGCAATTCTGCCTTGATTTCAAATCCTCTTCTTTGCCTTCCCTCAATATATTTGTGGACGAGAGTTATCATTTATAACTCTGCAGGTTTGTGAATTGCAGTGCCCTGAAGCTCCATTTTACAAGTCGCTTTTTTGGGAACTGGCCGCAAAAGCACAGGATGGCTTCAGGCCCTGTTCTGGTTCCGGGGGGCAGGCTGAGCCTGTGGTTAATTCTTCTTCCTGATGGGAAAATAGAGTGACCTGTGCCTGTCCCAACACCAAGAGCTAGTCTCTCATTGGTTCCCCGTCTTCCCGTTCATCCTCAGGACAAATTGCAACCTGTACGGAACAGGAGGTTAAAGGTGCTGATGCTCCAAGTAGGGAGATTGCTAGTAAAGTGGCTGGAATGGCGAACCCGAGCACAAGGAGATGAGAAATGAGGTGCGTTTTAGAAACCTTTCCCCATCACACGGTGAACCATCTTCTGGGTTTCTCATGCATGTTTTCGATGTAGGAAGATGCCCTTGAATCTGGAGATTTGGGACCCATGCGCTGGGTAGCACGCAGTATTACTTTAAAGGGTCTGCGTTTGCTCACCCAACCTCACCAAACCTCTCAGCCCCAAGAGTGTCCACCCCTATGTCTCATCCAGCTGTGGGTCTAGATATGGTCAATCCAGGTTGCATCACAGCCCCTGAACGAATTGTGTAAGAATTTCTCTCTCTTTCCCTGTCTTTGTTTCATGGGTTTTTAAAAGTAATTTATTTTTATAATGGGGTTTAGCTGCTTTTCACGGCTGTGTTTATGCCGCTTTACACCCACTTGACACACTAACAGAGAGATATCAATACATAGGTTTTAAGATTATTACTAGTCAGATATATTCTTGTGCGGTGAATCGGGCGTGTTGAGTCCAGTTCTCTGAGCAAGGAGTAGGTCTTGTCTATTACATATTGGGATTATGGAACGGTATCTGAGCTAATTTGAAACTCTCGTTTTATGGATCACCCCACCTCACCTTTCCCGTTAAGCAGCCATAGTGTGTTTTCTGCATGTGTGACTCTGTTCTGTTTTGTAATTCAGTTCAAGTGTAACGGTTTTTACATTCCCTCTATAAGTGACACCTTATGAGAAGTGTCCTTTTCTGTGTGACTTATTTCACTTAGAATCGTCTTACCTAAATCCACTCATCATGCTGCTACTAGCCTTATGACATTGATTTCATGGCTGAGTGATATTCCATTGTACATAAGGACCACAACTTTTTTATCCATTTTTCGCTTTCCTGGGATATTTAAGGTGGAATGAAGTGGAGGTCCTTGTCAACAGAGCAGCCCTAAACTTTGGGGTGCTTGTGTCTTGCTGATTTTCAATTTTCCCACTTTATCCCCCCATGCGTGGAAGTGCCCTATGCTCTCTAAGCTGTGTTTTTTAGATGTTTCAGGACACACCGTACACTTCTCCAGAGTGGCTGTTGGCGATTTACATCCCGCCCATCAGTGTAGCAAGGCTCCCATTTCTCCATGGCCTGTCCTGCATTTCTGGTTTTGACACTTTTTTCAGCATGGCCCTTTTGACCGATGGGAAGCGAGACTTCTTTGTAGCGCTGATTTGCCTTTCCAGGTTGCTTGGTTGGCCAAAAAGGGCGTATGCGTTTTTTCCTGAATATATTCAGGAAAAAACGCATACGCCCTTTTTGGCCAAGGGCATCATTGTCAACGTTTTGCCGCTTTTCATGTGCTTTAAAGGCGATTCGAATCTACCTCCTGAAATCTGTTTCCTGCAATTCTGCCTTGATTTCAAATCCTCTTCTTTGCCTTCCCTCAATATATTTGTGGACGAGAGTTATCATTTATAACTCTGCAGGTTTGTGAATTGCAGTGCCCTGAAGCTCCATTTTACAAGTCGCTTTTTTGGGAACTGGCCGCAAAAGCACAGGATGGCTTCAGGCCCTGTTCTGGTTCCGGGGGGCAGGCTGAGCCTGTGGTTAATTCTTCTTCCTGATGGGAAAATAGAGTGACCTGTGCCTGTCCCAACACCAAGAGCTAGTCTCTCATTGGTTCCCCGTCTTCCCGTTCATCCTCAGGACAAATTGCAACCTGTACGGAACAGGAGGTTAAAGGTGCTGATGCTCCAAGTAGGGAGATTGCTAGTAAAGTGGCTGGAATGGCGAACCCGAGCACAAGGAGATGAGAAATGAGGTGCGTTTTAGAAACCTTTCCCCATCACACGGTGTACCATCTTCTGGGTTTCTCATGCATGTTTTCGATGTAGGAAGATGCCCTTGAATCTGGAGATTTGGGACCCATGCGCTGGGTAGCACGCAGTATTACTTTAAAGGGTCTGCGTTTGCTCACCCAACCTCACCAAACCTCTCAGCCCCAAGAGTGTCCACCCCTATGTCTCATCCAGCTGTGGGTCTAGATATGGTCAATCCAGGTTGCATCACAGCCCCTGAACGAATTGTGTAAGAATTTCTCTCTCTTTCCCTGTCTTTGTTTCATGGGTTTTTAAAAGTAATTTATTTTTATAATGGGGTTTAGCTGCTTTTCACGGCTGTGTTTATGCCGCTTTACACCCACTTGACACACTAACAGAGAGATATCAATACATAGGTTTTAAGATTATTACTAGTCAGATATATTCTTGTGCGGTGAATCGGGCGTGTTGAGTCCAGTTCTCTGAGCAAGGAGTAGGTCTTGTCTATTACATATTGGGATTATGGAACGGTATCTGAGCTAATTTGAAACTCTCGTTTTATGTATCACCCCACCTCACCTTTCCCGTTAAGCAGCCATAGTGTGTTTTCTGCATGTGTGACTCTGTTCTGTTTTGTAATTCAGTTCAAGTGTAACGGTTTTTACATTCCCTCTATAAGTGACACCTTATGAGAAGTGTCCTTTTCTGTGTGACTTATTTCACTTAGAATCGTCTTACCTAAATCCACTCATCATGCTGCTACTAGCCTTATGACATTGATTTCATGGCTGAGTGATATTCTATTGTGCATAAGGACCACAACTTTTTGATCCATTTTTCTCTTTCCTGGGATATTTAAGGTGGAATGAAGTGGAGGTCCTTGTCAACAGAGCAGCCCTAAACTTTGGGGTGCTTGTGTCTTGCTGATTTTCAATTTTTCCACTTTATCCCCCCATGCGTGGAAGTGCCCTATGCTCTCTAAGCTGTGTTTTTTAGATGTTTCAGGACACACCGTACACTTCTCCAGAGTGGCTGTTGGCACTTTACATCCCGCCCATCAGTGTAGCAAGGCTCCCATTTCTCCATGGCCTGTCCTGCATTTCTGGTTTTGACACTTTTTTCAGCATGGCCCTTTTGACCGATGGGAAGCGAGACTTCTTTGTAGCGCTGATTTGCCTTTCCAGGTTGCTTGGTTGGCCAAGAAGGGCGTATGCGTTTTTTCCTGAATATATTCAGGAAAAAACGCATACGCCCTTTTTGGCCAAGGGCATCATTGTCAACGTTTTGCCGCTTTTCATGTGCTTTAAAGGCGATTCGAATCTACCTCCTGAAATCTGTTTCCTGCAATTCTGCCTTGATTTCAAATCCTCTTCTTTGCCTTCCCTCAATATATTTGTGGACGAGAGTTATCATTTATAACTCTGCAGGTTTGTGAATTGCAGTGCCCTGAAGCTCCATTTTACAAGTCGCTTTTTTGGGAACTGGCCGCAAAAGCACAGGATGGCTTCAGGCCCTGTTCTGGTTCCGGGGGGCAGGCTGAGCCTGTGGTTAATTCTTCTTCCTGATGGGAAAATAGAGTGACCTGTGCCTGTCCCAACACCAAGAGCTAGTCTCTCATTGGTTCCCCGTCTTCCCGTTCATCCTCAGGACAAATTGCAACCTGTACGGAACAGGAGGTTAAAGGTGCTGATGCTCCAAGTAGGGAGATTTCTAGTAAAGTGGCTGGAATGGCGAACCCGAGCACAAGGAGATGAGAAATGAGGTGCGTTTTAGAACCCTTTCCCCATCACACGGTGTACCATCTTCTGGGTTTCTCATGCATGTTTTCGATGTAGGAAGATGCCCTTGAATCTGGAGATTTGGGACCCATGCGCTGGGTAGCACGCAGTATTACTTTAAAGGGTCTGCGTTTGCTCACCCAACCTCACCAAACCTCTCAGCCCCAAGAGTGTCCACCCCTATGTCTCATCCAGCTGTGGGTCTAGATATGGTCAATCCAGGTTGCATCACAGCCCCTGAACGAATTGTGTAAGAATTTCTCTCTCTTTCCCTGTCTTTGTTTCATGGGTTTTTAAAAGTAATTTATTTTTATAATGGGGTTTAGCTGCTTTTCACGGCTGTGTTTATGCCGCTTTACACCCACTTGACACACTAACAGAGAGATATCAATACATAGGTTTTAAGATTATTACTAGTCAGATATATTCTTGTGCGGTGAATCGGGCGTGTTGAGTCCAGTTCTCTGAGCAAGGAGTAGGTCTTGTCTATTACATATTGGGATTATGGAACGGTATCTGAGCTAATTTGAAACTCTCGTTTTATGTATCACCCCACCTCACCTTTCCCGTTAAGCAGCCATAGTGTGTTTTCTGCATGTGTGACTCTGTTCTGTTTTGTAATTCAGTTCAAGTGTAACGGTTTTTACATTCCCTCTATAAGTGACACCTTATGAGAAGTGTCCTTTTCTGTGTGACTTATTTCACTTAGAATCGTCTTACCTAAATCCACTCATCATGCTGCTACTAGCCTTATGACATTGATTTCATGGCTGAGTGATATTCCATTGTACATAAGGACCACAACTTTTTTATCCATTTTTCGCTTTCCTGGGATATTTAAGGTGGAATGAAGTGGAGGTCCTTGTCAACAGAGCAGCCCTAAACTTTGGGGTGCTTGTGTCTTGCTGATTTTCAATTTTCCCACTTTATCCCCCCATGCGTGGAAGTGCCCTATGCTCTCTAAGCTGTGTTTTTTAGATGTTTCAGGACACACCGTACACTTCTCCAGAGTGGCTGTTGGCGATTTACATCCCGCCCATCAGTGTAGCAAGGCTCCCATTTCTCCATGGCCTGTCCTGCATTTCTGGTTTTGACACTTTTTTCAGCATGGCCCTTTTGACCGATGGGAAGCGAGACTTCTTTGTAGCGCTGATTTGCCTTTCCAGGTTGCTTGGTTGGCCAAAAAGGGCGTATGCGTTTTTTCCTGAATATATTCAGGAAAAAACGCATACGCCCTTTTTGGCCAAGGGCATCATTGTCAACGTTTTGCCGCTTTTCATGTGCTTTAAAGGCGATTCGAATCTACCTCCTGAAATCTGTTTCCTGCAATTCTGCCTTGATTTCAAATCCTCTTCTTTGCCTTCCCTCAATATATTTGTGGACGAGAGTTATCATTTATAACTCTGCAGGTTTGTGAATTGCAGTGCCCTGAAGCTCCATTTTACAAGTCGCTTTTTTGGGAACTGGCCGCAAAAGCACAGGATGGCTTCAGGCCCTGTTCTGGTTCCGGGGGGCAGGCTGAGCCTGTGGTTAATTCTTCTTCCTGATGGGAAAATAGAGTGACCTGTGCCTGTCCCAACACCAAGAGCTAGTCTCTCATTGGTTCCCCGTCTTCCCATTCATCCTCAGGACAAATTGCAACCTGTACGGAACAGGAGGTTAAAGGTGCTGATGCTCCAAGTAGGGAGATTGCTAGTAAAGTGGCTGGAATGGCGAACCCGAGCACAAGGAGATGAGAAATGAGGTGCGTTTTAGAAACCTTTCCCCATCACACGGTGTACCATCTTCTGGGTTTCTCATGCATGTTTTCGATGTAGGAAGATGCCCTTGAATCTGGAGATTTGGGACCCATGCGCTGGGTAGCACGCAGTATTACTTTAAAGGGTCTGCGTTTGCTCACCCAACCTCACCAAACCTCTCAGCCCCAAGAGTGTCCACCCCTATGTCTCATCCAGCTGTGGGTCTAGATATGGTCAATCCAGGTTGCATCACAGCCCCTGAACGAATTGTGTAAGAATTTCTCTCTCTTTCCCTGTCTTTGTTTCATGGGTTTTTAAAAGTAATTTATTTTTATAATGGGGTTTAGCTGCTTTTCACGGCTGTGTTTATGCCGCTTTACACCCACTTGACACACTAACAGAGAGATATCAATACATAGGTTTTAAGATTATTACTAGTCAGATATATTCTTGTGCGGTGAATCGGGCGTGTTGAGTCCAGTTCTCTGAGCAAGGAGTAGGTCTTGTCTATTACATATTGGGATTATGGAACGGTATCTGAGCTAATTTGAAACTCTCGTTTTATGTATCACCCCACCTCACCTTTCCCGTTAAGCAGCCATAGTGTGTTTTCTGCATGTGTGACTCTGTTCTGTTTTGTAATTCAGTTCAAGTGTAACGGTTTTTACATTCCCTCTATAAGTGACACCTTATGAGAAGTGTCCTTTTCTGTGTGACTTATTTCACTTAGAATCGTCTTACCTAAATCCACTCATCATGCTGCTACTAGCCTTATGACATTGATTTCATGGCTGAGTGATATTCCATTGTACATAAGGACCACAACTTTTTTATCCATTTTTCGCTTTCCTGGGATATTTAAGGTGGAATGAAGTGGAGGTCCTTGTCAACAGAGCAGCCCTAAACTTTGGGGTGCTTGTGTCTTGCTGATTTTCAATTTTCCCACTTTATCCCCCCATGCGTGGAAGTGCCCTATGCTCTCTAAGCTGTGTTTTTTAGATGTTTCAGGACACACCGTACACTTCTCCAGAGTGGCTGTTGGCGATTTACATCCCGCCCATCAGTGTAGCAAGGCTCCCATTTCTCCATGGCCTGTCCTGCATTTCTGGTTTTGACACTTTTTTCAGCATGGCCCTTTTGACCGATGGGAAGCGAGACTTCTTTGTAGCGCTGATTTGCCTTTCCAGGTTGCTTGGTTGGCCAAAAAGGGCGTATGCGTTTTTTCCTGAATATATTCAGGAAAAAACGCATACGCCCTTTTTGGCCAAGGGCATCATTGTCAACGTTTTGCCGCTTTTCATGTGCTTTAAAGGCGATTCGAATCTACCTCCTGAAATCTGTTTCCTGCAATTCTGCCTTGATTTCAAATCCTCTTCTTTGCCTTCCCTCAATATATTTGTGGACGAGAGTTATCATTTATAACTCTGCAGGTTTGTGAATTGCAGTGCCCTGAAGCTCCATTTTACAAGTCGCTTTTTTGGGAACTGGCCGCAAAAGCACAGGATGGCTTCAGGCCCTGTTCTGGTTCCGGGGGGCAGGCTGAGCCTGTGGTTAATTCTTCTTCCTGATGGGAAAATAGAGTGACCTGTGCCTGTCCCAACACCAAGAGCTAGTCTCTCATTGGTTCCCCGTCTTCCCGTTCATCCTCAGGACAAATTGCAACCTGTACGGAACAGGAGGTTAAAGGTGCTGATGCTCCAAGTAGGGAGATTGCTAGTAAAGTGGCTGGAATGGCGAACCCGAGCACAAGGAGATGAGAAATGAGGTGCGTTTTAGAAACCTTTCCCCATCACACGGTGTACCATCTTCTGGGTTTCTCATGCATGTTTTCGATGTAGGAAGATGCCCTTGAATCTGGAGATTTGGGACCCATGCGCTGGGTAGCACGCAGTATTACTTTAAAGGGTCTGCGTTTGCTCACCCAACCTCACCAAACCTCTCAGCCCCAAGAGTGTCCACCCCTATGTCTCATCCAGCTGTGGGTCTAGATATGGTCAATCCAGGTTGCATCACAGCCCCTGAACGAATTGTGTAAGAATTTCTCTCTCTTTCCCTGTCTTTGTTTCATGGGTTTTTAAAAGTAATTTATTTTTATAATGGGGTTTAGCTGCTTTTCACGGCTGTGTTTATGCCGCTTTACACCCACTTGACACACTAACAGAGAGATATCAATACATAGGTTTTAAGATTATTACTAGTCAGATATATTCTTGTGCGGTGAATCGGGCGTGTTGAGTCCAGTTCTCTGAGCAAGGAGTAGGTCTTGTCTATTACATATTGGGATTATGGAACGGTATCTGAGCTAATTTGAAACTCTCGTTTTATGTATCACCCCACCTCACCTTTCCCGTTAAGCAGCCATAGTGTGTTTTCTGCATGTGTGACTCTGTTCTGTTTTGTAATTCAGTTCAAGTGTAACGGTTTTTACATTCCCTCTATAAGTGACACCTTATGAGAAGTGTCCTTTTCTGTGTGACTTATTTCACTTAGAATCGTCTTACCTAAATCCACTCATCATGCTGCTACTAGCCTTATGACATTGATTTCATGGCTGAGTGATATTCCATTGTACATAAGGACCACAACTTTTTTATCCATTTTTCGCTTTCCTGGGATATTTAAGGTGGAATGAAGTGGAGGTCCTTGTCAACAGAGCAGCCCTAAACTTTGGGGTGCTTGTGTCTTGCTGATTTTCAATTTTCCCACTTTATCCCCCCATGCGTGGAAGTGCCCTATGCTCTCTAAGCTGTGTTTTTTAGATGTTTCAGGACACACCGTACACTTCTCCAGAGTGGCTGTTGGCGATTTACATCCCGCCCATCAGTGTAGCAAGGCTCCCATTTCTCCATGGCCTGTCCTGCATTTCTGGTTTTGACACTTTTTTCAGCATGGCCCTTTTGACCGATGGGAAGCGAGACTTCTTTGTAGCGCTGATTTGCCTTTCCAGGTTGCTTGGTTGGCCAAAAAGGGCGTATGCGTTTTTTCCTGAATATATTCAGGAAAAAACGCATACGCCCTTTTTGGCCAAGGGCATCATTGTCAACGTTTTGCCGCTTTTCATGTGCTTTAAAGGCGATTCGAATCTACCTCCTGAAATCTGTTTCCTGCAATTCTGCCTTGATTTCAAATCCTCTTCTTTGCCTTCCCTCAATATATTTGTGGACGAGAGTTATCATTTATAACTCTGCAGGTTTGTGAATTGCAGTGCCCTGAAGCTCCATTTTACAAGTCGCTTTTTTGGGAACTGGCCGCAAAAGCACAGGATGGCTTCAGGCCCTGTTCTGGTTCCGGGGGGCAGGCTGAGCCTGTGGTTAATTCTTCTTCCTGATGGGAAAATAGAGTGACCTGTGCCTGTCCCAACACCAAGAGCTAGTCTCTCATTGGTTCCCCGTCTTCCCGTTCATCCTCAGGACAAATTGCAACCTGTACGGAACAGGAGGTTAAAGGTGCTGATGCTCCAAGTAGGGAGATTGCTAGTAAAGTGGCTGGAATGGCGAACCCGAGCACAAGGAGATGAGAAATGAGGTGCGTTTTAGAAACCTTTCCCCATCACACGGTGTACCATCTTCTGGGTTTCTCATGCATGTTTTCGATGTAGGAAGATGCCCTTGAATCTGGAGATTTGGGACCCATGCGCTGGGTAGCACGCAGTATTACTTTAAAGGGTCTGCGTTTGCTCACCCAACCTCACCAAACCTCTCAGCCCCAAGAGTGTCCACCCCTATGTCTCATCCAGCTGTGGGTCTAGATATGGTCAATCCAGGTTGCATCACAGCCCCTGAACGAATTGTGTAAGAATTTCTCTCTCTTTCCCTGTCTTTGTTTCATGGGTTTTTAAAAGTAATTTATTTTTATAATGGGGTTTAGCTGCTTTTCACGGCTGTGTTTATGCCGCTTTACACCCACTTGACACACTAACAGAGAGATATCAATACATAGGTTTTAAGATTATTACTAGTCAGATATATTCTTGTGCGGTGAATCGGGCGTGTTGAGTCCAGTTCTCTGAGCAAGGAGTAGGTCTTGTCTATTACATATTGGGATTATGGAACGGTATCTGAGCTAATTTGAAACTCTCGTTTTATGGATCACCCCACCTCACCTTTCCCGTTAAGCAGCCATAGTGTGTTTTCTGCATGTGTGACTCTGTTCTGTTTTGTAATTCAGTTCAAGTGTAACGGTTTTTACATTCCCTCTATAAGTGACACCTTATGAGAAGTGTCCTTTTCTGTGTGACTTATTTCACTTAGAATCGTCTTACCTAAATCCACTCATCATGCTGCTACTAGCCTTATGACATTGATTTCATGGCTGAGTGATATTCCATTGTACATAAGGACCACAACTTTTTTATCCATTTTTCGCTTTCCTGGGATATTTAAGGTGGAATGAAGTGGAGGTCCTTGTCAACAGAGCAGCCCTAAACTTTGGGGTGCTTGTGTCTTGCTGATTTTCAATTTTCCCACTTTATCCCCCCATGCGTGGAAGTGCCCTATGCTCTCTAAGCTGTGTTTTTTAGATGTTTCAGGACACACCGTACACTTCTCCAGAGTGGCTGTTGGCGATTTACATCCCGCCCATCAGTGTAGCAAGGCTCCCATTTCTCCATGGCCTGTCCTGCATTTCTGGTTTTGACACTTTTTTCAGCATGGCCCTTTTGACCGATGGGAAGCGAGACTTCTTTGTAGCGCTGATTTGCCTTTCCAGGTTGCTTGGTTGGCCAAAAAGGGCGTATGCGTTTTTTCCTGAATATATTCAGGAAAAAACGCATACGCCCTTTTTGGCCAAGGGCATCATTGTCAACGTTTTGCCGCTTTTCATGTGCTTTAAAGGCGATTCGAATCTACCTCCTGAAATCTGTTTCCTGCAATTCTGCCTTGATTTCAAATCCTCTTCTTTGCCTTCCCTCAATATATTTGTGGACGAGAGTTATCATTTATAACTCTGCAGGTTTGTGAATTGCAGTGCCCTGAAGCTCCATTTTACAAGTCGCTTTTTTGGGAACTGGCCGCAAAAGCACAGGATGGCTTCAGGCCCTGTTCTGGTTCCGGGGGGCAGGCTGAGCCTGTGGTTAATTCTTCTTCCTGATGGGAAAATAGAGTGACCTGTGCCTGTCCCAACACCAAGAGCTAGTCTCTCATTGGTTCCCCGTCTTCCCGTTCATCCTCAGGACAAATTGCAACCTGTACGGAACAGGAGGTTAAAGGTGCTGATGCTCCAAGTAGGGAGATTGCTAGTAAAGTGGCTGGAATGGCGAACCCGAGCACAAGGAGATGAGAAATGAGGTGCGTTTTAGAAACCTTTCCCCATCACACGGTGAACCATCTTCTGGGTTTCTCATGCATGTTTTCGATGTAGGAAGATGCCCTTGAATCTGGAGATTTGGGACCCATGCGCTGGGTAGCACGCAGTATTACTTTAAAGGGTCTGCGTTTGCTCACCCAACCTCACCAAACCTCTCAGCCCCAAGAGTGTCCACCCCTATGTCTCATCCAGCTGTGGGTCTAGATATGGTCAATCCAGGTTGCATCACAGCCCCTGAACGAATTGTGTAAGAATTTCTCTCTCTTTCCCTGTCTTTGTTTCATGGGTTTTTAAAAGTAATTTATTTTTATAATGGGGTTTAGCTGCTTTTCACGGCTGTGTTTATGCCGCTTTACACCCACTTGACACACTAACAGAGAGATATCAATACATAGGTTTTAAGATTATTACTAGTCAGATATATTCTTGTGCGGTGAATCGGGCGTGTTGAGTCCAGTTCTCTGAGCAAGGAGTAGGTCTTGTCTATTACATATTGGGATTATGGAACGGTATCTGAGCTAATTTGAAACTCTCGTTTTATGGATCACCCCACCTCACCTTTCCCGTTAAGCAGCCATAGTGTGTTTTCTGCATGTGTGACTCTGTTCTGTTTTGTAATTCAGTTCAAGTGTAACGGTTTTTACATTCCCTCTATAAGTGACACCTTATGAGAAGTGTCCTTTTCTGTGTGACTTATTTCACTTAGAATCGTCTTACCTAAATCCACTCATCATGCTGCTACTAGCCTTATGACATTGATTTCATGGCTGAGTGATATTCCATTGTACATAAGGACCACAACTTTTTTATCCATTTTTCGCTTTCCTGGGATATTTAAGGTGGAATGAAGTGGAGGTCCTTGTCAACAGAGCAGCCCTAAACTTTGGGGTGCTTGTGTCTTGCTGATTTTCAATTTTCCCACTTTATCCCCCCATGCGTGGAAGTGCCCTATGCTCTCTAAGCTGTGTTTTTTAGATGTTTCAGGACACACCGTACACTTCTCCAGAGTGGCTGTTGGCGATTTACATCCCGCCCATCAGTGTAGCAAGGCTCCCATTTCTCCATGGCCTGTCCTGCATTTCTGGTTTTGACACTTTTTTCAGCATGGCCCTTTTGACCGATGGGAAGCGAGACTTCTTTGTAGCGCTGATTTGCCTTTCCAGGTTGCTTGGTTGGCCAAAAAGGGCGTATGCGTTTTTTCCTGAATATATTCAGGAAAAAACGCATACGCCCTTTTTGGCCAAGGGCATCATTGTCAACGTTTTGCCGCTTTTCATGTGCTTTAAAGGCGATTCGAATCTACCTCCTGAAATCTGTTTCCTGCAATTCTGCCTTGATTTCAAATCCTCTTCTTTGCCTTCCCTCAATATATTTGTGGACGAGAGTTATCATTTATAACTCTGCAGGTTTGTGAATTGCAGTGCCCTGAAGCTCCATTTTACAAGTCGCTTTTTTGGGAACTGGCCGCAAAAGCACAGGATGGCTTCAGGCCCTGTTCTGGTTCCGGGGGGCAGGCTGAGCCTGTGGTTAATTCTTCTTCCTGATGGGAAAATAGAGTGACCTGTGCCTGTCCCAACACCAAGAGCTAGTCTCTCATTGGTTCCCCGTCTTCCCATTCATCCTCAGGACAAATTGCAACCTGTACGGAACAGGAGGTTAAAGGTGCTGATGCTCCAAGTAGGGAGATTGCTAGTAAAGTGGCTGGAATGGCGAACCCGAGCACAAGGAGATGAGAAATGAGGTGCGTTTTAGAAACCTTTCCCCATCACACGGTGTACCATCTTCTGGGTTTCTCATGCATGTTTTCGATGTAGGAAGATGCCCTTGAATCTGGAGATTTGGGACCCATGCGCTGGGTAGCACGCAGTATTACTTTAAAGGGTCTGCGTTTGCTCACCCAACCTCACCAAACCTCTCAGCCCCAAGAGTGTCCACCCCTATGTCTCATCCAGCTGTGGGTCTAGATATGGTCAATCCAGGTTGCATCACAGCCCCTGAACGAATTGTGTAAGAATTTCTCTCTCTTTCCCTGTCTTTGTTTCATGGGTTTTTAAAAGTAATTTATTTTTATAATGGGGTTTAGCTGCTTTTCACGGCTGTGTTTATGCCGCTTTACACCCACTTGACACACTAACAGAGAGATATCAATACATAGGTTTTAAGATTATTACTAGTCAGATATATTCTTGTGCGGTGAATCGGGCGTGTTGAGTCCAGTTCTCTGAGCAAGGAGTAGGTCTTGTCTATTACATATTGGGATTATGGAACGGTATCTGAGCTAATTTGAAACTCTCGTTTTATGGATCACCCCACCTCACCTTTCCCGTTAAGCAGCCATAGTGTGTTTTCTGCATGTGTGACTCTGTTCTGTTTTGTAATTCAGTTCAAGTGTAACGGTTTTTACATTCCCTCTATAAGTGACACCTTATGAGAAGTGTCCTTTTCTGTGTGACTTATTTCACTTAGAATCGTCTTACCTAAATCCACTCATCATGCTGCTACTAGCCTTATGACATTGATTTCATGGCTGAGTGATATTCCATTGTACATAAGGACCACAACTTTTTTATCCATTTTTCGCTTTCCTGGGATATTTAAGGTGGAATGAAGTGGAGGTCCTTGTCAACAGAGCAGCCCTAAACTTTGGGGTGCTTGTGTCTTGCTGATTTTCAATTTTCCCACTTTATCCCCCCATGCGTGGAAGTGCCCTATGCTCTCTAAGCTGTGTTTTTTAGATGTTTCAGGACACACCGTACACTTCTCCAGAGTGGCTGTTGGCGATTTACATCCCGCCCATCAGTGTAGCAAGGCTCCCATTTCTCCATGGCCTGTCCTGCATTTCTGGTTTTGACACTTTTTTCAGCATGGCCCTTTTGACCGATGGGAAGCGAGACTTCTTTGTAGCGCTGATTTGCCTTTCCAGGTTGCTTGGTTGGCCAAAAAGGGCGTATGCGTTTTTTCCTGAATATATTCAGGAAAAAACGCATACGCCCTTTTTGGCCAAGGGCATCATTGTCAACGTTTTGCCGCTTTTCATGTGCTTTAAAGGCGATTCGAATCTACCTCCTGAAATCTGTTTCCTGCAATTCTGCCTTGATTTCAAATCCTCTTCTTTGCCTTCCCTCAATATATTTGTGGACGAGAGTTATCATTTATAACTCTGCAGGTTTGTGAATTGCAGTGCCCTGAAGCTCCATTTTACAAGTCGCTTTTTTGGGAACTGGCCGCAAAAGCACAGGATGGCTTCAGGCCCTGTTCTGGTTCCGGGGGGCAGGCTGAGCCTGTGGTTAATTCTTCTTCCTGATGGGAAAATAGAGTGACCTGTGCCTGTCCCAACACCAAGAGCTAGTCTCTCATTGGTTCCCCGTCTTCCCGTTCATCCTCAGGACAAATTGCAACCTGTACGGAACAGGAGGTTAAAGGTGCTGATGCTCCAAGTAGGGAGATTGCTAGTAAAGTGGCTGGAATGGCGAACCCGAGCACAAGGAGATGAGAAATGAGGTGCGTTTTAGAAACCTTTCCCCATCACACGGTGTACCATCTTCTGGGTTTCTCATGCATGTTTTCGATGTAGGAAGATGCCCTTGAATCTGGAGATTTGGGACCCATGCGCTGGGTAGCACGCAGTATTACTTTAAAGGGTCTGCGTTTGCTCACCCAACCTCACCAAACCTCTCAGCCCCAAGAGTGTCCACCCCTATGTCTCATCCAGCTGTGGGTCTAGATATGGTCAATCCAGGTTGCATCACAGCCCCTGAACGAATTGTGTAAGAATTTCTCTCTCTTTCCCTGTCTTTGTTTCATGGGTTTTTAAAAGTAATTTATTTTTATAATGGGGTTTAGCTGCTTTTCACGGCTGTGTTTATGCCGCTTTACACCCACTTGACACACTAACAGAGAGATATCAATACATAGGTTTTAAGATTATTACTAGTCAGATATATTCTTGTGCGGTGAATCGGGCGTGTTGAGTCCAGTTCTCTGAGCAAGGAGTAGGTCTTGTCTATTACATATTGGGATTATGGAACGGTATCTGAGCTAATTTGAAACTCTCGTTTTATGGATCACCCCACCTCACCTTTCCCGTTAAGCAGCCATAGTGTGTTTTCTGCATGTGTGACTCTGTTCTGTTTTGTAATTCAGTTCAAGTGTAACGGTTTTTACATTCCCTCTATAAGTGACACCTTATGAGAAGTGTCCTTTTCTGTGTGACTTATTTCACTTAGAATCGTCTTACCTAAATCCACTCATCATGCTGCTACTAGCCTTATGACATTGATTTCATGGCTGAGTGATATTCCATTGTACATAAGGACCACAACTTTTTTATCCATTTTTCGCTTTCCTGGGATATTTAAGGTGGAATGAAGTGGAGGTCCTTGTCAACAGAGCAGCCCTAAACTTTGGGGTGCTTGTGTCTTGCTGATTTTCAATTTTCCCACTTTATCCCCCCATGCGTGGAAGTGCCCTATGCTCTCTAAGCTGTGTTTTTTAGATGTTTCAGGACACACCGTACACTTCTCCAGAGTGGCTGTTGGCGATTTACATCCCGCCCATCAGTGTAGCAAGGCTCCCATTTCTCCATGGCCTGTCCTGCATTTCTGGTTTTGACACTTTTTTCAGCATGGCCCTTTTGACCGATGGGAAGCGAGACTTCTTTGTAGCGCTGATTTGCCTTTCCAGGTTGCTTGGTTGGCCAAAAAGGGCGTATGCGTTTTTTCCTGAATATATTCAGGAAAAAACGCATACGCCCTTTTTGGCCAAGGGCATCATTGTCAACGTTTTGCCGCTTTTCATGTGCTTTAAAGGCGATTCGAATCTACCTCCTGAAATCTGTTTCCTGCAATTCTGCCTTGATTTCAAATCCTCTTCTTTGCCTTCCCTCAATATATTTGTGGACGAGAGTTATCATTTATAACTCTGCAGGTTTGTGAATTGCAGTGCCCTGAAGCTCCATTTTACAAGTCGCTTTTTTGGGAACTGGCCGCAAAAGCACAGGATGGCTTCAGGCCCTGTTCTGGTTCCGGGGGGCAGGCTGAGCCTGTGGTTAATTCTTCTTCCTGATGGGAAAATAGAGTGACCTGTGCCTGTCCCAACACCAAGAGCTAGTCTCTCATTGGTTCCCCGTCTTTCCGTTCATCCTCAGGACAAATTGCAACCTGTACGGAACAGGAGGTTAAAGGTGCTGATGCTCCAAGTAGGGAGATTGCTAGTAAAGTGGCTGGAATGGCGAACCCGAGCACAAGGAGATGAGAAATGAGGTGCGTTTTAGAAACCTTTCCCCATCACACGGTGAACCATCTTCTGGGTTTCTCATGCATGTTTTCGATGTAGGAAGATGCCCTTGAATCTGGAGATTTGGGACCCATGCGCTGGGTAGCACGCAGTATTACTTTAAAGGGTCTGCGTTTGCTCACCCAACCTCACCAAACCTCTCAGCCCCAAGAGTGTCCACCCCTATGTCTCATCCAGCTGTGGGTCTAGATATGGTCAATCCAGGTTGCATCACAGCCCCTGAACGAATTTTGTAAGAATTTCTCTCTCTTTCCCTGTCTTTGTTTCATGGGTTTTTTAAAGTAATTTATTTTTATAATGGGGTTTAGCTGCTTTTCACGGCTGTGTTTATGCCGCTTTACACCCACTTGACACACTAACAGAGAGATATCAATACATAGGTTTTAAGATTATTACTAGTCAGATATATTCTTGTGCGGTGAATCGGGCGTGTTGAGTCCAGTTCTCTGAGCAAGGAGTAGGTCTTGTCTATTACATATTGGGATTATGGAACGGTATCTGAGCTAATTTGAAACTCTCGTTTTATGGATCACCCCACCTCACCTTTCCCGTTAAGCAGCCATAGTGTGTTTTCTGCATGTGTGACTCTGTTCTGTTTTGTAATTCAGTTCAAGTGTAACGGTTTTTACATTCCCTCTATAAGTGACACCTTATGAGAAGTGTCCTTTTCTGTGTGACTTATTTCACTTAGAATCGTCTTACCTAAATCCACTCATCATGCTGCTACTAGCCTTATGACATTGATTTCATGGCTGAGTGATATTCCATTGTACATAAGGACCACAAATTTTTTATCCATTTTTCGCTTTCCTGGGATATTTAAGGTGGAATGAAGTGGAGGTCCTTGTCAACAGAGCAGCCCTAAACTTTGGGGTGCTTGTGTCTTGCTGATTTTCAATTTTCCCACTTTATCCCCCCATGCGTGGAAGTGCCCTATGCTCTCTAAGCTGTGTTTTTTAGATGTTTCAGGACACACCGTACACTTCTCCAGAGTGGCTGTTGGCGATTTACATCCCGCCCATCAGTGTAGCAAGGCTCCCATTTCTCCATGGCCTGTCCTGCATTTCTGGTTTTGACACTTTTTTCAGCATGGCCCTTTTGACCGATGGGAAGCGAGACTTCTTTGTAGCGCTGATTTGCCTTTCCAGGTTGCTTGGTTGGCCAAAAAGGGCGTATGCGTTTTTTCCTGAATATATTCAGGAAAAAACGCATACGCCCTTTTTGGCCAAGGGCATCATTGTCAACGTTTTGCCGCTTTTCATGTGCTTTAAAGGCGATTCGAATCTACCTCCTGAAATCTGTTTCCTGCAATTCTGCCTTGATTTCAAATCCTCTTCTTTGCCTTCCCTCAATATATTTGTGGACGAGAGTTATCATTTATAACTCTGCAGGTTTGTGAATTGCAGTGCCCTGAAGCTCCATTTTACAAGTCGCTTTTTTGGGAACTGGCCGCAAAAGCACAGGATGGCTTCAGGCCCTGTTCTGGTTCCGGGGGGCAGGCTGAGCCTGTGGTTAATTCTTCTTCCTGATGGGAAAATAGAGTGACCTGTGCCTGTCCCAACACCAAGAGCTAGTCTCTCATTGGTTCCCCGTCTTCCCGTTCATCCTCAGGACAAATTGCAACCTGTACGGAACAGGAGGTTAAAGGTGCTGATGCTCCAAGTAGGGAGATTGCTAGTAAAGTGGCTGGAATGGCGAACCCGAGCACAAGGAGATGAGAAATGAGGTGCGTTTTAGAAACCTTTCCCCATCACACGGTGTACCATCTTCTGGGTTTCTCATGCATGTTTTCGATGTAGGAAGATGCCCTTGAATCTGGAGATTTGGGACCCATGCGCTGGGTAGCACGCAGTATTACTTTAAAGGGTCTGCGTTTGCTCACCCAACCTCACCAAACCTCTCAGCCCCAAGAGTGTCCACCCCTATGTCTCATCCAGCTGTGGGTCTAGATATGGTCAATCCAGGTTGCATCACAGCCCCTGAACGAATTGTGTAAGAATTTCTCTCTCTTTCCCTGTCTTTGTTTCATGGGTTTTTAAAAGTAATTTATTTTTATAATGGGGTTTAGCTGCTTTTCACGGCTGTGTTTATGCCGCTTTACACCCACTTGACACACTAACAGAGAGATATCAATACATAGGTTTTAAGATTATTACTAGTCAGATATATTCTTGTGCGGTGAATCGGGCGTGTTGAGTCCAGTTCTCTGAGCAAGGAGTAGGTCTTGTCTATTACATATTGGGATTATGGAACGGTATCTGAGCTAATTTGAAACTCTCGTTTTATGGATCACCCCACCTCACCTTTCCCGTTAAGCAGCCATAGTGTGTTTTCTGCATGTGTGACTCTGTTCTGTTTTGTAATTCAGTTCAAGTGTAACGGTTTTTACATTCCCTCTATAAGTGACACCTTATGAGAAGTGTCCTTTTCTGTGTGACTTATTTCACTTAGAATCGTCTTACCTAAATCCACTCATCATGCTGCTACTAGCCTTATGACATTGATTTCATGGCTGAGTGATATTCCATTGTACATAAGGACCACAACTTTTTTATCCATTTTTCGCTTTCCTGGGATATTTAAGGTGGAATGAAGTGGAGGTCCTTGTCAACAGAGCAGCCCTAAACTTTGGGGTGCTTGTGTCTTGCTGATTTTCAATTTTCCCACTTTATCCCCCCATGCGTGGAAGTGCCCTATGCTCTCTAAGCTGTGTTTTTTAGATGTTTCAGGACACACCGTACACTTCTCCAGAGTGGCTGTTGGCGATTTACATCCCGCCCATCAGTGTAGCAAGGCTCCCATTTCTCCATGGCCTGTCCTGCATTTCTGGTTTTGACACTTTTTTCAGCATGGCCCTTTTGACCGATGGGAAGCGAGACTTCTTTGTAGCGCTGATTTGCCTTTCCAGGTTGCTTGGTTGGCCAAAAAGGGCGTATGCGTTTTTTCCTGAATATATTCAGGAAAAAACGCATACGCCCTTTTTGGCCAAGGGCATCATTGTCAACGTTTTGCCGCTTTTCATGTGCTTTAAAGGCGATTCGAATCTACCTCCTGAAATCTGTTTCCTGCAATTCTGCCTTGATTTCAAATCCTCTTCTTTGCCTTCCCTCAATATATTTGTGGACGAGAGTTATCATTTATAACTCTGCAGGTTTGTGAATTGCAGTGCCCTGAAGCTCCATTTTACAAGTCGCTTTTTTGGGAACTGGCCGCAAAAGCACAGGATGGCTTCAGGCCCTGTTCTGGTTCCGGGGGGCAGGCTGAGCCTGTGGTTAATTCTTCTTCCTGATGGGAAAATAGAGTGACCTGTGCCTGTCCCAACACCAAGAGCTAGTCTCTCATTGGTTCCCCGTCTTCCCGTTCATCCTCAGGACAAATTGCAACCTGTACGGAACAGGAGGTTAAAGGTGCTGATGCTCCAAGTAGGGAGATTGCTAGTAAAGTGGCTGGAATGGCGAACCCGAGCACAAGGAGATGAGAAATGAGGTGCGTTTTAGAAACCTTTCCCCATCACACGGTGTACCATCTTCTGGGTTTCTCATGCATGTTTTCGATGTAGGAAGATGCCCTTGAATCTGGAGATTTGGGACCCATGCGCTGGGTAGCACGCAGTATTACTTTAAAGGGTCTGCGTTTGCTCACCCAACCTCACCAAACCTCTCAGCCCCAAGAGTGTCCACCCCTATGTCTCATCCAGCTGTGGGTCTAGATATGGTCAATCCAGGTTGCATCACAGCCCCTGAACGAATTGTGTAAGAATTTCTCTCTCTTTCCCTGTCTTTGTTTCATGGGTTTTTAAAAGTAATTTATTTTTATAATGGGGTTTAGCTGCTTTTCACGGCTGTGTTTATGCCGCTTTACACCCACTTGACACACTAACAGAGAGATATCAATACATAGGTTTTAAGATTATTACTAGTCAGATATATTCTTGTGCGGTGAATCGGGCGTGTTGAGTCCAGTTCTCTGAGCAAGGAGTAGGTCTTGTCTATTACATATTGGGATTATGGAACGGTATCTGAGCTAATTTGAAACTCTCGTTTTATGGATCACCCCACCTCACCTTTCCCGTTAAGCAGCCATAGTGTGTTTTCTGCATGTGTGACTCTGTTCTGTTTTGTAATTCAGTTCAAGTGTAACGGTTTTTACATTCCCTCTATAAGTGACACCTTATGAGAAGTGTCCTTTTCTGTGTGACTTATTTCACTTAGAATCGTCTTACCTAAATCCACTCATCATGCTGCTACTAGCCTTATGACATTGATTTCATGGCTGAGTGATATTCCATTGTACATAAGGACCACAACTTTTTTATCCATTTTTCGCTTTCCTGGGATATTTAAGGTGGAATGAAGTGGAGGTCCTTGTCAACAGAGCAGCCCTAAACTTTGGGGTGCTTGTGTCTTGCTGATTTTCAATTTTCCCACTTTATCCCCCCATGCGTGGAAGTGCCCTATGCTCTCTAAGCTGTGTTTTTTAGATGTTTCAGGACACACCGTACACTTCTCCAGAGTGGCTGTTGGCGATTTACATCCCGCCCATCAGTGTAGCAAGGCTCCCATTTCTCCATGGCCTGTCCTGCATTTCTGGTTTTGACACTTTTTTCAGCATGGCCCTTTTGACCGATGGGAAGCGAGACTTCTTTGTAGCGCTGATTTGCCTTTCCAGGTTGCTTGGTTGGCCAAAAAGGGCGTATGCGTTTTTTCCTGAATATATTCAGGAAAAAACGCATACGCCCTTTTTGGCCAAGGGCATCATTGTCAACGTTTTGCCGCTTTTCATGTGCTTTAAAGGCGATTCGAATCTACCTCCTGAAATCTGTTTCCTGCAATTCTGCCTTGATTTCAAATCCTCTTCTTTGCCTTCCCTCAATATATTTGTGGACGAGAGTTATCATTTATAACTCTGCAGGTTTGTGAATTGCAGTGCCCTGAAGCTCCATTTTACAAGTCGCTTTTTTGGGAACTGGCCGCAAAAGCACAGGATGGCTTCAGGCCCTGTTCTGGTTCCGGGGGGCAGGCTGAGCCTGTGGTTAATTCTTCTTCCTGATGGGAAAATAGAGTGACCTGTGCCTGTCCCAACACCAAGAGCTAGTCTCTCATTGGTTCCCCGTCTTCCCGTTCATCCTCAGGACAAATTGCAACCTGTACGGAACAGGAGGTTAAAGGTGCTGATGCTCCAAGTAGGGAGATTTCTAGTAAAGTGGCTGGAATGGCGAACCCGAGCACAAGGAGATGAGAAATGAGGTGCGTTTTAGAACCCTTTCCCCATCACACGGTGTACCATCTTCTGGGTTTCTCATGCATGTTTTCGATGTAGGAAGATGCCCTTGAATCTGGAGATTTGGGACCCATGCGCTGGGTAGCACGCAGTATTACTTTAAAGGGTCTGCGTTTGCTCACCCAACCTCACCAAACCTCTCAGCCCCAAGAGTGTCCACCCCTATGTCTCATCCAGCTGTGGGTCTAGATATGGTCAATCCAGGTTGCATCACAGCCCCTGAACGAATTGTGTAAGAATTTCTCTCTCTTTCCCTGTCTTTGTTTCATGGGTTTTTAAAAGTAATTTATTTTTATAATGGGGTTTAGCTGCTTTTCACGGCTGTGTTTATGCCGCTTTACACCCACTTGACACACTAACAGAGAGATATCAATACATAGGTTTTAAGATTATTACTAGTCAGATATATTCTTGTGCGGTGAATCGGGCGTGTTGAGTCCAGTTCTCTGAGCAAGGAGTAGGTCTTGTCTATTACATATTGGGATTATGGAACGGTATCTGAGCTAATTTGAAACTCTCGTTTTATGGATCACCCCACCTCACCTTTCCCGTTAAGCAGCCATAGTGTGTTTTCTGCATGTGTGACTCTGTTCTGTTTTGTAATTCAGTTCAAGTGTAACGGTTTTTACATTCCCTCTATAAGTGACACCTTATGAGAAGTGTCCTTTTCTGTGTGACTTATTTCACTTAGAATCGTCTTACCTAAATCCACTCATCATGCTGCTACTAGCCTTATGACATTGATTTCATGGCTGAGTGATATTCTATTGTGCATAAGGACCACAACTTTTTGATCCATTTTTCTCTTTCCTGGGATATTTAAGGTGGAATGAAGTGGAGGTCCTTGTCAACAGAGCAGCCCTAAACTTTGGGGTGCTTGTGTCTTGCTGATTTTCAATTTTCCCACTTTATCCCCCCATGCGTGGAAGTGCCCTATGCTCTCTAAGCTGTGTTTTTTAGATGTTTCAGGACACACCGTACACTTCTCCAGAGTGGCTGTTGGCACTTTACATCCCGCCCATCAGTGTAGCAAGGCTCCCATTTCTCCATGGCCTGTCCTGCATTTCTGGTTTTGACACTTTTTTCAGCATGGCCCTTTTGACCGATGGGAAGCGAGACTTCTTTGTAGCGCTGATTTGCCTTTCCAGGTTGCTTGGTTGGCCAAAAAGGGCGTATGCGTTTTTTCCTGAATATATTCAGGAAAAAACGCATACGCCCTTTTTGGCCAAGGGCATCATTGTCAACGTTTTGCCGCTTTTCATGTGCTTTAAAGGCGATTCGAATCTACCTCCTGAAATCTGTTTCCTGCAATTCTGCCTTGATTTCAAATCCTCTTCTTTGCCTTCCCTCAATATATTTGTGGACGAGAGTTATCATTTATAACTCTGCAGGTTTGTGAATTGCAGTGCCCTGAAGCTCCATTTTACAAGTCGCTTTTTTGGGAACTGGCCGCAAAAGCACAGGATGGCTTCAGGCCCTGTTCTGGTTCCGGGGGGCAGGCTGAGCCTGTGGTTAATTCTTCTTCCTGATGGGAAAATAGAGTGACCTGTGCCTGTCCCAACACCAAGAGCTAGTCTCTCATTGGTTCCCCGTCTTCCCGTTCATCCTCAGGACAAATTGCAACCTGTACGGAACAGGAGGTTAAAGGTGCTGATGCTCCAAGTAGGGAGATTGCTAGTAAAGTGGCTGGAATGGCGAACCCGAGCACAAGGAGATGAGAAATGAGGTGCGTTTTAGAAACCTTTCCCCATCACACGGTGTACCATCTTCTGGGTTTCTCATGCATGTTTTCGATGTAGGAAGATGCCCTTGAATCTGGAGATTTGGGACCCATGCGCTGGGTAGCACGCAGTATTACTTTAAAGGGTCTGCGTTTGCTCACCCAACCTCACCAAACCTCTCAGCCCCAAGAGTGTCCACCCCTATGTCTCATCCAGCTGTGGGTCTAGATATGGTCAATCCAGGTTGCATCACAGCCCCTGAACGAATTGTGTAAGAATTTCTCTCTCTTTCCCTGTCTTTGTTTCATGGGTTTTTAAAAGTAATTTATTTTTATAATGGGGTTTAGCTGCTTTTCACGGCTGTGTTTATGCCGCTTTACACCCACTTGACACACTAACAGAGAGATATCAATACATAGGTTTTAAGATTATTACTAGTCAGATATATTCTTGTGCGGTGAATCGGGCGTGTTGAGTCCAGTTCTCTGAGCAAGGAGTAGGTCTTGTCTATTACATATTGGGATTATGGAACGGTATCTGAGCTAATTTGAAACTCTCGTTTTATGGATCACCCCACCTCACCTTTCCCGTTAAGCAGCCATAGTGTGTTTTCTGCATGTGTGACTCTGTTCTGTTTTGTAATTCAGTTCAAGTGTAACGGTTTTTACATTCCCTCTATAAGTGACACCTTATGAGAAGTGTCCTTTTCTGTGTGACTTATTTCACTTAGAATCGTCTTACCTAAATCCACTCATCATGCTGCTACTAGCCTTATGACATTGATTTCATGGCTGAGTGATATTCCATTGTACATAAGGACCACAACTTTTTGATCCATTTTTCGCTTTCCTGGGATATTTAAGGTGGAATGAAGTGGAGGTCCTTGTCAACAGAGCAGCCCTAAACTTTGGGGTGCTTGTGTCTTGCTGATTTTCAATTTTCCCACTTTATCCCCCCATGCGTGGAAGTGCCCTATGCTCTCTAAGCTGTGTTTTTTAGATGTTTCAGGACACACCGTACACTTCTCCAGAGTGGCTGTTGGCACTTTACATCCCGCCCATCAGTGTAGCAAGGCTCCCATTTCTCCATGGCCTGTCCTGCATTTCTGGTTTTGACACTTTTTTCAGCATGGCCCTTTTGACCGATGGGAAGCGAGACTTCTTTGTAGCGCTGATTTGCCTTTCCAGGTTGCTTGGTTGGCCAAGAAGGGCGTATGCGTTTTTTCCTGAATATATTCAGGAAAAAACGCATACGCCCTTTTTGGCCAAGGGCATCATTGTCAACGTTTTGCCGCTTTTCATGTGCTTTAAAGGCGATTCGAATCTACCTCCTGAAATCTGTTTCCTGCAATTCTGCCTTGATTTCAAATCCTCTTCTTTGCCTTCCCTCAATATATTTGTGGACGAGAGTTATCATTTATAACTCTGCAGGTTTGTGAATTGCAGTGCCCTGAAGCTCCATTTTACAAGTCGCTTTTTTGGGAACTGGCCGCAAAAGCACAGGATGGCTTCAGGCCCTGTTCTGGTTCCGGGGGGCAGGCTGAGCCTGTGGTTAATTCTTCTTCCTGATGGGAAAATAGAGTGACCTGTGCCTGTCCCAACACCAAGAGCTAGTCTCTCATTGGTTCCCCGTCTTCCCGTTCATCCTCAGGACAAATTGCAACCTGTACGGAACAGGAGGTTAAAGGTGCTGATGCTCCAAGTAGGGAGATTGCTAGTAAAGTGGCTGGAATGGCGAACCCGAGCACAAGGAGATGAGAAATGAGGTGCGTTTTAGAAACCTTTCCCCATCACACGGTGTACCATCTTCTGGGTTTCTCATGCATGTTTTCGATGTAGGAAGATGCCCTTGAATCTGGAGATTTGGGACCCATGCGCTGGGTAGCACGCAGTATTACTTTAAAGGGTCTGCGTTTGCTCACCCAACCTCACCAAACCTCTCAGCCCCAAGAGTGTCCACCCCTATGTCTCATCCAGCTGTGGGTCTAGATATGGTCAATCCAGGTTGCATCACAGCCCCTGAACGAATTGTGTAAGAATTTCTCTCTCTTTCCCTGTCTTTGTTTCATGGGTTTTTAAAAGTAATTTATTTTTATAATGGGGTTTAGCTGCTTTTCACGGCTGTGTTTATGCCGCTTTACACCCACTTGACACACTAACAGAGAGATATCAATACATAGGTTTTAAGATTATTACTAGTCAGATATATTCTTGTGCGGTGAATCGGGCGTGTTGAGTCCAGTTCTCTGAGCAAGGAGTAGGTCTTGTCTATTACATATTGGGATTATGGAACGGTATCTGAGCTAATTTGAAACTCTCGTTTTATGGATCACCCCACCTCACCTTTCCCGTTAAGCAGCCATAGTGTGTTTTCTGCATGTGTGACTCTGTTCTGTTTTGTAATTCAGTTCAAGTGTAACGGTTTTTACATTCCCTCTATAAGTGACACCTTATGAGAAGTGTCCTTTTCTGTGTGACTTATTTCACTTAGAATCGTCTTACCTAAATCCACTCATCATGCTGCTACTAGCCTTATGACATTGATTTCATGGCTGAGTGATATTCTATTGTGCATAAGGACCACAACTTTTTGATCCATTTTTCTCTTTCCTGGGATATTTAAGGTGGAATGAAGTGGAGGTCCTTGTCAACAGAGCAGCCCTAAACTTTGGGGTGCTTGTGTCTTGCTGATTTTCAATTTTCCCACTTTATCCCCCCATGCGTGGAAGTGCCCTATGCTCTCTAAGCTGTGTTTTTTAGATGTTTCAGGACACACCGTACACTTCTCCAGAGTGGCTGTTGGCACTTTACATCCCGCCCATCAGTGTAGCAAGGCTCCCATTTCTCCATGGCCTGTCCTGCATTTCTGGTTTTGACACTTTTTTCAGCATGGCCCTTTTGACCGATGGGAAGCGAGACTTCTTTGTAGCGCTGATTTGCCTTTCCAGGTTGCTTGGTTGGCCAAAAAGGGCGTATGCGTTTTTTCCTGAATATATTCAGGAAAAAACGCATACGCCCTTTTTGGCCAAGGGCATCATTGTCAACGTTTTGCCGCTTTTCATGTGCTTTAAAGGCGATTCGAATCTACCTCCTGAAATCTGTTTCCTGCAATTCTGCCTTGATTTCAAATCCTCTTCTTTGCCTTCCCTCAATATATTTGTGGACGAGAGTTATCATTTATAACTCTGCAGGTTTGTGAATTGCAGTGCCCTGAAGCTCCATTTTACAAGTCGCTTTTTTGGGAACTGGCCGCAAAAGCACAGGATGGCTTCAGGCCCTGTTCTGGTTCCGGGGGGCAGGCTGAGCCTGTGGTTAATTCTTCTTCCTGATGGGAAAATAGAGTGACCTGTGCCTGTCCCAACACCAAGAGCTAGTCTCTCATTGGTTCCCCGTCTTCCCGTTCATCCTCAGGACAAATTGCAACCTGTACGGAACAGGAGGTTAAAGGTGCTGATGCTCCAAGTAGGGAGATTTCTAGTAAAGTGGCTGGAATGGCGAACCCGAGCACAAGGAGATGAGAAATGAGGTGCGTTTTAGAACCCTTTCCCCATCACACGGTGTACCATCTTCTGGGTTTCTCATGCATGTTTTCGATGTAGGAAGATGCCCTTGAATCTGGAGATTTGGGACCCATGCGCTGGGTAGCACGCAGTATTACTTTAAAGGGTCTGCGTTTGCTCACCCAACCTCACCAAACCTCTCAGCCCCAAGAGTGTCCACCCCTATGTCTCATCCAGCTGTGGGTCTAGATATGGTCAATCCAGGTTGCATCACAGCCCCTGAACGAATTGTGTAAGAATTTCTCTCTCTTTCCCTGTCTTTGTTTCATGGGTTTTTAAAAGTAATTTATTTTTATAATGGGGTTTAGCTGCTTTTCACGGCTGTGTTTATGCCGCTTTACACCCACTTGACACACTAACAGAGAGATATCAATACATAGGTTTTAAGATTATTACTAGTCAGATATATTCTTGTGCGGTGAATCGGGCGTGTTGAGTCCAGTTCTCTGAGCAAGGAGTAGGTCTTGTCTATTACATATTGGGATTATGGAACGGTATCTGAGCTAATTTGAAACTCTCGTTTTATGGATCACCCCACCTCACCTTTCCCGTTAAGCAGCCATAGTGTGTTTTCTGCATGTGTGACTCTGTTCTGTTTTGTAATTCAGTTCAAGTGTAACGGTTTTTACATTCCCTCTATAAGTGACACCTTATGAGAAGTGTCCTTTTCTGTGTGACTTATTTCACTTAGAATCGTCTTACCTAAATCCACTCATCATGCTGCTACTAGCCTTATGACATTGATTTCATGGCTGAGTGATATTCCATTGTACATAAGGACCACAACTTTTTGATCCATTTTTCGCTTTCCTGGGATATTTAAGGTGGAATGAAGTGGAGGTCCTTGTCAACAGAGCAGCCCTAAACTTTGGGGTGCTTGTGTCTTGCTGATTTTCAATTTTCCCACTTTATCCCCCCATGCGTGGAAGTGCCCTATGCTCTCTAAGCTGTGTTTTTTAGATGTTTCAGGACACACCGTACACTTCTCCAGAGTGGCTGTTGGCGATTTACATCCCGCCCATCAGTGTAGCAAGGCTCCCATTTCTCCATGGCCTGTCCTGCATTTCTGGTTTTGACACTTTTTTCAGCATGGCCCTTTTGACCGATGGGAAGCGAGACTTCTTTGTAGCGCTGATTTGCCTTTCCAGGTTGCTTGGTTGGCCAAAAAGGGCGTATGCGTTTTTTCCTGAATATATTCAGGAAAAAACGCATACGCCCTTTTTGGCCAAGGGCATCATTGTCAACGTTTTGCCGCTTTTCATGTGCTTTAAAGGCGATTCGAATCTACCTCCTGAAATCTGTTTCCTGCAATTCTGCCTTGATTTCAAATCCTCTTCTTTGCCTTCCCTCAATATATTTGTGGACGAGAGTTATCATTTATAACTCTGCAGGTTTGTGAATTGCAGTGCCCTGAAGCTCCATTTTACAAGTCGCTTTTTTGGGAACTGGCCGCAAAAGCACAGGATGGCTTCAGGCCCTGTTCTGGTTCCGGGGGGCAGGCTGAGCCTGTGGTTAATTCTTCTTCCTGATGGGAAAATAGAGTGACCTGTGCCTGTCCCAACACCAAGAGCTAGTCTCTCATTGGTTCCCCGTCTTCCCGTTCATCCTCAGGACAAATTGCAACCTGTACGGAACAGGAGGTTAAAGGTGCTGATGCTCCAAGTAGGGAGATTGCTAGTAAAGTGGCTGGAATGGCGAACCCGAGCACAAGGAGATGAGAAATGAGGTGCGTTTTAGAAACCTTTCCCCATCACACGGTGTACCATCTTCTGGGTTTCTCATGCATGTTTTCGATGTAGGAAGATGCCCTTGAATCTGGAGATTTGGGACCCATGCGCTGGGTAGCACGCAGTATTACTTTAAAGGGTCTGCGTTTGCTCACCCAACCTCACCAAACCTCTCAGCCCCAAGAGTGTCCACCCCTATGTCTCATCCAGCTGTGGGTCTAGATATGGTCAATCCAGGTTGCATCACAGCCCCTGAACGAATTGTGTAAGAATTTCTCTCTCTTTCCCTGTCTTTGTTTCATGGGTTTTTAAAAGTAATTTATTTTTATAATGGGGTTTAGCTGCTTTTCACGGCTGTGTTTATGCCGCTTTACACCCACTTGACACACTAACAGAGAGATATCAATACATAGGTTTTAAGATTATTACTAGTCAGATATATTCTTGTGCGGTGAATCGGGCGTGTTGAGTCCAGTTCTCTGAGCAAGGAGTAGGTCTTGTCTATTACATATTGGGATTATGGAACGGTATCTGAGCTAATTTGAAACTCTCGTTTTATGGATCACCCCACCTCACCTTTCCCGTTAAGCAGCCATAGTGTGTTTTCTGCATGTGTGACTCTGTTCTGTTTTGTAATTCAGTTCAAGTGTAACGGTTTTTACATTCCCTCTATAAGTGACACCTTATGAGAAGTGTCCTTTTCTGTGTGACTTATTTCACTTAGAATCGTCTTACCTAAATCCACTCATCATGCTGCTACTAGCCTTATGACATTGATTTCATGGCTGAGTGATATTCTATTGTGCATAAGGACCACAACTTTTTGATCCATTTTTCGCTTTCCTGGGATATTTAAGGTGGAATGAAGTGGAGGTCCTTGTCAACAGAGCAGCCCTAAACTTTGGGGTGCTTGTGTCTTGCTGATTTTCAATTTTCCCACTTTATCCCCCCATGCGTGGAAGTGCCCTATGCTCTCTAAGCTGTGTTTTTTAGATGTTTCAGGACACACCGTACACTTCTCCAGAGTGGCTGTTGGCACTTTACATCCCGCCCATCAGTGTAGCAAGGCTCCCATTTCTCCATGGCCTGTCCTGCATTTCTGGTTTTGACACTTTTTTCAGCATGGCCCTTTTGACCGATGGGAAGCGAGACTTCTTTGTAGCGCTGATTTGCCTTTCCAGGTTGCTTGGTTGGCCAAGAAGGGCGTATGCGTTTTTTCCTGAATATATTCAGGAAAAAACGCATACGCCCTTTTTGGCCAAGGGCATCATTGTCAACGTTTTGCCGCTTTTCATGTGCTTTAAAGGCGATTCGAATCTACCTCCTGAAATCTGTTTCCTGCAATTCTGCCTTGATTTCAAATCCTCTTCTTTGCCTTCCCTCAATATATTTGTGGACGAGAGTTATCATTTATAACTCTGCAGGTTTGTGAATTGCAGTGCCCTGAAGCTCCATTTTACAAGTCGCTTTTTTGGGAACTGGCCGCAAAAGCACAGGATGGCTTCAGGCCCTGTTCTGGTTCCGGGGGGCAGGCTGAGCCTGTGGTTAATTCTTCTTCCTGATGGGAAAATAGAGTGACCTGTGCCTGTCCCAACACCAAGAGCTAGTCTCTCATTGGTTCCCCGTCTTCCCGTTCATCCTCAGGACAAATTGCAACCTGTACGGAACAGGAGGTTAAAGG
Source organism: Balaenoptera physalus (assembly GCF_965194825.1). Classification (NCBI taxonomy): domain Eukaryota; kingdom Metazoa; phylum Chordata; class Mammalia; order Artiodactyla; family Balaenopteridae; genus Balaenoptera; species Balaenoptera physalus. The sequence goes on from NW_028126232.1 coordinate 103,466, forward strand.
TGCTGATGCTCCAAGTAGGGAGATTGCTAGTAAAGTGGCTGGAATGGCGAACCCGAGCACAAGGAGATGAGAAATGAGGTGCGTTTTAGAAACCTTTCCCCATCACACGGTGTACCATCTTCTGGGTTTCTCATGCATGTTTTCGATGTAGGAAGATGCCCTTGAATCTGGAGATTTGGGACCCATGCGCTGGGTAGCACGCAGTATTACTTTAAAGGGTCTGCGTTTGCTCACCCAACCTCACCAAACCTCTCAGCCCCAAGAGTGTCCACCCCTATGTCTCATCCAGCTGTGGGTCTAGATATGGTCAATCCAGGTTGCATCACAGCCCCTGAACGAATTGTGTAAGAATTTCTCTCTCTTTCCCTGTCTTTGTTTCATGGGTTTTTAAAAGTAATTTATTTTTATAATGGGGTTTAGCTGCTTTTCACGGCTGTGTTTATGCCGCTTTACACCCACTTGACACACTAACAGAGAGATATCAATACATAGGTTTTAAGATTATTACTAGTCAGATATATTCTTGTGCGGTGAATCGGGCGTGTTGAGTCCAGTTCTCTGAGCAAGGAGTAGGTCTTGTCTATTACATATTGGGATTATGGAACGGTATCTGAGCTAATTTGAAACTCTCGTTTTATGGATCACCCCACCTCACCTTTCCCGTTAAGCAGCCATAGTGTGTTTTCTGCATGTGTGACTCTGTTCTGTTTTGTAATTCAGTTCAAGTGTAACGGTTTTTACATTCCCTCTATAAGTGACACCTTATGAGAAGTGTCCTTTTCTGTGTGACTTATTTCACTTAGAATCGTCTTACCTAAATCCACTCATCATGCTGCTACTAGCCTTATGACATTGATTTCATGGCTGAGTGATATTCTATTGTGCATAAGGACCACAACTTTTTGATCCATTTTTCTCTTTCCTGGGATATTTAAGGTGGAATGAAGTGGAGGTCCTTGTCAACAGAGCAGCCCTAAACTTTGGGGTGCTTGTGTCTTGCTGATTTTCAATTTTCCCACTTTATCCCCCCATGCGTGGAAGTGCCCTATGCTCTCTAAGCTGTGTTTTTTAGATGTTTCAGGACACACCGTACACTTCTCCAGAGTGGCTGTTGGCACTTTACATCCCGCCCATCAGTGTAGCAAGGCTCCCATTTCTCCATGGCCTGTCCTGCATTTCTGGTTTTGACACTTTTTTCAGCATGGCCCTTTTGACCGATGGGAAGCGAGACTTCTTTGTAGCGCTGATTTGCCTTTCCAGGTTGCTTGGTTGGCCAAAAAGGGCGTATGCGTTTTTTCCTGAATATATTCAGGAAAAAACGCATACGCCCTTTTTGGCCAAGGGCATCATTGTCAACGTTTTGCCGCTTTTCATGTGCTTTAAAGGCGATTCGAATCTACCTCCTGAAATCTGTTTCCTGCAATTCTGCCTTGATTTCAAATCCTCTTCTTTGCCTTCCCTCAATATATTTGTGGACGAGAGTTATCATTTATAACTCTGCAGGTTTGTGAATTGCAGTGCCCTGAAGCTCCATTTTACAAGTCGCTTTTTTGGGAACTGGCCGCAAAAGCACAGGATGGCTTCAGGCCCTGTTCTGGTTCCGGGGGGCAGGCTGAGCCTGTGGTTAATTCTTCTTCCTGATGGGAAAATAGAGTGACCTGTGCCTGTCCCAACACCAAGAGCTAGTCTCTCATTGGTTCCCCGTCTTCCCGTTCATCCTCAGGACAAATTGCAACCTGTACGGAACAGGAGGTTAAAGGTGCTGATGCTCCAAGTAGGGAGATTGCTAGTAAAGTGGCTGGAATGGCGAACCCGAGCACAAGGAGATGAGAAATGAGGTGCGTTTTAGAAACCTTTCCCCATCACACGGTGTACCATCTTCTGGGTTTCTCATGCATGTTTTCGATGTAGGAAGATGCCCTTGAATCTGGAGATTTGGGACCCATGCGCTGGGTAGCACGCAGTATTACTTTAAAGGGTCTGCGTTTGCTCACCCAACCTCACCAAACCTCTCAGCCCCAAGAGTGTCCACCCCTATGTCTCATCCAGCTGTGGGTCTAGATATGGTCAATCCAGGTTGCATCACAGCCCCTGAACGAATTGTGTAAGAATTTCTCTCTCTTTCCCTGTCTTTGTTTCATGGGTTTTTAAAAGTAATTTATTTTTATAATGGGGTTTAGCTGCTTTTCACGGCTGTGTTTATGCCGCTTTACACCCACTTGACACACTAACAGAGAGATATCAATACATAGGTTTTAAGATTATTACTAGTCAGATATATTCTTGTGCGGTGAATCGGGCGTGTTGAGTCCAGTTCTCTGAGCAAGGAGTAGGTCTTGTCTATTACATATTGGGATTATGGAACGGTATCTGAGCTAATTTGAAACTCTCGTTTTATGGATCACCCCACCTCACCTTTCCCGTTAAGCAGCCATAGTGTGTTTTCTGCATGTGTGACTCTGTTCTGTTTTGTAATTCAGTTCAAGTGTAACGGTTTTTACATTCCCTCTATAAGTGACACCTTATGAGAAGTGTCCTTTTCTGTGTGACTTATTTCACTTAGAATCGTCTTACCTAAATCCACTCATCATGCTGCTACTAGCCTTATGACATTGATTTCATGGCTGAGTGATATTCTATTGTGCATAAGGACCACAACTTTTTGATCCATTTTTCTCTTTCCTGGGATATTTAAGGTGGAATGAAGTGGAGGTCCTTGTCAACAGAGCAGCCCTAAACTTTGGGGTGCTTGTGTCTTGCTGATTTTCAATTTTCCCACTTTATCCCCCCATGCGTGGAAGTGCCCTATGCTCTCTAAGCTGTGTTTTTTAGATGTTTCAGGACACACCGTACACTTCTCCAGAGTGGCTGTTGGCACTTTACATCCCGCCCATCAGTGTAGCAAGGCTCCCATTTCTCCATGGCCTGTCCTGCATTTCTGGTTTTGACACTTTTTTCAGCATGGCCCTTTTGACCGATGGGAAGCGAGACTTCTTTGTAGCGCTGATTTGCCTTTCCAGGTTGCTTGGTTGGCCAAAAAGGGCGTATGCGTTTTTTCCTGAATATATTCAGGAAAAAACGCATACGCCCTTTTTGGCCAAGGGCATCATTGTCAACGTTTTGCCGCTTTTCATGTGCTTTAAAGGCGATTCGAATCTACCTCCTGAAATCTGTTTCCTGCAATTCTGCCTTGATTTCAAATCCTCTTCTTTGCCTTCCCTCAATATATTTGTGGACGAGAGTTATCATTTATAACTCTGCAGGTTTGTGAATTGCAGTGCCCTGAAGCTCCATTTTACAAGTCGCTTTTTTGGGAACTGGCCGCAAAAGCACAGGATGGCTTCAGGCCCTGTTCTGGTTCCGGGGGGCAGGCTGAGCCTGTGGTTAATTCTTCTTCCTGATGGGAAAATAGAGTGACCTGTGCCTGTCCCAACACCAAGAGCTAGTCTCTCATTGGTTCCCCGTCTTCCCGTTCATCCTCAGGACAAATTGCAACCTGTACGGAACAGGAGGTTAAAGGTGCTGATGCTCCAAGTAGGGAGATTTCTAGTAAAGTGGCTGGAATGGCGAACCCGAGCACAAGGAGATGAGAAATGAGGTGCGTTTTAGAACCCTTTCCCCATCACACGGTGTACCATCTTCTGGGTTTCTCATGCATGTTTTCGATGTAGGAAGATGCCCTTGAATCTGGAGATTTGGGACCCATGCGCTGGGTAGCACGCAGTATTACTTTAAAGGGTCTGCGTTTGCTCACCCAACCTCACCAAACCTCTCAGCCCCAAGAGTGTCCACCCCTATGTCTCATCCAGCTGTGGGTCTAGATATGGTCAATCCAGGTTGCATCACAGCCCCTGAACGAATTGTGTAAGAATTTCTCTCTCTTTCCCTGTCTTTGTTTCATGGGTTTTTAAAAGTAATTTATTTTTATAATGGGGTTTAGCTGCTTTTCACGGCTGTGTTTATGCCGCTTTACACCCACTTGACACACTAACAGAGAGATATCAATACATAGGTTTTAAGATTATTACTAGTCAGATATATTCTTGTGCGGTGAATCGGGCGTGTTGAGTCCAGTTCTCTGAGCAAGGAGTAGGTCTTGTCTATTACATATTGGGATTATGGAACGGTATCTGAGCTAATTTGAAACTCTCGTTTTATGTATCACCCCACCTCACCTTTCCCGTTAAGCAGCCATAGTGTGTTTTCTGCATGTGTGACTCTGTTCTGTTTTGTAATTCAGTTCAAGTGTAACGGTTTTTACATTCCCTCTATAAGTGACACCTTATGAGAAGTGTCCTTTTCTGTGTGACTTATTTCACTTAGAATCGTCTTACCTAAATCCACTCATCATGCTGCTACTAGCCTTATGACATTGATTTCATGGCTGAGTGATATTCCATTGTACATAAGGACCACAACTTTTTGATCCATTTTTCGCTTTCCTGGGATATTTAAGGTGGAATGAAGTGGAGGTCCTTGTCAACAGAGCAGCCCTAAACTTTGGGGTGCTTGTGTCTTGCTGATTTTCAATTTTCCCACTTTATCCCCCCATGCGTGGAAGTGCCCTATGCTCTCTAAGCTGTGTTTTTTAGATGTTTCAGGACACACCGTACACTTCTCCAGAGTGGCTGTTGGCGATTTACATCCGGCCCATCAGTGTAGCAAGGCTCCCATTTCTCCATGGCCTGTCCTGCATTTCTGGTTTTGACACTTTTTTCAGCATGGCCCTTTTGACCGATGGGAAGCGAGACTTCTTTGTAGCGCTGATTTGCCTTTCCAGGTTGCTTGGTTGGCCAAAAAGGGCGTATGCGTTTTTTCCTGAATATATTCAGAAAAAAACGCATACGCCCTTTTTGGCCAAGGGCATCATTGTCAACGTTTTGCCGCTTTTCATGTGCTTTAAAGGCGATTCGAATCTACCTCCTGAAATCTGTTTCCTGCAATTCTGCCTTGATTTCAAATCCTCTTCTTTGCCTTCCCTCAATATATTTGTGGACGAGAGTTATCATTTATAACTCTGCAGGTTTGTGAATTGCAGTGCCCTGAAGCTCCATTTTACAAGTCGCTTTTTTGGGAACTGGCCGCAAAAGCACAGGATGGCTTCAGGCCCTGTTCTGGTTCCGGGGGGCAGGCTGAGCCTGTGGTTAATTCTTCTTCCTGATGGGAAAATAGAGTGACCTGTGCCTGTCCCAACACCAAGAGCTAGTCTCTCATTGGTTCCCCGTCTTCCCGTTCATCCTCAGGACAAATTGCAACCTGTACGGAACAGGAGGTTAAAGGTGCTGATGCTCCAAGTAGGGAGATTGCTAGTAAAGTGGCTGGAATGGCGAACCCGAGCACAAGGAGATGAGAAATGAGGTGCGTTTTAGAACCCTTTCCCCATCACACGGTGTACCATCTTCTGGGTTTCTCATGCATGTTTTCGATGTAGGAAGATGCCCTTGAATCTGGAGATTTGGGACCCATGCGCTGGGTAGCACGCAGTATTACTTTAAAGGGTCTGCGTTTGCTCACCCAACCTCACCAAACCTCTCAGCCCCAAGAGTGTCCACCCCTATGTCTCATCCAGCTGTGGGTCTAGATATGGTCAATCCAGGTTGCATCACAGCCCCTGAACGAATTGTGTAAGAATTTCTCTCTCTTTCCCTGTCTTTGTTTCATGGGTTTTTAAAAGTAATTTATTTTTATAATGGGGTTTAGCTGCTTTTCACGGCTGTGTTTATGCCGCTTTACACCCACTTGACACACTAACAGAGAGATATCAATACATAGGTTTTAAGATTATTACTAGTCAGATATATTCTTGTGCGGTGAATCGGGCGTGTTGAGTCCAGTTCTCTGAGCAAGGAGTAGGTCTTGTCTATTACATATTGGGATTATGGAACGGTATCTGAGCTAATTTGAAACTCTCGTTTTATGGATCACCCCACCTCACCTTTCCCGTTAAGCAGCCATAGTGTGTTTTCTGCATGTGTGACTCTGTTCTGTTTTGTAATTCAGTTCAAGTGTAACGGTTTTTACATTCCCTCTATAAGTGACACCTTATGAGAAGTGTCCTTTTCTGTGTGACTTATTTCACTTAGAATCGTCTTACCTAAATCCACTCATCATGCTGCTACTAGCCTTATGACATTGATTTCATGGCTGAGTGATATTCCATTGTACATAAGGACCACAACTTTTTTATCCATTTTTCGCTTTCCTGGGATATTTAAGGTGGAATGAAGTGGAGGTCCTTGTCAACAGAGCAGCCCTAAACTTTGGGGTGCTTGTGTCTTGCTGATTTTCAATTTTCCCACTTTATCCCCCCATGCGTGGAAGTGCCCTATGCTCTCTAAGCTGTGTTTTTTAGATGTTTCAGGACACACCGTACACTTCTCCAGAGTGGCTGTTGGCACTTTACATCCCGCCCATCAGTGTAGCAAGGCTCCCATTTCTCCATGGCCTGTCCTGCATTTCTGGTTTTGACACTTTTTTCAGCATGGCCCTTTTGACCGATGGGAAGCGAGACTTCTTTGTAGCGCTGATTTGCCTTTCCAGGTTGCTTGGTTGGCCAAAAAGGGCGTATGCGTTTTTTCCTGAATATATTCAGGAAAAAACGCATACGCCCTTTTTGGCCAAGGGCATCATTGTCAACGTTTTGCCGCTTTTCATGTGCTTTAAAGGCGATTCGAATCTACCTCCTGAAATCTGTTTCCTGCAATTCTGCCTTGATTTCAAATCCTCTTCTTTGCCTTCCCTCAATATATTTGTGGACGAGAGTTATCATTTATAACTCTGCAGGTTTGTGAATTGCAGTGCCCTGAAGCTCCATTTTACAAGTCGCTTTTTTGGGAACTGGCCGCAAAAGCACAGGATGGCTTCAGGCCCTGTTCTGGTTCCGGGGGGCAGGCTGAGCCTGTGGTTAATTCTTCTTCCTGATGGGAAAATAGAGTGACCTGTGCCTGTCCCAACACCAAGAGCTAGTCTCTCATTGGTTCCCCGTCTTCCCGTTCATCCTCAGGACAAATTGCAACCTGTACGGAACAGGAGGTTAAAGGTGCTGATGCTCCAAGTAGGGAGATTGCTAGTAAAGTGGCTGGAATGGCGAACCCGAGCACAAGGAGATGAGAAATGAGGTGCGTTTTAGAAACCTTTCCCCATCACACGGTGTACCATCTTCTGGGTTTCTCATGCATGTTTTCGATGTAGGAAGATGCCCTTGAATCTGGAGATTTGGGACCCATGCGCTGGGTAGCACGCAGTATTACTTTAAAGGGTCTGCGTTTGCTCACCCAACCTCACCAAACCTCTCAGCCCCAAGAGTGTCCACCCCTATGTCTCATCCAGCTGTGGGTCTAGATATGGTCAATCCAGGTTGCATCACAGCCCCTGAACGAATTGTGTAAGAATTTCTCTCTCTTTCCCTGTCTTTGTTTCATGGGTTTTTAAAAGTAATTTATTTTTATAATGGGGTTTAGCTGCTTTTCACGGCTGTGTTTATGCCGCTTTACACCCACTTGACACACTAACAGAGAGATATCAATACATAGGTTTTAAGATTATTACTAGTCAGATATATTCTTGTGCGGTGAATCGGGCGTGTTGAGTCCAGTTCTCTGAGCAAGGAGTAGGTCTTGTCTATTACATATTGGGATTATGGAACGGTATCTGAGCTAATTTGAAACTCTCGTTTTATGGATCACCCCACCTCACCTTTCCCGTTAAGCAGCCATAGTGTGTTTTCTGCATGTGTGACTCTGTTCTGTTTTGTAATTCAGTTCAAGTGTAACGGTTTTTACATTCCCTCTATAAGTGACACCTTATGAGAAGTGTCCTTTTCTGTGTGACTTATTTCACTTAGAATCGTCTTACCTAAATCCACTCATCATGCTGCTACTAGCCTTATGACATTGATTTCATGGCTGAGTGATATTCTATTGTGCATAAGGACCACAACTTTTTGATCCATTTTTCTCTTTCCTGGGATATTTAAGGTGGAATGAAGTGGAGGTCCTTGTCAACAGAGCAGCCCTAAACTTTGGGGTGCTTGTGTCTTGCTGATTTTCAATTTTCCCACTTTATCCCCCCATGCGTGGAAGTGCCCTATGCTCTCTAAGCTGTGTTTTTTAGATGTTTCAGGACACACCGTACACTTCTCCAGAGTGGCTGTTGGCACTTTACATCCCGCCCATCAGTGTAGCAAGGCTCCCATTTCTCCATGGCCTGTCCTGCATTTCTGGTTTTGACACTTTTTTCAGCATGGCCCTTTTGACCGATGGGAAGCGAGACTTCTTTGTAGCGCTGATTTGCCTTTCCAGGTTGCTTGGTTGGCCAAAAAGGGCGTATGCGTTTTTTCCTGAATATATTCAGGAAAAAACGCATACGCCCTTTTTGGCCAAGGGCATCATTGTCAACGTTTTGCCGCTTTTCATGTGCTTTAAAGGCGATTCGAATCTACCTCCTGAAATCTGTTTCCTGCAATTCTGCCTTGATTTCAAATCCTCTTCTTTGCCTTCCCTCAATATATTTGTGGACGAGAGTTATCATTTATAACTCTGCAGGTTTGTGAATTGCAGTGCCCTGAAGCTCCATTTTACAAGTCGCTTTTTTGGGAACTGGCCGCAAAAGCACAGGATGGCTTCAGGCCCTGTTCTGGTTCCGGGGGGCAGGCTGAGCCTGTGGTTAATTCTTCTTCCTGATGGGAAAATAGAGTGACCTGTGCCTGTCCCAACACCAAGAGCTAGTCTCTCATTGGTTCCCCGTCTTCCCGTTCATCCTCAGGACAAATTGCAACCTGTACGGAACAGGAGGTTAAAGGTGCTGATGCTCCAAGTAGGGAGATTTCTAGTAAAGTGGCTGGAATGGCGAACCCGAGCACAAGGAGATGAGAAATGAGGTGCGTTTTAGAACCCTTTCCCCATCACACGGTGTACCATCTTCTGGGTTTCTCATGCATGTTTTCGATGTAGGAAGATGCCCTTGAATCTGGAGATTTGGGACCCATGCGCTGGGTAGCACGCAGTATTACTTTAAAGGGTCTGCGTTTGCTCACCCAACCTCACCAAACCTCTCAGCCCCAAGAGTGTCCACCCCTATGTCTCATCCAGCTGTGGGTCTAGATATGGTCAATCCAGGTTGCATCACAGCCCCTGAACGAATTGTGTAAGAATTTCTCTCTCTTTCCCTGTCTTTGTTTCATGGGTTTTTAAAAGTAATTTATTTTTATAATGGGGTTTAGCTGCTTTTCACGGCTGTGTTTATGCCGCTTTACACCCACTTGACACACTAACAGAGAGATATCAATACATAGGTTTTAAGATTATTACTAGTCAGATATATTCTTGTGCGGTGAATCGGGCGTGTTGAGTCCAGTTCTCTGAGCAAGGAGTAGGTCTTGTCTATTACATATTGGGATTATGGAACGGTATCTGAGCTAATTTGAAACTCTCGTTTTATGGATCACCCCACCTCACCTTTCCCGTTAAGCAGCCATAGTGTGTTTTCTGCATGTGTGACTCTGTTCTGTTTTGTAATTCAGTTCAAGTGTAACGGTTTTTACATTCCCTCTATAAGTGACACCTTATGAGAAGTGTCCTTTTCTGTGTGACTTATTTCACTTAGAATCGTCTTACCTAAATCCACTCATCATGCTGCTACTAGCCTTATGACATTGATTTCATGGCTGAGTGATATTCCATTGTACATAAGGACCACAACTTTTTGATCCATTTTTCGCTTTCCTGGGATATTTAAGGTGGAATGAAGTGGAGGTCCTTGTCAACAGAGCAGCCCTAAACTTTGGGGTGCTTGTGTCTTGCTGATTTTCAATTTTCCCACTTTATCCCCCCATGCGTGGAAGTGCCCTATGCTCTCTAAGCTGTGTTTTTTAGATGTTTCAGGACACACCGTACACTTCTCCAGAGTGGCTGTTGGCGATTTACATCCCGCCCATCAGTGTAGCAAGGCTCCCATTTCTCCATGGCCTGTCCTGCATTTCTGGTTTTGACACTTTTTTCAGCATGGCCCTTTTGACCGATGGGAAGCGAGACTTCTTTGTAGCGCTGATTTGCCTTTCCAGGTTGCTTGGTTGGCCAAAAAGGGCGTATGCGTTTTTTCCTGAATATATTCAGGAAAAAACGCATACGCCCTTTTTGGCCAAGGGCATCATTGTCAACGTTTTGCCGCTTTTCATGTGCTTTAAAGGCGATTCGAATCTACCTCCTGAAATCTGTTTCCTGCAATTCTGCCTTGATTTCAAATCCTCTTCTTTGCCTTCCCTCAATATATTTGTGGACGAGAGTTATCATTTATAACTCTGCAGGTTTGTGAATTGCAGTGCCCTGAAGCTCCATTTTACAAGTCGCTTTTTTGGGAACTGGCCGCAAAAGCACAGGATGGCTTCAGGCCCTGTTCTGGTTCCGGGGGGCAGGCTGAGCCTGTGGTTAATTCTTCTTCCTGATGGGAAAATAGAGTGACCTGTGCCTGTCCCAACACCAAGAGCTAGTCTCTCATTGGTTCCCCGTCTTCCCGTTCATCCTCAGGACAAATTGCAACCTGTACGGAACAGGAGGTTAAAGGTGCTGATGCTCCAAGTAGGGAGATTGCTAGTAAAGTGGCTGGAATGGCGAACCCGAGCACAAGGAGATGAGAAATGAGGTGCGTTTTAGAAACCTTTCCCCATCACACGGTGTACCATCTTCTGGGTTTCTCATGCATGTTTTCGATGTAGGAAGATGCCCTTGAATCTGGAGATTTGGGACCCATGCGCTGGGTAGCACGCAGTATTACTTTAAAGGGTCTGCGTTTGCTCACCCAACCTCACCAAACCTCTCAGCCCCAAGAGTGTCCACCCCTATGTCTCATCCAGCTGTGGGTCTAGATATGGTCAATCCAGGTTGCATCACAGCCCCTGAACGAATTGTGTAAGAATTTCTCTCTCTTTCCCTGTCTTTGTTTCATGGGTTTTTAAAAGTAATTTATTTTTATAATGGGGTTTAGCTGCTTTTCACGGCTGTGTTTATGCCGCTTTACACCCACTTGACACACTAACAGAGAGATATCAATACATAGGTTTTAAGATTATTACTAGTCAGATATATTCTTGTGCGGTGAATCGGGCGTGTTGAGTCCAGTTCTCTGAGCAAGGAGTAGGTCTTGTCTATTACATATTGGGATTATGGAACGGTATCTGAGCTAATTTGAAACTCTCGTTTTATGGATCACCCCACCTCACCTTTCCCGTTAAGCAGCCATAGTGTGTTTTCTGCATGTGTGACTCTGTTCTGTTTTGTAATTCAGTTCAAGTGTAACGGTTTTTACATTCCCTCTATAAGTGACACCTTATGAGAAGTGTCCTTTTCTGTGTGACTTATTTCACTTAGAATCGTCTTACCTAAATCCACTCATCATGCTGCTACTAGCCTTATGACATTGATTTCATGGCTGAGTGATATTCCATTGTACATAAGGACCACAACTTTTTGATCCATTTTTCGCTTTCCTGGGATATTTAAGGTGGAATGAAGTGGAGGTCCTTGTCAACAGAGCAGCCCTAAACTTTGGGGTGCTTGTGTCTTGCTGATTTTCAATTTTCCCACTTTATCCCCCCATGCGTGGAAGTGCCCTATGCTCTCTAAGCTGTGTTTTTTAGATGTTTCAGGACACACCGTACACTTCTCCAGAGTGGCTGTTGGCGATTTACATCCCGCCCATCAGTGTAGCAAGGCTCCCATTTCTCCATGGCCTGTCCTGCATTTCTGGTTTTGACACTTTTTTCAGCATGGCCCTTTTGACCGATGGGAAGCGAGACTTCTTTGTAGCGCTGATTTGCCTTTCCAGGTTGCTTGGTTGGCCAAAAAGGGCGTATGCGTTTTTTCCTGAATATATTCAGGAAAAAACGCATACGCCCTTTTTGGCCAAGGGCATCATTGTCAACGTTTTGCCGCTTTTCATGTGCTTTAAAGGCGATTCGAATCTACCTCCTGAAATCTGTTTCCTGCAATTCTGCCTTGATTTCAAATCCTCTTCTTTGCCTTCCCTCAATATATTTGTGGACGAGAGTTATCATTTATAACTCTGCAGGTTTGTGAATTGCAGTGCCCTGAAGCTCCATTTTACAAGTCGCTTTTTTGGGAACTGGCCGCAAAAGCACAGGATGGCTTCAGGCCCTGTTCTGGTTCCGGGGGGCAGGCTGAGCCTGTGGTTAATTCTTCTTCCTGATGGGAAAATAGAGTGACCTGTGCCTGTCCCAACACCAAGAGCTAGTCTCTCATTGGTTCCCCGTCTTCCCGTTCATCCTCAGGACAAATTGCAACCTGTACGGAACAGGAGGTTAAAGGTGCTGATGCTCCAAGTAGGGAGATTGCTAGTAAAGTGGCTGGAATGGCGAACCCGAGCACAAGGAGATGAGAAATGAGGTGCGTTTTAGAAACCTTTCCCCATCACACGGTGTACCATCTTCTGGGTTTCTCATGCATGTTTTCGATGTAGGAAGATGCCCTTGAATCTGGAGATTTGGGACCCATGCGCTGGGTAGCACGCAGTATTACTTTAAAGGGTCTGCGTTTGCTCACCCAACCTCACCAAACCTCTCAGCCCCAAGAGTGTCCACCCCTATGTCTCATCCAGCTGTGGGTCTAGATATGGTCAATCCAGGTTGCATCACAGCCCCTGAACGAATTGTGTAAGAATTTCTCTCTCTTTCCCTGTCTTTGTTTCATGGGTTTTTAAAAGTAATTTATTTTTATAATGGGGTTTAGCTGCTTTTCACGGCTGTGTTTATGCCGCTTTACACCCACTTGACACACTAACAGAGAGATATCAATACATAGGTTTTAAGATTATTACTAGTCAGATATATTCTTGTGCGGTGAATCGGGCGTGTTGAGTCCAGTTCTCTGAGCAAGGAGTAGGTCTTGTCTATTACATATTGGGATTATGGAACGGTATCTGAGCTAATTTGAAACTCTCGTTTTATGGATCACCCCACCTCACCTTTCCCGTTAAGCAGCCATAGTGTGTTTTCTGCATGTGTGACTCTGTTCTGTTTTGTAATTCAGTTCAAGTGTAACGGTTTTTACATTCCCTCTATAAGTGACACCTTATGAGAAGTGTCCTTTTCTGTGTGACTTATTTCACTTAGAATCGTCTTACCTAAATCCACTCATCATGCTGCTACTAGCCTTATGACATTGATTTCATGGCTGAGTGATATTCCATTGTACATAAGGACCACAACTTTTTGATCCATTTTTCGCTTTCCTGGGATATTTAAGGTGGAATGAAGTGGAGGTCCTTGTCAACAGAGCAGCCCTAAACTTTGGGGTGCTTGTGTCTTGCTGATTTTCAATTTTCCCACTTTATCCCCCCATGCGTGGAAGTGCCCTATGCTCTCTAAGCTGTGTTTTTTAGATGTTTCAGGACACACCGTACACTTCTCCAGAGTGGCTGTTGGCGATTTACATCCCGCCCATCAGTGTAGCAAGGCTCCCATTTCTCCATGGCCTGTCCTGCATTTCTGGTTTTGACACTTTTTTCAGCATGGCCCTTTTGACCGATGGGAAGCGAGACTTCTTTGTAGCGCTGATTTGCCTTTCCAGGTTGCTTGGTTGGCCAAAAAGGGCGTATGCGTTTTTTCCTGAATATATTCAGGAAAAAACGCATACGCCCTTTTTGGCCAAGGGCATCATTGTCAACGTTTTGCCGCTTTTCATGTGCTTTAAAGGCGATTCGAATCTACCTCCTGAAATCTGTTTCCTGCAATTCTGCCTTGATTTCAAATCCTCTTCTTTGCCTTCCCTCAATATATTTGTGGACGAGAGTTATCATTTATAACTCTGCAGGTTTGTGAATTGCAGTGCCCTGAAGCTCCATTTTACAAGTCGCTTTTTTGGGAACTGGCCGCAAAAGCACAGGATGGCTTCAGGCCCTGTTCTGGTTCCGGGGGGCAGGCTGAGCCTGTGGTTAATTCTTCTTCCTGATGGGAAAATAGAGTGACCTGTGCCTGTCCCAACACCAAGAGCTAGTCTCTCATTGGTTCCCCGTCTTCCCGTTCATCCTCAGGACAAATTGCAACCTGTACGGAACAGGAGGTTAAAGGTGCTGATGCTCCAAGTAGGGAGATTGCTAGTAAAGTGGCTGGAATGGCGAACCCGAGCACAAGGAGATGAGAAATGAGGTGCGTTTTAGAACCCTTTCCCCATCACACGGTGTACCATCTTCTGGGTTTCTCATGCATGTTTTCGATGTAGGAAGATGCCCTTGAATCTGGAGATTTGGGACCCATGCGCTGGGTAGCACGCAGTATTACTTTAAAGGGTCTGCGTTTGCTCACCCAACCTCACCAAACCTCTCAGCCCCAAGAGTGTCCACCCCTATGTCTCATCCAGCTGTGGGTCTAGATATGGTCAATCCAGGTTGCATCACAGCCCCTGAACGAATTGTGTAAGAATTTCTCTCTCTTTCCCTGTCTTTGTTTCATGGGTTTTTAAAAGTAATTTATTTTTATAATGGGGTTTAGCTGCTTTTCACGGCTGTGTTTATGCCGCTTTACACCCACTTGACACACTAACAGAGAGATATCAATACATAGGTTTTAAGATTATTACTAGTCAGATATATTCTTGTGCGGTGAATCGGGCGTGTTGAGTCCAGTTCTCTGAGCAAGGAGTAGGTCTTGTCTATTACATATTGGGATTATGGAACGGTATCTGAGCTAATTTGAAACTCTCGTTTTATGGATCACCCCACCTCACCTTTCCCGTTAAGCAGCCATAGTGTGTTTTCTGCATGTGTGACTCTGTTCTGTTTTGTAATTCAGTTCAAGTGTAACGGTTTTTACATTCCCTCTATAAGTGACACCTTATGAGAAGTGTCCTTTTCTGTGTGACTTATTTCACTTAGAATCGTCTTACCTAAATCCACTCATCATGCTGCTACTAGCCTTATGACATTGATTTCATGGCTGAGTGATATTCCATTGTACATAAGGACCACAACTTTTTGATCCATTTTTCGCTTTCCTGGGATATTTAAGGTGGAATGAAGTGGAGGTCCTTGTCAACAGAGCAGCCCTAAACTTTGGGGTGCTTGTGTCTTGCTGATTTTCAATTTTCCCACTTTATCCCCCCATGCGTGGAAGTGCCCTATGCTCTCTAAGCTGTGTTTTTTAGATGTTTCAGGACACACCGTACACTTCTCCAGAGTGGCTGTTGGCGATTTACATCCCGCCCATCAGTGTAGCAAGGCTCCCATTTCTCCATGGCCTGTCCTGCATTTCTGGTTTTGACACTTTTTTCAGCATGGCCCTTTTGACCGATGGGAAGCGAGACTTCTTTGTAGCGCTGATTTGCCTTTCCAGGTTGCTTGGTTGGCCAAAAAGGGCGTATGCGTTTTTTCCTGAATATATTCAGGAAAAAACGCATACGCCCTTTTTGGCCAAGGGCATCATTGTCAACGTTTTGCCGCTTTTCATGTGCTTTAAAGGCGATTCGAATCTACCTCCTGAAATCTGTTTCCTGCAATTCTGCCTTGATTTCAAATCCTCTTCTTTGCCTTCCCTCAATATATTTGTGGACGAGAGTTATCATTTATAACTCTGCAGGTTTGTGAATTGCAGTGCCCTGAAGCTCCATTTTACAAGTCGCTTTTTTGGGAGCTGGCCGCAAAAGCACAGGATGGCTTCAGGCCCTGTTCTGGTTCCGGGGGGCAGGCTGAGCCTGTGGTTAATTCTTCTTCCTGATGGGAAAATAGAGTGACCTGTGCCTGTCCCAACACCAAGAGCTAGTCTCTCATTGGTTCCCCGTCTTCCCGTTCATCCTCAGGACAAATTGCAACCTGTACGGAACAGGAGGTTAAAGGTGCTGATGCTCCAAGTAGGGAGATTGCTAGTAAAGTGGCTGGAATGGCGAACCCGAGCACAAGGAGATGAGAAATGAGGTGCGTTTTAGAACCCTTTCCCCATCACACGGTGTACCATCTTCTGGGTTTCTCATGCATGTTTTCGATGTAGGAAGATGCCCTTGAATCTGGAGATTTGGGACCCATGCGCTGGGTAGCACGCAGTATTACTTTAAAGGGTCTGCGTTTGCTCACCCAACCTCACCAAACCTCTCAGCCCCAAGAGTGTCCACCCCTATGTCTCATCCAGCTGTGGGTCTAGATATGGTCAATCCAGGTTGCATCACAGCCCCTGAACGAATTGTGTAAGAATTTCTCTCTCTTTCCCTGTCTTTGTTTCATGGGTTTTTAAAAGTAATTTATTTTTATAATGGGGTTTAGCTGCTTTTCACGGCTGTGTTTATGCCGCTTTACACCCACTTGACACACTAACAGAGAGATATCAATACATAGGTTTTAAGATTATTACTAGTCAGATATATTCTTGTGCGGTGAATCGGGCGTGTTGAGTCCAGTTCTCTGAGCAAGGAGTAGGTCTTGTCTATTACATATTGGGATTATGGAACGGTATCTGAGCTAATTTGAAACTCTCGTTTTATGGATCACCCCACCTCACCTTTCCCGTTAAGCAGCCATAGTGTGTTTTCTGCATGTGTGACTCTGTTCTGTTTTGTAATTCAGTTCAAGTGTAACGGTTTTTACATTCCCTCTATAAGTGACACCTTATGAGAAGTGTCCTTTTCTGTGTGACTTATTTCACTTAGAATCGTCTTACCTAAATCCACTCATCATGCTGCTACTAGCCTTATGACATTGATTTCATGGCTGAGTGATATTCCATTGTACATAAGGACCACAACTTTTTGATCCATTTTTCGCTTTCCTGGGATATTTAAGGTGGAATGAAGTGGAGGTCCTTGTCAACAGAGCAGCCCTAAACTTTGGGGTGCTTGTGTCTTGCTGATTTTCAATTTTCCCACTTTATCCCCCCATGCGTGGAAGTGCCCTATGCTCTCTAAGCTGTGTTTTTTAGATGTTTCAGGACACACCGTACACTTCTCCAGAGTGGCTGTTGGCGATTTACATCCCGCCCATCAGTGTAGCAAGGCTCCCATTTCTCCATGGCCTGTCCTGCATTTCTGGTTTTGACACTTTTTTCAGCATGGCCCTTTTGACCGATGGGAAGCGAGACTTCTTTGTAGCGCTGATTTGCCTTTCCAGGTTGCTTGGTTGGCCAAAAAGGGCGTATGCGTTTTTTCCTGAATATATTCAGGAAAAAACGCATACGCCCTTTTTGGCCAAGGGCATCATTGTCAACGTTTTGCCGCTTTTCATGTGCTTTAAAGGCGATTCGAATCTACCTCCTGAAATCTGTTTCCTGCAATTCTGCCTTGATTTCAAATCCTCTTCTTTGCCTTCCCTCAATATATTTGTGGACGAGAGTTATCATTTATAACTCTGCAGGTTTGTGAATTGCAGTGCCCTGAAGCTCCATTTTACAAGTCGCTTTTTTGGGAGCTGGCCGCAAAAGCACAGGATGGCTTCAGGCCCTGTTCTGGTTCCGGGGGGCAGGCTGAGCCTGTGGTTAATTCTTCTTCCTGATGGGAAAATAGAGTGACCTGTGCCTGTCCCAACACCAAGAGCTAGTCTCTCATTGGTTCCCCGTCTTCCCGTTCATCCTCAGGACAAATTGCAACCTGTACGGAACAGGAGGTTAAAGGTGCTGATGCTCCAAGTAGGGAGATTGCTAGTAAAGTGGCTGGAATGGCGAACCCGAGCACAAGGAGATGAGAAATGAGGTGCGTTTTAGAACCCTTTCCCCATCACACGGTGTACCATCTTCTGGGTTTCTCATGCATGTTTTCGATGTAGGAAGATGCCCTTGAATCTGGAGATTTGGGACCCATGCGCTGGGTAGCACGCAGTATTACTTTAAAGGGTCTGCGTTTGCTCACCCAACCTCACCAAACCTCTCAGCCCCAAGAGTGTCCACCCCTATGTCTCATCCAGCTGTGGGTCTAGATATGGTCAATCCAGGTTGCATCACAGCCCCTGAACGAATTGTGTAAGAATTTCTCTCTCTTTCCCTGTCTTTGTTTCATGGGTTTTTAAAAGTAATTTATTTTTATAATGGGGTTTAGCTGCTTTTCACGGCTGTGTTTATGCCGCTTTACACCCACTTGACACACTAACAGAGAGATATCAATACATAGGTTTTAAGATTATTACTAGTCAGATATATTCTTGTGCGGTGAATCGGGCGTGTTGAGTCCAGTTCTCTGAGCAAGGAGTAGGTCTTGTCTATTACATATTGGGATTATGGAACGGTATCTGAGCTAATTTGAAACTCTCGTTTTATGGATCACCCCACCTCACCTTTCCCGTTAAGCAGCCATAGTGTGTTTTCTGCATGTGTGACTCTGTTCTGTTTTGTAATTCAGTTCAAGTGTAACGGTTTTTACATTCCCTCTATAAGTGACACCTTATGAGAAGTGTCCTTTTCTGTGTGACTTATTTCACTTAGAATCGTCTTACCTAAATCCACTCATCATGCTGCTACTAGCCTTATGACATTGATTTCATGGCTGAGTGATATTCCATTGTACATAAGGACCACAACTTTTTGATCCATTTTTCGCTTTCCTGGGATATTTAAGGTGGAATGAAGTGGAGGTCCTTGTCAACAGAGCAGCCCTAAACTTTGGGGTGCTTGTGTCTTGCTGATTTTCAATTTTCCCACTTTATCCCCCCATGCGTGGAAGTGCCCTATGCTCTCTAAGCTGTGTTTTTTAGATGTTTCAGGACACACCGTACACTTCTCCAGAGTGGCTGTTGGCGATTTACATCCCGCCCATCAGTGTAGCAAGGCTCCCATTTCTCCATGGCCTGTCCTGCATTTCTGGTTTTGACACTTTTTTCAGCATGGCCCTTTTGACCGATGGGAAGCGAGACTTCTTTGTAGCGCTGATTTGCCTTTCCAGGTTGCTTGGTTGGCCAAAAAGGGCGTATGCGTTTTTTCCTGAATATATTCAGGAAAAAACGCATACGCCCTTTTTGGCCAAGGGCATCATTGTCAACGTTTTGCCGCTTTTCATGTGCTTTAAAGGCGATTCGAATCTACCTCCTGAAATCTGTTTCCTGCAATTCTGCCTTGATTTCAAATCCTCTTCTTTGCCTTCCCTCAATATATTTGTGGACGAGAGTTATCATTTATAACTCTGCAGGTTTGTGAATTGCAGTGCCCTGAAGCTCCATTTTACAAGTCGCTTTTTTGGGAGCTGGCCGCAAAAGCACAGGATGGCTTCAGGCCCTGTTCTGGTTCCGGGGGGCAGGCTGAGCCTGTGGTTAATTCTTCTTCCTGATGGGAAAATAGAGTGACCTGTGCCTGTCCCAACACCAAGAGCTAGTCTCTCATTGGTTCCCCGTCTTCCCGTTCATCCTCAGGACAAATTGCAACCTGTACGGAACAGGAGGTTAAAGGTGCTGATGCTCCAAGTAGGGAGATTGCTAGTAAAGTGGCTGGAATGGCGAACCCGAGCACAAGGAGATGAGAAATGAGGTGCGTTTTAGAACCCTTTCCCCATCACACGGTGTACCATCTTCTGGGTTTCTCATGCATGTTTTCGATGTAGGAAGATGCCCTTGAATCTGGAGATTTGGGACCCATGCGCTGGGTAGCACGCAGTATTACTTTAAAGGGTCTGCGTTTGCTCACCCAACCTCACCAAACCTCTCAGCCCCAAGAGTGTCCACCCCTATGTCTCATCCAGCTGTGGGTCTAGATATGGTCAATCCAGGTTGCATCACAGCCCCTGAACGAATTGTGTAAGAATTTCTCTCTCTTTCCCTGTCTTTGTTTCATGGGTTTTTAAAAGTAATTTATTTTTATAATGGGGTTTAGCTGCTTTTCACGGCTGTGTTTATGCCGCTTTACACCCACTTGACACACTAACAGAGAGATATCAATACATAGGTTTTAAGATTATTACTAGTCAGATATATTCTTGTGCGGTGAATCGGGCGTGTTGAGTCCAGTTCTCTGAGCAAGGAGTAGGTCTTGTCTATTACATATTGGGATTATGGAACGGTATCTGAGCTAATTTGAAACTCTCGTTTTATGGATCACCCCACCTCACCTTTCCCGTTAAGCAGCCATAGTGTGTTTTCTGCATGTGTGACTCTGTTCTGTTTTGTAATTCAGTTCAAGTGTAACGGTTTTTACATTCCCTCTATAAGTGACACCTTATGAGAAGTGTCCTTTTCTGTGTGACTTATTTCACTTAGAATCGTCTTACCTAAATCCACTCATCATGCTGCTACTAGCCTTATGACATTGATTTCATGGCTGAGTGATATTCTATTGTGCATAAGGACCACAACTTTTTGATCCATTTTTCTCTTTCCTGGGATATTTAAGGTGGAATGAAGTGGAGGTCCTTGTCAACAGAGCAGCCCTAAACTTTGGGGTGCTTGTGTCTTGCTGATTTTCAATTTTCCCACTTTATCCCCCCATGCGTGGAAGTGCCCTATGCTCTCTAAGCTGTGTTTTTTAGATGTTTCAGGACACACCGTACACTTCTCCAGAGTGGCTGTTGGCACTTTACATCCCGCCCATCAGTGTAGCAAGGCTCCCATTTCTCCATGGCCTGTCCTGCATTTCTGGTTTTGACACTTTTTTCAGCATGGCCCTTTTGACCGATGGGAAGCGAGACTTCTTTGTAGCGCTGATTTGCCTTTCCAGGTTGCTTGGTTGGCCAAGAAGGGCGTATGCGTTTTTTCCTGAATATATTCAGGAAAAAACGCATACGCCCTTTTTGGCCAAGGGCATCATTGTCAACGTTTTGCCGCTTTTCATGTGCTTTAAAGGCGATTCGAATCTACCTCCTGAAATCTGTTTCCTGCAATTCTGCCTTGATTTCAAATCCTCTTCTTTGCCTTCCCTCAATATATTTGTGGACGAGAGTTATCATTTATAACTCTGCAGGTTTGTGAATTGCAGTGCCCTGAAGCTCCATTTTACAAGTCGCTTTTTTGGGAGCTGGCCACAAAAGGGCAGGATGGCTTCAGGCCCTGTTCTGGTTCCGGGGGGCAGGCTGAGCCTGTGGTTAATTCTTCTTCCTGATGGGAAAATAGAGTGACCTGTGCCTGTCCCAACACCAAGAGCTAGTCTCTCATTGGTTCCCCGTCTTCCCGTTCATCCTCAGGACAAATTGCAACCTGTACGGAACAGGAGGTTAAAGGTGCTGATGCTCCAAGTAGGGAGATTGCTAGTAAAGTGGCTGGAATGGCGAACCCGAGCACAAGGAGATGAGAAATGAGGTGCGTTTTAGAAACCTTTCCCCATCACACGGTGTACCATCTTCTGGGTTTCTCATGCATGTTTTCGATGTAGGAAAATGCACTTGAACCTGGAGATTTGGGACCCATGCGATGGGTAGCACGCAGTATTACTTTAAAGGCTCTGCGTTTGCTCACCCAACCTCACCAAACCTCTCAGCCCCAAGAGTGTCCACCCTTATGTCTCATCCAGCTGTGGGTCTAGATATGGTCAATCCAGGTTGCATCACAGCCCCTGAACGAATTGTGTAAGAATTTCTCTCTCTTTCCCTGTCTTTGTTTCATGGGTCTTTAAAAGTAATTTATTTTTATAATGGGGTTTAGCTGCTTTTCACGGCTGTGTTTATGCCGCTTTACACCCACTTGACACACTAACAGAGAGATATCAATACATAGGTTTTAAGATTATTACTAGTCAGATATATTCTTGTGCGGTGAATCGGGCGTGTTGAGTCCAGTTCTCTGAGCAAGGAGTAGGTCTTGTCTATTACATATTGGGATTATGGAACGGTATCTGAGCTAATTTGAAACTCTCGTTTTATGTATCACCCCACCTCACCTTTCCCGTTAAGCAGCCATAGTGTGTTTTCTGCATGTGTGACTCTGTTCTGTTTTGTAATTCAGTTCAAGTGTAACGGTTTTTACATTCCCTCTATAAGTGACACCTTATGAGAAGTGTCCTTTTCTGTGTGACTTATTTCACTTAGAATCGTCTTACCTAAATCCACTCATCATGCTGCTACTAGCCTTATGACATTGATTTCATGGCTGAGTGATATTCCATTGTACATAAGGACCACAACTTTTTGATCCATTTTTCGCTTTCCTGGGATATTTAAGGTGGAATGAAGTGGAGGTCCTTGTCAACAGAGCAGCCCTAAACATTGGGGTGCTTGTGTCTTGCTGATTTTCAATTTTCCCACTTTATCCCCCCATGCGTGGAAGTGCCCTATGCTCTCTAAGCTGTGTTTTTTAGATGTTTCAGGACACACCGTACACTTCTCCAGAGTGGCTGTTGGCGATTTACATCCCGCCCATCAGTGTAGCAAGGCTCCCATTTCTCCATGGCCTGTCCTGCATTTCTGGTTTTGACACTTTTTTCAGCATGGCCCTTTTGACCGATGGGAAGCGAGACTTCTTTGTAGCGCTGATTTGCCTTTCCAGGTTGCTTGGTTGGCCAAAAAGGGCGTATGCGTTTTTTCCTGAATATATTCAGGAAAAAACGCATACGCCCTTTTTGGCCAAGGGCATCATTGTCAACGTTTTGCCGCTTTTCATGTGCTTTAAAGGCGATTCGAATCTACCTCCTGAAATCTGTTTCCTGCAATTCTGCCTTGATTTCAAATCCTCTTCTTTGCCTTCCCTCAGTATATTTGTGGACGAGAGTTATCATTTATAACTCTGCAGGTTTGTGAATTGCAGTGCCCTGAAGCTCCATTTTACAAGTCGCTTTTTTGGGAACTGGCCGCAAAAGCACAGGATGGCTTCAGGCCCTGTTCTGGTTCCGGGGGGCAGGCTGAGCCTGTGGTTAATTCTTCTTCCTGATGGGAAAATAGAGTGACCTGTGCCTGTCCCAACACCAAGAGCTAGTCTCTCATTGGTTCCCCGTCTTCCCGTTCATCCTCAGGACAAATTGCAACCTGTACGGAACAGGAGGTTAAAGGTGCTGATGCTCCAAGTAGGGAGATTGCTAGTAAAGTGGCTGGAATGGCGAACCCGAGCACAAGGAGATGAGAAATGAGGTGCATTTTAGAACCCTTTCCCCATCACACGGTGTACCATCTTCTGGGTTTCTCATGCATGTTTTCGATGTAGGAAGATGCCCTTGAATCTGGAGATTTGGGACCCATGCGCTGGGTAGCACGCAGTATTACTTTAAAGGGTCTGCGTTTGCTCACCCAACCTCACCAAACCTCTCAGCCCCAAGAGTGTCCACCCCTATGTCTCATCCAGCTGTGGGTCTAGATATGGTCAATCCAGGTTGCATCACAGCCCCTGAACGAATTGTGTAAGAATTTCTCTCTCTTTCCCTGTCTTTGTTTCATGGGTTTTTAAAAGTAATTTATTTTTATAATGGGGTTTAGCTGCTTTTCACGGCTGTGTTTATGCCGCTTTACACCCACTTGACACACTAACAGAGAGATATCAATACATAGGTTTTAAGATTATTACTAGTCAGATATATTCTTGTGCGGTGAATCGGGCGTGTTGAGTCCAGTTCTCTGAGCAAGGAGTAGGTCTTGTCTATTACATATTGGGATTATGGAACGGTATCTGAGCTAATTTGAAACTCTCGTTTTATGGATCACCCCACCTCACCTTTCCCGTTAAGCAGCCATAGTGTGTTTTCTGCATGTGTGACTCTGTTCTGTTTTGTAATTCAGTTCAAGTGTAACGGTTTTTACATTCCCTCTATAAGTGACACCTTATGAGAAGTGTCCTTTTCTGTGTGACTTATTTCACTTAGAATCGTCTTACCTAAATCCACTCATCATGCTGCTACTAGCCTTATGACATTGATTTCATGGCTGAGTGATATTCCATTGTACATAAGGACCACAACTTTTTGATCCATTTTTCGCTTTCCTGGGATATTTAAGGTGGAATGAAGTGGAGGTCCTTGTCAACAGAGCAGCCCTAAACTTTGGGGTGCTTGTGTCTTGCTGATTTTCAATTTTCCCACTTTATCCCCCCATGCGTGGAAGTGCCCTATGCTCTCTAAGCTGTGTTTTTTAGATGTTTCAGGACACACCGTACACTTCTCCAGAGTGGCTGTTGGCGATTTACATCCCGCCCATCAGTGTAGCAAGGCTCCCATTTCTCCATGGCCTGTCCTGCATTTCTGGTTTTGACACTTTTTTCAGCATGGCCCTTTTGACCGATGGGAAGCGAGACTTCTTTGTAGCGCTGATTTGCCTTTCCAGGTTGCTTGGTTGGCCAAAAAGGGCGTATGCGTTTTTTCCTGAATATATTCAGGAAAAAACGCATACGCCCTTTTTGGCCAAGGGCATCATTGTCAACGTTTTGCCGCTTTTCATGTGCTTTAAAGGCGATTCGAATCTACCTCCTGAAATCTGTTTCCTGCAATTCTGCCTTGATTTCAAATCCTCTTCTTTGCCTTCCCTCAGTATATTTGTGGACGAGAGTTATCATTTATAACTCTGCAGGTTTGTGAATTGCAGTGCCCTGAAGCTCCATTTTACAAGTCGCTTTTTTGGGAGCTGGCCGCAAAAGCACAGGATGGCTTCAGGCCCTGTTCTGGTTCCGGGGGGCAGGCTGAGCCTGTGGTTAATTCTTCTTCCTGATGGGAAAATAGAGTGACCTGTGCCTGTCCCAACACCAAGAGCTAGTCTCTCATTGGTTCCCCGTCTTCCCGTTCATCCTCAGGACAAATTGCAACCTGTACGGAACAGGAGGTTAAAGGTGCTGATGCTCCAAGTAGGGAGATTGCTAGTAAAGTGGCTGGAATGGCGAACCCGAGCACAAGGAGATGAGAAATGAGGTGCGTTTTAGAACCCTTTCCCCATCACACGGTGTACCATCTTCTGGGTTTCTCATGCATGTTTTCGATGTAGGAAGATGCCCTTGAATCTGGAGATTTGGGACCCATGCGCTGGGTAGCACGCAGTATTACTTTAAAGGGTCTGCGTTTGCTCACCCAACCTCACCAAACCTCTCAGCCCCAAGAGTGTCCACCCCTATGTCTCATCCAGCTGTGGGTCTAGATATGGTCAATCCAGGTTGCATCACAGCCCCTGAACGAATTGTGTAAGAATTTCTCTCTCTTTCCCTGTCTTTGTTTCAAGGGTTTTTAAAAGTAATTTATTTTTATAATGGGGTTTAGCTGCTTTTCACGGCTGTGTTTATGCCGCTTTACACCCACTTGACACACTAACAGAGAGATATCAATACATAGGTTTTAAGATTATTACTAGTCAGATATATTCTTGTGCGGTGAATCGGGCGTGTTGAGTCCAGTTCTCTGAGCAAGGAGTAGGTCTTGTCTATTACATATTGGGATTATGGAACGGTATCTGAGCTAATTTGAAACTCTCGTTTTATGGATCACCCCACCTCACCTTTCCCGTTAAGCAGCCATAGTGTGTTTTCTGCATGTGTGACTCTGTTCTGTTTTGTAATTCAGTTCAAGTGTAACGGTTTTTACATTCCCTCTATAAGTGACACCTTATGAGAAGTGTCCTTTTCTGTGTGACTTATTTCACTTAGAATCGTCTTACCTAAATCCACTCATCATGCTGCTACTAGCCTTATGACATTGATTTCATGGCTGAGTGATATTCTATTGTGCATAAGGACCACAACTTTTTGATCCATTTTTCTCTTTCCTGGGATATTTAAGGTGGAATGAAGTGGAGGTCCTTGTCAACAGAGCAGCCCTAAACTTTGGGGTGCTTGTGTCTTGCTGATTTTCAATTTTCCCACTTTATCCCCCCATGCGTGGAAGTGCCCTATGCTCTCTAAGCTGTGTTTTTTAGATGTTTCAGGACACACCGTACACTTCTCCAGAGTGGCTGTTGGCGATTTACATCCCGCCCATCAGTGTAGCAAGGCTCCCATTTCTCCATGGCCTGTCCTGCATTTCTGGTTTTGACACTTTTTTCAGCATGGCCCTTTTGACCGATGGGAAGCGAGACTTCTTTGTAGCGCTGATTTGCCTTTCCAGGTTGCTTGGTTGGCCAAAAAGGGCGTATGCGTTTTTTCCTGAATATATTCAGGAAAAAACGCATACGCCCTTTTTGGCCAAGGGCATCATTGTCAACGTTTTGCCGCTTTTCATGTGCTTTAAAGGCGATTCGAATCTACCTCCTGAAATCTGTTTCCTGCAATTCTGCCTTGATTTCAAATCCTCTTCTTTGCCTTCCCTCAATATATTTGTGGACGAGAGTTATCATTTATAACTCTGCAGGTTTGTGAATTGCAGTGCCCTGAAGCTCCATTTTACAAGTCGCTTTTTTGGGAGCTGGCCGCAAAAGCGCAGGATGGCTTCAGGCCCTGTTCTGGTTCCGGGGGGCAGGCTGAGCCTGTGGTTAATTCTTCTTCCTGATGGGAAAATAGAGTGACCTGTGCCTGTCCCAACACCAAGAGCTAGTCTCTCATTGGTTCCCCGTCTTCCCGTTCATCCTCAGGACAAATTGCAACCTGTACGGAACAGGAGGTTAAAGGTGCTGATGCTCCAAGTAGGGAGATTGCTAGTAAAGTGGCTGGAATGGCGAACCCGAGCACAAGGAGATGAGAAATGAGGTGCGTTTTAGAACCCTTTCCCCATCACACGGTGTACCATCTTCTGGGTTTCTCATGCATGTTTTCGATGTAGGAAGATGCCCTTGAATCTGGAGATTTGGGACCCATGCGCTGGGTAGCACGCAGTATTACTTTAAAGGGTCTGCGTTTGCTCACCCAACCTCACCAAACCTCTCAGCCCCAAGAGTGTCCACCCCTATGTCTCATCCAGCTGTGGGTCTAGATATGGTCAATCCAGGTTGCATCACAGCCCCTGAACGAATTGTGTAAGAATTTCTCTCTCTTTCCCTGTCTTTGTTTCATGGGTTTTTAAAAGTAATTTATTTTTATAATGGGGTTTAGCTGCTTTTCACGGCTGTGTTTATGCCGCTTTACACCCACTTGACACACTAACAGAGAGATATCAATACATAGGTTTTAAGATTATTACTAGTCAGATATATTCTTGTGCGGTGAATCGGGCGTGTTGAGTCCAGTTCTCTGAGCAAGGAGTAGGTCTTGTCTATTACATATTGGGATTATGGAACGGTATCTGAGCTAATTTGAAACTCTCGTTTTATGGATCACCCCACCTCACCTTTCCCGTTAAGCAGCCATAGTGTGTTTTCTGCATGTGTGACTCTGTTCTGTTTTGTAATTCAGTTCAAGTGTAACGGTTTTTACATTCCCTCTATAAGTGACACCTTATGAGAAGTGTCCTTTTCTGTGTGACTTATTTCACTTAGAATCGTCTTACCTAAATCCACTCATCATGCTGCTACTAGCCTTATGACATTGATTTCATGGCTGAGTGATATTCTATTGTGCATAAGGACCACAACTTTTTGATCCATTTTTCTCTTTCCTGGGATATTTAAGGTGGAATGAAGTGGAGGTCCTTGTCAACAGAGCAGCCCTAAACTTTGGGGTGCTTGTGTCTTGCTGATTTTCAATTTTCCCACTTTATCCCCCCATGCGTGGAAGTGCCCTATGCTCTCTAAGCTGTGTTTTTTAGATGTTTCAGGACACACCGTACACTTCTCCAGAGTGGCTGTTGGCACTTTACATCCCGCCCATCAGTGTAGCAAGGCTCCCATTTCTCCATGGCCTGTCCTGCATTTCTGGTTTTGACACTTTTTTCAGCATGGCCCTTTTGACCGATGGGAAGCGAGACTTCTTTGTAGCGCTGATTTGCCTTTCCAGGTTGCTTGGTTGGCCAAAAAGGGCGTATGCGTTTTTTCCTGAATATATTCAGGAAAAAACGCATACGCCCTTTTTGGCCAAGGGCATCATTGTCAACGTTTTGCCGCTTTTCATGTGCTTTAAAGGCGATTCGAATCTACCTCCTGAAATCTGTTTCCTGCAATTCTGCCTTGATTTCAAATCCTCTTCTTTGCCTTCCCTCAGTATATTTGTGGACGAGAGTTATCATTTATAACTCTGCAGGTTTGTGAATTGCAGTGCCCTGAAGCTCCATTTTACAAGTCGCTTTTTTGGGAACTGGCCGCAAAAGCACAGGATGGCTTCAGGCCCTGTTCTGGTTCCGGGGGGCAGGCTGAGCCTGTGGTTAATTCTTCTTCCTGATGGGAAAATAGAGTGACCTGTGCCTGTCCCAACACCAAGAGCTAGTCTCTCATTGGTTCCCCGTCTTCCCGTTCATCCTCAGGACAAATTGCAACCTGTACGGAACAGGAGGTTAAAGGTGCTGATGCTCCAAGTAGGGAGATTGCTAGTAAAGTGGCTGGAATGGCGAACCCGAGCACAAGGAGATGAGAAATGAGGTGCGTTTTAGAACCCTTTCCCCATCACACGGTGTACCATCTTCTGGGTTTCTCATGCATGTTTTCGATGTAGGAAGATGCCCTTGAATCTGGAGATTTGGGACCCATGCGCTGGGTAGCACGCAGTATTACTTTAAAGGGTCTGCGTTTGCTCACCCAACCTCACCAAACCTCTCAGCCCCAAGAGTGTCCACCCCTATGTCTCATCCAGCTGTGGGTCTAGATATGGTCAATCCAGGTTGCATCACAGCCCCTGAACGAATTGTGTAAGAATTTCTCTCTCTTTCCCTGTCTTTGTTTCATGGGTCTTTAAAAGTAATTTATTTTTATAATGGGGTTTAGCTGCTTTTCACGGCTGTGTTTATGCCGCTTTACACCCACTTGACACACTAACAGAGAGATATCAATACATAGGTTTTAAGATTATTACTAGTCAGATATATTCTTGTGCGGTGAATCGGGCGTGTTGAGTCCAGTTCTCTGAGCAAGGAGTAGGTCTTGTCTATTACATATTGGGTTTATGGAACGGTATCTGAGCTAATTTGAAACTCTCGTTTTATGTATCACCCCACCTCACCTTTCCCGTTAAGCAGCCATAGTGTGTTTTCTGCATGTGTGACTCTGTTCTGTTTTGTAATTCAGTTCAAGTGTAACGGTTTTTACATTCCCTCTATAAGTGACACCTTATGAGAAGTGTCCTTTTCTGTGTGACTTATTTCACTTAGAATCGTCTTACCTAAATCCACTCATCATGCTGCTACTAGCCTTATGACATTGATTTCATGGCTGAGTGATATTCCATTGTACATAAGGACCACAACTTTTTGATCCATTTTTCGCTTTCCTGGGATATTTAAGGTGGAATGAAGTGGAGGTCCTTGTCAACAGAGCAGCCCTAAACTTTGGGGTGCTTGTGTCTTGCTGATTTTCAATTTTCCCACTTTATCCCCCCATGCGTGGAAGTGCCCTATGCTCTCTAAGCTGTGTTTTTTAGATGTTTCAGGACACACCGTACACTTCTCCAGAGTGGCTGTTGGCGATTTACATCCCGCCCATCAGTGTAGCAAGGCTCCCATTTCTCCATGGCCTGTCCTGCATTTCTGGTTTTGACACTTTTTTCAGCATGGCCCTTTTGACCGATGGGAAGCGAGACTTCTTTGTAGCGCTGATTTGCCTTTCCAGGTTGCTTGGTTGGCCAAAAAGGGCGTATGCGTTTTTTCCTGAATATATTCAGGAAAAAACGCATACGCCCTTTTTGGCCAAGGGCATCATTGTCAACGTTTTGCCGCTTTTCATGTGCTTTAAAGGCGATTCGAATCTACCTCCTGAAATCTGTTTCCTGCAATTCTGCCTTGATTTCAAATCCTCTTCTTTGCCTTCCCTCAGTATATTTGTGGACGAGAGTTATCATTTATAACTCTGCAGGTTTGTGAATTGCAGTGCCCTGAAGCTCCATTTTACAAGTCGCTTTTTTGGGAACTGGCCGCAAAAGCACAGGATGGCTTCAGGCCCTGTTCTGGTTCCGGGGGGCAGGCTGAGCCTGTGGTTAATTCTTCTTCCTGATGGGAAAATAGAGTGACCTGTGCCTGTCCCAACACCAAGAGCTAGTCTCTCATTGGTTCCCCGTCTTCCCGTTCATCCTCAGGACAAATTGCAACCTGTACGGAACAGGAGGTTAAAGGTGCTGATGCTCCAAGTAGGGAGATTGCTAGTAAAGTGGCTGGAATGGCGAACCCGAGCACAAGGAGATGAGAAATGAGGTGCGTTTTAGAACCCTTTCCCCATCACACGGTGTACCATCTTCTGGGTTTCTCATGCATGTTTTCGATGTAGGAAGATGCCCTTGAATCTGGAGATTTGGGACCCATGCGCTGGGTAGCACGCAGTATTACTTTAAAGGGTCTGCGTTTGCTCACCCAACCTCACCAAACCTCTCAGCCCCAAGAGTGTCCACCCCTATGTCTCATCCAGCTGTGGGTCTAGATATGGTCAATCCAGGTTGCATCACAGCCCCTGAACGAATTGTGTAAGAATTTCTCTCTCTTTCCCTGTCTTTGTTTCATGGGTTTTTAAAAGTAATTTATTTTTATAATGGGGTTTAGCTGCTTTTCACGGCTGTGTTTATGCCGCTTTACACCCACTTGACACACTAACAGAGAGATATCAATACATAGGTTTTAAGATTATTACTAGTCAGATATATTCTTGTGCGGTGAATCGGGCGTGTTGAGTCCAGTTCTCTGAGCAAGGAGTAGGTCTTGTCTATTACATATTGGGATTATGGAACGGTATCTGAGCTAATTTGAAACTCTCGTTTTATGGATCACCCCACCTCACCTTTCCCGTTAAGCAGCCATAGTGTGTTTTCTGCATGTGTGACTCTGTTCTGTTTTGTAATTCAGTTCAAGTGTAACGGTTTTTACATTCCCTCTATAAGTGACACCTTATGAGAAGTGTCCTTTTCTGTGTGACTTATTTCACTTAGAATCGTCTTACCTAAATCCACTCATCATGCTGCTACTAGCCTTATGACATTGATTTCATGGCTGAGTGATATTCCATTGTACATAAGGACCACAACTTTTTTATCCATTTTTCGCTTTCCTGGGATATTTAAGGTGGAATGAAGTGGAGGTCCTTGTCAACAGAGCAGCCCTAAACTTTGGGGTGCTTGTGTCTTGCTGATTTTCAATTTTCCCACTTTATCCCCCCATGCGTGGAAGTGCCCTATGCTCTCTAAGCTGTGTTTTTTAGATGTTTCAGGACACACCGTACACTTCTCCAGAGTGGCTGTTGGCGATTTACATCCCGCCCATCAGTGTAGCAAGGCTCCCATTTCTCCATGGCCTGTCCTGCATTTCTGGTTTTGACACTTTTTTCAGCATGGCCCTTTTGACCGATGGGAAGCGAGACTTCTTTGTAGCGCTGATTTGCCTTTCCAGGTTGCTTGGTTGGCCAAAAAGGGCGTATGCGTTTTTTCCTGAATATATTCAGGAAAAAACGCATACGCCCTTTTTGGCCAAGGGCATCATTGTCAACGTTTTGCCGCTTTTCATGTGCTTTAAAGGCGATTCGAATCTACCTCCTGAAATCTGTTTCCTGCAATTCTGCCTTGATTTCAAATCCTCTTCTTTGCCTTCCCTCAGTATATTTGTGGACGAGAGTTATCATTTATAACTCTGCAGGTTTGTGAATTGCAGTGCCCTGAAGCTCCATTTTACAAGTCGCTTTTTTGGGAACTGGCCGCAAAAGCACAGGATGGCTTCAGGCCCTGTTCTGGTTCCGGGGGGCAGGCTGAGCCTGTGGTTAATTCTTCTTCCTGATGGGAAAATAGAGTGACCTGTGCCTGTCCCAACACCAAGAGCTAGTCTCTCATTGGTTCCCCGTCTTCCCGTTCATCCTCAGGACAAATTGCAACCTGTACGGAACAGGAGGTTAAAGGTGCTGATGCTCCAAGTAGGGAGATTGCTAGTAAAGTGGCTGGAATGGCGAACCCGAGCACAAGGAGATGAGAAATGAGGTGCGTTTTAGAAACCTTTCCCCATCACACGGTGTACCATCTTCTGGGTTTCTCATGCATGTTTTCGATGTAGGAAGATGCCCTTGAATCTGGAGATTTGGGACCCATGCGCTGGGTAGCACGCAGTATTACTTTAAAGGGTCTGCGTTTGCTCACCCAACCTCACCAAACCTCTCAGCCCCAAGAGTGTCCACCCCTATGTCTCATCCAGCTGTGGGTCTAGATATGGTCAATCCAGGTTGCATCACAGCCCCTGAACGAATTGTGTAAGAATTTCTCTCTCTTTCCCTGTCTTTGTTTCATGGGTTTTTAAAAGTAATTTATTTTTATAATGGGGTTTAGCTGCTTTTCACGGCTGTGTTTATGCCGCTTTACACCCACTTGACACACTAACAGAGAGATATCAATACATAGGTTTTAAGATTATTACTAGTCAGATATATTCTTGTGCGGTGAATCGGGCGTGTTGAGTCCAGTTCTCTGAGCAAGGAGTAGGTCTTGTCTATTACATATTGGGATTATGGAACGGTATCTGAGCTAATTTGAAACTCTCGTTTTATGTATCACCCCACCTCACCTTTCCCGTTAAGCAGCCATAGTGTGTTTTCTGCATGTGTGACTCTGTTCTGTTTTGTAATTCAGTTCAAGTGTAACGGTTTTTACATTCCCTCTATAAGTGACACCTTATGAGAAGTGTCCTTTTCTGTGTGACTTATTTCACTTAGAATCGTCTTACCTAAATCCACTCATCATGCTGCTACTAGCCTTATGACATTGATTTCATGGCTGAGTGATATTCCATTGTACATAAGGACCACAACTTTTTTATCCATTTTTCGCTTTCCTGGGATATTTAAGGTGGAATGAAGTGGAGGTCCTTGTCAACAGAGCAGCCCTAAACTTTGGGGTGCTTGTGTCTTGCTGATTTTCAATTTTCCCACTTTATCCCCCCATGCGTGGAAGTGCCCTATGCTCTCTAAGCTGTGTTTTTTAGATGTTTCAGGACACACCGTACACTTCTCCAGAGTGGCTGTTGGCGATTTACATCCCGCCCATCAGTGTAGCAAGGCTCCCATTTCTCCATGGCCTGTCCTGCATTTCTGGTTTTGACACTTTTTTCAGCATGGCCCTTTTGACCGATGGGAAGCGAGACTTCTTTGTAGCGCTGATTTGCCTTTCCAGGTTGCTTGGTTGGCCAAAAAGGGCGTATGCGTTTTTTCCTGAATATATTCAGGAAAAAACGCATACGCCCTTTTTGGCCAAGGGCATCATTGTCAACGTTTTGCCGCTTTTCATGTGCTTTAAAGGCGATTCGAATCTACCTCCTGAAATCTGTTTCCTGCAATTCTGCCTTGATTTCAAATCCTCTTCTTTGCCTTCCCTCAATATATTTGTGGACGAGAGTTATCATTTATAACTCTGCAGGTTTGTGAATTGCAGTGCCCTGAAGCTCCATTTTACAAGTCGCTTTTTTGGGAAC
Organism: Balaenoptera physalus; assembly: GCF_965194825.1. Taxonomy (NCBI): domain Eukaryota; kingdom Metazoa; phylum Chordata; class Mammalia; order Artiodactyla; family Balaenopteridae; genus Balaenoptera; species Balaenoptera physalus. The sequence goes on from NW_028126232.1 coordinate 136,704, forward strand.
TGGCCGCAAAAGCACAGGATGGCTTCAGGCCCTGTTCTGGTTCCGGGGGGCAGGCTGAGCCTGTGGTTAATTCTTCTTCCTGATGGGAAAATAGAGTGACCTGTGCCTGTCCCAACACCAAGAGCTAGTCTCTCATTGGTTCCCCGTCTTCCCGTTCATCCTCAGGACAAATTGCAACCTGTACGGAACAGGAGGTTAAAGGTGCTGATGCTCCAAGTAGGGAGATTGCTAGTAAAGTGGCTGGAATGGCGAACCCGAGCACAAGGAGATGAGAAATGAGGTGCGTTTTAGAACCCTTTCCCCATCACACGGTGTACCATCTTCTGGGTTTCTCATGCATGTTTTCGATGTAGGAAGATGCCCTTGAATCTGGAGATTTGGGACCCATGCGTTGGGTAGCACGCAGTATTACTTTAAAGGGTCTGCGTTTGCTCACCCAACCTCACCAAACCTCTCAGCCCCAAGAGTGTCCACCCCTATGTCTCATCCAGCTGTGGGTCTAGATATGGTCAATCCAGGTTGCATCACAGCCCCTGAACGAATTGTGTAAGAATTTCTCTCTCTTTCCCTGTCTTTGTTTCATGGGTTTTTAAAAGTAATTTATTTTTATAATGGGGTTTAGCTGCTTTTCACGGCTGTGTTTATGCCGCTTTACACCCACTTGACACACTAACAGAGAGATATCAATACATAGGTTTTAAGATTATTACTAGTCAGATATATTCTTGTGCGGTGAATCGGGCGTGTTGAGTCCAGTTCTCTGAGCAAGGAGTAGGTCTTGTCTATTACATATTGGGATTATGGAACGGTATCTGAGCTAATTTGAAACTCTCGTTTTATGGATCACCCCACCTCACCTTTCCCGTTAAGCAGCCATAGTGTGTTTTCTGCATGTGTGACTCTGTTCTGTTTTGTAATTCAGTTCAAGTGTAACGGTTTTTACATTCCCTCTATAAGTGACACCTTATGAGAAGTGTCCTTTTCTGTGTGACTTATTTCACTTAGAATCGTCTTACCTAAATCCACTCATCATGCTGCTACTAGCCTTATGACATTGATTTCATGGCTGAGTGATATTCCATTGTACATAAGGACCACAACTTTTTGATCCATTTTTCGCTTTCCTGGGATATTTAAGGTGGAATGAAGTGGAGGTCCTTGTCAACAGAGCAGCCCTAAACTTTGGGGTGCTTGTGTCTTGCTGATTTTCAATTTTCCCACTTTATCCCCCCATGCGTGGAAGTGCCCTATGCTCTCTAAGCTGTGTTTTTTAGATGTTTCAGGACACACCGTACACTTCTCCAGAGTGGCTGTTGGCGATTTACATCCCGCCCATCAGTGTAGCAAGGCTCCCATTTCTCCATGGCCTGTCCTGCATTTCTGGTTTTGACACTTTTTTCAGCATGGCCCTTTTGACCGATGGGAAGCGAGACTTCTTTGTAGCGCTGATTTGCCTTTCCAGGTTGCTTGGTTGGCCAAAAAGGGCGTATGCGTTTTTTCCTGAATATATTCAGGAAAAAACGCATACGCCCTTTTTGGCCAAGGGCATCATTGTCAACGTTTTGCCGCTTTTCATGTGCTTTAAAGGCGATTCGAATCTACCTCCTGAAATCTGTTTCCTGCAATTCTGCCTTGATTTCAAATCCTCTTCTTTGCCTTCCCTCAATATATTTGTGGACGAGAGTTATCATTTATAACTCTGCAGGTTTGTGAATTGCAGTGCCCTGAAGCTCCATTTTACAAGTCGCTTTTTTGGGAACTGGCCGCAAAAGCACAGGATGGCTTCAGGCCCTGTTCTGGTTCCGGGGGGCAGGCTGAGCCTGTGGTTAATTCTTCTTCCTGATGGGAAAATAGAGTGACCTGTGCCTGTCCCAACACCAAGAGCTAGTCTCTCATTGGTTCCCCGTCTTCCCGTTCATCCTCAGGACAAATTGCAACCTGTACGGAACAGGAGGTTAAAGGTGCTGATGCTCCAAGTAGGGAGATTGCTAGTAAAGTGGCTGGAATGGCGAACCCGAGCACAAGGAGATGAGAAATGAGGTGCGTTTTAGAACCCTTTCCCCATCACACGGTGTACCATCTTCTGGGTTTCTCATGCATGTTTTCGATGTAGGAAGATGCCCTTGAATCTGGAGATTTGGGACCCATGCGCTGGGTAGCACGCAGTATTACTTTAAAGGGTCTGCGTTTGCTCACCCAACCTCACCAAACCTCTCAGCCCCAAGAGTGTCCACCCCTATGTCTCATCCAGCTGTGGGTCTAGATATGGTCAATCCAGGTTGCATCACAGCCCCTGAACGAATTGTGTAAGAATTTCTCTCTCTTTCCCTGTCTTTGTTTCATGGGTTTTTAAAAGTAATTTATTTTTATAATGGGGTTTAGCTGCTTTTCACGGCTGTGTTTATGCCGCTTTACACCCACTTGACACACTAACAGAGAGATATCAATACATAGGTTTTAAGATTATTACTAGTCAGATATATTCTTGTGCGGTGAATCGGGCGTGTTGAGTCCAGTTCTCTGAGCAAGGAGTAGGTCTTGTCTATTACATATTGGGATTATGGAACGGTATCTGAGCTAATTTGAAACTCTCGTTTTATGGATCACCCCACCTCACCTTTCCCGTTAAGCAGCCATAGTGTGTTTTCTGCATGTGTGACTCTGTTCTGTTTTGTAATTCAGTTCAAGTGTAACGGTTTTTACATTCCCTCTATAAGTGACACCTTATGAGAAGTGTCCTTTTCTGTGTGACTTATTTCACTTAGAATCGTCTTACCTAAATCCACTCATCATGCTGCTACTAGCCTTATGACATTGATTTCATGGCTGAGTGATATTCCATTGTACATAAGGACCACAACTTTTTGATCCATTTTTCGCTTTCCTGGGATATTTAAGGTGGAATGAAGTGGAGGTCCTTGTCAACAGAGCAGCCCTAAACTTTGGGGTGCTTGTGTCTTGCTGATTATCAATTTTCCCACTTTATCCCCCCATGCGTGGAAGTGCCCTATGCTCTCTAAGCTGTGTTTTTTAGATGTTTCAGGACACACCGTACACTTCTCCAGAGTGGCTGTTGGCGATTTACATCCCGCCCATCAGTGTAGCAAGGCTCCCATTTCTCCATGGCCTGTCCTGCATTTCTGGTTTTGACACTTTTTTCAGCATGGCCCTTTTGACCGATGGGAAGCGAGACTTCTTTGTAGCGCTGATTTGCCTTTCCAGGTTGCTTGGTTGGCCAAAAAGGGCGTATGCGTTTTTTCCTGAATATATTCAGGAAAAAACGCATACGCCCTTTTTGGCCAAGGGCATCATTGTCAACGTTTTGCCGCTTTTCATGTGCTTTAAAGGCGATTCGAATCTACCTCCTGAAATCTGTTTCCTGCAATTCTGCCTTGATTTCAAATCCTCTTCTTTGCCTTCCCTCAATATATTTGTGGACGAGAGTTATCATTTATAACTCTGCAGGTTTGTGAATTGCAGTGCCCTGAAGCTCCATTTTACAAGTCGCTTTTTTGGGAACTGGCCGCAAAAGCACAGGATGGCTTCAGGCCCTGTTCTGGTTCCGGGGGGCAGGCTGAGCCTGTGGTTAATTCTTCTTCCTGATGGGAAAATAGAGTGACCTGTGCCTGTCCCAACACCAAGAGCTAGTCTCTCATTGGTTCCCCGTCTTCCCGTTCATCCTCAGGACAAATTGCAACCTGTACGGAACAGGAGGTTAAAGGTGCTGATGCTCCAAGTAGGGAGATTGCTAGTAAAGTGGCTGGAATGGCGAACCCGAGCACAAGGAGATGAGAAATGAGGTGCGTTTTAGAAACCTTTCCCCATCACACGGTGTACCATCTTCTGGGTTTCTCATGCATGTTTTCGATGTAGGAAGATGCCCTTGAATCTGGAGATTTGGGACCCATGCGCTGGGTAGCACGCAGTATTACTTTAAAGGGTCTGCGTTTGCTCACCCAACCTCACCAAACCTCTCAGCCCCAAGAGTGTCCACCCCTATGTCTCATCCAGCTGTGGGTCTAGATATGGTCAATCCAGGTTGCATCACAGCCCCTGAACGAATTGTGTAAGAATTTCTCTCTCTTTCCCTGTCTTTGTTTCATGGGTTTTTAAAAGTAATTTATTTTTATAATGGGGTTTAGCTGCTTTTCACGGCTGTGTTTATGCCGCTTTACACCCACTTGACACACTAACAGAGAGATATCAATACATAGGTTTTAAGATTATTACTAGTCAGATATATTCTTGTGCGGTGAATCGGGCGTGTTGAGTCCAGTTCTCTGAGCAAGGAGTAGGTCTTGTCTATTACATATTGGGATTATGGAACGGTATCTGAGCTAATTTGAAACTCTCGTTTTATGGATCACCCCACCTCACCTTTCCCGTTAAGCAGCCATAGTGTGTTTTCTGCATGTGTGACTCTGTTCTGTTTTGTAATTCAGTTCAAGTGTAACGGTTTTTACATTCCCTCTATAAGTGACACCTTATGAGAAGTGTCCTTTTCTGTGTGACTTATTTCACTTAGAATCGTCTTACCTAAATCCACTCATCATGCTGCTACTAGCCTTATGACATTGATTTCATGGCTGAGTGATATTCCATTGTACATAAGGACCACAACTTTTTGATCCATTTTTCGCTTTCCTGGGATATTTAAGGTGGAATGAAGTGGAGGTCCTTGTCAACAGAGCAGCCCTAAACTTTGGGGTGCTTGTGTCTTGCTGATTTTCAATTTTCCCACTTTATCCCCCCATGCGTGGAAGTGCCCTATGCTCTCTAAGCTGTGTTTTTTAGATGTTTCAGGACACACCGTACACTTCTCCAGAGTGGCTGTTGGCGATTTACATCCCGCCCATCAGTGTAGCAAGGCTCCCATTTCTCCATGGCCTGTCCTGCATTTCTGGTTTTGACACTTTTTTCAGCATGGCCCTTTTGACCGATGGGAAGCGAGACTTCTTTGTAGCGCTGATTTGCCTTTCCAGGTTGCTTGGTTGGCCAAAAAGGGCGTATGCGTTTTTTCCTGAATATATTCAGGAAAAAACGCATACGCCCTTTTTGGCCAAGGGCATCATTGTCAACGTTTTGCCGCTTTTCATGTGCTTTAAAGGCGATTCGAATCTACCTCCTGAAATCTGTTTCCTGCAATTCTGCCTTGATTTCAAATCCTCTTCTTTGCCTTCCCTCAATATATTTGTGGACGAGAGTTATCATTTATAACTCTGCAGGTTTGTGAATTGCAGTGCCCTGAAGCTCCATTTTACAAGTCGCTTTTTTGGGAGCTGGCCGCAAAAGCACAGGATGGCTTCAGGCCCTGTTCTGGTTCCGGGGGGCAGGCTGAGCCTGTGGTTAATTCTTCTTCCTGATGGGAAAATAGAGTGACCTGTGCCTGTCCCAACACCAAGAGCTAGTCTCTCATTGGTTCCCCGTCTTCCCGTTCATCCTCAGGACAAATTGCAACCTGTACGGAACAGGAGGTTAAAGGTGCTGATGCTCCAAGTAGGGAGATTGCTAGTAAAGTGGCTGGAATGGCGAACCCGAGCACAAGGAGATGAGAAATGAGGTGCGTTTTAGAACCCTTTCCCCATCACACGGTGTACCATCTTCTGGGTTTCTCATGCATGTTTTCGATGTAGGAAGATGCCCTTGAATCTGGAGATTTGGGACCCATGCGCTGGGTAGCACGCAGTATTACTTTAAAGGGTCTGCGTTTGCTCACCCAACCTCACCAAACCTCTCAGCCCCAAGAGTGTCCACCCCTATGTCTCATCCAGCTGTGGGTCTAGATATGGTCAATCCAGGTTGCATCACAGCCCCTGAACGAATTGTGTAAGAATTTCTCTCTCTTTCCCTGTCTTTGTTTCATGGGTTTTTAAAAGTAATTTATTTTTATAATGGGGTTTAGCTGCTTTTCACGGCTGTGTTTATGCCGCTTTACACCCACTTGACACACTAACAGAGAGATATCAATACATAGGTTTTAAGATTATTACTAGTCAGATATATTCTTGTGCGGTGAATCGGGCGTGTTGAGTCCAGTTCTCTGAGCAAGGAGTAGGTCTTGTCTATTACATATTGGGATTATGGAACGGTATCTGAGCTAATTTGAAACTCTCGTTTTATGGATCACCCCACCTCACCTTTCCCGTTAAGCAGCCATAGTGTGTTTTCTGCATGTGTGACTCTGTTCTGTTTTGTAATTCAGTTCAAGTGTAACGGTTTTTACATTCCCTCTATAAGTGACACCTTATGAGAAGTGTCCTTTTCTGTGTGACTTATTTCACTTAGAATCGTCTTACCTAAATCCACTCATCATGCTGCTACTAGCCTTATGACATTGATTTCATGGCTGAGTGATATTCCATTGTACATAAGGACCACAACTTTTTTATCCATTTTTCGCTTTCCTGGGATATTTAAGGTGGAATGAAGTGGAGGTCCTTGTCAACAGAGCAGCCCTAAACTTTGGGGTGCTTGTGTCTTGCTGATTTTCAATTTTCCCACTTTATCCCCCCATGCGTGGAAGTGCCCTATGCTCTCTAAGCTGTGTTTTTTAGATGTTTCAGGACACACCGTACACTTCTCCAGAGTGGCTGTTGGCGATTTACATCCCGCCCATCAGTGTAGCAAGGCTCCCATTTCTCCATGGCCTGTCCTGCATTTCTGGTTTTGACACTTTTTTCAGCATGGCCCTTTTGACCGATGGGAAGCGAGACTTCTTTGTAGCGCTGATTTGCCTTTCCAGGTTGCTTGGTTGGCCAAAAAGGGCGTATGCGTTTTTTCCTGAATATATTCAGGAAAAAACGCATACGCCCTTTTTGGCCAAGGGCATCATTGTCAACGTTTTGCCGCTTTTCATGTGCTTTAAAGGCGATTCGAATCTACCTCCTGAAATCTGTTTCCTGCAATTCTGCCTTGATTTCAAATCCTCTTCTTTGCCTTCCCTCAATATATTTGTGGACGAGAGTTATCATTTATAACTCTGCAGGTTTGTGAATTGCAGTGCCCTGAAGCTCCATTTTACAAGTCGCTTTTTTGGGAACTGGCCGCAAAAGCACAGGATGGCTTCAGGCCCTGTTCTGGTTCCGGGGGGCAGGCTGAGCCTGTGGTTAATTCTTCTTCCTGATGGGAAAATAGAGTGACCTGTGCCTGTCCCAACACCAAGAGCTAGTCTCTCATTGGTTCCCCGTCTTCCCGTTCATCCTCAGGACAAATTGCAACCTGTACGGAACAGGAGGTTAAAGGTGCTGATGCTCCAAGTAGGGAGATTGCTAGTAAAGTGGCTGGAATGGCGAACCCGAGCACAAGGAGATGAGAAATGAGGTGCGTTTTAGAACCCTTTCCCCATCACACGGTGTACCATCTTCTGGGTTTCTCATGCATGTTTTCGATGTAGGAAGATGCCCTTGAATCTGGAGATTTGGGACCCATGCGCTGGGTAGCACGCAGTATTACTTTAAAGGGTCTGCGTTTGCTCACCCAACCTCACCAAACCTCTCAGCCCCAAGAGTGTCCACCCCTATGTCTCATCCAGCTGTGGGTCTAGATATGGTCAATCCAGGTTGCATCACAGCCCCTGAACGAATTGTGTAAGAATTTCTCTCTCTTTCCCTGTCTTTGTTTCATGGGTTTTTAAAAGTAATTTATTTTTATAATGGGGTTTAGCTGCTTTTCACGGCTGTGTTTATGCCGCTTTACACCCACTTGACACACTAACAGAGAGATATCAATACATAGGTTTTAAGATTATTACTAGTCAGATATATTCTTGTGCGGTGAATCGGGCGTGTTGAGTCCAGTTCTCTGAGCAAGGAGTAGGTCTTGTCTATTACATATTGGGATTATGGAACGGTATCTGAGCTAATTTGAAACTCTCGTTTTATGTATCACCCCACCTCACCTTTCCCGTTAAGCAGCCATAGTGTGTTTTCTGCATGTGTGACTCTGTTCTGTTTTGTAATTCAGTTCAAGTGTAACGGTTTTTACATTCCCTCTATAAGTGACACCTTATGAGAAGTGTCCTTTTCTGTGTGACTTATTTCACTTAGAATCGTCTTACCTAAATCCACTCATCATGCTGCTACTAGCCTTATGACATTGATTTCATGGCTGAGTGATATTCCATTGTACATAAGGACCACAACTTTTTTATCCATTTTTCGCTTTCCTGGGATATTTAAGGTGGAATGAAGTGGAGGTCCTTGTCAACAGAGCAGCCCTAAACTTTGGGGTGCTTGTGTCTTGCTGATTTTCAATTTTCCCACTTTATCCCCCCATGCGTGGAAGTGCCCTATGCTCTCTAAGCTGTGTTTTTTAGATGTTTCAGGACACACCGTACACTTCTCCAGAGTGGCTGTTGGCGATTTACATCCCGCCCATCAGTGTAGCAAGGCTCCCATTTCTCCATGGCCTGTCCTGCATTTCTGGTTTTGACACTTTTTTCAGCATGGCCCTTTTGACCGATGGGAAGCGAGACTTCTTTGTAGCGCTGATTTGCCTTTCCAGGTTGCTTGGTTGGCCAAAAAGGGCGTATGCGTTTTTTCCTGAATATATTCAGGAAAAAACGCATACGCCCTTTTTGGCCAAGGGCATCATTGTCAACGTTTTGCCGCTTTTCATGTGCTTTAAAGGCGATTCGAATCTACCTCCTGAAATCTGTTTCCTGCAATTCTGCCTTGATTTCAAATCCTCTTCTTTGCCTTCCCTCAATATATTTGTGGACGAGAGTTATCATTTATAACTCTGCAGGTTTGTGAATTGCAGTGCCCTGAAGCTCCATTTTACAAGTCGCTTTTTTGGGAACTGGCCGCAAAAGCACAGGATGGCTTCAGGCCCTGTTCTGGTTCCGGGGGGCAGGCTGAGCCTGTGGTTAATTCTTCTTCCTGATGGGAAAATAGAGTGACCTGTGCCTGTCCCAACACCAAGAGCTAGTCTCTCATTGGTTCCCCGTCTTCCCGTTCATCCTCAGGACAAATTGCAACCTGTACGGAACAGGAGGTTAAAGGTGCTGATGCTCCAAGTAGGGAGATTGCTAGTAAAGTGGCTGGAATGGCGAACCCGAGCACAAGGAGATGAGAAATGAGGTGCGTTTTAGAAACCTTTCCCCATCACACGGTGTACCATCTTCTGGGTTTCTCATGCATGTTTTCGATGTAGGAAGATGCCCTTGAATCTGGAGATTTGGGACCCATGCGCTGGGTAGCACGCAGTATTACTTTAAAGGGTCTGCGTTTGCTCACCCAACCTCACCAAACCTCTCAGCCCCAAGAGTGTCCACCCCTATGTCTCATCCAGCTGTGGGTCTAGATATGGTCAATCCAGGTTGCATCACAGCCCCTGAACGAATTGTGTAAGAATTTCTCTCTCTTTCCCTGTCTTTGTTTCATGGGTTTTTAAAAGTAATTTATTTTTATAATGGGGTTTAGCTGCTTTTCACGGCTGTGTTTATGCCGCTTTACACCCACTTGACACACTAACAGAGAGATATCAATACATAGGTTTTAAGATTATTACTAGTCAGATATATTCTTGTGCGGTGAATCGGGCGTGTTGAGTCCAGTTCTCTGAGCAAGGAGTAGGTCTTGTCTATTACATATTGGGATTATGGAACGGTATCTGAGCTAATTTGAAACTCTCGTTTTATGTATCACCCCACCTCACCTTTCCCGTTAAGCAGCCATAGTGTGTTTTCTGCATGTGTGACTCTGTTCTGTTTTGTAATTCAGTTCAAGTGTAACGGTTTTTACATTCCCTCTATAAGTGACACCTTATGAGAAGTGTCCTTTTCTGTGTGACTTATTTCACTTAGAATCGTCTTACCTAAATCCACTCATCATGCTGCTACTAGCCTTATGACATTGATTTCATGGCTGAGTGATATTCCATTGTACATAAGGACCACAACTTTTTTATCCATTTTTCGCTTTCCTGGGATATTTAAGGTGGAATGAAGTGGAGGTCCTTGTCAACAGAGCAGCCCTAAACTTTGGGGTGCTTGTGTCTTGCTGATTTTCAATTTTCCCACTTTATCCCCCGATGCGTGGAAGTGCCCTATGCTCTCTAAGCTGTGTTTTTTAGATGTTTCAGGACACACCGTACACTTCTCCAGAGTGGCTGTTGGCGATTTACATCCCGCCCATCAGTGTAGCAAGGCTCCCATTTCTCCATGGCCTGTCCTGCATTTCTGGTTTTGACACTTTTTTCAGCATGGCCCTTTTGACCGATGGGAAGCGAGACTTCTTTGTAGCGCTGATTTGCCTTTCCAGGTTGCTTGGTTGGCCAAAAAGGGCGTATGCGTTTTTTCCTGAATATATTCAGGAAAAAACGCATACGCCCTTTTTGGCCAAGGGCATCATTGTCAACGTTTTGCCGCTTTTCATGTGCTTTAAAGGCGATTCGAATCTACCTCCTGAAATCTGTTTCATGCAATTCTGCCTTGATTTCAAATCCTCTTCTTTGCCTTCCCTCAATATATTTGTGGACGAGAGTTATCATTTATAACTCTGCAGGTTTGTGAATTGCAGTGCCCTGAAGCTCCATTTTACAAGTCGCTTTTTTGGGAACTGGCCGCAAAAGCACAGGATGGCTTCAGGCCCTGTTCTGGTTCCGGGGGGCAGGCTGAGCCTGTGGTTAATTCTTCTTCCTGATGGGAAAATAGAGTGACCTGTGCCTGTCCCAACACCAAGAGCTAGTCTCTCATTGGTTCCCCGTCTTCCCGTTCATCCTCAGGACAAATTGCAACCTGTACGGAACAGGAGGTTAAAGGTGCTGATGCTCCAAGTAGGGAGATTGCTAGTAAAGTGGCTGGAATGGCGAACCCGAGCACAAGGAGATGAGAAATGAGGTGCGTTTTAGAAACCTTTCCCCATCACACGGTGTACCATCTTCTGGGTTTCTCATGCATGTTTTCGATGTAGGAAGATGCCCTTGAATCTGGAGATTTGGGACCCATGCGCTGGGTAGCACGCAGTATTACTTTAAAGGGTCTGCGTTTGCTCACCCAACCTCACCAAACCTCTCAGCCCCAAGAGTGTCCACCCCTATGTCTCATCCAGCTGTGGGTCTAGATATGGTCAATCCAGGTTGCATCACAGCCCCTGAACGAATTGTGTAAGAATTTCTCTCTCTTTCCCTGTCTTTGTTTCATGGGTTTTTAAAAGTAATTTATTTTTATAATGGGGTTTAGCTGCTTTTCACGGCTGTGTTTATGCCGCTTTACACCCACTTGACACACTAACAGAGAGATATCAATACATAGGTTTTAAGATTATTACTAGTCAGATATATTCTTGTGCGGTGAATCGGGCGTGTTGAGTCCAGTTCTCTGAGCAAGGAGTAGGTCTTGTCTATTACATATTGGGATTATGGAACGGTATCTGAGCTAATTTGAAACTCTCGTTTTATGGATCACCCCACCTCACCTTTCCCGTTAAGCAGCCATAGTGTGTTTTCTGCATGTGTGACTCTGTTCTGTTTTGTAATTCAGTTCAAGTGTAACGGTTTTTACATTCCCTCTATAAGTGACACCTTATGAGAAGTGTCCTTTTCTGTGTGACTTATTTCACTTAGAATCGTCTTACCTAAATCCACTCATCATGCTGCTACTAGCCTTATGACATTGATTTCATGGCTGAGTGATATTCCATTGTACATAAGGACCACAACTTTTTGATCCATTTTTCGCTTTCCTGGGATATTTAAGGTGGAATGAAGTGGAGGTCCTTGTCAACAGAGCAGCCCTAAACTTTGGGGTGCTTGTGTCTTGCTGATTTTCAATTTTCCCACTTTATCCCCCCATGCGTGGAAGTGCCCTATGCTCTCTAAGCTGTGTTTTTTAGATGTTTCAGGACACACCGTACACTTCTCCAGAGTGGCTGTTGGCGATTTACATCCCGCCCATCAGTGTAGCAAGGCTCCCATTTCTCCATGGCCTGTCCTGCATTTCTGGTTTTGACACTTTTTTCAGCATGGCCCTTTTGACCGATGGGAAGCGAGACTTCTTTGTAGCGCTGATTTGCCTTTCCAGGTTGCTTGGTTGGCCAAAAAGGGCGTATGCGTTTTTTCCTGAATATATTCAGGAAAAAACGCATACGCCCTTTTTGGCCAAGGGCATCATTGTCAACGTTTTGCCGCTTTTCATGTGCTTTAAAGGCGATTCGAATCTACCTCCTGAAATCTGTTTCCTGCAATTCTGCCTTGATTTCAAATCCTCTTCTTTGCCTTCCCTCAATATATTTGTGGACGAGAGTTATCATTTATAACTCTGCAGGTTTGTGAATTGCAGTGCCCTGAAGCTCCATTTTACAAGTCGCTTTTTTGGGAACTGGCCGCAAAAGCACAGGATGGCTTCAGGCCCTGTTCTGGTTCCGGGGGGCAGGCTGAGCCTGTGGTTAATTCTTCTTCCTGATGGGAAAATAGAGTGACCTGTGCCTGTCCCAACACCAAGAGCTAGTCTCTCATTGGTTCCCCGTCTTCCCGTTCATCCTCAGGACAAATTGCAACCTGTACGGAACAGGAGGTTAAAGGTGCTGATGCTCCAAGTAGGGAGATTGCTAGTAAAGTGGCTGGAATGGCGAACCCGAGCACAAGGAGATGAGAAATGAGGTGCGTTTTAGAAACCTTTCCCCATCACACGGTGTACCATCTTCTGGGTTTCTCATGCATGTTTTCGATGTAGGAAGATGCCCTTGAATCTGGAGATTTGGGACCCATGCGCTGGGTAGCACGCAGTATTACTTTAAAGGGTCTGCGTTTGCTCACCCAACCTCACCAAACCTCTCAGCCCCAAGAGTGTCCACCCCTATGTCTCATCCAGCTGTGGGTCTAGATATGGTCAATCCAGGTTGCATCACAGCCCCTGAACGAATTGTGTAAGAATTTCTCTCTCTTTCCCTGTCTTTGTTTCATGGGTTTTTAAAAGTAATTTATTTTTATAATGGGGTTTAGCTGCTTTTCACGGCTGTGTTTATGCCGCTTTACACCCACTTGACACACTAACAGAGAGATATCAATACATAGGTTTTAAGATTATTACTAGTCAGATATATTCTTGTGCGGTGAATCGGGCGTGTTGAGTCCAGTTCTCTGAGCAAGGAGTAGGTCTTGTCTATTACATATTGGGATTATGGAACGGTATCTGAGCTAATTTGAAACTCTCGTTTTATGGATCACCCCACCTCACCTTTCCCGTTAAGCAGCCATAGTGTGTTTTCTGCATGTGTGACTCTGTTCTGTTTTGTAATTCAGTTCAAGTGTAACGGTTTTTACATTCCCTCTATAAGTGACACCTTATGAGAAGTGTCCTTTTCTGTGTGACTTATTTCACTTAGAATCGTCTTACCTAAATCCACTCATCATGCTGCTACTAGCCTTATGACATTGATTTCATGGCTGAGTGATATTCCATTGTACATAAGGACCACAACTTTTTGATCCATTTTTCGCTTTCCTGGGATATTTAAGGTGGAATGAAGTGGAGGTCCTTGTCAACAGAGCAGCCCTAAACTTTGGGGTGCTTGTGTCTTGCTGATTTTCAATTTTCCCACTTTATCCCCCCATGCGTGGAAGTGCCCTATGCTCTCTAAGCTGTGTTTTTTAGATGTTTCAGGACACACCGTACACTTCTCCAGAGTGGCTGTTGGCGATTTACATCCCGCCCATCAGTGTAGCAAGGCTCCCATTTCTCCATGGCCTGTCCTGCATTTCTGGTTTTGACACTTTTTTCAGCATGGCCCTTTTGACCGATGGGAAGCGAGACTTCTTTGTAGCGCTGATTTGCCTTTCCAGGTTGCTTGGTTGGCCAAAAAGGGCGTATGCGTTTTTTCCTGAATATATTCAGGAAAAAACGCATACGCCCTTTTTGGCCAAGGGCATCATTGTCAACGTTTTGCCGCTTTTCATGTGCTTTAAAGGCGATTCGAATCTACCTCCTGAAATCTGTTTCCTGCAATTCTGCCTTGATTTCAAATCCTCTTCTTTGCCTTCCCTCAATATATTTGTGGACGAGAGTTATCATTTATAACTCTGCAGGTTTGTGAATTGCAGTGCCCTGAAGCTCCATTTTACAAGTCGCTTTTTTGGGAACTGGCCGCAAAAGCACAGGATGGCTTCAGGCCCTGTTCTGGTTCCGGGGGGCAGGCTGAGCCTGTGGTTAATTCTTCTTCCTGATGGGAAAATAGAGTGACCTGTGCCTGTCCCAACACCAAGAGCTAGTCTCTCATTGGTTCCCCGTCTTCCCGTTCATCCTCAGGACAAATTGCAACCTGTACGGAACAGGAGGTTAAAGGTGCTGATGCTCCAAGTAGGGAGATTGCTAGTAAAGTGGCTGGAATGGCGAACCCGAGCACAAGGAGATGAGAAATGAGGTGCGTTTTAGAACCCTTTCCCCATCACACGGTGTACCATCTTCTGGGTTTCTCATGCATGTTTTCGATGTAGGAAGATGCCCTTGAATCTGGAGATTTGGGACCCATGCGCTGGGTAGCACGCAGTATTACTTTAAAGGGTCTGCGTTTGCTCACCCAACCTCACCAAACCTCTCAGCCCCAAGAGTGTCCACCCCTATGTCTCATCCAGCTGTGGGTCTAGATATGGTCAATCCAGGTTGCATCACAGCCCCTGAACGAATTGTGTAAGAATTTCTCTCTCTTTCCCTGTCTTTGTTTCATGGGTTTTTAAAAGTAATTTATTTTTATAATGGGGTTTAGCTGCTTTTCACGGCTGTGTTTATGCCGCTTTACACCCACTTGACACACTAACAGAGAGATATCAATACATAGGTTTTAAGATTATTACTAGTCAGATATATTCTTGTGCGGTGAATCGGGCGTGTTGAGTCCAGTTCTCTGAGCAAGGAGTAGGTCTTGTCTATTACATATTGGGATTATGGAACGGTATCTGAGCTAATTTGAAACTCTCGTTTTATGGATCACCCCACCTCACCTTTCCCGTTAAGCAGCCATAGTGTGTTTTCTGCATGTGTGACTCTGTTCTGTTTTGTAATTCAGTTCAAGTGTAACGGTTTTTACATTCCCTCTATAAGTGACACCTTATGAGAAGTGTCCTTTTCTGTGTGACTTATTTCACTTAGAATCGTCTTACCTAAATCCACTCATCATGCTGCTACTAGCCTTATGACATTGATTTCATGGCTGAGTGATATTCCATTGTACATAAGGACCACAACTTTTTGATCCATTTTTCGCTTTCCTGGGATATTTAAGGTGGAATGAAGTGGAGGTCCTTGTCAACAGAGCAGCCCTAAACTTTGGGGTGCTTGTGTCTTGCTGATTTTCAATTTTCCCACTTTATCCCCCCATGCGTGGAAGTGCCCTATGCTCTCTAAGCTGTGTTTTTTAGATGTTTCAGGACACACCGTACACTTCTCCAGAGTGGCTGTTGGCGATTTACATCCCGCCCATCAGTGTAGCAAGGCTCCCATTTCTCCATGGCCTGTCCTGCATTTCTGGTTTTGACACTTTTTTCAGCATGGCCCTTTTGACCGATGGGAAGCGAGACTTCTTTGTAGCGCTGATTTGCCTTTCCAGGTTGCTTGGTTGGCCAAAAAGGGCGTATGCGTTTTTTCCTGAATATATTCAGGAAAAAACGCATACGCCCTTTTTGGCCAAGGGCATCATTGTCAACGTTTTGCCGCTTTTCATGTGCTTTAAAGGCGATTCGAATCTACCTCCTGAAATCTGTTTCCTGCAATTCTGCCTTGATTTCAAATCCTCTTCTTTGCCTTCCCTCAATATATTTGTGGACGAGAGTTATCATTTATAACTCTGCAGGTTTGTGAATTGCAGTGCCCTGAAGCTCCATTTTACAAGTCGCTTTTTTGGGAGCTGGCCGCAAAAGCACAGGATGGCTTCAGGCCCTGTTCTGGTTCCGGGGGGCAGGCTGAGCCTGTGGTTAATTCTTCTTCCTGATGGGAAAATAGAGTGACCTGTGCCTGTCCCAACACCAAGAGCTAGTCTCTCATTGGTTCCCCGTCTTCCCGTTCATCCTCAGGACAAATTGCAACCTGTACGGAACAGGAGGTTAAAGGTGCTGATGCTCCAAGTAGGGAGATTGCTAGTAAAGTGGCTGGAATGGCGAACCCGAGCACAAGGAGATGAGAAATGAGGTGCGTTTTAGAACCCTTTCCCCATCACACGGTGTACCATCTTCTGGGTTTCTCATGCATGTTTTCGATGTAGGAAGATGCCCTTGAATCTGGAGATTTGGGACCCATGCGCTGGGTAGCACGCAGTATTACTTTAAAGGGTCTGCGTTTGCTCACCCAACCTCACCAAACCTCTCAGCCCCAAGAGTGTCCACCCCTATGTCTCATCCAGCTGTGGGTCTAGATATGGTCAATCCAGGTTGCATCACAGCCCCTGAACGAATTGTGTAAGAATTTCTCTCTCTTTCCCTGTCTTTGTTTCATGGGTTTTTAAAAGTAATTTATTTTTATAATGGGGTTTAGCTGCTTTTCACGGCTGTGTTTATGCCGCTTTACACCCACTTGACACACTAACAGAGAGATATCAATACATAGGTTTTAAGATTATTACTAGTCAGATATATTCTTGTGCGGTGAATCGGGCGTGTTGAGTCCAGTTCTCTGAGCAAGGAGTAGGTCTTGTCTATTACATATTGGGATTATGGAACGGTATCTGAGCTAATTTGAAACTCTCGTTTTATGGATCACCCCACCTCACCTTTCCCGTTAAGCAGCCATAGTGTGTTTTCTGCATGTGTGACTCTGTTCTGTTTTGTAATTCAGTTCAAGTGTAACGGTTTTTACATTCCCTCTATAAGTGACACCTTATGAGAAGTGTCCTTTTCTGTGTGACTTATTTCACTTAGAATCGTCTTACCTAAATCCACTCATCATGCTGCTACTAGCCTTATGACATTGATTTCATGGCTGAGTGATATTCCATTGTACATAAGGACCACAACTTTTTGATCCATTTTTCGCTTTCCTGGGATATTTAAGGTGGAATGAAGTGGAGGTCCTTGTCAACAGAGCAGCCCTAAACTTTGGGGTGCTTGTGTCTTGCTGATTTTCAATTTTCCCACTTTATCCCCCCATGCGTGGAAGTGCCCTATGCTCTCTAAGCTGTGTTTTTTAGATGTTTCAGGACACACCGTACACTTCTCCAGAGTGGCTGTTGGCGATTTACATCCCGCCCATCAGTGTAGCAAGGCTCCCATTTCTCCATGGCCTGTCCTGCATTTCTGGTTTTGACACTTTTTTCAGCATGGCCCTTTTGACCGATGGGAAGCGAGACTTCTTTGTAGCGCTGATTTGCCTTTCCAGGTTGCTTGGTTGGCCAAAAAGGGCGTATGCGTTTTTTCCTGAATATATTCAGGAAAAAACGCATACGCCCTTTTTGGCCAAGGGCATCATTGTCAACGTTTTGCCGCTTTTCATGTGCTTTAAAGGCGATTCGAATCTACCTCCTGAAATCTGTTTCCTGCAATTCTGCCTTGATTTCAAATCCTCTTCTTTGCCTTCCCTCAATATATTTGTGGACGAGAGTTATCATTTATAACTCTGCAGGTTTGTGAATTGCAGTGCCCTGAAGCTCCATTTTACAAGTCGCTTTTTTGGGAGCTGGCCGCAAAAGCACAGGATGGCTTCAGGCCCTGTTCTGGTTCCGGGGGGCAGGCTGAGCCTGTGGTTAATTCTTCTTCCTGATGGGAAAATAGAGTGACCTGTGCCTGTCCCAACACCAAGAGCTAGTCTCTCATTGGTTCCCCGTCTTCCCGTTCATCCTCAGGACAAATTGCAACCTGTACGGAACAGGAGGTTAAAGGTGCTGATGCTCCAAGTAGGGAGATTGCTAGTAAAGTGGCTGGAATGGCGAACCCGAGCACAAGGAGATGAGAAATGAGGTGCGTTTTAGAACCCTTTCCCCATCACACGGTGTACCATCTTCTGGGTTTCTCATGCATGTTTTCGATGTAGGAAGATGCCCTTGAATCTGGAGATTTGGGACCCATGCGCTGGGTAGCACGCAGTATTACTTTAAAGGGTCTGCGTTTGCTCACCCAACCTCACCAAACCTCTCAGCCCCAAGAGTGTCCACCCCTATGTCTCATCCAGCTGTGGGTCTAGATATGGTCAATCCAGGTTGCATCACAGCCCCTGAACGAATTGTGTAAGAATTTCTCTCTCTTTCCCTGTCTTTGTTTCATGGGTTTTTAAAAGTAATTTATTTTTATAATGGGGTTTAGCTGCTTTTCACGGCTGTGTTTATGCCGCTTTACACCCACTTGACACACTAACAGAGAGATATCAATACATAGGTTTTAAGATTATTACTAGTCAGATATATTCTTGTGCGGTGAATCGGGCGTGTTGAGTCCAGTTCTCTGAGCAAGGAGTAGGTCTTGTCTATTACATATTGGGATTATGGAACGGTATCTGAGCTAATTTGAAACTCTCGTTTTATGGATCACCCCACCTCACCTTTCCCGTTAAGCAGCCATAGTGTGTTTTCTGCATGTGTGACTCTGTTCTGTTTTGTAATTCAGTTCAAGTGTAACGGTTTTTACATTCCCTCTATAAGTGACACCTTATGAGAAGTGTCCTTTTCTGTGTGACTTATTTCACTTAGAATCGTCTTACCTAAATCCACTCATCATGCTGCTACTAGCCTTATGACATTGATTTCATGGCTGAGTGATATTCCATTGTACATAAGGACCACAACTTTTTGATCCATTTTTCGCTTTCCTGGGATATTTAAGGTGGAATGAAGTGGAGGTCCTTGTCAACAGAGCAGCCCTAAACTTTGGGGTGCTTGTGTCTTGCTGATTTTCAATTTTCCCACTTTATCCCCCCATGCGTGGAAGTGCCCTATGCTCTCTAAGCTGTGTTTTTTAGATGTTTCAGGACACACCGTACACTTCTCCAGAGTGGCTGTTGGCGATTTACATCCCGCCCATCAGTGTAGCAAGGCTCCCATTTCTCCATGGCCTGTCCTGCATTTCTGGTTTTGACACTTTTTTCAGCATGGCCCTTTTGACCGATGGGAAGCGAGACTTCTTTGTAGCGCTGATTTGCCTTTCCAGGTTGCTTGGTTGGCCAAAAAGGGCGTATGCGTTTTTTCCTGAATATATTCAGGAAAAAACGCATACGCCCTTTTTGGCCAAGGGCATCATTGTCAACGTTTTGCCGCTTTTCATGTGCTTTAAAGGCGATTCGAATCTACCTCCTGAAATCTGTTTCCTGCAATTCTGCCTTGATTTCAAATCCTCTTCTTTGCCTTCCCTCAATATATTTGTGGACGAGAGTTATCATTTATAACTCTGCAGGTTTGTGAATTGCAGTGCCCTGAAGCTCCATTTTACAAGTCGCTTTTTTGGGAGCTGGCCGCAAAAGCACAGGATGGCTTCAGGCCCTGTTCTGGTTCCGGGGGGCAGGCTGAGCCTGTGGTTAATTCTTCTTCCTGATGGGAAAATAGAGTGACCTGTGCCTGTCCCAACACCAAGAGCTAGTCTCTCATTGGTTCCCCGTCTTCCCGTTCATCCTCAGGACAAATTGCAACCTGTACGGAACAGGAGGTTAAAGGTGCTGATGCTCCAAGTAGGGAGATTGCTAGTAAAGTGGCTGGAATGGCGAACCCGAGCACAAGGAGATGAGAAATGAGGTGCGTTTTAGAACCCTTTCCCCATCACACGGTGTACCATCTTCTGGGTTTCTCATGCATGTTTTCGATGTAGGAAGATGCCCTTGAATCTGGAGATTTGGGACCCATGCGCTGGGTAGCACGCAGTATTACTTTAAAGGGTCTGCGTTTGCTCACCCAACCTCACCAAACCTCTCAGCCCCAAGAGTGTCCACCCCTATGTCTCATCCAGCTGTGGGTCTAGATATGGTCAATCCAGGTTGCATCACAGCCCCTGAACGAATTGTGTAAGAATTTCTCTCTCTTTCCCTGTCTTTGTTTCATGGGTTTTTAAAAGTAATTTATTTTTATAATGGGGTTTAGCTGCTTTTCACGGCTGTGTTTATGCCGCTTTACACCCACTTGACACACTAACAGAGAGATATCAATACATAGGTTTTAAGATTATTACTAGTCAGATATATTCTTGTGCGGTGAATCGGGCGTGTTGAGTCCAGTTCTCTGAGCAAGGAGTAGGTCTTGTCTATTACATATTGGGATTATGGAACGGTATCTGAGCTAATTTGAAACTCTCGTTTTATGGATCACCCCACCTCACCTTTCCCGTTAAGCAGCCATAGTGTGTTTTCTGCATGTGTGACTCTGTTCTGTTTTGTAATTCAGTTCAAGTGTAACGGTTTTTACATTCCCTCTATAAGTGACACCTTATGAGAAGTGTCCTTTTCTGTGTGACTTATTTCACTTAGAATCGTCTTACCTAAATCCACTCATCATGCTGCTACTAGCCTTATGACATTGATTTCATGGCTGAGTGATATTCCATTGTACATAAGGACCACAACTTTTTGATCCATTTTTCGCTTTCCTGGGATATTTAAGGTGGAATGAAGTGGAGGTCCTTGTCAACAGAGCAGCCCTAAACTTTGGGGTGCTTGTGTCTTGCTGATTTTCAATTTTCCCACTTTATCCCCCCATGCGTGGAAGTGCCCTATGCTCTCTAAGCTGTGTTTTTTAGATGTTTCAGGACACACCGTACACTTCTCCAGAGTGGCTGTTGGCACTTTACATCCCGCCCATCAGTGTAGCAAGGCTCCCATTTCTCCATGGCCTGTCCTGCATTTCTGGTTTTGACACTTTTTTCAGCATGGCCCTTTTGACCGATGGGAAGCGAGACTTCTTTGTAGCGCTGATTTGCCTTTCCAGGTTGCTTGGTTGGCCAAGAAGGGCGTATGCGTTTTTTCCTGAATATATTCAGGAAAAAACGCATACGCCCTTTTTGGCCAAGGGCATCATTGTCAACGTTTTGCCGCTTTTCATGTGCTTTAAAGGCGATTCGAATCTACCTCCTGAAATCTGTTTCCTGCAATTCTGCCTTGATTTCAAATCCTCTTCTTTGCCTTCCCTCAATATATTTGTGGACGAGAGTTATCATTTATAACTCTGCAGGTTTGTGAATTGCAGTGCCCTGAAGCTCCATTTTACAAGTCGCTTTTTTGGGAGCTGGCCGCAAAAGCACAGGATGGCTTCAGGCCCTGTTCTGGTTCCGGGGGGCAGGCTGAGCCTGTGGTTAATTCTTCTTCCTGATGGGAAAATAGAGTGACCTGTGCCTGTCCCAACACCAAGAGCTAGTCTCTCATTGGTTCCCCGTCTTCCCGTTCATCCTCAGGACAAATTGCAACCTGTACGGAACAGGAGGTTAAAGGTGCTGATGCTCCAAGTAGGGAGATTGCTAGTAAAGTGGCTGGAATGGCGAACCCGAGCACAAGGAGATGAGAAATGAGGTGCGTTTTAGAACCCTTTCCCCATCACACGGTGTACCATCTTCTGGGTTTCTCATGCATGTTTTCGATGTAGGAAGATGCCCTTGAATCTGGAGATTTGGGACCCATGCGCTGGGTAGCACGCAGTATTACTTTAAAGGGTCTGCGTTTGCTCACCCAACCTCACCAAACCTCTCAGCCCCAAGAGTGTCCACCCCTATGTCTCATCCAGCTGTGGGTCTAGATATGGTCAATCCAGGTTGCATCACAGCCCCTGAACGAATTGTGTAAGAATTTCTCTCTCTTTCCCTGTCTTTGTTTCATGGGTTTTTAAAAGTAATTTATTTTTATAATGGGGTTTAGCTGCTTTTCACGGCTGTGTTTATGCCGCTTTACACCCACTTGACACACTAACAGAGAGATATCAATACATAGGTTTTAAGATTATTACTAGTCAGATATATTCTTGTGCGGTGAATCGGGCGTGTTGAGTCCAGTTCTCTGAGCAAGGAGTAGGTCTTGTCTATTACATATTGGGATTATGGAACGGTATCTGAGCTAATTTGAAACTCTCGTTTTATGGATCACCCCACCTCACCTTTCCCGTTAAGCAGCCATAGTGTGTTTTCTGCATGTGTGACTCTGTTCTGTTTTGTAATTCAGTTCAAGTGTAACGGTTTTTACATTCCCTCTATAAGTGACACCTTATGAGAAGTGTCCTTTTCTGTGTGACTTATTTCACTTAGAATCGTCTTACCTAAATCCACTCATCATGCTGCTACTAGCCTTATGACATTGATTTCATGGCTGAGTGATATTCCATTGTACATAAGGACCACAACTTTTTGATCCATTTTTCGCTTTCCTGGGATATTTAAGGTGGAATGAAGTGGAGGTCCTTGTCAACAGAGCAGCCCTAAACTTTGGGGTGCTTGTGTCTTGCTGATTTTCAATTTTCCCACTTTATCCCCCCATGCGTGGAAGTGCCCTATGCTCTCTAAGCTGTGTTTTTTAGATGTTTCAGGACACACCGTACACTTCTCCAGAGTGGCTGTTGGCGATTTACATCCCGCCCATCAGTGTAGCAAGGCTCCCATTTCTCCATGGCCTGTCCTGCATTTCTGGTTTTGACACTTTTTTCAGCATGGCCCTTTTGACCGATGGGAAGCGAGACTTCTTTGTAGCGCTGATTTGCCTTTCCAGGTTGCTTGGTTGGCCAAAAAGGGCGTATGCGTTTTTTCCTGAATATATTCAGGAAAAAACGCATACGCCCTTTTTGGCCAAGGGCATCATTGTCAACGTTTTGCCGCTTTTCATGTGCTTTAAAGGCGATTCGAATCTACCTCCTGAAATCTGTTTCCTGCAATTCTGCCTTGATTTCAAATCCTCTTCTTTGCCTTCCCTCAATATATTTGTGGACGAGAGTTATCATTTATAACTCTGCAGGTTTGTGAATTGCAGTGCCCTGAAGCTCCATTTTACAAGTCGCTTTTTTGGGAGCTGGCCGCAAAAGCACAGGATGGCTTCAGGCCCTGTTCTGGTTCCGGGGGGCAGGCTGAGCCTGTGGTTAATTCTTCTTCCTGATGGGAAAATAGAGTGACCTGTGCCTGTCCCAACACCAAGAGCTAGTCTCTCATTGGTTCCCCGTCTTCCCGTTCATCCTCAGGACAAATTGCAACCTGTACGGAACAGGAGGTTAAAGGTGCTGATGCTCCAAGTAGGGAGATTGCTAGTAAAGTGGCTGGAATGGCGAACCCGAGCACAAGGAGATGAGAAATGAGGTGCGTTTTAGAACCCTTTCCCCATCACACGGTGTACCATCTTCTGGGTTTCTCATGCATGTTTTCGATGTAGGAAGATGCCCTTGAATCTGGAGATTTGGGACCCATGCGCTGGGTAGCACGCAGTATTACTTTAAAGGGTCTGCGTTTGCTCACCCAACCTCACCAAACCTCTCAGCCCCAAGAGTGTCCACCCCTATGTCTCATCCAGCTGTGGGTCTAGATATGGTCAATCCAGGTTGCATCACAGCCCCTGAACGAATTGTGTAAGAATTTCTCTCTCTTTCCCTGTCTTTGTTTCATGGGTTTTTAAAAGTAATTTATTTTTATAATGGGGTT
Organism: Balaenoptera physalus; assembly: GCF_965194825.1. Classification (NCBI taxonomy): domain Eukaryota; kingdom Metazoa; phylum Chordata; class Mammalia; order Artiodactyla; family Balaenopteridae; genus Balaenoptera; species Balaenoptera physalus. The sequence goes on from NW_028126232.1 coordinate 160,203, forward strand.
TAGCTGCTTTTCACGGCTGTGTTTATGCCGCTTTACACCCACTTGACACACTAACAGAGAGATATCAATACATAGGTTTTAAGATTATTACTAGTCAGATATATTCTTGTGCGGTGAATCGGGCGTGTTGAGTCCAGTTCTCTGAGCAAGGAGTAGGTCTTGTCTATTACATATTGGGATTATGGAACGGTATCTGAGCTAATTTGAAACTCTCGTTTTATGGATCACCCCACCTCACCTTTCCCGTTAAGCAGCCATAGTGTGTTTTCTGCATGTGTGACTCTGTTCTGTTTTGTAATTCAGTTCAAGTGTAACGGTTTTTACATTCCCTCTATAAGTGACACCTTATGAGAAGTGTCCTTTTCTGTGTGACTTATTTCACTTAGAATCGTCTTACCTAAATCCACTCATCATGCTGCTACTAGCCTTATGACATTGATTTCATGGCTGAGTGATATTCCATTGTACATAAGGACCACAACTTTTTTATCCATTTTTCGCTTTCCTGGGATATTTAAGGTGGAATGAAGTGGAGGTCCTTGTCAACAGAGCAGCCCTAAACTTTGGGGTGCTTGTGTCTTGCTGATTTTCAATTTTCCCACTTTATCCCCCCATGCGTGGAAGTGCCCTATGCTCTCTAAGCTGTGTTTTTTAGATGTTTCAGGACACACCGTACACTTCTCCAGAGTGGCTGTTGGCGATTTACATCCCGCCCATCAGTGTAGCAAGGCTCCCATTTCTCCATGGCCTGTCCTGCATTTCTGGTTTTGACACTTTTTTCAGCATGGCCCTTTTGACCGATGGGAAGCGAGACTTCTTTGTAGCGCTGATTTGCCTTTCCAGGTTGCTTGGTTGGCCAAAAAGGGCGTATGCGTTTTTTCCTGAATATATTCAGGAAAAAACGCATACGCCCTTTTTGGCCAAGGGCATCATTGTCAACGTTTTGCCGCTTTTCATGTGCTTTAAAGGCGATTCGAATCTACCTCCTGAAATCTGTTTCCTGCAATTCTGCCTTGATTTCAAATCCTCTTCTTTGCCTTCCCTCAATATATTTGTGGACGAGAGTTATCATTTATAACTCTGCAGGTTTGTGAATTGCAGTGCCCTGAAGCTCCATTTTACAAGTCGCTTTTTTGGGAGCTGGCCGCAAAAGCACAGGATGGCTTCAGGCCCTGTTCTGGTTCCGGGGGGCAGGCTGAGCCTGTGGTTAATTCTTCTTCCTGATGGGAAAATAGAGTGACCTGTGCCTGTCCCAACACCAAGAGCTAGTCTCTCATTGGTTCCCCGTCTTCCCGTTCATCCTCAGGACAAATTGCAACCTGTACGGAACAGGAGGTTAAAGGTGCTGATGCTCCAAGTAGGGAGATTGCTAGTAAAGTGGCTGGAATGGCGAACCCGAGCACAAGGAGATGAGAAATGAGGTGCGTTTTAGAACCCTTTCCCCATCACACGGTGTACCATCTTCTGGGTTTCTCATGCATGTTTTCGATGTAGGAAGATGCCCTTGAATCTGGAGATTTGGGACCCATGCGCTGGGTAGCACGCAGTATTACTTTAAAGGGTCTGCGTTTGCTCACCCAACCTCACCAAACCTCTCAGCCCCAAGAGTGTCCACCCCTATGTCTCATCCAGCTGTGGGTCTAGATATGGTCAATCCAGGTTGCATCACAGCCCCTGAACGAATTGTGTAAGAATTTCTCTCTCTTTCCCTGTCTTTGTTTCATGGGTTTTTAAAAGTAATTTATTTTTATAATGGGGTTTAGCTGCTTTTCACGGCTGTGTTTATGCCGCTTTACACCCACTTGACACACTAACAGAGAGATATCAATACATAGGTTTTAAGATTATTACTAGTCAGATATATTCTTGTGCGGTGAATCGGGCGTGTTGAGTCCAGTTCTCTGAGCAAGGAGTAGGTCTTGTCTATTACATATTGGGATTATGGAACGGTATCTGAGCTAATTTGAAACTCTCGTTTTATGGATCACCCCACCTCACCTTTCCCGTTAAGCAGCCATAGTGTGTTTTCTGCATGTGTGACTCTGTTCTGTTTTGTAATTCAGTTCAAGTGTAACGGTTTTTACATTCCCTCTATAAGTGACACCTTATGAGAAGTGTCCTTTTCTGTGTGACTTATTTCACTTAGAATCGTCTTACCTAAATCCACTCATCATGCTGCTACTAGCCTTATGACATTGATTTCATGGCTGAGTGATATTCTATTGTGCATAAGGACCACAACTTTTTGATCCATTTTTCTCTTTCCTGGGATATTTAAGGTGGAATGAAGTGGAGGTCCTTGTCAACAGAGCAGCCCTAAACTTTGGGGTGCTTGTGTCTTGCTGATTTTCAATTTTCCCACTTTATCCCCCCATGCGTGGAAGTGCCCTATGCTCTCTAAGCTGTGTTTTTTAGATGTTTCAGGACACACCGTACACTTCTCCAGAGTGGCTGTTGGCACTTTACATCCCGCCCATCAGTGTAGCAAGGCTCCCATTTCTCCATGGCCTGTCCTGCATTTCTGGTTTTGACACTTTTTTCAGCATGGCCCTTTTGACCGATGGGAAGCGAGACTTCTTTGTAGCGCTGATTTGCCTTTCCAGGTTGCTTGGTTGGCCAAGAAGGGCGTATGCGTTTTTTCCTGAATATATTCAGGAAAAAACGCATACGCCCTTTTTGGCCAAGGGCATCATTGTCAACGTTTTGCCGCTTTTCATGTGCTTTAAAGGCGATTCGAATCTACCTCCTGAAATCTGTTTCCTGCAATTCTGCCTTGATTTCAAATCCTCTTCTTTGCCTTCCCTCAATATATTTGTGGACGAGAGTTATCATTTATAACTCTGCAGGTTTGTGAATTGCAGTGCCCTGAAGCTCCATTTTACAAGTCGCTTTTTTGGGAGCTGGCCACAAAAGGGCAGGATGGCTTCAGGCCCTGTTCTGGTTCCGGGGGGCAGGCTGAGCCTGTGGTTAATTCTTCTTCCTGATGGGAAAATAGAGTGACCTGTGCCTGTCCCAACACCAAGAGCTAGTCTCTCATTGGTTCCCCGTCTTCCCGTTCATCCTCAGGACAAATTGCAACCTGTACGGAACAGGAGGTTAAAGGTGCTGATGCTCCAAGTAGGGAGATTGCTAGTAAAGTGGCTGGAATGGCGAACCCGAGCACAAGGAGATGAGAAATGAGGTGCGTTTTAGAAACCTTTCCCCATCACACGGTGTACCATCTTCTGGGTTTCTCATGCATGTTTTCGATGTAGGAAAATGCACTTGAACCTGGAGATTTGGGACCCATGCGATGGGTAGCACGCAGTATTACTTTAAAGGCTCTGCGTTTGCTCACCCAACCTCACCAAACCTCTCAGCCCCAAGAGTGTCCACCCTTATGTCTCATCCAGCTGTGGGTCTAGATATGGTCAATCCAGGTTGCATCACAGCCCCTGAACGAATTGTGTAAGAATTTCTCTCTCTTTCCCTGTCTTTGTTTCATGGGTCTTTAAAAGTAATTTATTTTTATAATGGGGTTTAGCTGCTTTTCACGGCTGTGTTTATGCCGCTTTACACCCACTTGACACACTAACAGAGAGATATCAATACATAGGTTTTAAGATTATTACTAGTCAGATATATTCTTGTGCGGTGAATCGGGCGTGTTGAGTCCAGTTCTCTGAGCAAGGAGTAGGTCTTGTCTATTACATATTGGGATTATGGAACGGTATCTGAGCTAATTTGAAACTCTCGTTTTATGTATCACCCCACCTCACCTTTCCCGTTAAGCAGCCATAGTGTGTTTTCTGCATGTGTGACTCTGTTCTGTTTTGTAATTCAGTTCAAGTGTAACGGTTTTTACATTCCCTCTATAAGTGACACCTTATGAGAAGTGTCCTTTTCTGTGTGACTTATTTCACTTAGAATCGTCTTACCTAAATCCACTCATCATGCTGCTACTAGCCTTATGACATTGATTTCATGGCTGAGTGATATTCCATTGTACATAAGGACCACAACTTTTTGATCCATTTTTCGCTTTCCTGGGATATTTAAGGTGGAATGAAGTGGAGGTCCTTGTCAACAGAGCAGCCCTAAACATTGGGGTGCTTGTGTCTTGCTGATTTTCAATTTTCCCACTTTATCCCCCCATGCGTGGAAGTGCCCTATGCTCTCTAAGCTGTGTTTTTTAGATGTTTCAGGACACACCGTACACTTCTCCAGAGTGGCTGTTGGCGATTTACATCCCGCCCATCAGTGTAGCAAGGCTCCCATTTCTCCATGGCCTGTCCTGCATTTCTGGTTTTGACACTTTTTTCAGCATGGCCCTTTTGACCGATGGGAAGCGAGACTTCTTTGTAGCGCTGATTTGCCTTTCCAGGTTGCTTGGTTGGCCAAAAAGGGCGTATGCGTTTTTTCCTGAATATATTCAGGAAAAAACGCATACGCCCTTTTTGGCCAAGGGCATCATTGTCAACGTTTTGCCGCTTTTCATGTGCTTTAAAGGCGATTCGAATCTACCTCCTGAAATCTGTTTCCTGCAATTCTGCCTTGATTTCAAATCCTCTTCTTTGCCTTCCCTCAGTATATTTGTGGACGAGAGTTATCATTTATAACTCTGCAGGTTTGTGAATTGCAGTGCCCTGAAGCTCCATTTTACAAGTCGCTTTTTTGGGAACTGGCCGCAAAAGCACAGGATGGCTTCAGGCCCTGTTCTGGTTCCGGGGGGCAGGCTGAGCCTGTGGTTAATTCTTCTTCCTGATGGGAAAATAGAGTGACCTGTGCCTGTCCCAACACCAAGAGCTAGTCTCTCATTGGTTCCCCGTCTTCCCGTTCATCCTCAGGACAAATTGCAACCTGTACGGAACAGGAGGTTAAAGGTGCTGATGCTCCAAGTAGGGAGATTGCTAGTAAAGTGGCTGGAATGGCGAACCCGAGCACAAGGAGATGAGAAATGAGGTGCGTTTTAGAACCCTTTCCCCATCACACGGTGTACCATCTTCTGGGTTTCTCATGCATGTTTTCGATGTAGGAAGATGCCCTTGAATCTGGAGATTTGGGACCCATGCGCTGGGTAGCACGCAGTATTACTTTAAAGGGTCTGCGTTTGCTCACCCAACCTCACCAAACCTCTCAGCCCCAAGAGTGTCCACCCCTATGTCTCATCCAGCTGTGGGTCTAGATATGGTCAATCCAGGTTGCATCACAGCCCCTGAACGAATTGTGTAAGAATTTCTCTCTCTTTCCCTGTCTTTGTTTCATGGGTTTTTAAAAGTAATTTATTTTTATAATGGGGTTTAGCTGCTTTTCACGGCTGTGTTTATGCCGCTTTACACCCACTTGACACACTAACAGAGAGATATCAATACATAGGTTTTAAGATTATTACTAGTCAGATATATTCTTGTGCGGTGAATCGGGCGTGTTGAGTCCAGTTCTCTGAGCAAGGAGTAGGTCTTGTCTATTACATATTGGGATTATGGAACGGTATCTGAGCTAATTTGAAACTCTCGTTTTATGGATCACCCCACCTCACCTTTCCCGTTAAGCAGCCATAGTGTGTTTTCTGCATGTGTGACTCTGTTCTGTTTTGTAATTCAGTTCAAGTGTAACGGTTTTTACATTCCCTCTATAAGTGACACCTTATGAGAAGTGTCCTTTTCTGTGTGACTTATTTCACTTAGAATCGTCTTACCTAAATCCACTCATCATGCTGCTACTAGCCTTATGACATTGATTTCATGGCTGAGTGATATTCTATTGTGCATAAGGACCACAACTTTTTGATCCATTTTTCTCTTTCCTGGGATATTTAAGGTGGAATGAAGTGGAGGTCCTTGTCAACAGAGCAGCCCTAAACTTTGGGGTGCTTGTGTCTTGCTGATTTTCAATTTTCCCACTTTATCCCCCCATGCGTGGAAGTGCCCTATGCTCTCTAAGCTGTGTTTTTTAGATGTTTCAGGACACACCGTACACTTCTCCAGAGTGGCTGTTGGCGATTTACATCCCGCCCATCAGTGTAGCAAGGCTCCCATTTCTCCATGGCCTGTCCTGCATTTCTGGTTTTGACACTTTTTTCAGCATGGCCCTTTTGACCGATGGGAAGCGAGACTTCTTTGTAGCGCTGATTTGCCTTTCCAGGTTGCTTGGTTGGCCAAAAAGGGCGTATGCGTTTTTTCCTGAATATATTCAGGAAAAAACGCATACGCCCTTTTTGGCCAAGGGCATCATTGTCAACGTTTTGCCGCTTTTCATGTGCTTTAAAGGCGATTCGAATCTACCTCCTGAAATCTGTTTCCTGCAATTCTGCCTTGATTTCAAATCCTCTTCTTTGCCTTCCCTCAATATATTTGTGGACGAGAGTTATCATTTATAACTCTGCAGGTTTGTGAATTGCAGTGCCCTGAAGCTCCATTTTACAAGTCGCTTTTTTGGGAGCTGGCCGCAAAAGCGCAGGATGGCTTCAGGCCCTGTTCTGGTTCCGGGGGGCAGGCTGAGCCTGTGGTTAATTCTTCTTCCTGATGGGAAAATAGAGTGACCTGTGCCTGTCCCAACACCAAGAGCTAGTCTCTCATTGGTTCCCCGTCTTCCCGTTCATCCTCAGGACAAATTGCAACCTGTACGGAACAGGAGGTTAAAGGTGCTGATGCTCCAAGTAGGGAGATTGCTAGTAAAGTGGCTGGAATGGCGAACCCGAGCACAAGGAGATGAGAAATGAGGTGCGTTTTAGAACCCTTTCCCCATCACACGGTGTACCATCTTCTGGGTTTCTCATGCATGTTTTCGATGTAGGAAGATGCCCTTGAATCTGGAGATTTGGGACCCATGCGCTGGGTAGCACGCAGTATTACTTTAAAGGGTCTGCGTTTGCTCACCCAACCTCACCAAACCTCTCAGCCCCAAGAGTGTCCACCCCTATGTCTCATCCAGCTGTGGGTCTAGATATGGTCAATCCAGGTTGCATCACAGCCCCTGAACGAATTGTGTAAGAATTTCTCTCTCTTTCCCTGTCTTTGTTTCATGGGTTTTTAAAAGTAATTTATTTTTATAATGGGGTTTAGCTGCTTTTCACGGCTGTGTTTATGCCGCTTTACACCCACTTGACACACTAACAGAGAGATATCAATACATAGGTTTTAAGATTATTACTAGTCAGATATATTCTTGTGCGGTGAATCGGGCGTGTTGAGTCCAGTTCTCTGAGCAAGGAGTAGGTCTTGTCTATTACATATTGGGATTATGGAACGGTATCTGAGCTAATTTGAAACTCTCGTTTTATGGATCACCCCACCTCACCTTTCCCGTTAAGCAGCCATAGTGTGTTTTCTGCATGTGTGACTCTGTTCTGTTTTGTAATTCAGTTCAAGTGTAACGGTTTTTACATTCCCTCTATAAGTGACACCTTATGAGAAGTGTCCTTTTCTGTGTGACTTATTTCACTTAGAATCGTCTTACCTAAATCCACTCATCATGCTGCTACTAGCCTTATGACATTGATTTCATGGCTGAGTGATATTCTATTGTGCATAAGGACCACAACTTTTTGATCCATTTTTCTCTTTCCTGGGATATTTAAGGTGGAATGAAGTGGAGGTCCTTGTCAACAGAGCAGCCCTAAACTTTGGGGTGCTTGTGTCTTGCTGATTTTCAATTTTCCCACTTTATCCCCCCATGCGTGGAAGTGCCCTATGCTCTCTAAGCTGTGTTTTTTAGATGTTTCAGGACACACCGTACACTTCTCCAGAGTGGCTGTTGGCACTTTACATCCCGCCCATCAGTGTAGCAAGGCTCCCATTTCTCCATGGCCTGTCCTGCATTTCTGGTTTTGACACTTTTTTCAGCATGGCCCTTTTGACCGATGGGAAGCGAGACTTCTTTGTAGCGCTGATTTGCCTTTCCAGGTTGCTTGGTTGGCCAAAAAGGGCGTATGCGTTTTTTCCTGAATATATTCAGGAAAAAACGCATACGCCCTTTTTGGCCAAGGGCATCATTGTCAACGTTTTGCCGCTTTTCATGTGCTTTAAAGGCGATTCGAATCTACCTCCTGAAATCTGTTTCCTGCAATTCTGCCTTGATTTCAAATCCTCTTCTTTGCCTTCCCTCAGTATATTTGTGGACGAGAGTTATCATTTATAACTCTGCAGGTTTGTGAATTGCAGTGCCCTGAAGCTCCATTTTACAAGTCGCTTTTTTGGGAACTGGCCGCAAAAGCACAGGATGGCTTCAGGCCCTGTTCTGGTTCCGGGGGGCAGGCTGAGCCTGTGGTTAATTCTTCTTCCTGATGGGAAAATAGAGTGACCTGTGCCTGTCCCAACACCAAGAGCTAGTCTCTCATTGGTTCCCCGTCTTCCCGTTCATCCTCAGGACAAATTGCAACCTGTACGGAACAGGAGGTTTAAGGTGCTGATGCTCCAAGTAGGGAGATTGCTAGTAAAGTGGCTGGAATGGCGAACCCGAGCACAAGGAGATGAGAAATGAGGTGCGTTTTAGAACCCTTTCCCCATCACACGGTGTACCATCTTCTGGGTTTCTCATGCATGTTTTCGATGTAGGAAGATGCCCTTGAATCTGGAGATTTGGGACCCATGCGCTGGGTAGCACGCAGTATTACTTTAAAGGGTCTGCGTTTGCTCACCCAACCTCACCAAACCTCTCAGCCCCAAGAGTGTCCACCCCTATGTCTCATCCAGCTGTGGGTCTAGATATGGTCAATCCAGGTTGCATCACAGCCCCTGAACGAATTGTGTAAGAATTTCTCTCTCTTTCCCTGTCTTTGTTTCATGGGTCTTTAAAAGTAATTTATTTTTATAATGGGGTTTAGCTGCTTTTCACGGCTGTGTTTATGCCGCTTTACACCCACTTGACACACTAACAGAGAGATATCAATACATAGGTTTTAAGATTATTACTAGTCAGATATATTCTTGTGCGGTGAATCGGGCGTGTTGAGTCCAGTTCTCTGAGCAAGGAGTAGGTCTTGTCTATTACATATTGGGATTATGGAACGGTATCTGAGCTAATTTGAAACTCTCGTTTTATGGATCACCCCACCTCACCTTTCCCGTTAAGCAGCCATAGTGTGTTTTCTGCATGTGTGACTCTGTTCTGTTTTGTAATTCAGTTCAAGTGTAACGGTTTTTACATTCCCTCTATAAGTGACACCTTATGAGAAGTGTCCTTTTCTGTGTGACTTATTTCACTTAGAATCGTGTTACCTAAATCCACTCATCATGCTGCTACTAGCCTTATGACATTGATTTCATGGCTGAGTGATATTCCATTGTACATAAGGACCACAACTTTTTGATCCATTTTTCGCTTTCCTGGGATATTTAAGGTGGAATGAAGTGGAGGTCCTTGTCAACAGAGCAGCCCTAAACTTTGGGGTGCTTGTGTCTTGCTGATTTTCAATTTTCCCACTTTATCCCCCCATGCGTGGAAGTGCCCTATGCTCTCTAAGCTGTGTTTTTTAGATGTTTCAGGACACACCGTACACTTCTCCAGAGTGGCTGTTGGCGATTTACATCCCGCCCATCAGTGTAGCAAGGCTCCCATTTCTCCATGGCCTGTCCTGCATTTCTGGTTTTGACACTTTTTTCAGCATGGCCCTTTTGACCGATGGGAAGCGAGACTTCTTTGTAGCGCTGATTTGCCTTTCCAGGTTGCTTGGTTGGCCAAAAAGGGCGTATGCGTTTTTTCCTGAATATATTCAGGAAAAAACGCATACGCCCTTTTTGGCCAAGGGCATCATTGTCAACGTTTTGCCGCTTTTCATGTGCTTTAAAGGCGATTCGAATCTACCTCCTGAAATCTGTTTCCTGCAATTCTGCCTTGATTTCAAATCCTCTTCTTTGCCTTCCCTCAGTATATTTGTGGACGAGAGTTATCATTTATAACTCTGCAGGTTTGTGAATTGCAGTGCCCTGAAGCTCCATTTTACAAGTCGCTTTTTTGGGAACTGGCCGCAAAAGCACAGGATGGCTTCAGGCCCTGTTCTGGTTCCGGGGGGCAGGCTGAGCCTGTGGTTAATTCTTCTTCCTGATGGGAAAATAGAGTGACCTGTGCCTGTCCCAACACCAAGAGCTAGTCTCTCATTGGTTCCCCGTCTTCCCGTTCATCCTCAGGACAAATTGCAACCTGTACGGAACAGGAGGTTAAAGGTGCTGATGCTCCAAGTAGGGAGATTGCTAGTAAAGTGGCTGGAATGGCGAACCCGAGCACAAGGAGATGAGAAATGAGGTGCGTTTTAGAACCCTTTCCCCATCACACGGTGTACCATCTTCTGGGTTTCTCATGCATGTTTTCGATGTAGGAAGATGCCCTTGAATCTGGAGATTTGGGACCCATGCGCTGGGTAGCACGCAGTATTACTTTAAAGGGTCTGCGTTTGCTCACCCAACCTCACCAAACCTCTCAGCCCCAAGAGTGTCCACCCCTATGTCTCATCCAGCTGTGGGTCTAGATATGGTCAATCCAGGTTGCATCACAGCCCCTGAACGAATTGTGTAAGAATTTCTCTCTCTTTCCCTGTCTTTGTTTCATGGGTTTTTAAAAGTAATTTATTTTTATAATGGGGTTTAGCTGCTTTTCACGGCTGTGTTTATGCCGCTTTACACCCACTTGACACACTAACAGAGAGATATCAATACATAGGTTTTAAGATTATTACTAGTCAGATATATTCTTGTGCGGTGAATCGGGCGTGTTGAGTCCAGTTCTCTGAGCAAGGAGTAGGTCTTGTCTATTACATATTGGGATTATGGAACGGTATCTGAGCTAATTTGAAACTCTCGTTTTATGGATCACCCCACCTCACCTTTCCCGTTAAGCAGCCATAGTGTGTTTTCTGCATGTGTGACTCTGTTCTGTTTTGTAATTCAGTTCAAGTGTAACGGTTTTTACATTCCCTCTATAAGTGACACCTTATGAGAAGTGTCCTTTTCTGTGTGACTTATTTCACTTAGAATCGTCTTACCTAAATCCACTCATCATGCTGCTACTAGCCTTATGACATTGATTTCATGGCTGAGTGATATTCCATTGTACATAAGGACCACAACTTTTTTATCCATTTTTCGCTTTCCTGGGATATTTAAGGTGGAATGAAGTGGAGGTCCTTGTCAACAGAGCAGCCCTAAACTTTGGGGTGCTTGTGTCTTGCTGATTTTCAATTTTCCCACTTTATCCCCCCATGCGTGGAAGTGCCCTATGCTCTCTAAGCTGTGTTTTTTAGATGTTTCAGGACACACCGTACACTTCTCCAGAGTGGCTGTTGGCGATTTACATCCCGCCCATCAGTGTAGCAAGGCTCCCATTTCTCCATGGCCTGTCCTGCATTTCTGGTTTTGACACTTTTTTCAGCATGGCCCTTTTGACCGATGGGAAGCGAGACTTCTTTGTAGCGCTGATTTGCCTTTCCAGGTTGCTTGGTTGGCCAAAAAGGGCGTATGCGTTTTTTCCTGAATATATTCAGGAAAAAACGCATACGCCCTTTTTGGCCAAGGGCATCATTGTCAACGTTTTGCCGCTTTTCATGTGCTTTAAAGGCGATTCGAATCTACCTCCTGAAATCTGTTTCCTGCAATTCTGCCTTGATTTCAAATCCTCTTCTTTGCCTTCCCTCAGTATATTTGTGGACGAGAGTTATCATTTATAACTCTGCAGGTTTGTGAATTGCAGTGCCCTGAAGCTCCATTTTACAAGTCGCTTTTTTGGGAACTGGCCGCAAAAGCACAGGATGGCTTCAGGCCCTGTTCTGGTTCCGGGGGGCAGGCTGAGCCTGTGGTTAATTCTTCTTCCTGATGGGAAAATAGAGTGACCTGTGCCTGTCCCAACACCAAGAGCTAGTCTCTCATTGGTTCCCCGTCTTCCCGTTCATCCTCAGGACAAATTGCAACCTGTACGGAACAGGAGGTTAAAGGTGCTGATGCTCCAAGTAGGGAGATTGCTAGTAAAGTGGCTGGAATGGCGAACCCGAGCACAAGGAGATGAGAAATGAGGTGCGTTTTAGAAACCTTTCCCCATCACACGGTGTACCATCTTCTGGGTTTCTCATGCATGTTTTCGATGTAGGAAGATGCCCTTGAATCTGGAGATTTGGGACCCATGCGCTGGGTAGCACGCAGTATTACTTTAAAGGGTCTGCGTTTGCTCACCCAACCTCACCAAACCTCTCAGCCCCAAGAGTGTCCACCCCTATGTCTCATCCAGCTGTGGGTCTAGATATGGTCAATCCAGGTTGCATCACAGCCCCTGAACGAATTGTGTAAGAATTTCTCTCTCTTTCCCTGTCTTTGTTTCATGGGTTTTTAAAAGTAATTTATTTTTATAATGGGGTTTAGCTGCTTTTCACGGCTGTGTTTATGCCGCTTTACACCCACTTGACACACTAACAGAGAGATATCAATACATAGGTTTTAAGATTATTACTAGTCAGATATATTCTTGTGCGGTGAATCGGGCGTGTTGAGTCCAGTTCTCTGAGCAAGGAGTAGGTCTTGTCTATTACATATTGGGATTATGGAACGGTATCTGAGCTAATTTGAAACTCTCGTTTTATGGATCACCCCACCTCACCTTTCCCGTTAAGCAGCCATAGTGTGTTTTCTGCATGTGTGACTCTGTTCTGTTTTGTAATTCAGTTCAAGTGTAACGGTTTTTACATTCCCTCTATAAGTGACACCTTATGAGAAGTGTCCTTTTCTGTGTGACTTATTTCACTTAGAATCGTCTTACCTAAATCCACTCATCATGCTGCTACTAGCCTTATGACATTGATTTCATGGCTGAGTGATATTCCATTGTACATAAGGACCACAACTTTTTTATCCATTTTTCGCTTTCCTGGGATATTTAAGGTGGAATGAAGTGGAGGTCCTTGTCAACAGAGCAGCCCTAAACTTTGGGGTGCTTGTGTCTTGCTGATTTTCAATTTTCCCACTTTATCCCCCCATGCGTGGAAGTGCCCTATGCTCTCTAAGCTGTGTTTTTTAGATGTTTCAGGACACACCGTACACTTCTCCAGAGTGGCTGTTGGCGATTTACATCCCGCCCATCAGTGTAGCAAGGCTCCCATTTCTCCATGGCCTGTCCTGCATTTCTGGTTTTGACACTTTTTTCAGCATGGCCCTTTTGACCGATGGGAAGCGAGACTTCTTTGTAGCGCTGATTTGCCTTTCCAGGTTGCTTGGTTGGCCAAAAAGGGCGTATGCGTTTTTTCCTGAATATATTCAGGAAAAAACGCATACGCCCTTTTTGGCCAAGGGCATCATTGTCAACGTTTTGCCGCTTTTCATGTGCTTTAAAGGCGATTCGAATCTACCTCCTGAAATCTGTTTCCTGCAATTCTGCCTTGATTTCAAATCCTCTTCTTTGCCTTCCCTCAATATATTTGTGGACGAGAGTTATCATTTATAACTCTGCAGGTTTGTGAATTGCAGTGCCCTGAAGCTCCATTTTACAAGTCGCTTTTTTGGGAACTGGCCGCAAAAGCACAGGATGGCTTCAGGCCCTGTTCTGGTTCCGGGGGGCAGGCTGAGCCTGTGGTTAATTCTTCTTCCTGATGGGAAAATAGAGTGACCTGTGCCTGTCCCAACACCAAGAGCTAGTCTCTCATTGGTTCCCCGTCTTCCCGTTCATCCTCAGGACAAATTGCAACCTGTACGGAACAGGAGGTTAAAGGTGCTGATGCTCCAAGTAGGGAGATTGCTAGTAAAGTGGCTGGAATGGCGAACCCGAGCACAAGGAGATGAGAAATGAGGTGCGTTTTAGAACCCTTTCCCCATCACACGGTGTACCATCTTCTGGGTTTCTCATGCATGTTTTCGATGTAGGAAGATGCCCTTGAATCTGGAGATTTGGGACCCATGCGCTGGGTAGCACGCAGTATTACTTTAAAGGGTCTGCGTTTGCTCACCCAACCTCACCAAACCTCTCAGCCCCAAGAGTGTCCACCCCTATGTCTCATCCAGCTGTGGGTCTAGATATGGTCAATCCAGGTTGCATCACAGCCCCTGAACGAATTGTGTAAGAATTTCTCTCTCTTTCCCTGTCTTTGTTTCATGGGTTTTTAAAAGTAATTTATTTTTATAATGGGGTTTAGCTGCTTTTCACGGCTGTGTTTATGCCGCTTTACACCCACTTGACACACTAACAGAGAGATATCAATACATAGGTTTTAAGATTATTACTAGTCAGATATATTCTTGTGCGGTGAATCGGGCGTGTTGAGTCCAGTTCTCTGAGCAAGGAGTAGGTCTTGTCTATTACATATTGGGATTATGGAACGGTATCTGAGCTAATTTGAAACTCTCGTTTTATGGATCACCCCACCTCACCTTTCCCGTTAAGCAGCCATAGTGTGTTTTCTGCATGTGTGACTCTGTTCTGTTTTGTAATTCAGTTCAAGTGTAACGGTTTTTACATTCCCTCTATAAGTGACACCTTATGAGAAGTGTCCTTTTCTGTGTGACTTATTTCACTTAGAATCGTCTTACCTAAATCCACTCATCATGCTGCTACTAGCCTTATGACATTGATTTCATGGCTGAGTGATATTCCATTGTACATAAGGACCACAACTTTTTGATCCATTTTTCGCTTTCCTGGGATATTTAAGGTGGAATGAAGTGGAGGTCCTTGTCAACAGAGCAGCCCTAAACTTTGGGGTGCTTGTGTCTTGCTGATTTTCAATTTTCCCACTTTATCCCCCCATGCGTGGAAGTGCCCTATGCTCTCTAAGCTGTGTTTTTTAGATGTTTCAGGACACACCGTACACTTCTCCAGAGTGGCTGTTGGCGATTTACATCCCGCCCATCAGTGTAGCAAGGCTCCCATTTCTCCATGGCCTGTCCTGCATTTCTGGTTTTGACACTTTTTTCAGCATGGCCCTTTTGACCGATGGGAAGCGAGACTTCTTTGTAGCGCTGATTTGCCTTTCCAGGTTGCTTGGTTGGCCAAAAAGGGCGTATGCGTTTTTTCCTGAATATATTCAGGAAAAAACGCATACGCCCTTTTTGGCCAAGGGCATCATTGTCAACGTTTTGCCGCTTTTCATGTGCTTTAAAGGCGATTCGAATCTACCTCCTGAAATCTGTTTCCTGCAATTCTGCCTTGATTTCAAATCCTCTTCTTTGCCTTCCCTCAATATATTTGTGGACGAGAGTTATCATTTATAACTCTGCAGGTTTGTGAATTGCAGTGCCCTGAAGCTCCATTTTACAAGTCGCTTTTTTGGGAACTGGCCGCAAAAGCACAGGATGGCTTCAGGCCCTGTTCTGGTTCCGGGGGGCAGGCTGAGCCTGTGGTTAATTCTTCTTCCTGATGGGAAAATAGAGTGACCTGTGCCTGTCCCAACACCAAGAGCTAGTCTCTCATTGGTTCCCCGTCTTCCCGTTCATCCTCAGGACAAATTGCAACCTGTACGGAACAGGAGGTTAAAGGTGCTGATGCTCCAAGTAGGGAGATTGCTAGTAAAGTGGCTGGAATGGCGAACCCGAGCACAAGGAGATGAGAAATGAGGTGCGTTTTAGAAACCTTTCCCCATCACACGGTGTACCATCTTCTGGGTTTCTCATGCATGTTTTCGATGTAGGAAGATGCCCTTGAATCTGGAGATTTGGGACCCATGCGCTGGGTAGCACGCAGTATTACTTTAAAGGGTCTGCGTTTGCTCACCCAACCTCACCAAACCTCTCAGCCCCAAGAGTGTCCACCCCTATGTCTCATCCAGCTGTGGGTCTAGATATGGTCAATCCAGGTTGCATCACAGCCCCTGAACGAATTGTGTAAGAATTTCTCTCTCTTTCCCTGTCTTTGTTTCATGGGTTTTTAAAAGTAATTTATTTTTATAATGGGGTTTAGCTGCTTTTCACGGCTGTGTTTATGCCGCTTTACACCCACTTGACACACTAACAGAGAGATATCAATACATAGGTTTTAAGATTATTACTAGTCAGATATATTCTTGTGCGGTGAATCGGGCGTGTTGAGTCCAGTTCTCTGAGCAAGGAGTAGGTCTTGTCTATTACATATTGGGATTATGGAACGGTATCTGAGCTAATTTGAAACTCTCGTTTTATGGATCACCCCACCTCACCTTTCCCGTTAAGCAGCCATAGTGTGTTTTCTGCATGTGTGACTCTGTTCTGTTTTGTAATTCAGTTCAAGTGTAACGGTTTTTACATTCCCTCTATAAGTGACACCTTATGAGAAGTGTCCTTTTCTGTGTGACTTATTTCACTTAGAATCGTCTTACCTAAATCCACTCATCATGCTGCTACTAGCCTTATGACATTGATTTCATGGCTGAGTGATATTCCATTGTACATAAGGACCACAACTTTTTTATCCATTTTTCGCTTTCCTGGGATATTTAAGGTGGAATGAAGTGGAGGTCCTTGTCAACAGAGCAGCCCTAAACTTTGGGGTGCTTGTGTCTTGCTGATTTTCAATTTTCCCACTTTATCCCCCCATGCGTGGAAGTGCCCTATGCTCTCTAAGCTGTGTTTTTTAGATGTTTCAGGACACACCGTACACTTCTCCAGAGTGGCTGTTGGCGATTTACATCCCGCCCATCAGTGTAGCAAGGCTCCCATTTCTCCATGGCCTGTCCTGCATTTCTGGTTTTGACACTTTTTTCAGCATGGCCCTTTTGACCGATGGGAAGCGAGACTTCTTTGTAGCGCTGATTTGCCTTTCCAGGTTGCTTGGTTGGCCAAAAAGGGCGTATGCGTTTTTTCCTGAATATATTCAGGAAAAAACGCATACGCCCTTTTTGGCCAAGGGCATCATTGTCAACGTTTTGCCGCTTTTCATGTGCTTTAAAGGCGATTCGAATCTACCTCCTGAAATCTGTTTCCTGCAATTCTGCCTTGATTTCAAATCCTCTTCTTTGCCTTCCCTCAATATATTTGTGGACGAGAGTTATCATTTATAACTCTGCAGGTTTGTGAATTGCAGTGCCCTGAAGCTCCATTTTACAAGTCGCTTTTTTGGGAGCTGGCCGCAAAAGCACAGGATGGCTTCAGGCCCTGTTCTGGTTCCGGGGGGCAGGCTGAGCCTGTGGTTAATTCTTCTTCCTGATGGGAAAATAGAGTGACCTGTGCCTGTCCCAACACCAAGAGCTAGTCTCTCATTGGTTCCCCGTCTTCCCGTTCATCCTCAGGACAAATTGCAACCTGTACGGAACAGGAGGTTAAAGGTGCTGATGCTCCAAGTAGGGAGATTGCTAGTAAAGTGGCTGGAATGGCGAACCCGAGCACAAGGAGATGAGAAATGAGGTGCGTTTTAGAACCCTTTCCCCATCACACGGTGTACCATCTTCTGGGTTTCTCATGCATGTTTTCGATGTAGGAAGATGCCCTTGAATCTGGAGATTTGGGACCCATGCGCTGGGTAGCACGCAGTATTACTTTAAAGGGTCTGCGTTTGCTCACCCAACCTCACCAAACCTCTCAGCCCCAAGAGTGTCCACCCCTATGTCTCATCCAGCTGTGGGTCTAGATATGGTCAATCCAGGTTGCATCACAGCCCCTGAACGAATTGTGTAAGAATTTCTCTCTCTTTCCCTGTCTTTGTTTCATGGGTTTTTAAAAGTAATTTATTTTTATAATGGGGTTTAGCTGCTTTTCACGGCTGTGTTTATGCCGCTTTACACCCACTTGACACACTAACAGAGAGATATCAATACATAGGTTTTAAGATTATTACTAGTCAGATATATTCTTGTGCGGTGAATCGGGCGTGTTGAGTCCAGTTCTCTGAGCAAGGAGTAGGTCTTGTCTATTACATATTGGGATTATGGAACGGTATCTGAGCTAATTTGAAACTCTCGTTTTATGGATCACCCCACCTCACCTTTCCCGTTAAGCAGCCATAGTGTGTTTTCTGCATGTGTGACTCTGTTCTGTTTTGTAATTCAGTTCAAGTGTAACGGTTTTTACATTCCCTCTATAAGTGACACCTTATGAGAAGTGTCCTTTTCTGTGTGACTTATTTCACTTAGAATCGTCTTACCTAAATCCACTCATCATGCTGCTACTAGCCTTATGACATTGATTTCATGGCTGAGTGATATTCCATTGTACATAAGGACCACAACTTTTTTATCCATTTTTCGCTTTCCTGGGATATTTAAGGTGGAATGAAGTGGAGGTCCTTGTCAACAGAGCAGCCCTAAACTTTGGGGTGCTTGTGTCTTGCTGATTTTCAATTTTCCCACTTTATCCCCCCATGCGTGGAAGTGCCCTATGCTCTCTAAGCTGTGTTTTTTAGATGTTTCAGGACACACCGTACACTTCTCCAGAGTGGCTGTTGGCGATTTACATCCCGCCCATCAGTGTAGCAAGGCTCCCATTTCTCCATGGCCTGTCCTGCATTTCTGGTTTTGACACTTTTTTCAGCATGGCCCTTTTGACCGATGGGAAGCGAGACTTCTTTGTAGCGCTGATTTGCCTTTCCAGGTTGCTTGGTTGGCCAAAAAGGGCGTATGCGTTTTTTCCTGAATATATTCAGGAAAAAACGCATACGCCCTTTTTGGCCAAGGGCATCATTGTCAACGTTTTGCCGCTTTTCATGTGCTTTAAAGGCGATTCGAATCTACCTCCTGAAATCTGTTTCCTGCAATTCTGCCTTGATTTCAAATCCTCTTCTTTGCCTTCCCTCAATATATTTGTGGACGAGAGTTATCATTTATAACTCTGCAGGTTTGTGAATTGCAGTGCCCTGAAGCTCCATTTTACAAGTCGCTTTTTTGGGAACTGGCCGCAAAAGCACAGGATGGCTTCAGGCCCTGTTCTGGTTCCGGGGGGCAGGCTGAGCCTGTGGTTAATTCTTCTTCCTGATGGGAAAATAGAGTGACCTGTGCCTGTCCCAACACCAAGAGCTAGTCTCTCATTGGTTCCCCGTCTTCCCGTTCATCCTCAGGACAAATTGCAACCTGTACGGAACAGGAGGTTAAAGGTGCTGATGCTCCAAGTAGGGAGATTGCTAGTAAAGTGGCTGGAATGGCGAACCCGAGCACAAGGAGATGAGAAATGAGGTGCGTTTTAGAACCCTTTCCCCATCACACGGTGTACCATCTTCTGGGTTTCTCATGCATGTTTTCGATGTAGGAAGATGCCCTTGAATCTGGAGATTTGGGACCCATGCGCTGGGTAGCACGCAGTATTACTTTAAAGGGTCTGCGTTTGCTCACCCAACCTCACCAAACCTCTCAGCCCCAAGAGTGTCCACCCCTATGTCTCATCCAGCTGTGGGTCTAGATATGGTCAATCCAGGTTGCATCACAGCCCCTGAACGAATTGTGTAAGAATTTCTCTCTCTTTCCCTGTCTTTGTTTCATGGGTTTTTAAAAGTAATTTATTTTTATAATGGGGTTTAGCTGCTTTTCACGGCTGTGTTTATGCCGCTTTACACCCACTTGACACACTAACAGAGAGATATCAATACATAGGTTTTAAGATTATTACTAGTCAGATATATTCTTGTGCGGTGAATCGGGCGTGTTGAGTCCAGTTCTCTGAGCAAGGAGTAGGTCTTGTCTATTACATATTGGGATTATGGAACGGTATCTGAGCTAATTTGAAACTCTCGTTTTATGGATCACCCCACCTCACCTTTCCCGTTAAGCAGCCATAGTGTGTTTTCTGCATGTGTGACTCTGTTCTGTTTTGTAATTCAGTTCAAGTGTAACGGTTTTTACATTCCCTCTATAAGTGACACCTTATGAGAAGTGTCCTTTTCTGTGTGACTTATTTCACTTAGAATCGTCTTACCTAAATCCACTCATCATGCTGCTACTAGCCTTATGACATTGATTTCATGGCTGAGTGATATTCTATTGTGCATAAGGACCACAACTTTTTGATCCATTTTTCTCTTTCCTGGGATATTTAAGGTGGAATGAAGTGGAGGTCCTTGTCAACAGAGCAGCCCTAAACTTTGGGGTGCTTGTGTCTTGCTGATTTTCAATTTTCCCACTTTATCCCCCCATGCGTGGAAGTGCCCTATGCTCTCTAAGCTGTGTTTTTTAGATGTTTCATGACACACCGTACACTTCTCCAGAGTGGCTGTTGGCACTTTACATCCCGCCCATCAGTGTAGCAAGGCTCCCATTTCTCCATGGCCTGTCCTGCATTTCTGGTTTTGACACTTTTTTCAGCATGGCCCTTTTGACCGATGGGAAGCGAGACTTCTTTGTAGCGCTGATTTGCCTTTCCAGGTTGCTTGGTTGGCCAAGAAGGGCGTATGCGTTTTTTCCTGAATATATTCAGGAAAAAACGCATACGCCCTTTTTGGCCAAGGGCATCATTGTCAACGTTTTGCCGCTTTTCATGTGCTTTAAAGGCGATTCGAATCTACCTCCTGAAATCTGTTTCCTGCAATTCTGCCTTGATTTCAAATCCTCTTCTTTGCCTTCCCTCAATATATTTGTGGACGAGAGTTATCATTTATAACTCTGCAGGTTTGTGAATTGCAGTGCCCTGAAGCTCCATTTTACAAGTCGCTTTTTTGGGAGCTGGCCACAAAAGGGCAGGATGGCTTCAGGCCCTGTTCTGGTTCCGGGGGGCAGGCTGAGCCTGTGGTTAATTCTTCTTCCTGATGGGAAAATAGAGTGACCTGTGCCTGTCCCAACACCAAGAGCTAGTCTCTCATTGGTTCCCCGTCTTCCCGTTCATCCTCAGGACAAATTGCAACCTGTACGGAACAGGAGGTTAAAGGTGCTGATGCTCCAAGTAGGGAGATTGCTAGTAAAGTGGCTGGAATGGCGAACCCGAGCACAAGGAGATGAGAAATGAGGTGCGTTTTAGAAACCTTTCCCCATCACACGGTGTACCATCTTCTGGGTTTCTCATGCATGTTTTCGATGTAGGAAGATGCCCTTGAATCTGGAGATTTGGGACCCATGCGCTGGGTAGCACGCAGTATTACTTTAAAGGGTCTGCGTTTGCTCACCCAACCTCACCAAACCTCTCAGCCCCAAGAGTGTCCACCCCTATGTCTCATCCAGCTGTGGGTCTAGATATGGTCAATCCAGGTTGCATCACAGCCCCTGAACGAATTGTGTAAGAATTTCTCTCTCTTTCCCTGTCTTTGTTTCATGGGTTTTTAAAAGTAATTTATTTTTATAATGGGGTTTAGCTGCTTTTCACGGCTGTGTTTATGCCGCTTTACACCCACTTGACACACTAACAGAGAGATATCAATACATAGGTTTTAAGATTATTACTAGTCAGATATATTCTTGTGCGGTGAATCGGGCGTGTTGAGTCCAGTTCTCTGAGCAAGGAGTAGGTCTTGTCTATTACATATTGGGATTATGGAACGGTATCTGAGCTAATTTGAAACTCTCGTTTTATGGATCACCCCACCTCACCTTTCCCGTTAAGCAGCCATAGTGTGTTTTCTGCATGTGTGACTCTGTTCTGTTTTGTAATTCAGTTCAAGTGTAACGGTTTTTACATTCCCTCTATAAGTGACACCTTATGAGAAGTGTCCTTTTCTGTGTGACTTATTTCACTTAGAATCGTCTTACCTAAATCCACTCATCATGCTGCTACTAGCCTTATGACATTGATTTCATGGCTGAGTGATATTCCATTGTACATAAGGACCACAACTTTTTTATCCATTTTTCGCTTTCCTGGGATATTTAAGGTGGAATGAAGTGGAGGTCCTTGTCAACAGAGCAGCCCTAAACTTTGGGGTGCTTGTGTCTTGCTGATTTTCAATTTTCCCACTTTATCCCCCCATGCGTGGAAGTGCCCTATGCTCTCTAAGCTGTGTTTTTTAGATGTTTCAGGACACACCGTACACTTCTCCAGAGTGGCTGTTGGCGATTTACATCCCGCCCATCAGTGTAGCAAGGCTCCCATTTCTCCATGGCCTGTCCTGCATTTCTGGTTTTGACACTTTTTTCAGCATGGCCCTTTTGACCGATGGGAAGCGAGACTTCTTTGTAGCGCTGATTTGCCTTTCGGGGTTGCTTGGTTGGCCAAAAAGGGCGTATGCGTTTTTTCCTGAATATATTCAGGAAAAAACGCATACGCCCTTTTTGGCCAAGGGCATCATTGTCAACGTTTTGCCGCTTTTCATGTGCTTTAAAGGCGATTCGAATCTACCTCCTGAAATCTGTTTCCTGCAATTCTGCCTTGATTTCAAATCCTCTTCTTTGCCTTCCCTCAGTATATTTGTGGACGAGAGTTATCATTTATAACTCTGCAGGTTTGTGAATTGCAGTGCCCTGAAGCTCCATTTTACAAGTCGCTTTTTTGGGAACTGGCCGCAAAAGCACAGGATGGCTTCAGGCCCTGTTCTGGTTCCGGGGGGCAGGCTGAGCCTGTGGTTAATTCTTCTTCCTGATGGGAAAATAGAGTGACCTGTGCCTGTCCCAACACCAAGAGCTAGTCTCTCATTGGTTCCCCGTCTTCCCGTTCATCCTCAGGACAAATTGCAACCTGTACGGAACAGGAGGTTAAAGGTGCTGATGCTCCAAGTAGGGAGATTGCTAGTAAAGTGGCTGGAATGGCGAACCCGAGCACAAGGAGATGAGAAATGAGGTGCGTTTTAGAACCCTTTCCCCATCACACGGTGTACCATCTTCTGGGTTTCTCATGCATGTTTTCGATGTAGGAAGATGCCCTTGAATCTGGAGTTTTGGGACCCATGCGCTGGGTAGCACGCAGTATTACTTTAAAGGGTCTGCGTTTGCTCACCCAACCTCACCAAACCTCTCAGCCCCAAGAGTGTCCACCCCTATGTCTCATCCAGCTGTGGGTCTAGATATGGTCAATCCAGGTTGCATCACAGCCCCTGAACGAATTGTGTAAGAATTTCTCTCTCTTTCCCTGTCTTTGTTTCATGGGTTTTTAAAAGTAATTTATTTTTATAATGGGGTTTAGCTGCTTTTCACGGCTGTGTTTATGCCGCTTTACACCCACTTGACACACTAACAGAGAGATATCAATACATAGGTTTTAAGATTATTACTAGTCAGATATATTCTTGTGCGGTGAATCGGGCGTGTTGAGTCCAGTTCTCTGAGCAAGGAGTAGGTCTTGTCTATTACATATTGGGATTATGGAACGGTATCTGAGCTAATTTGAAACTCTCGTTTTATGTATCACCCCACCTCACCTTTCCCGTTAAGCAGCCATAGTGTGTTTTCTGCATGTGTGACTCTGTTCTGTTTTGTAATTCAGTTCAAGTGTAACGGTTTTTACATTCCCTCTATAAGTGACACCTTATGAGAAGTGTCCTTTTCTGTGTGACTTATTTCACTTAGAATCGTCTTACCTAAATCCACTCATCATGCTGCTACTAGCCTTATGACATTGATTTCATGGCTGAGTGATATTCCATTGTACATAAGGACCACAACTTTTTGATCCATTTTTCGCTTTCCTGGGATATTTAAGGTGGAATGAAGTGGAGGTCCTTGTCAACAGAGCAGCCCTAAACTTTGGGGTGCTTGTGTCTTGCTGATTTTCAATTTTCCCACTTTATCCCCCCATGCGTGGAAGTGCCCTATGCTCTCTAAGCTGTGTTTTTTAGATGTTTCAGGACACACCGTACACTTCTCCAGAGTGGCTGTTGGCGATTTACATCCCGCCCATCAGTGTAGCAAGGCTCCCATTTCTCCATGGCCTGTCCTGCATTTCTGGTTTTGACACTTTTTTCAGCATGGCCCTTTTGACCGATGGGAAGCGAGACTTCTTTGTAGCGCTGATTTGCCTTTCCAGGTTGCTTGGTTGGCCAAAAAGGGCGTATGCGTTTTTTCCTGAATATATTCAGGAAAAAACGCATACGCCCTTTTTGGCCAAGGGCATCATTGTCAACGTTTTGCCGCTTTTCATGTGCTTTAAAGGCGATTCGAATCTACCTCCTGAAATCTGTTTCCTGCAATTCTGCCTTGATTTCAAATCCTCTTCTTTGCCTTCCCTCAGTATATTTGTGGACGAGAGTTATCATTTATAACTCTGCAGGTTTGTGAATTGCAGTGCCCTGAAGCTCCATTTTACAAGTCGCTTTTTTGGGAACTGGCCGCAAAAGCACAGGATGGCTTCAGGCCCTGTTCTGGTTCCGGGGGGCAGGCTGAGCCTGTGGTTAATTCTTCTTCCTGATGGGAAAATAGAGTGACCTGTGCCTGTCCCAACACCAAGAGCTAGTCTCTCATTGGTTCCCCGTCTTCCCGTTCATCCTCAGGACAAATTGCAACCTGTACGGAACAGGAGGTTAAAGGTGCTGATGCTCCAAGTAGGGAGATTGCTAGTAAAGTGGCTGGAATGGCGAACCCGAGCACAAGGAGATGAGAAATGAGGTGCGTTTTAGAAACCTTTCCCCATCACACGGTGTACCATCTTCTGGGTTTCTCATGCATGTTTTCGATGTAGGAAGATGCCCTTGAATCTGGAGATTTGGGACCCATGCGCTGGGTAGCACGCAGTATTACTTTAAAGGGTCTGCGTTTGCTCACCCAACCTCACCAAACCTCTCAGCCCCAAGAGTGTCCACCCCTATGTCTCATCCAGCTGTGGGTCTAGATATGGTCAATCCAGGTTGCATCACAGCCCCTGAACGAATTGTGTAAGAATTTCTCTCTCTTTCCCTGTCTTTGTTTCATGGGTTTTTAAAAGTAATTTATTTTTATAATGGGGTTTAGCTGCTTTTCACGGCTGTGTTTATGCCGCTTTACACCCACTTGACACACTAACAGAGAGATATCAATACATAGGTTTTAAGATTATTACTAGTCAGATATATTCTTGTGCGGTGAATCGGGCGTGTTGAGTCCAGTTCTCTGAGCAAGGAGTAGGTCTTGTCTATTACATATTGGGATTATGGAACGGTATCTGAGCTAATTTGAAACTCTCGTTTTATGTATCACCCCACCTCACCTTTCCCGTTAAGCAGCCATAGTGTGTTTTCTGCATGTGTGACTCTGTTCTGTTTTGTAATTCAGTTCAAGTGTAACGGTTTTTACATTCCCTCTATAAGTGACACCTTATGAGAAGTGTCCTTTTCTGTGTGACTTATTTCACTTAGAATCGTCTTACCTAAATCCACTCATCATGCTGCTACTAGCCTTATGACATTGATTTCATGGCTGAGTGATATTCCATTGTACATAAGGACCACAACTTTTTGATCCATATTTCGCTTTCCTGGGATATTTAAGGTGGAATGAAGTGGAGGTCCTTGTCAACAGAGCAGCCCTAAACTTTGGGGTGCTTGTGTCTTGCTGATTTTCAATTTTCCCACTTTATCCCCCCATGCGTGGAAGTGCCCTATGCTCTCTAAGCTGTGTTTTTTAGATGTTTCAGGACACACCGTACACTTCTCCAGAGTGGCTGTTGGCGATTTACATCCCGCCCATCAGTGTAGCAAGGCTCCCATTTCTCCATGGCCTGTCCTGCATTTCTGGTTTTGACACTTTTTTCAGCATGGCCCTTTTGACCGATGGGAAGCGAGACTTCTTTGTAGCGCTGATTTGCCTTTCCAGGTTGCTTGGTTGGCCAAAAAGGGCGTATGCGTTTTTTCCTGAATATATTCAGGAAAAAACGCATACGCCCTTTTTGGCCAAGGGCATCATTGTCAACGTTTTGCCGCTTTTCATGTGCTTTAAAGGCGATTCGAATCTACCTCCTGAAATCTGTTTCCTGCAATTCTGCCTTGATTTCAAATCCTCTTCTTTGCCTTCCCTCAATATATTTGTGGACGAGAGTTATCATTTATAACTCTGCAGGTTTGTGAATTGCAGTGCCCTGAAGCTCCATTTTACAAGTCGCTTTTTTGGGAACTGGCCGCAAAAGCACAGGATGGCTTCAGGCCCTGTTCTGGTTCCGGGGGGCAGGCTGAGCCTGTGGTTAATTCTTCTTCCTGATGGGAAAATAGAGTGACCTGTGCCTGTCCCAACACCAAGAGCTAGTCTCTCATTGGTTCCCCGTCTTCCCGTTCATCCTCAGGACAAATTGCAACCTGTACGGAACAGGAGGTTAAAGGTGCTGATGCTCCAAGTAGGGAGATTGCTAGTAAAGTGGCTGGAATGGCGAACCCGAGCACAAGGAGATGAGAAATGAGGTGCGTTTTAGAAACCTTTCCCCATCACACGGTGTACCATCTTCTGGGTTTCTCATGCATGTTTTCGATGTAGGAAGATGCCCTTGAATCTGGAGATTTGGGACCCATGCGCTGGGTAGCACGCAGTATTACTTTAAAGGGTCTGCGTTTGCTCACCCAACCTCACCAAACCTCTCAGCCCCAAGAGTGTCCACCCCTATGTCTCATCCAGCTGTGGGTCTAGATATGGTCAATCCAGGTTGCATCACAGCCCCTGAACGAATTGTGTAAGAATTTCTCTCTCTTTCCCTGTCTTTGTTTCATGGGTTTTTAAAAGTAATTTATTTTTATAATGGGGTTTAGCTGCTTTTCACGGCTGTGTTTATGCCGCTTTACACCCACTTGACACACTAACAGAGAGATATCAATACATAGGTTTTAAGATTATTACTAGTCAGATATATTCTTGTGCGGTGAATCGGGCGTGTTGAGTCCAGTTCTCTGAGCAAGGAGTAGGTCTTGTCTATTACATATTGGGATTATGGAACGGTATCTGAGCTAATTTGAAACTCTTGTTTTATGTATCACCCCACCTCACCTTTCCCGTTAAGCAGCCATAGTGTGTTTTCTGCATGTGTGACTCTGTTCTGTTTTGTAATTCAGTTCAAGTGTAACGGTTTTTACATTCCCTCTATAAGTGACACCTTATGAGAAGTGTCCTTTTCTGTGTGACTTATTTCACTTAGAATCGTCTTACCTAAATCCACTCATCATGCTGCTACTAGCCTTATGACATTGATTTCATGGCTGAGTGATATTCCATTGTACATAAGGACCACAACTTTTTTATCCATTTTTCGCTTTCCTGGGATATTTAAGGTGGAATGAAGTGGAGGTCCTTGTCAACAGAGCAGCCCTAAACTTTGGGGTGCTTGTGTCTTGCTGATTTTCAATTTTCCCACTTTATCCCCCCATGCGTGGAAGTGCCCTATGCTCTCTAAGCTGTGTTTTTTAGATGTTTCAGGACACACCGTACACTTCTCCAGAGTGGCTGTTGGCGATTTACATCCCGCCCATCAGTGTAGCAAGGCTCCCATTTCTCCATGGCCTGTCCTGCATTTCTGGTTTTGACACTTTTTTCAGCATGGCCCTTTTGACCGATGGGAAGCGAGACTTCTTTGTAGCGCTGATTTGCCTTTCCAGGTTGCTTGGTTGGCCAAAAAGGGCGTATGCGTTTTTTCCTGAATATATTCAGGAAAAAACGCATACGCCCTTTTTGGCCAAGGGCATCATTGTCAACGTTTTGCCGCTTTTCATGTGCTTTAAAGGCGATTCGAATCTACCTCCTGAAATCTGTTTCCTGCAATTCTGCCTTGATTTCAAATCCTCTTCTTTGCCTTCCCTCAATATATTTGTGGATGAGAGTTATCATTTATAACTCTGCAGGTTTGTGAATTGCAGTGCCCTGAAGCTCCATTTTACAAGTCGCTTTTTTGGGAACTGGCCGCAAAAGCACAGGATGGCTTCAGGCCCTGTTCTGGTTCCGGGGGGCAGGCTGAGCCTGTGGTTAATTCTTCTTCCTGATGGGAAAATAGAGTGACCTGTGCCTGTCCCAACACCAAGAGCTAGTCTCTCATTGGTTCCCCGTCTTCCCGTTCATCCTCAGGACAAATTGCAACCTGTACGGAACAGGAGGTTAAAGGTGCTGATGCTCCAAGTAGGGAGATTGCTAGTAAAGTGGCTGGAATGGCGAACCCGAGCACAAGGAGATGAGAAATGAGGTGCGTTTTAGAAACCTTTCCCCATCACACGGTGTACCATCTTCTGGGTTTCTCATGCATGTTTTCGATGTAGGAAGATGCCCTTGAATCTGGAGATTTGGGACCCATGCGCTGGGTAGCACGCAGTATTACTTTAAAGGGTCTGCGTTTGCTCACCCAACCTCACCAAACCTCTCAGCCCCAAGAGTGTCCACCCCTATGTCTCATCCAGCTGTGGGTCTAGATATGGTCAATCCAGGTTGCATCACAGCCCCTGAACGAATTGTGTAAGAATTTCTCTCTCTTTCCCTGTCTTTGTTTCATGGGTTTTTAAAAGTAATTTATTTTTATAATGGGGTTTAGCTGCTTTTCACGGCTGTGTTTATGCCGCTTTACACCCACTTGACACACTAACAGAGAGATATCAATACATAGGTTTTAAGATTATTACTAGTCAGATATATTCTTGTGCGGTGAATCGGGCGTGTTGAGTCCAGTTCTCTGAGCAAGGAGTAGGTCTTGTCTATTACATATTGGGATTATGGAACGGTATCTGAGCTAATTTGAAACTCTTGTTTTATGTATCACCCCACCTCACCTTTCCCGTTAAGCAGCCATAGTGTGTTTTCTGCATGTGTGACTCTGTTCTGTTTTGTAATTCAGTTCAAGTGTAACGGTTTTTACATTCCCTCTATAAGTGACACCTTATGAGAAGTGTCCTTTTCTGTGTGACTTATTTCACTTAGAATCGTCTTACCTAAATCCACTCATCATGCTGCTACTAGCCTTATGACATTGATTTCATGGCTGAGTGATATTCCATTGTACATAAGGACCACAACTTTTTTATCCATTTTTCGCTTTCCTGGGATATTTAAGGTGGAATGAAGTGGAGGTCCTTGTCAACAGAGCAGCCCTAAACTTTGGGGTGCTTGTGTCTTGCTGATTTTCAATTTTCCCACTTTATCCCCCCATGCGTGGAAGTGCCCTATGCTCTCTAAGCTGTGTTTTTTAGATGTTTCAGGACACACCGTACACTTCTCCAGAGTGGCTGTTGGCGATTTACATCCCGCCCATCAGTGTAGCAAGGCTCCCATTTCTCCATGGCCTGTCCTGCATTTCTGGTTTTGACACTTTTTTCAGCATGGCCCTTTTGACCGATGGGAAGCGAGACTTCTTTGTAGCGCTGATTTGCCTTTCCAGGTTGCTTGGTTGGCCAAAAAGGGCGTATGCGTTTTTTCCTGAATATATTCAGGAAAAAACGCATACGCCCTTTTTGGCCAAGGGCATCATTGTCAACGTTTTGCCGCTTTTCATGTGCTTTAAAGGCGATTCGAATCTACCTCCTGAAATCTGTTTCCTGCAATTCTGCCTTGATTTCAAATCCTCTTCTTTGCCTTCCCTCAATATATTTGTGGACGAGAGTTATCATTTATAACTCTGCAGGTTTGTGAATTGCAGTGCCCTGAAGCTCCATTTTACAAGTCGCTTTTTTGGGAACTGGCCGCAAAAGCACAGGATGGCTTCAGGCCCTGTTCTGGTTCCGGGGGGCAGGCTGAGCCTGTGGTTAATTCTTCTTCCTGATGGGAAAATAGAGTGACCTGTGCCTGTCCCAACACCAAGAGCTAGTCTCTCATTGGTTCCCCGTCTTCCCGTTCATCCTCAGGACAAATTGCAACCTGTACGGAACAGGAGGTTAAAGGTGCTGATGCTCCAAGTAGGGAGATTGCTAGTAAAGTGGCTGGAATGGCGAACCCGAGCACAAGGAGATGAGAAATGAGGTGCGTTTTAGAAACCTTTCCCCATCACACGGTGTACCATCTTCTGGGTTTCTCATGCATGTTTTCGATGTAGGAAGATGCCCTTGAATCTGGAGATTTGGGACCCATGCGCTGGGTAGCACGCAGTATTACTTTAAAGGGTCTGCGTTTGCTCACCCAACCTCACCAAACCTCTCAGCCCCAAGAGTGTCCACCCCTATGTCTCATCCAGCTGTGGGTCTAGATATGGTCAATCCAGGTTGCATCACAGCCCCTGAACGAATTGTGTAAGAATTTCTCTCTCTTTCCCTGTCTTTGTTTCATGGGTTTTTTAAAGTAATTTATTTTTATAATGGGGTTTAGCTGCTTTTCACGGCTGTGTTTATGCCGCTTTACACCCACTTGACACACTAACAGAGAGATATCAATACATAGGTTTTAAGATTATTACTAGTCAGATATATTCTTGTGCGGTGAATCGGGCGTGTTGAGTCCAGTTCTCTGAGCAAGGAGTAGGTCTTGTCTATTACATATTGGGATTATGGAACGGTATCTGAGCTAATTTGAAACTCTCGTTTTATGGATCACCCCACCTCACCTTTCCCGTTAAGCAGCCATAGTGTGTTTTCTGCATGTGTGACTCTGTTCTGTTTTGTAATTCAGTTCAAGTGTAACGGTTTTTACATTCCCTCTATAAGTGACACCTTATGAGAAGTGTCCTTTTCTGTGTGACTTATTTCACTTAGAATCGTCTTACCTAAATCCACTCATCATGCTGCTACTAGCCTTATGACATTGATTTCATGGCTGAGTGATATTCCATTGTACATAAGGACCACAACTTTTTTATCCATTTTTCGCTTTCCTGGGATATTTAAGGTGGAATGAAGTGGAGGTCCTTGTCAACAGAGCAGCCCTAAACTTTGGGGTGCTTGTGTCTTGCTGATTTTCAATTTTCCCACTTTATCCCCCCATGCGTGGAAGTGCCCTATGCTCTCTAAGCTGTGTTTTTTAGATGTTTCAGGACACACCGTACACTTCTCCAGAGTGGCTGTTGGCGATTTACATCCCGCCCATCAGTGTAGCAAGGCTCTCATTTCTCCATGGCCTGTCCTGCATTTCTGGTTTTGACACTTTTTTCAGCATGGCCCTTTTGACCGATGGGAAGCGAGACTTCTTTGTAGCGCTGATTTGCCTTTCCAGGTTGCTTGGTTGGCCAAAAAGGGCGTATGCGTTTTTTCCTGAATATATTCAGGAAAAAACGCATACGCCCTTTTTGGCCAAGGGCATCATTGTCAACGTTTTGCCGCTTTTCATGTGCTTTAAAGGCGATTCGAATCTACCTCCTGAAATCTGTTTCCTGCAATTCTGCCTTGATTTCAAATCCTCTTCTTTACCTTCCCTCAATATATTTGTGGACGAGAGTTATCATTTATAACTCTGCAGGTTTGTGAATTGCAGTGCCCTGAAGCTCCATTTTACAAGTCGCTTTTTTGGGAACTGGCCGCAAAAGCACAGGATGGCTTCAGGCCCTGTTCTGGTTCCGGGGGGCAGGCTGAGCCTGTGGTTAATTCTTCTTCCTGATGGGAAAATAGAGTGACCTGTGCCTGTCCCAACACCAAGAGCTAGTCTCTCATTGGTTCCCCGTCTTCCCGTTCATCCTCAGGACAAATTGCAACCTGTACGGAACAGGAGGTTAAAGGTGCTGATGCTCCAAGTAGGGAGATTGCTAGTAAAGTGGCTGGAATGGCGAACCCGAGCACAAGGAGATGAGAAATGAGGTGCGTTTTAGAAACCTTTCCCCATCACACGGTGTACCATCTTCTGGGTTTCTCATGCATGTTTTCGATGTAGGAAGATGCCCTTGAATCTGGAGATTTGGGACCCATGCGCTGGGTAGCACGCAGTATTACTTTAAAGGGTCTGCGTTTGCTCACCCAACCTCACCAAACCTCTCAGCCCCAAGAGTGTCCACCCCTATGTCTCATCCAGCTGTGGGTCTAGATATGGTCAATCCAGGTTGCATCACAGCCCCTGAACGAATTGTGTAAGAATTTCTCTCTCTTTCCCTGTCTTTGTTTCATGGGTTTTTAAAAGTAATTTATTTTTATAATGGGGTTTAGCTGCTTTTCACGGCTGTGTTTATGCCGCTTTACACCCACTTGACACACTAACAGAGAGATATCAATACATAGGTTTTAAGATTATTACTAGTCAGATATATTCTTGTGCGGTGAATCGGGCGTGTTGAGTCCAGTTCTCTGAGCAAGGAGTAGGTCTTGTCTATTACATATTGGGATTATGGAACGGTATCTGAGCTAATTTGAAACTCTCGTTTTATGGATCACCCCACCTCACCTTTCCCGTTAAGCAGCCATAGTGTGTTTTCTGCATGTGTGACTCTGTTCTGTTTTGTAATTCAGTTCAAGTGTAACGGTTTTTACATTCCCTCTATAAGTGACACCTTATGAGAAGTGTCCTTTTCTGTGTGACTTATTTCACTTAGAATCGTCTTACCTAAATCCACTCATCATGCTGCTACTAGCCTTATGACATTGATTTCATGGCTGAGTGATATTCCATTGTACATAAGGACCACAACTTTTTTATCCATTTTTCGCTTTCCTGGGATATTTAAGGTGGAATGAAGTGGAGGTCCTTGTCAACAGAGCAGCCCTAAACTTTGGGGTGCTTGTGTCTTGCTGATTTTCAATTTTCCCACTTTATCCCCCCATGCGTGGAAGTGCCCTATGCTCTCTAAGCTGTGTTTTTTAGATGTTTCAGGACACACCGTACACTTCTCCAGAGTGGCTGTTGGCGATTTACATCCCGCCCATCAGTGTAGCAAGGCTCCCATTTCTCCATGGCCTGTCCTGCATTTCTGGTTTTGACACTTTTTTCAGCATGGCCCTTTTGACCGATGGGAAGCGAGACTTCTTTGTAGCGCTGATTTGCCTTTCCAGGTTGCTTGGTTGGCCAAAAAGGGCGTATGCGTTTTTTCCTGAATATATTCAGGAAAAAACGCATACGCCCTTTTTGGCCAAGGGCATCATTGTCAACGTTTTGCCGCTTTTCATGTGCTTTAAAGGCGATTCGAATCTACCTCCTGAAATCTGTTTCCTGCAATTCTGCCTTGATTTCAAATCCTCTTCTTTGCCTTCCCTCAATATATTTGTGGACGAGAGTTATCATTTATAACTCTGCAGGTTTGTGAATTGCAGTGCCCTGAAGCTCCATTTTACAAGTCGCTTTTTTGGGAACTGGCCGCAAAAGCACAGGATGGCTTCAGGCCCTGTTCTGGTTCCGGGGGGCAGGCTGAGCCTGTGGTTAATTCTTCTTCCTGATGGGAAAATAGAGTGACCTGTGCCTGTCCCAACACCAAGAGCTAGTCTCTCATTGGTTCCCCGTCTTCCCGTTCATCCTCAGGACAAATTGCAACCTGTACGGAACAGGAGGTTAAAGGTGCTGATGCTCCAAGTAGGGAGATTGCTAGTAAAGTGGCTGGAATGGCGAACCCGAGCACAAGGAGATGAGAAATGAGGTGCGTTTTAGAAACCTTTCCCCATCACACGGTGTACCATCTTCTGGGTTTCTCATGCATGTTTTCGATGTAGGAAGATGCCCTTGAATCTGGAGATTTGGGACCCATGCGCTGGGTAGCACGCAGTATTACTTTAAAGGGTCTGCGTTTGCTCACCCAACCTCACCAAACCTCTCAGCCCCAAGAGTGTCCACCCCTATGTCTCATCCAGCTGTGGGTCTAGATATGGTCAATCCAGGTTGCATCACAGCCCCTGAACGAATTGTGTAAGAATTTCTCTCTCTTTCCCTGTCTTTGTTTCATGGGTTTTTAAAAGTAATTTATTTTTATAATGGGGTTTAGCTGCTTTTCACGGCTGTGTTTATGCCGCTTTACACCCACTTGACACACTAACAGAGAGATATCAATACATAGGTTTTAAGATTATTACTAGTCAGATATATTCTTGTGCGGTGAATCGGGCGTGTTGAGTCCAGTTCTCTGAGCAAGGAGTAGGTCTTGTCTATTACATATTGGGATTATGGAACGGTATCTGAGCTAATTTGAAACTCTCGTTTTATGGATCACCCCACCTCACCTTTCCCGTTAAGCAGCCATAGTGTGTTTTCTGCATGTGTGACTCTGTTCTGTTTTGTAATTCAGTTCAAGTGTAACGGTTTTTACATTCCCTCTATAAGTGACACCTTATGAGAAGTGTCCTTTTCTGTGTGACTTATTTCACTTAGAATCGTCTTACCTAAATCCACTCATCATGCTGCTACTAGCCTTATGACATTGATTTCATGGCTGAGTGATATTCCATTGTACATAAGGACCACAACTTTTTTATCCATTTTTCGCTTTCCTGGGATATTTAAGGTGGAATGAAGTGGAGGTCCTTGTCAACAGAGCAGCCCTAAACTTTGGGGTGCTTGTGTCTTGCTGATTTTCAATTTTCCCACTTTATCCCCCCATGCGTGGAAGTGCCCTATGCTCTCTAAGCTGTGTTTTTTAGATGTTTCAGGACACACCGTACACTTCTCCAGAGTGGCTGTTGGCGATTTACATCCCGCCCATCAGTGTAGCAAGGCTCCCATTTCTCCATGGCCTGTCCTGCATTTCTGGTTTTGACACTTTTTTCAGCATGGCCCTTTTGACCGATGGGAAGCGAGACTTCTTTGTAGCGCTGATTTGCCTTTCCAGGTTGCTTGGTTGGCCAAAAAGGGCGTATGCGTTTTTTCCTGAATATATTCAGGAAAAAACGCATACGCCCTTTTTGGCCAAGGGCATCATTGTCAACGTTTTGCCGCTTTTCATGTGCTTTAAAGGCGATTCGAATCTACCTCCTGAAATCTGTTTCCTGCAATTCTGCCTTGATTTCAAATCCTCTTCTTTGCCTTCCCTCAATATATTTGTGGACGAGAGTTATCATTTATAACTCTGCAGGTTTGTGAATTGCAGTGCCCTGAAGCTCCATTTTACAAGTCGCTTTTTTGGGAACTGGCCGCAAAAGCACAGGATGGCTTCAGGCCCTGTTCTGGTTCCGGGGGGCAGGCTGAGCCTGTGGTTAATTCTTCTTCCTGATGGGAAAATAGAGTGACCTGTGCCTGTCCCAACACCAAGAGCTAGTCTCTCATTGGTTCCCCGTCTTCCCGTTCATCCTCAGGACAAATTGCAACCTGTACGGAACAGGAGGTTAAAGGTGCTGATGCTCCAAGTAGGGAGATTGCTAGTAAAGTGGCTGGAATGGCGAACCCGAGCACAAGGAGATGAGAAATGAGGTGCGTTTTAGAAACCTTTCCCCATCACACGGTGTACCATCTTCTGGGTTTCTCATGCATGTTTTCGATGTAGGAAGATGCCCTTGAATCTGGAGATTTGGGACCCATGCGCTGGGTAGCACGCAGTATTACTTTAAAGGGTCTGCGTTTGCTCACCCAACCTCACCAAACCTCTCAGCCCCAAGAGTGTCCACCCCTATGTCTCATCCAGCTGTGGGTCTAGATATGGTCAATCCAGGTTGCATCACAGCCCCTGAACGAATTGTGTAAGAATTTCTCTCTCTTTCCCTGTCTTTGTTTCATGGGTTTTTAAAAGTAATTTATTTTTATAATGGGGTTTAGCTGCTTTTCACGGCTGTGTTTATGCCGCTTTACACCCACTTGACACACTAACAGAGAGATATCAATACATAGGTTTTAAGATTATTACTAGTCAGATATATTCTTGTGCGGTGAATCGGGCGTGTTGAGTCCAGTTCTCTGAGCAAGGAGTAGGTCTTGTCTATTACATATTGGGATTATGGAACGGTATCTGAGCTAATTTGAAACTCTCGTTTTATGGATCACCCCACCTCACCTTTCCCGTTAAGCAGCCATAGTGTGTTTTCTGCATGTGTGACTCTGTTCTGTTTTGTAATTCAGTTCAAGTGTAACGGTTTTTACATTCCCTCTATAAGTGACACCTTATGAGAAGTGTCCTTTTCTGTGTGACTTATTTCACTTAGAATCGTCTTACCTAAATCCACTCATCATGCTGCTACTAGCCTTATGACATTGATTTCATGGCTGAGTGATATTCCATTGTACATAAGGACCACAACTTTTTTATCCATTTTTCGCTTTCCTGGGATATTTAAGGTGGAATGAAGTGGAGGTCCTTGTCAACAGAGCAGCCCTAAACTTTGGGGTGCTTGTGTCTTGCTGATTTTCAATTTTCCCACTTTATCCCCCCATGCGTGGAAGTGCCCTATGCTCTCTAAGCTGTGTTTTTTAGATGTTTCAGGACACACCGTACACTTCTCCAGAGTGGCTGTTGGCGATTTACATCCCGCCCATCAGTGTAGCAAGGCTCCCATTTCTCCATGGCCTGTCCTGCATTTCTGGTTTTGACACTTTTTTCAGCATGGCCCTTTTGACCGATGGGAAGCGAGACTTCTTTGTAGCGCTGATTTGCCTTTCCAGGTTGCTTGGTTGGCCAAAAAGGGCGTATGCGTTTTTTCCTGAATATATTCAGGAAAAAACGCATACGCCCTTTTTGGCCAAGGGCATCATTGTCAACGTTTTGCCGCTTTTCATGTGCTTTAAAGGCGATTCGAATCTACCTCCTGAAATCTGTTTCCTGCAATTCTGCCTTGATTTCAAATCCTCTTCTTTGCCTTCCCTCAATATATTTGTGGACGAGAGTTATCATTTATAACTCTGCAGGTTTGTGAATTGCAGTGCCCTGAAGCTCCATTTTACAAGTCGCTTTTTTGGGAACTGGCCGCAAAAGCACAGGATGGCTTCAGGCCCTGTTCTGGTTCCGGGGGGCAGGCTGAGCCTGTGGTTAATTCTTCTTCCTGATGGGAAAATAGAGTGACCTGTGCCTGTCCCAACACCAAGAGCTAGTCTCTCATTGGTTCCCCGTCTTCCCGTTCATCCTCAGGACAAATTGCAACCTGTACGGAACAGGAGGTTAAAGGTGCTGATGCTCCAAGTAGGGAGATTGCTAGTAAAGTGGCTGGAATGGCGAACCCGAGCACAAGGAGATGAGAAATGAGGTGCGTTTTAGAAACCTTTCCCCATCACACGGTGTACCATCTTCTGGGTTTCTCATGCATGTTTTCGATGTAGGAAGATGCCCTTGAATCTGGAGATTTGGGACCCATGCGCTGGGTAGCACGCAGTATTACTTTAAAGGGTCTGCGTTTGCTCACCCAACCTCACCAAACCTCTCAGCCCCAAGAGTGTCCACCCCTATGTCTCATCCAGCTGTGGGTCTAGATATGGTCAATCCAGGTTGCATCACAGCCCCTGAACGAATTGTGTAAGAATTTCTCTCTCTTTCCCTGTCTTTGTTTCATGGGTTTTTAAAAGTAATTTATTTTTATAATGGGGTTTAGCTGCTTTTCACGGCTGTGTTTATGCCGCTTTACACCCACTTGACACACTAACAGAGAGATATCAATACATAGGTTTTAAGATTATTACTAGTCAGATATATTCTTGTGCGGTGAATCGGGCGTGTTGAGTCCAGTTCTCTGAGCAAGGAGTAGGTCTTGTCTATTACATATTGGGATTATGGAACGGTATCTGAGCTAATTTGAAACTCTTGTTTTATGTATCACCCCACCTCACCTTTCCCGTTAAGCAGCCATAGTGTGTTTTCTGCATGTGTGACTCTGTTCTGTTTTGTAATTCAGTTCAAGTGTAACGGTTTTTACATTCCCTCTATAAGTGACACCTTATGAGAAGTGTCCTTTTCTGTGTGACTTATTTCACTTAGAATCGTCTTACCTAAATCCACTCATCATGCTGCTACTAGCCTTATGACATTGATTTCATGGCTGAGTGATATTCCATTGTACATAAGGACCACAACTTTTTTATCCATTTTTCGCTTTCCTGGGATATTTAAGGTGGAATGAAGTGGAGGTCCTTGTCAACAGAGCAGCCCTAAACTTTGGGGTGCTTGTGTCTTGCTGATTTTCAATTTTCCCACTTTATCCCCCCATGCGTGGAAGTGCCCTATGCTCTCTAAGCTGTGTTTTTTAGATGTTTCAGGACACACCGTACACTTCTCCAGAGTGGCTGTTGGCGATTTACATCCCGCCCATCAGTGTAGCAAGGCTCCCATTTCTCCATGGCCTGTCCTGCATTTCTGGTTTTGACACTTTTTTCAGCATGGCCCTTTTGACCGATGGGAAGCGAGACTTCTTTGTAGCGCTGATTTGCCTTTCCAGGTTGCTTGGTTGGCCAAAAAGGGCGTATGCGTTTTTTCCTGAATATATTCAGGAAAAAACGCATACGCCCTTTTTGGCCAAGGGCATCATTGTCAACGTTTTGCCGCTTTTCATGTGCTTTAAAGGCGATTCGAATCTACCTCCTGAAATCTGTTTCCTGCAATTCTGCCTTGATTTCAAATCCTCTTCTTTGCCTTCCCTCAATATATTTGTGGACGAGAGTTATCATTTATAACTCTGCAGGTTTGTGAATTGCAGTGCCCTGAAGCTCCATTTTACAAGTCGCTTTTTTGGGAACTGGCCGCAAAAGCACAGGATGGCTTCAGGCCCTGTTCTGGTTCCGGGGGGCAGGCTGAGCCTGTGGTTAATTCTTCTTCCTGATGGGAAAATAGAGTGACCTGTGCCTGTCCCAACACCAAGAGCTAGTCTCTCATTGGTTCCCCGTCTTCCCGTTCATCCTCAGGACAAATTGCAACCTGTACGGAACAGGAGGTTAAAGGTGCTGATGCTCCAAGTAGGGAGATTGCTAGTAAAGTGGCTGGAATGGCGAACCCGAGCACAAGGAGATGAGAAATGAGGTGCGTTTTAGAAACCTTTCCCCATCACACGGTGTACCATCTTCTGGGTTTCTCATGCATGTTTTCGATGTAGGAAGATGCCCTTGAATCTGGAGATTTGGGACCCATGCGCTGGGTAGCACGCAGTATTACTTTAAAGGGTCTGCGTTTGCTCACCCAACCTCACCAAACCTCTCAGCCCCAAGAGTGTCCACCCCTATGTCTCATCCAGCTGTGGGTCTAGATATGGTCAATCCAGGTTGCATCACAGCCCCTGAACGAATTGTGTAAGAATTTCTCTCTCTTTCCCTGTCTTTGTTTCATGGGTTTTTAAAAGTAATTTATTTTTATAATGGGGTTTAGCTGCTTTTCACGGCTGTGTTTATGCCGCTTTACACCCACTTGACACACTAACAGAGAGATATCAATACATAGGTTTTAAGATTATTACTAGTCAGATATATTCTTGTGCGGTGAATCGGGCGTGTTGAGTCCAGTTCTCTGAGCAAGGAGTAGGTCTTGTCTATTACATATTGGGATTATGGAACGGTATCTGAGCTAATTTGAAACTCTCGTTTTATGGATCACCCCACCTCACCTTTCCCGTTAAGCAGCCATAGTGTGTTTTCTGCATGTGTGACTCTGTTCTGTTTTGTAATTCAGTTCAAGTGTAACGGTTTTTACATTCCCTCTATAAGTGACACCTTATGAGAAGTGTCCTTTTCTGTGTGACTTATTTCACTTAGAATCGTCTTA
The DNA here is from genome assembly GCF_965194825.1 of Balaenoptera physalus. Taxonomy (NCBI): domain Eukaryota; kingdom Metazoa; phylum Chordata; class Mammalia; order Artiodactyla; family Balaenopteridae; genus Balaenoptera; species Balaenoptera physalus. Next base: position 199,319 of record NW_028126232.1, read on the forward strand.
CCTAAATCCACTCATCATGCTGCTACTAGCCTTATGACATTGATTTCATGGCTGAGTGATATTCCATTGTACATAAGGACCACAACTTTTTTATCCATTTTTCGCTTTCCTGGGATATTTAAGGTGGAATGAAGTGGAGGTCCTTGTCAACAGAGCAGCCCTAAACTTTGGGGTGCTTGTGTCTTGCTGATTTTCAATTTTCCCACTTTATCCCCCCATGCGTGGAAGTGCCCTATGCTCTCTAAGCTGTGTTTTTTAGATGTTTCAGGACACACCGTACACTTCTCCAGAGTGGCTGTTGGCGATTTACATCCCGCCCATCAGTGTAGCAAGGCTCCCATTTCTCCATGGCCTGTCCTGCATTTCTGGTTTTGACACTTTTTTCAGCATGGCCCTTTTGACCGATGGGAAGCGAGACTTCTTTGTAGCGCTGATTTGCCTTTCCAGGTTGCTTGGTTGGCCAAAAAGGGCGTATGCGTTTTTTCCTGAATATATTCAGGAAAAAACGCATACGCCCTTTTTGGCCAAGGGCATCATTGTCAACGTTTTGCCGCTTTTCATGTGCTTTAAAGGCGATTCGAATCTACCTCCTGAAATCTGTTTCCTGCAATTCTGCCTTGATTTCAAATCCTCTTCTTTGCCTTCCCTCAATATATTTGTGGACGAGAGTTATCATTTATAACTCTGCAGGTTTGTGAATTGCAGTGCCCTGAAGCTCCATTTTACAAGTCGCTTTTTTGGGAACTGGCCGCAAAAGCACAGGATGGCTTCAGGCCCTGTTCTGGTTCCGGGGGGCAGGCTGAGCCTGTGGTTAATTCTTCTTCCTGATGGGAAAATAGAGTGACCTGTGCCTGTCCCAACACCAAGAGCTAGTCTCTCATTGGTTCCCCGTCTTCCCGTTCATCCTCAGGACAAATTGCAACCTGTACGGAACAGGAGGTTAAAGGTGCTGATGCTCCAAGTAGGGAGATTGCTAGTAAAGTGGCTGGAATGGCGAACCCGAGCACAAGGAGATGAGAAATGAGGTGCGTTTTAGAAACCTTTCCCCATCACACGGTGTACCATCTTCTGGGTTTCTCATGCATGTTTTCGATGTAGGAAGATGCCCTTGAATCTGGAGATTTGGGACCCATGCGCTGGGTAGCACGCAGTATTACTTTAAAGGGTCTGCGTTTGCTCACCCAACCTCACCAAACCTCTCAGCCCCAAGAGTGTCCACCCCTATGTCTCATCCAGCTGTGGGTCTAGATATGGTCAATCCAGGTTGCATCACAGCCCCTGAACGAATTGTGTAAGAATTTCTCTCTCTTTCCCTGTCTTTGTTTCATGGGTTTTTAAAAGTAATTTATTTTTATAATGGGGTTTAGCTGCTTTTCACGGCTGTGTTTATGCCGCTTTACACCCACTTGACACACTAACAGAGAGATATCAATACATAGGTTTTAAGATTATTACTAGTCAGATATATTCTTGTGCGGTGAATCGGGCGTGTTGAGTCCAGTTCTCTGAGCAAGGAGTAGGTCTTGTCTATTACATATTGGGATTATGGAACGGTATCTGAGCTAATTTGAAACTCTTGTTTTATGTATCACCCCACCTCACCTTTCCCGTTAAGCAGCCATAGTGTGTTTTCTGCATGTGTGACTCTGTTCTGTTTTGTAATTCAGTTCAAGTGTAACGGTTTTTACATTCCCTCTATAAGTGACACCTTATGAGAAGTGTCCTTTTCTGTGTGACTTATTTCACTTAGAATCGTCTTACCTAAATCCACTCATCATGCTGCTACTAGCCTTATGACATTGATTTCATGGCTGAGTGATATTCCATTGTACATAAGGACCACAACTTTTTTATCCATTTTTCGCTTTCCTGGGATATTTAAGGTGGAATGAAGTGGAGGTCCTTGTCAACAGAGCAGCCCTAAACTTTGGGGTGCTTGTGTCTTGCTGATTTTCAATTTTCCCACTTTATCCCCCCATGCGTGGAAGTGCCCTATGCTCTCTAAGCTGTGTTTTTTAGATGTTTCAGGACACACCGTACACTTCTCCAGAGTGGCTGTTGGCGATTTACATCCCGCCCATCAGTGTAGCAAGGCTCCCATTTCTCCATGGCCTGTCCTGCATTTCTGGTTTTGACACTTTTTTCAGCATGGCCCTTTTGACCGATGGGAAGCGAGACTTCTTTGTAGCGCTGATTTGCCTTTCCAGGTTGCTTGGTTGGCCAAAAAGGGCGTATGCGTTTTTTCCTGAATATATTCAGGAAAAAACGCATACGCCCTTTTTGGCCAAGGGCATCATTGTCAACGTTTTGCCGCTTTTCATGTGCTTTAAAGGCGATTCGAATCTACCTCCTGAAATCTGTTTCCTGCAATTCTGCCTTGATTTCAAATCCTCTTCTTTGCCTTCCCTCAATATATTTGTGGACGAGAGTTATCATTTATAACTCTGCAGGTTTGTGAATTGCAGTGCCCTGAAGCTCCATTTTACAAGTCGCTTTTTTGGGAACTGGCCGCAAAAGCACAGGATGGCTTCAGGCCCTGTTCTGGTTCCGGGGGGCAGGCTGAGCCTGTGGTTAATTCTTCTTCCTGATGGGAAAATAGAGTGACCTGTGCCTGTCCCAACACCAAGAGCTAGTCTCTCATTGGTTCCCCGTCTTCCCGTTCATCCTCAGGACAAATTGCAACCTGTACGGAACAGGAGGTTAAAGGTGCTGATGCTCCAAGTAGGGAGATTGCTAGTAAAGTGGCTGGAATGGCGAACCCGAGCACAAGGAGATGAGAAATGAGGTGCGTTTTAGAAACCTTTCCCCATCACACGGTGTACCATCTTCTGGGTTTCTCATGCATGTTTTCGATGTAGGAAGATGCCCTTGAATCTGGAGATTTGGGACCCATGCGCTGGGTAGCACGCAGTATTACTTTAAAGGGTCTGCGTTTGCTCACCCAACCTCACCAAACCTCTCAGCCCCAAGAGTGTCCACCCCTATGTCTCATCCAGCTGTGGGTCTAGATATGGTCAATCCAGGTTGCATCACAGCCCCTGAACGAATTGTGTAAGAATTTCTCTCTCTTTCCCTGTCTTTGTTTCATGGGTTTTTAAAAGTAATTTATTTTTATAATGGGGTTTAGCTGCTTTTCACGGCTGTGTTTATGCCGCTTTACACCCACTTGACACACTAACAGAGAGATATCAATACATAGGTTTTAAGATTATTACTAGTCAGATATATTCTTGTGCGGTGAATCGGGCGTGTTGAGTCCAGTTCTCTGAGCAAGGAGTAGGTCTTGTCTATTACATATTGGGATTATGGAACGGTATCTGAGCTAATTTGAAACTCTCGTTTTATGGATCACCCCACCTCACCTTTCCCGTTAAGCAGCCATAGTGTGTTTTCTGCATGTGTGACTCTGTTCTGTTTTGTAATTCAGTTCAAGTGTAACGGTTTTTACATTCCCTCTATAAGTGACACCTTATGAGAAGTGTCCTTTTCTGTGTGACTTATTTCACTTAGAATCGTCTTACCTAAATCCACTCATCATGCTGCTACTAGCCTTATGACATTGATTTCATGGCTGAGTGATATTCCATTGTACATAAGGACCACAACTTTTTTATCCATTTTTCGCTTTCCTGGGATATTTAAGGTGGAATGAAGTGGAGGTCCTTGTCAACAGAGCAGCCCTAAACTTTGGGGTGCTTGTGTCTTGCTGATTTTCAATTTTCCCACTTTATCCCCCCATGCGTGGAAGTGCCCTATGCTCTCTAAGCTGTGTTTTTTAGATGTTTCAGGACACACCGTACACTTCTCCAGAGTGGCTGTTGGCGATTTACATCCCGCCCATCAGTGTAGCAAGGCTCCCATTTCTCCATGGCCTGTCCTGCATTTCTGGTTTTGACACTTTTTTCAGCATGGCCCTTTTGACCGATGGGAAGCGAGACTTCTTTGTAGCGCTGATTTGCCTTTCCAGGTTGCTTGGTTGGCCAAAAAGGGCGTATGCGTTTTTTCCTGAATATATTCAGGAAAAAACGCATACGCCCTTTTTGGCCAAGGGCATCATTGTCAACGTTTTGCCGCTTTTCATGTGCTTTAAAGGCGATTCGAATCTACCTCCTGAAATCTGTTTCCTGCAATTCTGCCTTGATTTCAAATCCTCTTCTTTGCCTTCCCTCAATATATTTGTGGACGAGAGTTATCATTTATAACTCTGCAGGTTTGTGAATTGCAGTGCCCTGAAGCTCCATTTTACAAGTCGCTTTTTTGGGAACTGGCCGCAAAAGCACAGGATGGCTTCAGGCCCTGTTCTGGTTCCGGGGGGCAGGCTGAGCCTGTGGTTAATTCTTCTTCCTGATGGGAAAATAGAGTGACCTGTGCCTGTCCCAACACCAAGAGCTAGTCTCTCATTGGTTCCCCGTCTTCCCGTTCATCCTCAGGACAAATTGCAACCTGTACGGAACAGGAGGTTAAAGGTGCTGATGCTCCAAGTAGGGAGATTGCTAGTAAAGTGGCTGGAATGGCGAACCCGAGCACAAGGAGATGAGAAATGAGGTGCGTTTTAGAAACCTTTCCCCATCACACGGTGTACCATCTTCTGGGTTTCTCATGCATGTTTTCGATGTAGGAAGATGCCCTTGAATCTGGAGATTTGGGACCCATGCGCTGGGTAGCACGCAGTATTACTTTAAAGGGTCTGCGTTTGCTCACCCAACCTCACCAAACCTCTCAGCCCCAAGAGTGTCCACCCCTATGTCTCATCCAGCTGTGGGTCTAGATATGGTCAATCCAGGTTGCATCACAGCCCCTGAACGAATTGTGTAAGAATTTCTCTCTCTTTCCCTGTCTTTGTTTCATGGGTTTTTTAAAGTAATTTATTTTTATAATGGGGTTTAGCTGCTTTTCACGGCTGTGTTTATGCCGCTTTACACCCACTTGACACACTAACAGAGAGATATCAATACATAGGTTTTAAGATTATTACTAGTCAGATATATTCTTGTGCGGTGAATCGGGCGTGTTGAGTCCAGTTCTCTGAGCAAGGAGTAGGTCTTGTCTATTACATATTGGGATTATGGAACGGTATCTTAGCTAATTTGAAACTCTCGTTTTATGGATCACCCCACCTCACCTTTCCCGTTAAGCAGCCATAGTGTGTTTTCTGCATGTGTGACTCTGTTCTGTTTTGTAATTCAGTTCAAGTGTAACGGTTTTTACATTCCCTCTATAAGTGACACCTTATGAGAAGTGTCCTTTTCTGTGTGACTTATTTCACTTAGAATCGTCTTACCTAAATCCACTCATCATGCTGCTACTAGCCTTATGACATTGATTTCATGGCTGAGTGATATTCCATTGTACATAAGGACCACAACTTTTTTATCCATTTTTCGCTTTCCTGGGATATTTAAGGTGGAATGAAGTGGAGGTCCTTGTCAACAGAGCAGCCCTAAACTTTGGGGTGCTTGTGTCTTGCTGATTTTCAATTTTCCCACTTTATCCCCCCATGCGTGGAAGTGCCCTATGCTCTCTAAGCTGTGTTTTTTAGATGTTTCAGGACACACCGTACACTTCTCCAGAGTGGCTGTTGGCGATTTACATCCCGCCCATCAGTGTAGCAAGGCTCTCATTTCTCCATGGCCTGTCCTGCATTTCTGGTTTTGACACTTTTTTCAGCATGGCCCTTTTGACCGATGGGAAGCGAGACTTCTTTGTAGCGCTGATTTGCCTTTCCAGGTTGCTTGGTTGGCCAAAAAGGGCGTATGCGTTTTTTCCTGAATATATTCAGGAAAAAACGCATACGCCCTTTTTGGCCAAGGGCATCATTGTCAACGTTTTGCCGCTTTTCATGTGCTTTAAAGGCGATTCGAATCTACCTCCTGAAATCTGTTTCCTGCAATTCTGCCTTGATTTCAAATCCTCTTCTTTGCCTTCCCTCAATATATTTGTGGACGAGAGTTATCATTTATAACTCTGCAGGTTTGTGAATTGCAGTGCCCTGAAGCTCCATTTTACAAGTCGCTTTTTTGGGAACTGGCCGCAAAAGCACAGGATGGCTTCAGGCCCTGTTCTGGTTCCGGGGGGCAGGCTGAGCCTGTGGTTAATTCTTCTTCCTGATGGGAAAATAGAGTGACCTGTGCCTGTCCCAACACCAAGAGCTAGTCTCTCATTGGTTCCCCGTCTTCCCGTTCATCCTCAGGACAAATTGCAACCTGTACGGAACAGGAGGTTAAAGGTGCTGATGCTCCAAGTAGGGAGATTGCTAGTAAAGTGGCTGGAATGGCGAACCCGAGCACAAGGAGATGAGAAATGAGGTGCGTTTTAGAAACCTTTCCCCATCACACGGTGTACCATCTTCTGGGTTTCTCATGCATGTTTTCGATGTAGGAAGATGCCCTTGAATCTGGAGATTTGGGACCCATGCGCTGGGTAGCACGCAGTATTACTTTAAAGGGTCTGCGTTTGCTCACCCAACCTCACCAAACCTCTCAGCCCCAAGAGTGTCCACCCCTATGTCTCATCCAGCTGTGGGTCTAGATATGGTCAATCCAGGTTGCATCACAGCCCCTGAACGAATTGTGTAAGAATTTCTCTCTCTTTCCCTGTCTTTGTTTCATGGGTTTTTAAAAGTAATTTATTTTTATAATGGGGTTTAGCTGCTTTTCACGGCTGTGTTTATGCCGCTTTACACCCACTTGACACACTAACAGAGAGATATCAATACATAGGTTTTAAGATTATTACTAGTCAGATATATTCTTGTGCGGTGAATCGGGCGTGTTGAGTCCAGTTCTCTGAGCAAGGAGTAGGTCTTGTCTATTACATATTGGGATTATGGAACGGTATCTGAGCTAATTTGAAACTCTCGTTTTATGGATCACCCCACCTCACCTTTCCCGTTAAGCAGCCATAGTGTGTTTTCTGCATGTGTGACTCTGTTCTGTTTTGTAATTCAGTTCAAGTGTAACGGTTTTTACATTCCCTCTATAAGTGACACCTTATGAGAAGTGTCCTTTTCTGTGTGACTTATTTCACTTAGAATCGTCTTACCTAAATCCACTCATCATGCTGCTACTAGCCTTATGACATTGATTTCATGGCTGAGTGATATTCCATTGTACATAAGGACCACAACTTTTTTATCCATTTTTCGCTTTCCTGGGATATTTAAGGTGGAATGAAGTGGAGGTCCTTGTCAACAGAGCAGCCCTAAACTTTGGGGTGCTTGTGTCTTGCTGATTTTCAATTTTCCCACTTTATCCCCCCATGCGTGGAAGTGCCCTATGCTCTCTAAGCTGTGTTTTTTAGATGTTTCAGGACACACCGTACACTTCTCCAGAGTGGCTGTTGGCGATTTACATCCCGCCCATCAGTGTAGCAAGGCTCCCATTTCTCCATGGCCTGTCCTGCATTTCTGGTTTTGACACTTTTTTCAGCATGGCCCTTTTGACCGATGGGAAGCGAGACTTCTTTGTAGCGCTGATTTGCCTTTCCAGGTTGCTTGGTTGGCCAAAAAGGGCGTATGCGTTTTTTCCTGAATATATTCAGGAAAAAACGCATACGCCCTTTTTGGCCAAGGGCATCATTGTCAACGTTTTGCCGCTTTTCATGTGCTTTAAAGGCGATTCGAATCTACCTCCTGAAATCTGTTTCCTGCAATTCTGCCTTGATTTCAAATCCTCTTCTTTGCCTTCCCTCAATATATTTGTGGACGAGAGTTATCATTTATAACTCTGCAGGTTTGTGAATTGCAGTGCCCTGAAGCTCCATTTTACAAGTCGCTTTTTTGGGAACTGGCCGCAAAAGCACAGGATGGCTTCAGGCCCTGTTCTGGTTCCGGGGGGCAGGCTGAGCCTGTGGTTAATTCTTCTTCCTGATGGGAAAATAGAGTGACCTGTGCCTGTCCCAACACCAAGAGCTAGTCTCTCATTGGTTCCCCGTCTTCCCGTTCATCCTCAGGACAAATTGCAACCTGTACGGAACAGGAGGTTAAAGGTGCTGATGCTCCAAGTAGGGAGATTGCTAGTAAAGTGGCTGGAATGGCGAACCCGAGCACAAGGAGATGAGAAATGAGGTGCGTTTTAGAAACCTTTCCCCATCACACGGTGTACCATCTTCTGGGTTTCTCATGCATGTTTTCGATGTAGGAAGATGCCCTTGAATCTGGAGATTTGGGACCCATGCGCTGGGTAGCACGCAGTATTACTTTAAAGGGTCTGCGTTTGCTCACCCAACCTCACCAAACCTCTCAGCCCCAAGAGTGTCCACCCCTATGTCTCATCCAGCTGTGGGTCTAGATATGGTCAATCCAGGTTGCATCACAGCCCCTGAACGAATTGTGTAAGAATTTCTCTCTCTTTCCCTGTCTTTGTTTCATGGGTTTTTTAAAGTAATTTATTTTTATAATGGGGTTTAGCTGCTTTTCACGGCTGTGTTTATGCCGCTTTACACCCACTTGACACACTAACAGAGAGATATCAATACATAGGTTTTAAGATTATTACTAGTCAGATATATTCTTGTGCGGTGAATCGGGCGTGTTGAGTCCAGTTCTCTGAGCAAGGAGTAGGTCTTGTCTATTACATATTGGGATTATGGAACGGTATCTGAGCTAATTTGAAACTCTCGTTTTATGGATCACCCCACCTCACCTTTCCCGTTAAGCAGCCATAGTGTGTTTTCTGCATGTGTGACTCTGTTCTGTTTTGTAATTCAGTTCAAGTGTAACGGTTTTTACATTCCCTCTATAAGTGACACCTTATGAGAAGTGTCCTTTTCTGTGTGACTTATTTCACTTAGAATCGTCTTACCTAAATCCACTCATCATGCTGCTACTAGCCTTATGACATTGATTTCATGGCTGAGTGATATTCCATTGTACATAAGGACCACAACTTTTTTATCCATTTTTCGCTTTCCTGGGATATTTAAGGTGGAATGAAGTGGAGGTCCTTGTCAACAGAGCAGCCCTAAACTTTGGGGTGCTTGTGTCTTGCTGATTTTCAATTTTCCCACTTTATCCCCCCATGCGTGGAAGTGCCCTATGCTCTCTAAGCTGTGTTTTTTAGATGTTTCAGGACACACCGTACACTTCTCCAGAGTGGCTGTTGGCGATTTACATCCCGCCCATCAGTGTAGCAAGGCTCTCATTTCTCCATGGCCTGTCCTGCATTTCTGGTTTTGACACTTTTTTCAGCATGGCCCTTTTGACCGATGGGAAGCGAGACTTCTTTGTAGCGCTGATTTGCCTTTCCAGGTTGCTTGGTTGGCCAAAAAGGGCGTATGCGTTTTTTCCTGAATATATTCAGGAAAAAACGCATACGCCCTTTTTGGCCAAGGGCATCATTGTCAACGTTTTGCCGCTTTTCATGTGCTTTAAAGGCGATTCGAATCTACCTCCTGAAATCTGTTTCCTGCAATTCTGCCTTGATTTCAAATCCTCTTCTTTGCCTTCCCTCAATATATTTGTGGACGAGAGTTATCATTTATAACTCTGCAGGTTTGTGAATTGCAGTGCCCTGAAGCTCCATTTTACAAGTCGCTTTTTTGGGAACTGGCCGCAAAAGCACAGGATGGCTTCAGGCCCTGTTCTGGTTCCGGGGGGCAGGCTGAGCCTGTGGTTAATTCTTCTTCCTGATGGGAAAATAGAGTGACCTGTGCCTGTCCCAACACCAAGAGCTAGTCTCTCATTGGTTCCCCGTCTTCCCGTTCATCCTCAGGACAAATTGCAACCTGTACGGAACAGGAGGTTAAAGGTGCTGATGCTCCAAGTAGGGAGATTGCTAGTAAAGTGGCTGGAATGGCGAACCCGAGCACAAGGAGATGAGAAATGAGGTGCGTTTTAGAAACCTTTCCCCATCACACGGTGTACCATCTTCTGGGTTTCTCATGCATGTTTTCGATGTAGGAAGATGCCCTTGAATCTGGAGATTTGGGACCCATGCGCTGGGTAGCACGCAGTATTACTTTAAAGGGTCTGCGTTTGCTCACCCAACCTCACCAAACCTCTCAGCCCCAAGAGTGTCCACCCCTATGTCTCATCCAGCTGTGGGTCTAGATATGGTCAATCCAGGTTGCATCACAGCCCCTGAACGAATTGTGTAAGAATTTCTCTCTCTTTCCCTGTCTTTGTTTCATGGGTTTTTAAAAGTAATTTATTTTTATAATGGGGTTTAGCTGCTTTTCACGGCTGTGTTTATGCCGCTTTACACCCACTTGACACACTAACAGAGAGATATCAATACATAGGTTTTAAGATTATTACTAGTCAGATATATTCTTGTGCGGTGAATCGGGCGTGTTGAGTCCAGTTCTCTGAGCAAGGAGTAGGTCTTGTCTATTACATATTGGGATTATGGAACGGTATCTGAGCTAATTTGAAACTCTCGTTTTATGGATCACCCCACCTCACCTTTCCCGTTAAGCAGCCATAGTGTGTTTTCTGCATGTGTGACTCTGTTCTGTTTTGTAATTCAGTTCAAGTGTAACGGTTTTTACATTCCCTCTATAAGTGACACCTTATGAGAAGTGTCCTTTTCTGTGTGACTTATTTCACTTAGAATCGTCTTACCTAAATCCACTCATCATGCTGCTACTAGCCTTATGACATTGATTTCATGGCTGAGTGATATTCCATTGTACATAAGGACCACAACTTTTTTATCCATTTTTCGCTTTCCTGGGATATTTAAGGTGGAATGAAGTGGAGGTCCTTGTCAACAGAGCAGCCCTAAACTTTGGGGTGCTTGTGTCTTGCTGATTTTCAATTTTCCCACTTTATCCCCCCATGCGTGGAAGTGCCCTATGCTCTCTAAGCTGTGTTTTTTAGATGTTTCAGGACACACCGTACACTTCTCCAGAGTGGCTGTTGGCGATTTACATCCCGCCCATCAGTGTAGCAAGGCTCCCATTTCTCCATGGCCTGTCCTGCATTTCTGGTTTTGACACTTTTTTCAGCATGGCCCTTTTGACCGATGGGAAGCGAGACTTCTTTGTAGCGCTGATTTGCCTTTCCAGGTTGCTTGGTTGGCCAAAAAGGGCGTATGCGTTTTTTCCTGAATATATTCAGGAAAAAACGCATACGCCCTTTTTGGCCAAGGGCATCATTGTCAACGTTTTGCCGCTTTTCATGTGCTTTAAAGGCGATTCGAATCTACCTCCTGAAATCTGTTTCCTGCAATTCTGCCTTGATTTCAAATCCTCTTCTTTGCCTTCCCTCAATATATTTGTGGACGAGAGTTATCATTTATAACTCTGCAGGTTTGTGAATTGCAGTGCCCTGAAGCTCCATTTTACAAGTCGCTTTTTTGGGAACTGGCCGCAAAAGCACAGGATGGCTTCAGGCCCTGTTCTGGTTCCGGGGGGCAGGCTGAGCCTGTGGTTAATTCTTCTTCCTGATGGGAAAATAGAGTGACCTGTGCCTGTCCCAACACCAAGAGCTAGTCTCTCATTGGTTCCCCGTCTTCCCGTTCATCCTCAGGACAAATTGCAACCTGTACGGAACAGGAGGTTAAAGGTGCTGATGCTCCAAGTAGGGAGATTGCTAGTAAAGTGGCTGGAATGGCGAACCCGAGCACAAGGAGATGAGAAATGAGGTGCGTTTTAGAAACCTTTCCCCATCACACGGTGTACCATCTTCTGGGTTTCTCATGCATGTTTTCGATGTAGGAAGATGCCCTTGAATCTGGAGATTTGGGACCCATGCGCTGGGTAGCACGCAGTATTACTTTAAAGGGTCTGCGTTTGCTCACCCAACCTCACCAAACCTCTCAGCCCCAAGAGTGTCCACCCCTATGTCTCATCCAGCTGTGGGTCTAGATATGGTCAATCCAGGTTGCATCACAGCCCCTGAACGAATTGTGTAAGAATTTCTCTCTCTTTCCCTGTCTTTGTTTCATGGGTTTTTAAAAGTAATTTATTTTTATAATGGGGTTTAGCTGCTTTTCACGGCTGTGTTTATGCCGCTTTACACCCACTTGACACACTAACAGAGAGATATCAATACATAGGTTTTAAGATTATTACTAGTCAGATATATTCTTGTGCGGTGAATCGGGCGTGTTGAGTCCAGTTCTCTGAGCAAGGAGTAGGTCTTGTCTATTACATATTGGGATTATGGAACGGTATCTGAGCTAATTTGAAACTCTCGTTTTATGGATCACCCCACCTCACCTTTCCCGTTAAGCAGCCATAGTGTGTTTTCTGCATGTGTGACTCTGTTCTGTTTTGTAATTCAGTTCAAGTGTAACGGTTTTTACATTCCCTCTATAAGTGACACCTTATGAGAAGTGTCCTTTTCTGTGTGACTTATTTCACTTAGAATCGTCTTACCTAAATCCACTCATCATGCTGCTACTAGCCTTATGACATTGATTTCATGGCTGAGTGATATTCCATTGTACATAAGGACCACAACTTTTTTATCCATTTTTCGCTTTCCTGGGATATTTAAGGTGGAATGAAGTGGAGGTCCTTGTCAACAGAGCAGCCCTAAACTTTGGGGTGCTTGTGTCTTGCTGATTTTCAATTTTCCCACTTTATCCCCCCATGCGTGGAAGTGCCCTATGCTCTCTAAGCTGTGTTTTTTAGATGTTTCAGGACACACCGTACACTTCTCCAGAGTGGCTGTTGGCGATTTACATCCCGCCCATCAGTGTAGCAAGGCTCCCATTTCTCCATGGCCTGTCCTGCATTTCTGGTTTTGACACTTTTTTCAGCATGGCCCTTTTGACCGATGGGAAGCGAGACTTCTTTGTAGCGCTGATTTGCCTTTCCAGGTTGCTTGGTTGGCCAAAAAGGGCGTATGCGTTTTTTCCTGAATATATTCAGGAAAAAACGCATACGCCCTTTTTGGCCAAGGGCATCATTGTCAACGTTTTGCCGCTTTTCATGTGCTTTAAAGGCGATTCGAATCTACCTCCTGAAATCTGTTTCCTGCAATTCTGCCTTGATTTCAAATCCTCTTCTTTGCCTTCCCTCAATATATTTGTGGACGAGAGTTATCATTTATAACTCTGCAGGTTTGTGAATTGCAGTGCCCTGAAGCTCCATTTTACAAGTCGCTTTTTTGGGAACTGGCCGCAAAAGCACAGGATGGCTTCAGGCCCTGTTCTGGTTCCGGGGGGCAGGCTGAGCCTGTGGTTAATTCTTCTTCCTGATGGGAAAATAGAGTGACCTGTGCCTGTCCCAACACCAAGAGCTAGTCTCTCATTGGTTCCCCGTCTTCCCGTTCATCCTCAGGACAAATTGCAACCTGTACGGAACAGGAGGTTAAAGGTGCTGATGCTCCAAGTAGGGAGATTGCTAGTAAAGTGGCTGGAATGGCGAACCCGAGCACAAGGAGATGAGAAATGGGGTGCGTTTTAGAAACCTTTCCCCATCACACGGTGTACCATCTTCTGGGTTTCTCATGCATGTTTTCGATGTAGGAAGATGCCCTTGAATCTGGAGATTTGGGACCCATGCGCTGGGTAGCACGCAGTATTACTTTAAAGGGTCTGCGTTTGCTCACCCAACCTCACCAAACCTCTCAGCCCCAAGAGTGTCCACCCCTATGTCTCATCCAGCTGTGGGTCTAGATATGGTCAATCCAGGTTGCATCACAGCCCCTGAACGAATTGTGTAAGAATTTCTCTCTCTTTCCCTGTCTTTGTTTCATGGGTTTTTAAAAGTAATTTATTTTTATAATGGGGTTTAGCTGCTTTTCACGGCTGTGTTTATGCCGCTTTACACCCACTTGACACACTAACAGAGAGATATCAATACATAGGTTTTAAGATTATTACTAGTCAGATATATTCTTGTGCGGTGAATCGGGCGTGTTGAGTCCAGTTCTCTGAGCAAGGAGTAGGTCTTGTCTATTACATATTGGGATTATGGAACGGTATCTGAGCTAATTTGAAACTCTCGTTTTATGGATCACCCCACCTCACCTTTCCCGTTAAGCAGCCATAGTGTGTTTTCTGCATGTGTGACTCTGTTCTGTTTTGTAATTCAGTTCAAGTGTAACGGTTTTTACATTCCCTCTATAAGTGACACCTTATGAGAAGTGTCCTTTTCTGTGTGACTTATTTCACTTAGAATCGTCTTACCTAAATCCACTCATCATGCTGCTACTAGCCTTATGACATTGATTTCATGGCTGAGTGATATTCCATTGTACATAAGGACCACAACTTTTTTATCCATTTTTCGCTTTCCTGGGATATTTAAGGTGGAATGAAGTGGAGGTCCTTGTCAACAGAGCAGCCCTAAACTTTGGGGTGCTTGTGTCTTGCTGATTTTCAATTTTCCCACTTTATCCCCCCATGCGTGGAAGTGCCCTATGCTCTCTAAGCTGTGTTTTTTAGATGTTTCAGGACACACCGTACACTTCTCCAGAGTGGCTGTTGGCGATTTACATCCCGCCCATCAGTGTAGCAAGGCTCCCATTTCTCCATGGCCTGTCCTGCATTTCTGGTTTTGACACTTTTTTCAGCATGGCCCTTTTGACCGATGGGAAGCGAGACTTCTTTGTAGCGCTGATTTGCCTTTCCAGGTTGCTTGGTTGGCCAAAAAGGGCGTATGCGTTTTTTCCTGAATATATTCAGGAAAAAACGCATACGCCCTTTTTGGCCAAGGGCATCATTGTCAACGTTTTGCCGCTTTTCATGTGCTTTAAAGGCGATTCGAATCTACCTCCTGAAATCTGTTTCCTGCAATTCTGCCTTGATTTCAAATCCTCTTCTTTGCCTTCCCTCAATATATTTGTGGACGAGAGTTATCATTTATAACTCTGCAGGTTTGTGAATTGCAGTGCCCTGAAGCTCCATTTTACAAGTCGCTTTTTTGGGAACTGGCCGCAAAAGCACAGGATGGCTTCAGGCCCTGTTCTGGTTCCGGGGGGCAGGCTGAGCCTGTGGTTAATTCTTCTTCCTGATGGGAAAATAGAGTGACCTGTGCCTGTCCCAACACCAAGAGCTAGTCTCTCATTGGTTCCCCGTCTTCCCGTTCATCCTCAGGACAAATTGCAACCTGTACGGAACAGGAGGTTAAAGGTGCTGATGCTCCAAGTAGGGAGATTGCTAGTAAAGTGGCTGGAATGGCGAACCCGAGCACAAGGAGATGAGAAATGAGGTGCGTTTTAGAAACCTTTCCCCATCACACGGTGTACCATCTTCTGGGTTTCTCATGCATGTTTTCGATGTAGGAAGATGCCCTTGAATCTGGAGATTTGGGACCCATGCGCTGGGTAGCACGCAGTATTACTTTAAAGGGTCTGCGTTTGCTCACCCAACCTCACCAAACCTCTCAGCCCCAAGAGTGTCCACCCCTATGTCTCATCCAGCTGTGGGTCTAGATATGGTCAATCCAGGTTGCATCACAGCCCCTGAACGAATTGTGTAAGAATTTCTCTCTCTTTCCCTGTCTTTGTTTCATGGGTTTTTAAAAGTAATTTATTTTTATAATGGGGTTTAGCTGCTTTTCACGGCTGTGTTTATGCCGCTTTACACCCACTTGACACACTAACAGAGAGATATCAATACATAGGTTTTAAGATTATTACTAGTCAGATATATTCTTGTGCGGTGAATCGGGCGTGTTGAGTCCAGTTCTCTGAGCAAGGAGTAGGTCTTGTCTATTACATATTGGGATTATGGAACGGTATCTGAGCTAATTTGAAACTCTCGTTTTATGGATCACCCCACCTCACCTTTCCCGTTAAGCAGCCATAGTGTGTTTTCTGCATGTGTGACTCTGTTCTGTTTTGTAATTCAGTTCAAGTGTAACGGTTTTTACATTCCCTCTATAAGTGACACCTTATGAGAAGTGTCCTTTTCTGTGTGACTTATTTCACTTAGAATCGTCTTACCTAAATCCACTCATCATGCTGCTACTAGCCTTATGACATTGATTTCATGGCTGAGTGATATTCCATTGTACATAAGGACCACAACTTTTTTATCCATTTTTCGCTTTCCTGGGATATTTAAGGTGGAATGAAGTGGAGGTCCTTGTCAACAGAGCAGCCCTAAACTTTGGGGTGCTTGTGTCTTGCTGATTTTCAATTTTCCCACTTTATCCCCCCATGCGTGGAAGTGCCCTATGCTCTCTAAGCTGTGTTTTTTAGATGTTTCAGGACACACCGTACACTTCTCCAGAGTGGCTGTTGGCGATTTACATCCCGCCCATCAGTGTAGCAAGGCTCCCATTTCTCCATGGCCTGTCCTGCATTTCTGGTTTTGACACTTTTTTCAGCATGGCCCTTTTGACCGATGGGAAGCGAGACTTCTTTGTAGCGCTGATTTGCCTTTCCAGGTTGCTTGGTTGGCCAAAAAGGGCGTATGCGTTTTTTCCTGAATATATTCAGGAAAAAACGCATACGCCCTTTTTGGCCAAGGGCATCATTGTCAACGTTTTGCCGCTTTTCATGTGCTTTAAAGGCGATTCGAATCTACCTCCTGAAATCTGTTTCCTGCAATTCTGCCTTGATTTCAAATCCTCTTCTTTGCCTTCCCTCAATATATTTGTGGACGAGAGTTATCATTTATAACTCTGCAGGTTTGTGAATTGCAGTGCCCTGAAGCTCCATTTTACAAGTCGCTTTTTTGGGAACTGGCCGCAAAAGCACAGGATGGCTTCAGGCCCTGTTCTGGTTCCGGGGGGCAGGCTGAGCCTGTGGTTAATTCTTCTTCCTGATGGGAAAATAGAGTGACCTGTGCCTGTCCCAACACCAAGAGCTAGTCTCTCATTGGTTCCCCGTCTTCCCGTTCATCCTCAGGACAAATTGCAACCTGTACGGAACAGGAGGTTAAAGGTGCTGATGCTCCAAGTAGGGAGATTGCTAGTAAAGTGGCTGGAATGGCGAACCCGAGCACAAGGAGATGAGAAATGAGGTGCGTTTTAGAAACCTTTCCCCATCACACGGTGTACCATCTTCTGGGTTTCTCATGCATGTTTTCGATGTAGGAAGATGCCCTTGAATCTGGAGATTTGGGACCCATGCGCTGGGTAGCACGCAGTATTACTTTAAAGGGTCTGCGTTTGCTCACCCAACCTCACCAAACCTCTCAGCCCCAAGAGTGTCCACCCCTATGTCTCATCCAGCTGTGGGTCTAGATATGGTCAATCCAGGTTGCATCACAGCCCCTGAACGAATTGTGTAAGAATTTCTCTCTCTTTCCCTGTCTTTGTTTCATGGGTTTTTAAAAGTAATTTATTTTTATAATGGGGTTTAGCTGCTTTTCACGGCTGTGTTTATGCCGCTTTACACCCACTTGACACACTAACAGAGAGATATCAATACATAGGTTTTAAGATTATTACTAGTCAGATATATTCTTGTGCGGTGAATCGGGCGTGTTGAGTCCAGTTCTCTGAGCAAGGAGTAGGTCTTGTCTATTACATATTGGGATTATGGAACGGTATCTGAGCTAATTTGAAACTCTCGTTTTATGGATCACCCCACCTCACCTTTCCCGTTAAGCAGCCATAGTGTGTTTTCTGCATGTGTGACTCTGTTCTGTTTTGTAATTCAGTTCAAGTGTAACGGTTTTTACATTCCCTCTATAAGTGACACCTTATGAGAAGTGTCCTTTTCTGTGTGACTTATTTCACTTAGAATCGTCTTACCTAAATCCACTCATCATGCTGCTACTAGCCTTATGACATTGATTTCATGGCTGAGTGATATTCCATTGTACATAAGGACCACAACTTTTTTATCCATTTTTCGCTTTCCTGGGATATTTAAGGTGGAATGAAGTGGAGGTCCTTGTCAACAGAGCAGCCCTAAACTTTGGGGTGCTTGTGTCTTGCTGATTTTCAATTTTCCCACTTTATCCCCCCATGCGTGGAAGTGCCCTATGCTCTCTAAGCTGTGTTTTTTAGATGTTTCAGGACACACCGTACACTTCTCCAGAGTGGCTGTTGGCGATTTACATCCCGCCCATCAGTGTAGCAAGGCTCCCATTTCTCCATGGCCTGTCCTGCATTTCTGGTTTTGACACTTTTTTCAGCATGGCCCTTTTGACCGATGGGAAGCGAGACTTCTTTGTAGCGCTGATTTGCCTTTCCAGGTTGCTTGGTTGGCCAAAAAGGGCGTATGCGTTTTTTCCTGAATATATTCAGGAAAAAACGCATACGCCCTTTTTGGCCAAGGGCATCATTGTCAACGTTTTGCCGCTTTTCATGTGCTTTAAAGGCGATTCGAATCTACCTCCTGAAATCTGTTTCCTGCAATTCTGCCTTGATTTCAAATCCTCTTCTTTGCCTTCCCTCAATATATTTGTGGACGAGAGTTATCATTTATAACTCTGCAGGTTTGTGAATTGCAGTGCCCTGAAGCTCCATTTTACAAGTCGCTTTTTTGGGAACTGGCCGCAAAAGCACAGGATGGCTTCAGGCCCTGTTCTGGTTCCGGGGGGCAGGCTGAGCCTGTGGTTAATTCTTCTTCCTGATGGGAAAATAGAGTGACCTGTGCCTGTCCCAACACCAAGAGCTAGTCTCTCATTGGTTCCCCGTCTTCCCGTTCATCCTCAGGACAAATTGCAACCTGTACGGAACAGGAGGTTAAAGGTGCTGATGCTCCAAGTAGGGAGATTGCTAGTAAAGTGGCTGGAATGGCGAACCCGAGCACAAGGAGATGAGAAATGAGGTGCGTTTTAGAAACCTTTCCCCATCACACGGTGTACCATCTTCTGGGTTTCTCATGCATGTTTTCGATGTAGGAAGATGCCCTTGAATCTGGAGATTTGGGACCCATGCGCTGGGTAGCACGCAGTATTACTTTAAAGGGTCTGCGTTTGCTCACCCAACCTCACCAAACCTCTCAGCCCCAAGAGTGTCCACCCCTATGTCTCATCCAGCTGTGGGTCTAGATATGGTCAATCCAGGTTGCATCACAGCCCCTGAACGAATTGTGTAAGAATTTCTCTCTCTTTCCCTGTCTTTGTTTCATGGGTTTTTAAAAGTAATTTATTTTTATAATGGGGTTTAGCTGCTTTTCACGGCTGTGTTTATGCCGCTTTACACCCACTTGACACACTAACAGAGAGATATCAATACATAGGTTTTAAGATTATTACTAGTCAGATATATTCTTGTGCGGTGAATCGGGCGTGTTGAGTCCAGTTCTCTGAGCAAGGAGTAGGTCTTGTCTATTACATATTGGGATTATGGAACGGTATCTGAGCTAATTTGAAACTCTCGTTTTATGGATCACCCCACCTCACCTTTCCCGTTAAGCAGCCATAGTGTGTTTTCTGCATGTGTGACTCTGTTCTGTTTTGTAATTCAGTTCAAGTGTAACGGTTTTTACATTCCCTCTATAAGTGACACCTTATGAGAAGTGTCCTTTTCTGTGTGACTTATTTCACTTAGAATCGTCTTACCTAAATCCACTCATCATGCTGCTACTAGCCTTATGACATTGATTTCATGGCTGAGTGATATTCTATTGTGCATAAGGACCACAACTTTTTGATCCATTTTTCTCTTTCCTGGGATATTTAAGGTGGAATGAAGTGGAGGTCCTTGTCAACAGAGCAGCCCTAAACTTTGGGGTGCTTGTGTCTTGCTGATTTTCAATTTTCCCACTTTATCCCCCCATGCGTGGAAGTGCCCTATGCTCTCTAAGCTGTGTTTTTTAGATGTTTCAGGACACACCGTACACTTCTCCAGAGTGGCTGTTGGCACTTTACATCCCGCCCATCAGTGTAGCAAGGCTCCCATTTCTCCATGGCCTGTCCTGCATTTCTGGTTTTGACACTTTTTTCAGCATGGCCCTTTTGACCGATGGGAAGCGAGACTTCTTTGTAGCGCTGATTTGCCTTTCCAGGTTGCTTGGTTGGCCAAGAAGGGCGTATGCGTTTTTTCCTGAATATATTCAGGAAAAAACGCATACGCCCTTTTTGGCCAAGGGCATCATTGTCAACGTTTTGCCGCTTTTCATGTGCTTTAAAGGCGATTCGAATCTACCTCCTGAAATCTGTTTCCTGCAATTCTGCCTTGATTTCAAATCCTCTTCTTTGCCTTCCCTCAATATATTTGTGGACGAGAGTTATCATTTATAACTCTGCAGGTTTGTGAATTGCAGTGCCCTGAAGCTCCATTTTACAAGTCGCTTTTTTGGGAACTGGCCGCAAAAGCACAGGATGGCTTCAGGCCCTGTTCTGGTTCCGGGGGGCAGGCTGAGCCTGTGGTTAATTCTTCTTCCTGATGGGAAAATAGAGTGACCTGTGCCTGTCCCAACACCAAGAGCTAGTCTCTCATTGGTTCCCCGTCTTCCCGTTCATCCTCAGGACAAATTGCAACCTGTACGGAACAGGAGGTTAAAGGTGCTGATGCTCCAAGTAGGGAGATTGCTAGTAAAGTGGCTGGAATGGCGAACCCGAGCACAAGGAGATGAGAAATGAGGTGCGTTTTAGAAACCTTTCCCCATCACACGGTGTACCATCTTCTGGGTTTCTCATGCATGTTTTCGATGTAGGAAGATGCCCTTGAATCTGGAGATTTGGGACCCATGCGCTGGGTAGCACGCAGTATTACTTTAAAGGGTCTGCGTTTGCTCACCCAACCTCACCAAACCTCTCAGCCCCAAGAGTGTCCACCCCTATGTCTCATCCAGCTGTGGGTCTAGATATGGTCAATCCAGGTTGCATCACAGCCCCTGAACGAATTGTGTAAGAATTTCTCTCTCTTTCCCTGTCTTTGTTTCATGGGTTTTTAAAAGTAATTTATTTTTATAATGGGGTTTAGCTGCTTTTCACGGCTGTGTTTATGCCGCTTTACACCCACTTGACACACTAACAGAGAGATATCAATACATAGGTTTTAAGATTATTACTAGTCAGATATATTCTTGTGCGGTGAATCGGGCGTGTTGAGTCCAGTTCTCTGAGCAAGGAGTAGGTCTTGTCTATTACATATTGGGATTATGGAACGGTATCTGAGCTAATTTGAAACTCTCGTTTTATGGATCACCCCACCTCACCTTTCCCGTTAAGCAGCCATAGTGTGTTTTCTGCATGTGTGACTCTGTTCTGTTTTGTAATTCAGTTCAAGTGTAACGGTTTTTACATTCCCTCTATAAGTGACACCTTATGAGAAGTGTCCTTTTCTGTGTGACTTATTTCACTTAGAATCGTCTTACCTAAATCCACTCATCATGCTGCTACTAGCCTTATGACATTGATTTCATGGCTGAGTGATATTCCATTGTACATAAGGACCACAACTTTTTTATCCATTTTTCGCTTTCCTGGGATATTTAAGGTGGAATGAAGTGGAGGTCCTTGTCAACAGAGCAGCCCTAAACTTTGGGGTGCTTGTGTCTTGCTGATTTTCAATTTTCCCACTTTATCCCCCCATGCGTGGAAGTGCCCTATGCTCTCTAAGCTGTGTTTTTTAGATGTTTCAGGACACACCGTACACTTCTCCAGAGTGGCTGTTGGCGATTTACATCCCGCCCATCAGTGTAGCAAGGCTCCCATTTCTCCATGGCCTGTCCTGCATTTCTGGTTTTGACACTTTTTTCAGCATGGCCCTTTTGACCGATGGGAAGCGAGACTTCTTTGTAGCGCTGATTTGCCTTTCCAGGTTGCTTGGTTGGCCAAAAAGGGCGTATGCGTTTTTTCCTGAATATATTCAGGAAAAAACGCATACGCCCTTTTTGGCCAAGGGCATCATTGTCAACGTTTTGCCGCTTTTCATGTGCTTTAAAGGCGATTCGAATCTACCTCCTGAAATCTGTTTCCTGCAATTCTGCCTTGATTTCAAATCCTCTTCTTTGCCTTCCCTCAATATATTTGTGGACGAGAGTTATCATTTATAACTCTGCAGGTTTGTGAATTGCAGTGCCCTGAAGCTCCATTTTACAAGTCGCTTTTTTGGGAACTGGCCGCAAAAGCACAGGATGGCTTCAGGCCCTGTTCTGGTTCCGGGGGGCAGGCTGAGCCTGTGGTTAATTCTTCTTCCTGATGGGAAAATAGAGTGACCTGTGCCTGTCCCAACACCAAGAGCTAGTCTCTCATTGGTTCCCCGTCTTCCCGTTCATCCTCAGGACAAATTGCAACCTGTACGGAACAGGAGGTTAAAGGTGCTGATGCTCCAAGTAGGGAGATTGCTAGTAAAGTGGCTGGAATGGCGAACCCGAGCACAAGGAGATGAGAAATGAGGTGCGTTTTAGAAACCTTTCCCCATCACACGGTGTACCATCTTCTGGGTTTCTCATGCATGTTTTCGATGTAGGAAGATGCCCTTGAATCTGGAGATTTGGGACCCATGCGCTGGGTAGCACGCAGTATTACTTTAAAGGGTCTGCGTTTGCTCACCCAACCTCACCAAACCTCTCAGCCCCAAGAGTGTCCACCCCTATGTCTCATCCAGCTGTGGGTCTAGATATGGTCAATCCAGGTTGCATCACAGCCCCTGAACGAATTGTGTAAGAATTTCTCTCTCTTTCCCTGTCTTTGTTTCATGGGTTTTTAAAAGTAATTTATTTTTATAATGGGGTTTAGCTGCTTTTCACGGCTGTGTTTATGCCGCTTTACACCCACTTGACACACTAACAGAGAGATATCAATACATAGGTTTTAAGATTATTACTAGTCAGATATATTCTTGTGCGGTGAATCGGGCGTGTTGAGTCCAGTTCTCTGAGCAAGGAGTAGGTCTTGTCTATTACATATTGGGATTATGGAACGGTATCTGAGCTAATTTGAAACTCTCGTTTTATGGATCACCCCACCTCACCTTTCCCGTTAAGCAGCCATAGTGTGTTTTCTGCATGTGTGACTCTGTTCTGTTTTGTAATTCAGTTCAAGTGTAACGGTTTTTACATTCCCTCTATAAGTGACACCTTATGAGAAGTGTCCTTTTCTGTGTGACTTATTTCACTTAGAATCGTCTTACCTAAATCCACTCATCATGCTGCTACTAGCCTTATGACATTGATTTCATGGCTGAGTGATATTCTATTGTGCATAAGGACCACAACTTTTTGATCCATTTTTCTCTTTCCTGGGATATTTAAGGTGGAATGAAGTGGAGGTCCTTGTCAACAGAGCAGCCCTAAACTTTGGGGTGCTTGTGTCTTGCTGATTTTCAATTTTCCCACTTTATCCCCCCATGCGTGGAAGTGCCCTATGCTCTCTAAGCTGTGTTTTTTAGATGTTTCAGGACACACCGTACACTTCTCCAGAGTGGCTGTTGGCACTTTACATCCCGCCCATCAGTGTAGCAAGGCTCCCATTTCTCCATGGCCTGTCCTGCATTTCTGGTTTTGACACTTTTTTCAGCATGGCCCTTTTGACCGATGGGAAGCGAGACTTCTTTGTAGCGCTGATTTGCCTTTCCAGGTTGCTTGGTTGGCCAAGAAGGGCGTATGCGTTTTTTCCTGAATATATTCAGGAAAAAACGCATACGCCCTTTTTGGCCAAGGGCATCATTGTCAACGTTTTGCCGCTTTTCATGTGCTTTAAAGGCGATTCGAATCTACCTCCTGAAATCTGTTTCCTGCAATTCTGCCTTGATTTCAAATCCTCTTCTTTGCCTTCCCTCAATATATTTGTGGACGAGAGTTATCATTTATAACTCTGCAGGTTTGTGAATTGCAGTGCCCTGAAGCTCCATTTTACAAGTCGCTTTTTTGGGAACTGGCCGCAAAAGCACAGGATGGCTTCAGGCCCTGTTCTGGTTCCGGGGGGCAGGCTGAGCCTGTGGTTAATTCTTCTTCCTGATGGGAAAATAGAGTGACCTGTGCCTGTCCCAACACCAAGAGCTAGTCTCTCATTGGTTCCCCGTCTTCCCGTTCATCCTCAGGACAAATTGCAACCTGTACGGAACAGGAGGTTAAAGGTGCTGATGCTCCAAGTAGGGAGATTTCTAGTAAAGTGGCTGGAATGGCGAACCCGAGCACAAGGAGATGAGAAATGAGGTGCGTTTTAGAACCCTTTCCCCATCACACGGTGTACCATCTTCTGGGTTTCTCATGCATGTTTTCGATGTAGGAAGATGCCGTTGAATCTGGAGATTTGGGACCCATGCGCTGGGTAGCACGCAGTATTACTTTAAAGGGTCTGCGTTTGCTCACCCAACCTCACCAAACCTCTCAGCCCCAAGAGTGTCCACCCCTATGTCTCATCCAGCTGTGGGTCTAGATATGGTCAATCCAGGTTGCATCACAGCCCCTGAACGAATTGTGTAAGAATTTCTCTCTCTTTCCCTGTCTTTGTTTCATGGGTTTTTAAAAGTAATTTATTTTTATAATGGGGTTTAGCTGCTTTTCACGGCTGTGTTTATGCCGCTTTACACCCACTTGACACACTAACAGAGAGATATCAATACATAGGTTTTAAGATTATTACTAGTCAGATATATTCTTGTGCGGTGAATCGGGCGTGTTGAGTCCAGTTCTCTGAGCAAGGAGTAGGTCTTGTCTATTACATATTGGGATTATGGAACGGTATCTGAGCTAATTTGAAACTCTCGTTTTATGGATCACCCCACCTCACCTTTCCCGTTAAGCAGCCATAGTGTGTTTTCTGCATGTGTGACTCTGTTCTGTTTTGTAATTCAGTTCAAGTGTAACGGTTTTTACATTCCCTCTATAAGTGACACCTTATGAGAAGTGTCCTTTTCTGTGTGACTTATTTCACTTAGAATCGTCTTACCTAAATCCACTCATCATGCTGCTACTAGCCTTATGACATTGATTTCATGGCTGAGTGATATTCTATTGTGCATAAGGACCACAACTTTTTGATCCATTTTTCTCTTTCCTGGGATATTTAAGGTGGAATGAAGTGGAGGTCCTTGTCAACAGAGCAGCCCTAAACTTTGGGGTGCTTGTGTCTTGCTGATTTTCAATTTTCCCACTTTATCCCCCCATGCGTGGAAGTGCCCTATGCTCTCTAAGCTGTGTTTTTTAGATGTTTCAGGACACACCGTACACTTCTCCAGAGTGGCTGTTGGCACTTTACATCCCGCCCATCAGTGTAGCAAGGCTCCCATTTCTCCATGGCCTGTCCTGCATTTCTGGTTTTGACACTTTTTTCAGCATGGCCCTTTTGACCGATGGGAAGCGAGACTTCTTTGTAGCGCTGATTTGCCTTTCCAGGTTGCTTGGTTGGCCAAAAAGGGCGTATGCGTTTTTTCCTGAATATATTCAGGAAAAAACGCATACGCCCTTTTTGGCCAAGGGCATCATTGTCAACGTTTTGCCGCTTTTCATGTGCTTTAAAGGCGATTCGAATCTACCTCCTGAAATCTGTTTCCTGCAATTCTGCCTTGATTTCAAATCCTCTTCTTTGCCTTCCCTCAATATATTTGTGGACGAGAGTTATCATTTATAACTCTGCAGGTTTGTGAATTGCAGTGCCCTGAAGCTCCATTTTACAAGTCGCTTTTTTGGGAACTGGCCGCAAAAGCACAGGATGGCTTCAGGCCCTGTTCTGGTTCCGGGGGGCAGGCTGAGCCTGTGGTTAATTCTTCTTCCTGATGGGAAAATAGAGTGACCTGTGCCTGTCCCAACACCAAGAGCTAGTCTCTCATTGGTTCCCCGTCTTCCCGTTCATCCTCAGGACAAATTGCAACCTGTACGGAACAGGAGGTTAAAGGTGCTGATGCTCCAAGTAGGGAGATTTCTAGTAAAGTGGCTGGAATGGCGAACCCGAGCACAAGGAGATGAGAAATGAGGTGCGTTTTAGAACCCTTTCCCCATCACACGGTGTACCATCTTCTGGGTTTCTCATGCATGTTTTCGATGTAGGAAGATGCCCTTGAATCTGGAGATTTGGGACCCATGCGCTGGGTAGCACGCAGTATTACTTTAAAGGGTCTGCGTTTGCTCACCCAACCTCACCAAACCTCTCAGCCCCAAGAGTGTCCACCCCTATGTCTCATCCAGCTGTGGGTCTAGATATGGTCAATCCAGGTTGCATCACAGCCCCTGAACGAATTGTGTAAGAATTTCTCTCTCTTTCCCTGTCTTTGTTTCATGGGTTTTTAAAAGTAATTTATTTTTATAATGGGGTTTAGCTGCTTTTCACGGCTGTGTTTATGCCGCTTTACACCCACTTGACACACTAACAGAGAGATATCAATACATAGGTTTTAAGATTATTACTAGTCAGATATATTCTTGTGCGGTGAATCGGGCGTGTTGAGTCCAGTTCTCTGAGCAAGGAGTAGGTCTTGTCTATTACATATTGGGATTATGGAACGGTATCTGAGCTAATTTGAAACTCTCGTTTTATGGATCACCCCACCTCACCTTTCCCGTTAAGCAGCCATAGTGTGTTTTCTGCATGTGTGACTCTGTTCTGTTTTGTAATTCAGTTCAAGTGTAACGGTTTTTACATTCCCTCTATAAGTGACACCTTATGAGAAGTGTCCTTTTCTGTGTGACTTATTTCACTTAGAATCGTCTTACCTAAATCCACTCATCATGCTGCTACTAGCCTTATGACATTGATTTCATGGCTGAGTGATATTCCATTGTACATAAGGACCACAACTTTTTGATCCATTTTTCTCTTTCCTGGGATATTTAAGGTGGAATGAAGTGGAGGTCCTTGTCAACAGAGCAGCCCTAAACTTTGGGGTGCTTGTGTCTTGCTGATTTTCAATTTTCCCACTTTATCCCCCCATGCGTGGAAGTGCCCTATGCTCTCTAAGCTGTGTTTTTTAGATGTTTCAGGACACACCGTACACTTCTCCAGAGTGGCTGTTGGCGATTTACATCCCGCCCATCAGTGTAGCAAGGCTCCCATTTCTCCATGGCCTGTCCTGCATTTCTGGTTTTGACACTTTTTTCAGCATGGCCCTTTTGACCGATGGGAAGCGAGACTTCTTTGTAGCGCTGATTTGCCTTTCCAGGTTGCTTGGTTGGCCAAAAAGGGCGTATGCGTTTTTTCCTGAATATATTCAGGAAAAAACGCATACGCCCTTTTTGGCCAAGGGCATCATTGTCAACGTTTTGCCGCTTTTCATGTGCTTTAAAGGCGATTCGAATCTACCTCCTGAAATCTGTTTCCTGCAATTCTGCCTTGATTTCAAATCCTCTTCTTTGCCTTCCCTCAATATATTTGTGGACGAGAGTTATCATTTATAACTCTGCAGGTTTGTGAATTGCAGTGCCCTGAAGCTCCATTTTACAAGTCGCTTTTTTGGGAACTGGCCGCAAAAGCACAGGATGGCTTCAGGCCCTGTTCTGGTTCCGGGGGGCAGGCTGAGCCTGTGGTTAATTCTTCTTCCTGATGGGAAAATAGAGTGACCTGTGCCTGTCCCAACACCAAGAGCTAGTCTCTCATTGGTTCCCCGTCTTCCCGTTCATCCTCAGGACAAATTGCAACCTGTACGGAACAGGAGGTTAAAGGTGCTGATGCTCCAAGTAGGGAGATTGCTAGTAAAGTGGCTGGAATGGCGAACCCGAGCACAAGGAGATGAGAAATGAGGTGCGTTTTAGAACCCTTTCCCCATCACACGGTGTACCATCTTCTGGGTTTCTCATGCATGTTTTCGATGTAGGAAGATGCCCTTGAATCTGGAGATTTGGGACCCATGCGCTGGGTAGCACGCAGTATTACTTTAAAGGGTCTGCGTTTGCTCACCCAACCTCACCAAACCTCTCAGCCCCAAGAGTGTCCACCCCTATGTCTCATCCAGCTGTGGGTCTAGATATGGTCAATCCAGGTTGCATCACAGCCCCTGAACGAATTGTGTAAGAATTTCTCTCTCTTTCCCTGTCTTTGTTTCATGGGTTTTTAAAAGTAATTTATTTTTATAATGGGGTTTAGCTGCTTTTCACGGCTGTGTTTATGCCGCTTTACACCCACTTGACACACTAACAGAGAGATATCAATACATAGGTTTTAAGATTATTACTAGTCAGATATATTCTTGTGCGGTGAATCGGGCGTGTTGAGTCCAGTTCTCTGAGCAAGGAGTAGGTCTTGTCTATTACATATTGGGATTATGGAACGGTATCTGAGCTAATTTGAAACTCTCGTTTTATGGATCACCCCACCTCACCTTTCCCGTTAAGCAGCCATAGTGTGTTTTCTGCATGTGTGACTCTGTTCTGTTTTGTAATTCAGTTCAAGTGTAACGGTTTTTACATTCCCTCTATAAGTGACACCTTATGAGAAGTGTCCTTTTCTGTGTGACTTATTTCACTTAGAATCGTCTTACCTTAATCCACTCATCATGCTGCTACTAGCCTTATGACATTGATTTCATGGCTGAGTGATATTCCATTGTACATAAGGACCACAACTTTTTGATCCATTTTTCGCTTTCCTGGGATATTTAAGGTGGAATGAAGTGGAGGTCCTTGTCAACAGAGCAGCCCTAAACTTTGGGGTGCTTGTGTCTTGCTGATTTTCAATTTTCCCACTTTATCCCCCCATGCGTGGAAGTGCCCTATGCTCTCTAAGCTGTGTTTTTTAGATGTTTCAGGACACACCGTACACTTCTCCAGAGTGGCTGTTGGCACTTTACATCCCGCCCATCAGTGTAGCAAGGCTCCCATTTCTCCATGGCCTGTCCTGCATTTCTGGTTTTGACACTTTTTTCAGCATGGCCCTTTTGACCGATGGGAAGCGAGACTTCTTTGTAGCGCTGATTTGCCTTTCCAGGTTGCTTGGTTGGCCAAAAAGGGCGTATGCGTTTTTTCCTGAATATATTCAGGAAAAAACGCATACGCCCTTTTTGGCCAAGGGCATCATTGTCAACGTTTTGCCGCTTTTCATGTGCTTTAAAGGCGATTCGAATCTACCTCCTGAAATCTGTTTCCTGCAATTCTGCCTTGATTTCAAATCCTCTTCTTTGCCTTCCCTCAATATATTTGTGGACGAGAGTTATCATTTATAACTCTGCAGGTTTGTGAATTGCAGTGCCCTGAAGCTCCATTTTACAAGTCGCTTTTTTGGGAACTGGCCGCAAAAGCACAGGATGGCTTCAGGCCCTGTTCTGGTTCCGGGGGGCAGGCTGAGCCTGTGGTTAATTCTTCTTCCTGATGGGAAAATAGAGTGACCTGTGCCTGTCCCAACACCAAGAGCTAGTCTCTCATTGGTTCCCCGTCTTCCCGTTCATCCTCAGGACAAATTGCAACCTGTACGGAACAGGAGGTTAAAGGTGCTGATGCTCCAAGTAGGGAGATTTCTAGTAAAGTGGCTGGAATGGCGAACCCGAGCACAAGGAGATGAGAAATGAGGTGCGTTTTAGAACCCTTTCCCCATCACACGGTGTACCATCTTCTGGGTTTCTCATGCATGTTTTCGATGTAGGAAGATGCCCTTGAATCTGGAGATTTGGGACCCATGCGCTGGGTAGCACGCAGTATTACTTTAAAGGGTCTGCGTTTGCTCACCCAACCTCACCAAACCTCTCAGCCCCAAGAGTGTCCACCCCTATGTCTCATCCAGCTGTGGGTCTAGATATGGTCAATCCAGGTTGCATCACAGCCCCTGAACGAATTGTGTAAGAATTTCTCTCTCTTTCCCTGTCTTTGTTTCATGGGTTTTTAAAAGTAATTTATTTTTATAATGGGGTTTAGCTGCTTTTCACGGCTGTGTTTATGCCGCTTTACACCCACTTGACACACTAACAGAGAGATATCAATACATAGGTTTTAAGATTATTACTAGTCAGATATATTCTTGTGCGGTGAATCGGGCGTGTTGAGTCCAGTTCTCTGAGCAAGGAGTAGGTCTTGTCTATTACATATTGGGATTATGGAACGGTATCTGAGCTAATTTGAAACTCTCGTTTTATGGATCACCCCACCTCACCTTTCCCGTTAAGCAGCCATAGTGTGTTTTCTGCATGTGTGACTCTGTTCTGTTTTGTAATTCAGTTCAAGTGTAACGGTTTTTACATTCCCTCTATAAGTGACACCTTATGAGAAGTGTCCTTTTCTGTGTGACTTATTTCACTTAGAATCGTCTTACCTAAATCCACTCATCATGCTGCTACTAGCCTTATGACATTGATTTCATGGCTGAGTGATATTCCATTGTACATAAGGACCACAACTTTTTGATCCATTTTTCTCTTTCCTGGGATATTTAAGGTGGAATGAAGTGGAGGTCCTTGTCAACAGAGCAGCCCTAAACTTTGGGGTGCTTGTGTCTTGCTGATTTTCAATTTTCCCACTTTATCCCCCCATGCGTGGAAGTGCCCTATGCTCTCTAAGCTGTGTTTTTTAGATGTTTCAGGACACACCGTACACTTCTCCAGAGTGGCTGTTGGCGATTTACATCCCGCCCATCAGTGTAGCAAGGCTCCCATTTCTCCATGGCCTGTCCTGCATTTCTGGTTTTGACACTTTTTTCAGCATGGCCCTTTTGACCGATGGGAAGCGAGACTTCTTTGTAGCGCTGATTTGCCTTTCCAGGTTGCTTGGTTGGCCAAAAAGGGCGTATGCGTTTTTTCCTGAATATATTCAGGAAAAAACGCATACGCCCTTTTTGGCCAAGGGCATCATTGTCAACGTTTTGCCGCTTTTCATGTGCTTTAAAGGCGATTCGAATCTACCTCCTGAAATCTGTTTCCTGCAATTCTGCCTTGATTTCAAATCCTCTTCTTTGCCTTCCCTCAATATATTTGTGGACGAGAGTTATCATTTATAACTCTGCAGGTTTGTGAATTGCAGTGCCCTGAAGCTCCATTTTACAAGTCGCTTTTTTGGGAACTGGCCGCAAAAGCACAGGATGGCTTCAGGCCCTGTTCTGGTTCCGGGGGGCAGGCTGAGCCTGTGGTTAATTCTTCTTCCTGATGGGAAAATAGAGTGACCTGTGCCTGTCCCAACACCAAGAGCTAGTCTCTCATTGGTTCCCCGTCTTCCCGTTCATCCTCAGGACAAATTGCAACCTGTACGGAACAGGAGGTTAAAGGTGCTGATGCTCCAAGTAGGGAGATTGCTAGTAAAGTGGCTGGAATGGCGAACCCGAGCACAAGGAGATGAGAAATGAGGTGCGTTTTAGAACCCTTTCCCCATCACACGGTGTACCATCTTCTGGGTTTCTCATGCATGTTTTCGATGTAGGAAGATGCCCTTGAATCTGGAGATTTGGGACCCATGCGCTGGGTAGCACGCAGTATTACTTTAAAGGGTCTGCGTTTGCTCACCCAACCTCACCAAACCTCTCAGCCCCAAGAGTGTCCACCCCTATGTCTCATCCAGCTGTGGGTCTAGATATGGTCAATCCAGGTTGCATCACAGCCCCTGAACGAATTGTGTAAGAATTTCTCTCTCTTTCCCTGTCTTTGTTTCATGGGTTTTTAAAAGTAATTTATTTTTATAATGGGGTTTAGCTGCTTTTCACGGCTGTGTTTATGCCGCTTTACACCCACTTGACACACTAACAGAGAGATATCAATACATAGGTTTTAAGATTATTACTAGTCAGATATATTCTTGTGCGGTGAATCGGGCGTGTTGAGTCCAGTTCTCTGAGCAAGGAGTAGGTCTTGTCTATTACATATTGGGATTATGGAACGGTATCTGAGCTAATTTGAAACTCTCGTTTTATGGATCACCCCACCTCACCTTTCCCGTTAAGCAGCCATAGTGTGTTTTCTGCATGTGTGACTCTGTTCTGTTTTGTAATTCAGTTCAAGTGTAACGGTTTTTACATTCCCTCTATAAGTGACACCTTATGAGAAGTGTCCTTTTCTGTGTGACTTATTTCACTTAGAATCGTCTTACCTTAATCCACTCATCATGCTGCTACTAGCCTTATGACATTGATTTCATGGCTGAGTGATATTCCATTGTACATAAGGACCACAACTTTTTGATCCATTTTTCGCTTTCCTGGGATATTTAAGGTGGAATGAAGTGGAGGTCCTTGTCAACAGAGCAGCCCTAAACTTTGGGGTGCTTGTGTCTTGCTGATTTTCAATTTTCCCACTTTATCCCCCCATGCGTGGAAGTGCCCTATGCTCTCTAAGCTGTGTTTTTTAGATGTTTCAGGACACACCGTACACTTCTCCAGAGTGGCTGTTGGCGATTTACATCCCGCCCATCAGTGTAGCAAGGCTCCCATTTCTCCATGGCCTGTCCTGCATTTCTGGTTTTGACACTTTTTTCAGCATGGCCCTTTTGACCGATGGGAAGCGAGACTTCTTTGTAGCGCTGATTTGCCTTTCCAGGTTGCTTGGTTGGCCAAAAAGGGCGTATGCGTTTTTTCCTGAATATATTCAGGAAAAAACGCATACGCCCTTTTTGGCCAAGGGCATCATTGTCAACGTTTTGCCGCTTTTCATGTGCTTTAAAGGCGATTCGAATCTACCTCCTGAAATCTGTTTCCTGCAATTCTGCCTTGATTTCAAATCCTCTTCTTTGCCTTCCCTCAATATATTTGTGGACGAGAGTTATCATTTATAACTCTGCAGGTTTGTGAATTGCAGTGCCCTGAAGCTCCATTTTACAAGTCGCTTTTTTGGGAACTGGCCGCAAAAGCACAGGATGGCTTCAGGCCCTGTTCTGGTTCCGGGGGGCAGGCTGAGCCTGTGGTTAATTCTTCTTCCTGATGGGAAAATAGAGTGACCTGTGCCTGTCCCAACACCAAGAGCTAGTCTCTCATTGGTTCCCCGTCTTCCCGTTCATCCTCAGGACAAATTGCAACCTGTACGGAACAGGAGGTTAAAGGTGCTGATGCTCCAAGTAGGGAGATTGCTAGTAAAGTGGCTGGAATGGCGAACCCGAGCACAAGGAGATGAGAAATGAGGTGCGTTTTAGAAACCTTTCCCCATCACACGGTGTACCATCTTCTGGGTTTCTCATGCATGTTTTCGATGTAGGAAGATGCCCTTGAATCTGGAGATTTGGGACCCATGCGCTGGGTAGCACGCAGTATTACTTTAAAGGGTCTGCGTTTGCTCACCCAACCTCACCAAACCTCTCAGCCCCAAGAGTGTCCACCCCTATGTCTCATCCAGCTGTGGGTCTAGATATGGTCAATCCAGGTTGCATCACAGCCCCTGAACGAATTGTGTAAGAATTTCTCTCTCTTTCCCTGTCTTTGTTTCATGGGTTTTTAAAAGTAATTTATTTTTATAATGGGGTTTAGCTGCTTTTCACGGCTGTGTTTATGCCGCTTTACACCCACTTGACACACTAACAGAGAGATATCAATACATAGGTTTTAAGATTATTACTAGTCAGATATATTCTTGTGCGGTGAATCGGGCGTGTTGAGTCCAGTTCTCTGAGCAAGGAGTAGGTCTTGTCTATTACATATTGGGATTATGGAACGGTATCTGAGCTAATTTGAAACTCTCGTTTTATGGATCACCCCACCTCACCTTTCCCGTTAAGCAGCCATAGTGTGTTTTCTGCATGTGTGACTCTGTTCTGTTTTGTAATTCAGTTCAAGTGTAACGGTTTTTACATTCCCTCTATAAGTGACACCTTATGAGAAGTGTCCTTTTCTGTGTGACTTATTTCACTTAGAATCGTCTTACCTAAATCCACTCATCATGCTGCTACTAGCCTTATGACATTGATTTCATGGCTGAGTGATATTCCATTGTACATAAGGACCACAACTTTTTGATCCATTTTTCGCTTTCCTGGGATATTTAAGGTGGAATGAAGTGGAGGTCCTTGTCAACAGAGCAGCCCTAAACTTTGGGGTGCTTGTGTCTTGCTGATTTTCAATTTTCCCACTTTATCCCCCCATGCGTGGAAGTGCCCTATGCTCTCTAAGCTGTGTTTTTTAGATGTTTCAGGACACACCGTACACTTCTCCAGAGTGGCTGTTGGCGATTTACATCCCGCCCATCAGTGTAGCAAGGCTCCCATTTCTCCATGGCCTGTCCTGCATTTCTGGTTTTGACACTTTTTTCAGCATGGCCCTTTTGACCGATGGGAAGCGAGACTTCTTTGTAGCGCTGATTTGCCTTTCCAGGTTGCTTGGTTGGCCAAGAAGGGCGTATGCGTTTTTTCCTGAATATATTCAGGAAAAAACGCATACGCCCTTTTTGGCCAAGGGCATCATTGTCAACGTTTTGCCGCTTTTCATGTGCTTTAAAGGCGATTCGAATCTACCTCCTGAAATCTGTTTCCTGCAATTCTGCCTTGATTTCAAATCCTCTTCTTTGCCTTCCCTCAATATATTTGTGGACGAGAGTTATCATTTATAACTCTGCAGGTTTGTGAATTGCAGTGCCCTGAAGCTCCATTTTACAAGTCGCTTTTTTGGGAACTGGCCGCAAAAGCACAGGATGGCTTCAGGCCCTGTTCTGGTTCCGGGGGGCAGGCTGAGCCTGTGGTTAATTCTTCTTCCTGATGGGAAAATAGAGTGACCTGTGCCTGTCCCAACACCAAGAGCTAGTCTCTCATTGGTTCCCCGTCTTCCCGTTCATCCTCAGGACAAATTGCAACCTGTACGGAACAGGAGGTTAAAGGTGCTGATGCTCCAAGTAGGGAGATTGCTAGTAAAGTGGCTGGAATGGCGAACCCGAGCACAAGGAGATGAGAAATGAGGTGCGTTTTAGAAACCTTTCCCCATCACACGGTGTACCATCTTCTGGGTTTCTCATGCATGTTTTCGATGTAGGAAGATGCCCTTGAATCTGGAGATTTGGGACCCATGCGCTGGGTAGCACGCAGTATTACTTTAAAGGGTCTGCGTTTGCTCACCCAACCTCACCAAACCTCTCAGCCCCAAGAGTGTCCACCCCTATGTCTCATCCAGCTGTGGGTCTAGATATGGTCAATCCAGGTTGCATCACAGCCCCTGAACGAATTGTGTAAGAATTTCTCTCTCTTTCCCTGTCTTTGTTTCATGGGTTTTTAAAAGTAATTTATTTTTATAATGGGGTTTAGCTGCTTTTCACGGCTGTGTTTATGCCGCTTTACACCCACTTGACACACTAACAGAGAGATATCAATACATAGGTTTTAAGATTATTACTAGTCAGATATATTCTTGTGCGGTGAATCGGGCGTGTTGAGTCCAGTTCTCTGAGCAAGGAGTAGGTCTTGTCTATTACATATTGGGATTATGGAACGGTATCTGAGCTAATTTGAAACTCTCGTTTTATGGATCACCCCACCTCACCTTTCCCGTTAAGCAGCCATAGTGTGTTTTCTGCATGTGTGACTCTGTTCTGTTTTGTAATTCAGTTCAAGTGTAACGGTTTTTACATTCCCTCTATAAGTGACACCTTATGAGAAGTGTCCTTTTCTGTGTGACTTATTTCACTTAGAATCGTCTTACCTAAATCCACTCATCATGCTGCTACTAGCCTTATGACATTGATTTCATGGCTGAGTGATATTCTATTGTGCATAAGGACCACAACTTTTTGATCCATTTTTCTCTTTCCTGGGATATTTAAGGTGGAATGAAGTGGAGGTCCTTGTCAACAGAGCAGCCCTAAACTTTGGGGTGCTTGTGTCTTGCTGATTTTCAATTTTCCCACTTTATCCCCCCATGCGTGGAAGTGCCCTATGCTCTCTAAGCTGTGTTTTTTAGATGTTTCAGGACACACCGTACACTTCTCCAGAGTGGCTGTTGGCACTTTACATCCCGCCCATCAGTGTAGCAAGGCTCCCATTTCTCCATGGCCTGTCCTGCATTTCTGGTTTTGACACTTTTTTCAGCATGGCCCTTTTGACCGATGGGAAGCGAGACTTCTTTGTAGCGCTGATTTGCCTTTCCAGGTTGCTTGGTTGGCCAAAAAGGGCGTATGCGTTTTTTCCTGAATATATTCAGGAAAAAACGCATACGCCCTTTTTGGCCAAGGGCATCATTGTCAACGTTTTGCCGCTTTTCATGTGCTTTAAAGGCGATTCGAATCTACCTCCTGAAATCTGTTTCCTGCAATTCTGCCTTGATTTCAAATCCTCTTCTTTGCCTTCCCTCAATATATTTGTGGACGAGAGTTATCATTTATAACTCTGCAGGTTTGTGAATTGCAGTGCCCTGAAGCTCCATTTTACAAGTCGCTTTTTTGGGAACTGGCCGCAAAAGCACAGGATGGCTTCAGGCCCTGTTCTGGTTCCGGGGGGCAGGCTGAGCCTGTGGTTAATTCTTCTTCCTGATGGGAAAATAGAGTGACCTGTGCCTGTCCCAACACCAAGAGCTAGTCTCTCATTGGTTCCCCGTCTTCCCGTTCATCCTCAGGACAAATTGCAACCTGTACGGAACAGGAGGTTAAAGGTGCTGATGCTCCAAGTAGGGAGATTTCTAGTAAAGTGGCTGGAATGGCGAACCCGAGCACAAGGAGATGAGAAATGAGGTGCGTTTTAGAAACCTTTCCCCATCACACGGTGTACCATCTTCTGGGTTTCTCATGCATGTTTTCGATGTAGGAAGATGCCCTTGAATCTGGAGATTTGGGACCCATGCGCTGGGTAGCACGCAGTATTACTTTAAAGGGTCTGCGTTTGCTCACCCAACCTCACCAAACCTCTCAGCCCCAAGAGTGTCCACCCCTATGTCTCATCCAGCTGTGGGTCTAGATATGGTCAATCCGGGTTGCATCACAGCCCCTGAAAGAATTGTGTAAGAATTTCTCTCTCTTTCCCTGTCTTTGTTTCATGGGTTTTTAAAAGTAATTTATTTTTATAATGGGGTTTAGCTGCTTTTCACGGCTGTGTTTATGCCGCTTTACACCCACTTGACACACTAACAGAGAGATATCAATACATAGGTTTTAAGATTATTACTAGTCAGATATATTCTTGTGCGGTGAATCGGGCGTGTTGAGTCCAGTTCTCTGAGCAAGGAGTAGGTCTTGTCTATTACATATTGGGATTATGGAACGGTATCTGAGCTAATTTGAAACTCTCGTTTTATGTATCACCCCACCTCACCTTTCCCGTTAAGCAGCCATAGTGTGTTTTCTGCATGTGTGACTCTGTTCTGTTTTGTAATTCAGTTCAAGTGTAACGGTTTTTACATTCCCTCTATAAGTGACACCTTATGAGAAGTGTCCTTTTCTGTGTGACTTATTTCACTTAGAATCGTCTTACCTAAATCCACTCATCATGCTGCTACTAGCCTTATGACATTGATTTCATGGCTGAGTGATATTCCATTGTACATAAGGACCACAACTTTTTTATCCATTTTTCGCTTTCCTGGGATATTTAAGGTGGAATGAAGTGGAGGTCCTTGTCAACAGAGCAGCCCTAAACTTTGGGGTGCTTGTGTCTTGCTGATTTTCAATTTTCCCACTTTATCCCCCCATGCGTGGAAGTGCCCTATGCTCTCTAAGCTGTGTTTTTTAGATGTTTCAGGACACACCGTACACTTCTCCAGAGTGGCTGTTGGCGATTTACATCCCGCCCATCAGTGTAGCAAGGCTCCCATTTCTCCATGGCCTGTCCTGCATTTCTGGTTTTGACACTTTTTTCAGCATGGCCCTTTTGACCGATGGGAAGCGAGACTTCTTTGTAGCGCTGATTTGCCTTTCCAGGTTGCTTGGTTGGCCAAAAAGGGCGTATGCGTTTTTTCCTGAATATATTCAGAAAAAAACGCATACGCCCTTTTTGGCCAAGGGCATCATTGTCAACGTTTTGCCGCTTTTCATGTGCTTTAAAGGCGATTCGAATCTACCTCCTGAAATCTGTTTCCTGCAATTCTGCCTTGATTTCAAATCCTCTTCTTTGCCTTCCCTCAATATATTTGTGGACGAGAGTTATCATTTATAACTCTGCAGGTTTGTGAATTGCAGTGCCCTGAAGCTCCATTTTACAAGTCGCTTTTTTGGGAACTGGCCGCAAAAGCACAGGATGGCTTCAGGCCCTGTTCTGGTTCCGGGGGGCAGGCTGAGCCTGTGGTTAATTCTTCTTCCTGATGGGAAAATAGAGTGACCTGTGCCTGTCCCAACACCAAGAGCTAGTCTCTCATTGGTTCCCCGTCTTCCCGT
This sequence comes from Balaenoptera physalus, assembly GCF_965194825.1. NCBI lineage: Eukaryota > Metazoa > Chordata > Mammalia > Artiodactyla > Balaenopteridae > Balaenoptera > Balaenoptera physalus. The sequence goes on from NW_028126232.1 coordinate 237,179, forward strand.
TCATCCTCAGGACAAATTGCAACCTGTACGGAACAGGAGGTTAAAGGTGCTGATGCTCCAAGTAGGGAGATTGCTAGTAAAGTGGCTGGAATGGCGAACCCGAGCACAAGGAGATGAGAAATGAGGTGCGTTTTAGAACCCTTTCCCCATCACACGGTGTACCATCTTCTGGGTTTCTCATGCATGTTTTCGATGTAGGAAGATGCCCTTGAATCTGGAGATTTGGGACCCATGCGCTGGGTAGCACGCAGTATTACTTTAAAGGGTCTGCGTTTGCTCACCCAACCTCACCAAACCTCTCAGCCCCAAGAGTGTCCACCCCTATGTCTCATCCAGCTGTGGGTCTAGATATGGTCAATCCAGGTTGCATCACAGCCCCTGAACGAATTGTGTAAGAATTTCTCTCTCTTTCCCTGTCTTTGTTTCATGGGTTTTTAAAAGTAATTTATTTTTATAATGGGGTTTAGCTGCTTTTCACGGCTGTGTTTATGCCGCTTTACACCCACTTGACACACTAACAGAGAGATATCAATACATAGGTTTTAAGATTATTACTAGTCAGATATATTCTTGTGCGGTGAATCGGGCGTGTTGAGTCCAGTTCTCTGAGCAAGGAGTAGGTCTTGTCTATTACATATTGGGATTATGGAACGGTATCTGAGCTAATTTGAAACTCTCGTTTTATGTATCACCCCACCTCACCTTTCCCGTTAAGCAGCCATAGTGTGTTTTCTGCATGTGTGACTCTGTTCTGTTTTGTAATTCAGTTCAAGTGTAACGGTTTTTACATTCCCTCTATAAGTGACACCTTATGAGAAGTGTCCTTTTCTGTGTGACTTATTTCACTTAGAATCGTCTTACCTAAATCCACTCATCATGCTGCTACTAGCCTTATGACATTGATTTCATGGCTGAGTGATATTCTATTGTGCATAAGGACCACAACTTTTTGATCCATTTTTCTCTTTCCTGGGATATTTAAGGTGGAATGAAGTGGAGGTCCTTGTCAACAGAGCAGCCCTAAACTTTGGGGTGCTTGTGTCTTGCTGATTTTCAATTTTCCCACTTTATCCCCCCATGCGTGGAAGTGCCCTATGCTCTCTAAGCTGTGTTTTTTAGATGTTTCAGGACACACCGTACACTTCTCCAGAGTGGCTGTTGGCACTTTACATCCCGCCCATCAGTGTAGCAAGGCTCCCATTTCTCCATGGCCTGTCCTGCATTTCTGGTTTTGACACTTTTTTCAGCATGGCCCTTTTGACCGATGGGAAGCGAGACTTCTTTGTAGCGCTGATTTGCCTTTCCAGGTTGCTTGGTTGGCCAAAAAGGGCGTATGCGTTTTTTCCTGAATATATTCAGGAAAAAACGCATACGCCCTTTTTGGCCAAGGGCATCATTGTCAACGTTTTGCCGCTTTTCATGTGCTTTAAAGGCGATTCGAATCTACCTCCTGAAATCTGTTTCCTGCAATTCTGCCTTGATTTCAAATCCTCTTCTTTGCCTTCCCTCAATATATTTGTGGACGAGAGTTATCATTTATAACTCTGCAGGTTTGTGAATTGCAGTGCCCTGAAGCTCCATTTTACAAGTCGCTTTTTTGGGAACTGGCCGCAAAAGCACAGGATGGCTTCAGGCCCTGTTCTGGTTCCGGGGGGCAGGCTGAGCCTGTGGTTAATTCTTCTTCCTGATGGGAAAATAGAGTGACCTGTGCCTGTCCCAACACCAAGAGCTAGTCTCTCATTGGTTCCCCGTCTTCCCGTTCATCCTCAGGACAAATTGCAACCTGTACGGAACAGGAGGTTAAAGGTGCTGATGCTCCAAGTAGGGAGATTTCTAGTAAAGTGGCTGGAATGGCGAACCCGAGCACAAGGAGATGAGAAATGAGGTGCGTTTTAGAAACCTTTCCCCATCACACGGTGTACCATCTTCTGGGTTTCTCATGCATGTTTTCGATGTAGGAAGATGCCCTTGAATCTGGAGATTTGGGACCCATGCGCTGGGTAGCACGCAGTATTACTTTAAAGGGTCTGCGTTTGCTCACCCAACCTCACCAAACCTCTCAGCCCCAAGAGTGTCCACCCCTATGTCTCATCCAGCTGTGGGTCTAGATATGGTCAATCCGGGTTGCATCACAGCCCCTGAAAGGATTGTGTAAGAATTTCTCTCTCTTTCCCTGTCTTTGTTTCATGGGTTTTTAAAAGTAATTTATTTTTATAATGGGGTTTAGCTGCTTTTCACGGCTGTGTTTATGCCGCTTTACACCCACTTGACACACTAACAGAGAGATATCAATACATAGGTTTTAAGATTATTACTAGTCAGATATATTCTTGTGCGGTGAATCGGGCGTGTTGAGTCCAGTTCTCTGAGCAAGGAGTAGGTCTTGTCTATTACATATTGGGATTATGGAACGGTATCTGAGCTAATTTGAAACTCTCGTTTTATGTATCACCCCACCTCACCTTTCCCGTTAAGCAGCCATAGTGTGTTTTCTGCATGTGTGACTCTGTTCTGTTTTGTAATTCAGTTCAAGTGTAACGGTTTTTACATTCCCTCTATAAGTGACACCTTATGAGAAGTGTCCTTTTCTGTGTGACTTATTTCACTTAGAATCGTCTTACCTAAATCCACTCATCATGCTGCTACTAGCCTTATGACATTGATTTCATGGCTGAGTGATATTCCATTGTACATAAGGACCACAACTTTTTTATCCATTTTTCGCTTTCCTGGGATATTTAAGGTGGAATGAAGTGGAGGTCCTTGTCAACAGAGCAGCCCTAAACTTTGGGGTGCTTGTGTCTTGCTGATTTTCAATTTTCCCACTTTATCCCCCCATGCGTGGAAGTGCCCTATGCTCTCTAAGCTGTGTTTTTTAGATGTTTCAGGACACACCGTACACTTCTCCAGAGTGGCTGTTGGCGATTTACATCCCGCCCATCAGTGTAGCAAGGCTCCCATTTCTCCATGGCCTGTCCTGCATTTCTGGTTTTGACACTTTTTTCAGCATGGCCCTTTTGACCGATGGGAAGCGAGACTTCTTTGTAGCGCTGATTTGCCTTTCCAGGTTGCTTGGTTGGCCAAAAAGGGCGTATGCGTTTTTTCCTGAATATATTCAGAAAAAAACGCATACGCCCTTTTTGGCCAAGGGCATCATTGTCAACGTTTTGCCGCTTTTCATGTGCTTTAAAGGCGATTCGAATCTACCTCCTGAAATCTGTTTCCTGCAATTCTGCCTTGATTTCAAATCCTCTTCTTTGCCTTCCCTCAATATATTTGTGGACGAGAGTTATCATTTATAACTCTGCAGGTTTGTGAATTGCAGTGCCCTGAAGCTCCATTTTACAAGTCGCTTTTTTGGGAACTGGCCGCAAAAGCACAGGATGGCTTCAGGCCCTGTTCTGGTTCCGGGGGGCAGGCTGAGCCTGTGGTTAATTCTTCTTCCTGATGGGAAAATAGAGTGACCTGTGCCTGTCCCAACACCAAGAGCTAGTCTCTCATTGGTTCCCCGTCTTCCCGTTCATCCTCAGGACAAATTGCAACCTGTACGGAACAGGAGGTTAAAGGTGCTGATGCTCCAAGTAGGGAGATTGCTAGTAAAGTGGCTGGAATGGCGAACCCGAGCACAAGGAGATGAGAAATGAGGTGCGTTTTAGAACCCTTTCCCCATCACACGGTGTACCATCTTCTGGGTTTCTCATGCATGTTTTCGATGTAGGAAGATGCCCTTGAATCTGGAGATTTGGGACCCATGCGCTGGGTAGCACGCAGTATTACTTTAAAGGGTCTGCGTTTGCTCACCCAACCTCACCAAACCTCTCAGCCCCAAGAGTGTCCACCCCTATGTCTCATCCAGCTGTGGGTCTAGATATGGTCAATCCAGGTTGCATCACAGCCCCTGAACGAATTGTGTAAGAATTTCTCTCTCTTTCCCTGTCTTTGTTTCATGGGTTTTTAAAAGTAATTTATTTTTATAATGGGGTTTAGCTGCTTTTCACGGCTGTGTTTATGCCGCTTTACACCCACTTGACACACTAACAGAGAGATATCAATACATAGGTTTTAAGATTATTACTAGTCAGATATATTCTTGTGCGGTGAATCGGGCGTGTTGAGTCCAGTTCTCTGAGCAAGGAGTAGGTCTTGTCTATTACATATTGGGATTATGGAACGGTATCTGAGCTAATTTGAAACTCTCGTTTTATGTATCACCCCACCTCACCTTTCCCGTTAAGCAGCCATAGTGTGTTTTCTGCATGTGTGACTCTGTTCTGTTTTGTAATTCAGTTCAAGTGTAACGGTTTTTACATTCCCTCTATAAGTGACACCTTATGAGAAGTGTCCTTTTCTGTGTGACTTATTTCACTTAGAATCGTCTTACCTAAATCCACTCATCATGCTGCTACTAGCCTTATGACATTGATTTCATGGCTGAGTGATATTCCATTGTACATAAGGACCACAACTTTTTGATCCATTTTTCGCTTTCCTGGGATATTTAAGGTGGAATGAAGTGGAGGTCCTTGTCAACAGAGCAGCCCTAAACTTTGGGGTGCTTGTGTCTTGCTGATTTTCAATTTTCCCACTTTATCCCCCCATGCGTGGAAGTGCCCTATGCTCTCTAAGCTGTGTTTTTTAGATGTTTCAGGACACACCGTACACTTCTCCAGAGTGGCTGTTGGCGATTTACATCCCGCCCATCAGTGTAGCAAGGCTCCCATTTCTCCATGGCCTGTCCTGCATTTCTGGTTTTGACACTTTTTTCAGCATGGCCCTTTTGACCGATGGGAAGCGAGACTTCTTTGTAGCGCTGATTTGCCTTTCCAGGTTGCTTGGTTGGCCAAAAAGGGCGTATGCGTTTTTTCCTGAATATATTCAGGAAAAAACGCATACGCCCTTTTTGGCCAAGGGCATCATTGTCAACGTTTTGCCGCTTTTCATGTGCTTTAAAGGCGATTCGAATCTACCTCCTGAAATCTGTTTCCTGCAATTCTGCCTTGATTTCAAATCCTCTTCTTTGCCTTCCCTCAATATATTTGTGGACGAGAGTTATCATTTATAACTCTGCAGGTTTGTGAATTGCAGTGCCCTGAAGCTCCATTTTACAAGTCGCTTTTTTGGGAACTGGCCGCAAAAGCACAGGATGGCTTCAGGCCCTGTTCTGGTTCCGGGGGGCAGGCTGAGCCTGTGGTTAATTCTTCTTCCTGATGGGAAAATAGAGTGACCTGTGCCTGTCCCAACACCAAGAGCTAGTCTCTCATTGGTTCCCCGTCTTCCCGTTCATCCTCAGGACAAATTGCAACCTGTACGGAACAGGAGGTTAAAGGTGCTGATGCTCCAAGTAGGGAGATTGCTAGTAAAGTGGCTGGAATGGCGAACCCGAGCACAAGGAGATGAGAAATGAGGTGCGTTTTAGAACCCTTTCCCCATCACACGGTGTACCATCTTCTGGGTTTCTCATGCATGTTTTCGATGTAGGAAGATGCCCTTGAATCTGGAGATTTGGGACCCATGCGCTGGGTAGCACGCAGTATTACTTTAAAGGGTCTGCGTTTGCTCACCCAACCTCACCAAACCTCTCAGCCCCAAGAGTGTCCACCCCTATGTCTCATCCAGCTGTGGGTCTAGATATGGTCAATCCAGGTTGCATCACAGCCCCTGAACGAATTGTGTAAGAATTTCTCTCTCTTTCCCTGTCTTTGTTTCATGGGTTTTTAAAAGTAATTTATTTTTATAATGGGGTTTAGCTGCTTTTCACGGCTGTGTTTATGCCGCTTTACACCCACTTGACACACTAACAGAGAGATATCAATACATAGGTTTTAAGATTATTACTAGTCAGATATATTCTTGTGCGGTGAATCGGGCGTGTTGAGTCCAGTTCTCTGAGCAAGGAGTAGGTCTTGTCTATTACATATTGGGATTATGGAACGGTATCTGAGCTAATTTGAAACTCTCGTTTTATGGATCACCCCACCTCACCTTTCCCGTTAAGCAGCCATAGTGTGTTTTCTGCATGTGTGACTCTGTTCTGTTTTGTAATTCAGTTCAAGTGTAACGGTTTTTACATTCCCTCTATAAGTGACACCTTATGAGAAGTGTCCTTTTCTGTGTGACTTATTTCACTTAGAATCGTCTTACCTAAATCCACTCATCATGCTGCTACTAGCCTTATGACATTGATTTCATGGCTGAGTGATATTCCATTGTACATAAGGACCACAACTTTTTTATCCATTTTTCGCTTTCCTGGGATATTTAAGGTGGAATGAAGTGGAGGTCCTTGTCAACAGAGCAGCCCTAAACTTTGGGGTGCTTGTGTCTTGCTGATTTTCAATTTTCCCACTTTATCCCCCCATGCGTGGAAGTGCCCTATGCTCTCTAAGCTGTGTTTTTTAGATGTTTCAGGACACACCGTACACTTCTCCAGAGTGGCTGTTGGCGATTTACATCCCGCCCATCAGTGTAGCAAGGCTCCCATTTCTCCATGGCCTGTCCTGCATTTCTGGTTTTGACACTTTTTTCAGCATGGCCCTTTTGACCGATGGGAAGCGAGACTTCTTTGTAGCGCTGATTTGCCTTTCCAGGTTGCTTGGTTGGCCAAAAAGGGCGTATGCGTTTTTTCCTGAATATATTCAGGAAAAAACGCATACGCCCTTTTTGGCCAAGGGCATCATTGTCAACGTTTTGCCGCTTTTCATGTGCTTTAAAGGCGATTCGAATCTACCTCCTGAAATCTGTTTCCTGCAATTCTGCCTTGATTTCAAATCCTCTTCTTTGCCTTCCCTCAATATATTTGTGGACGAGAGTTATCATTTATAACTCTGCAGGTTTGTGAATTGCAGTGCCCTGAAGCTCCATTTTACAAGTCGCTTTTTTGGGAACTGGCCGCAAAAGCACAGGATGGCTTCAGGCCCTGTTCTGGTTCCGGGGGGCAGGCTGAGCCTGTGGTTAATTCTTCTTCCTGATGGGAAAATAGAGTGACCTGTGCCTGTCCCAACACCAAGAGCTAGTCTCTCATTGGTTCCCCGTCTTCCCGTTCATCCTCAGGACAAATTGCAACCTGTACGGAACAGGAGGTTAAAGGTGCTGATGCTCCAAGTAGGGAGATTGCTAGTAAAGTGGCTGGAATGGCGAACCCGAGCACAAGGAGATGAGAAATGAGGTGCGTTTTAGAACCCTTTCCCCATCACACGGTGTACCATCTTCTGGGTTTCTCATGCATGTTTTCGATGTAGGAAGATGCCCTTGAATCTGGAGATTTGGGACCCATGCGCTGGGTAGCACGCAGTATTACTTTAAAGGGTCTGCGTTTGCTCACCCAACCTCACCAAACCTCTCAGCCCCAAGAGTGTCCACCCCTATGTCTCATCCAGCTGTGGGTCTAGATATGGTCAATCCAGGTTGCATCACAGCCCCTGAACGAATTGTGTAAGAATTTCTCTCTCTTTCCCTGTCTTTGTTTCATGGGTTTTTAAAAGTAATTTATTTTTATAATGGGGTTTAGCTGCTTTTCACGGCTGTGTTTATGCCGCTTTACACCCACTTGACACACTAACAGAGAGATATCAATACATAGGTTTTAAGATTATTACTAGTCAGATATATTCTTGTGCGGTGAATCGGGCGTGTTGAGTCCAGTTCTCTGAGCAAGGAGTAGGTCTTGTCTATTACATATTGGGATTATGGAACGGTATCTGAGCTAATTTGAAACTCTCGTTTTATGTATCACCCCACCTCACCTTTCCCGTTAAGCAGCCATAGTGTGTTTTCTGCATGTGTGACTCTGTTCTGTTTTGTAATTCAGTTCAAGTGTAACGGTTTTTACATTCCCTCTATAAGTGACACCTTATGAGAAGTGTCCTTTTCTGTGTGACTTATTTCACTTAGAATCGTCTTACCTAAATCCACTCATCATGCTGCTACTAGCCTTATGACATTGATTTCATGGCTGAGTGATATTCCATTGTACATAAGGACCACAACTTTTTTATCCATTTTTCGCTTTCCTGGGATATTTAAGGTGGAATGAAGTGGAGGTCCTTGTCAACAGAGCAGCCCTAAACTTTGGGGTGCTTGTGTCTTGCTGATTTTCAATTTTCCCACTTTATCCCCCCATGCGTGGAAGTGCCCTATGCTCTCTAAGCTGTGTTTTTTAGATGTTTCAGGACACACCGTACACTTCTCCAGAGTGGCTGTTGGCGATTTACATCCCGCCCATCAGTGTAGCAAGGCTCCCATTTCTCCATGGCCTGTCCTGCATTTCTGGTTTTGACACTTTTTTCAGCATGGCCCTTTTGACCGATGGGAAGCGAGACTTCTTTGTAGCGCTGATTTGCCTTTCCAGGTTGCTTGGTTGGCCAAAAAGGGCGTATGCGTTTTTTCCTGAATATATTCAGGAAAAAACGCATACGCCCTTTTTGGCCAAGGGCATCATTGTCAACGTTTTGCCGCTTTTCATGTGCTTTAAAGGCGATTCGAATCTACCTCCTGAAATCTGTTTCCTGCAATTCTGCCTTGATTTCAAATCCTCTTCTTTGCCTTCCCTCAATATATTTGTGGACGAGAGTTATCATTTATAACTCTGCAGGTTTGTGAATTGCAGTGCCCTGAAGCTCCATTTTACAAGTCGCTTTTTTGGGAACTGGCCGCAAAAGCACAGGATGGCTTCAGGCCCTGTTCTGGTTCCGGGGGGCAGGCTGAGCCTGTGGTTAATTCTTCTTCCTGATGGGAAAATAGAGTGACCTGTGCCTGTCCCAACACCAAGAGCTAGTCTCTCATTGGTTCCCCGTCTTCCCGTTCATCCTCAGGACAAATTGCAACCTGTACGGAACAGGAGGTTAAAGGTGCTGATGCTCCAAGTAGGGAGATTGCTAGTAAAGTGGCTGGAATGGCGAACCCGAGCACAAGGAGATGAGAAATGAGGTGCGTTTTAGAAACCTTTCCCCATCACACGGTGTACCATCTTCTGGGTTTCTCATGCATGTTTTCGATGTAGGAAGATGCCCTTGAATCTGGAGATTTGGGACCCATGCGCTGGGTAGCACGCAGTATTACTTTAAAGGGTCTGCGTTTGCTCACCCAACCTCACCAAACCTCTCAGCCCCAAGAGTGTCCACCCCTATGTCTCATCCAGCTGTGGGTCTAGATATGGTCAATCCAGGTTGCATCACAGCCCCTGAACGAATTGTGTAAGAATTTCTCTCTCTTTCCCTGTCTTTGTTTCATGGGTTTTTAAAACTAATTTATTTTTATAATGGGGTTTAGCTGCTTTTCACGGCTGTGTTTATGCCGCTTTACACCCACTTGACACACTAACAGAGAGATATCAATACATAGGTTTTAAGATTATTACTAGTCAGATATATTCTTGTGCGGTGAATCGGGCGTGTTGAGTCCAGTTCTCTGAGCAAGGAGTAGGTCTTGTCTATTACATATTGGGATTATGGAACGGTATCTGAGCTAATTTGAAACTCTCGTTTTATGTATCACCCCACCTCACCTTTCCCGTTAAGCAGCCATAGTGTGTTTTCTGCATGTGTGACTCTGTTCTGTTTTGTAATTCAGTTCAAGTGTAACGGTTTTTACATTCCCTCTATAAGTGACACCTTATGAGAAGTGTCCTTTTCTGTGTGACTTATTTCACTTAGAATCGTCTTACCTAAATCCACTCATCATGCTGCTACTAGCCTTATGACATTGATTTCATGGCTGAGTGATATTCCATTGTACATAAGGACCACAACTTTTTGATCCATTTTTCGCTTTCCTGGGATATTTAAGGTGGAATGAAGTGGAGGTCCTTGTCAACAGAGCAGCCCTAAACTTTGGGGTGCTTGTGTCTTGCTGATTTTCAATTTTCCCACTTTATCCCCCCATGCGTGGAAGTGCCCTATGCTCTCTAAGCTGTGTTTTTTAGATGTTTCAGGACACACCGTACACTTCTCCAGAGTGGCTGTTGGCGATTTACATCCCGCCCATCAGTGTAGCAAGGCTCCCATTTCTCCATGGCCTGTCCTGCATTTCTGGTTTTGACACTTTTTTCAGCATGGCCCTTTTGACCGATGGGAAGCGAGACTTCTTTGTAGCGCTGATTTGCCTTTCCAGGTTGCTTGGTTGGCCAAAAAGGGCGTATGCGTTTTTTCCTGAATATATTCAGGAAAAAACGCATACGCCCTTTTTGGCCAAGGGCATCATTGTCAACGTTTTGCCGCTTTTCATGTGCTTTAAAGGCGATTCGAATCTACCTCCTGAAATCTGTTTCCTGCAATTCTGCCTTGATTTCAAATCCTCTTCTTTGCCTTCCCTCAATATATTTGTGGACGAGAGTTATCATTTATAACTCTGCAGGTTTGTGAATTGCAGTGCCCTGAAGCTCCATTTTACAAGTCGCTTTTTTGGGAACTGGCCGCAAAAGCACAGGATGGCTTCAGGCCCTGTTCTGGTTCCGGGGGGCAGGCTGAGCCTGTGGTTAATTCTTCTTCCTGATGGGAAAATAGAGTGACCTGTGCCTGTCCCAACACCAAGAGCTAGTCTCTCATTGGTTCCCCGTCTTCCCGTTCATCCTCAGGACAAATTGCAACCTGTACGGAACAGGAGGTTAAAGGTGCTGATGCTCCAAGTAGGGAGATTGCTAGTAAAGTGGCTGGAATGGCGAACCCGAGCACAAGGAGATGAGAAATGAGGTGCGTTTTAGAAACCTTTCCCCATCACACGGTGTACCATCTTCTGGGTTTCTCATGCATGTTTTCGATGTAGGAAGATGCCCTTGAATCTGGAGATTTGGGACCCATGCGCTGGGTAGCACGCAGTATTACTTTAAAGGGTCTGCGTTTGCTCACCCAACCTCACCAAACCTCTCAGCCCCAAGAGTGTCCACCCCTATGTCTCATCCAGCTGTGGGTCTAGATATGGTCAATCCAGGTTGCATCACAGCCCCTGAACGAATTGTGTAAGAATTTCTCTCTCTTTCCCTGTCTTTGTTTCATGGGTTTTTAAAAGTAATTTATTTTTATAATGGGGTTTAGCTGCTTTTCACGGCTGTGTTTATGCCGCTTTACACCCACTTGACACACTAACAGAGAGATATCAATACATAGGTTTTAAGATTATTACTAGTCAGATATATTCTTGTGCGGTGAATCGGGCGTGTTGAGTCCAGTTCTCTGAGCAAGGAGTAGGTCTTGTCTATTACATATTGGGATTATGGAACGGTATCTGAGCTAATTTGAAACTCTCGTTTTATGGATCACCCCACCTCACCTTTCCCGTTAAGCAGCCATAGTGTGTTTTCTGCATGTGTGACTCTGTTCTGTTTTGTAATTCAGTTCAAGTGTAACGGTTTTTACATTCCCTCTATAAGTGACACCTTATGAGAAGTGTCCTTTTCTGTGTGACTTATTTCACTTAGAATCGTCTTACCTAAATCCACTCATCATGCTGCTACTAGCCTTATGACATTGATTTCATGGCTGAGTGATATTCCATTGTACATAAGGACCACAACTTTTTGATCCATTTTTCGCTTTCCTGGGATATTTAAGGTGGAATGAAGTGGAGGTCCTTGTCAACAGAGCAGCCCTAAACTTTGGGGTGCTTGTGTCTTGCTGATTTTCAATTTTCCCACTTTATCCCCCCATGCGTGGAAGTGCCCTATGCTCTCTAAGCTGTGTTTTTTAGATGTTTCAGGACACACCGTACACTTCTCCAGAGTGGCTGTTGGCGATTTACATCCCGCCCATCAGTGTAGCAAGGCTCCCATTTCTCCATGGCCTGTCCTGCATTTCTGGTTTTGACACTTTTTTCAGCATGGCCCTTTTGACCGATGGGAAGCGAGACTTCTTTGTAGCGCTGATTTGCCTTTCCAGGTTGCTTGGTTGGCCAAAAAGGGCGTATGCGTTTTTTCCTGAATATATTCAGGAAAAAACGCATACGCCCTTTTTGGCCAAGGGCATCATTGTCAACGTTTTGCCGCTTTTCATGTGCTTTAAAGGCGATTCGAATCTACCTCCTGAAATCTGTTTCCTGCAATTCTGCCTTGATTTCAAATCCTCTTCTTTGCCTTCCCTCAATATATTTGTGGACGAGAGTTATCATTTATAACTCTGCAGGTTTGTGAATTGCAGTGCCCTGAAGCTCCATTTTACAAGTCGCTTTTTTGGGAGCTGGCCGCAAAAGCACAGGATGGCTTCAGGCCCTGTTCTGGTTCCGGGGGGCAGGCTGAGCCTGTGGTTAATTCTTCTTCCTGATGGGAAAATAGAGTGACCTGTGCCTGTCCCAACACCAAGAGCTAGTCTCTCATTGGTTCCCCGTCTTCCCGTTCATCCTCAGGACAAATTGCAACCTGTACGGAACAGGAGGTTAAAGGTGCTGATGCTCCAAGTAGGGAGATTGCTAGTAAAGTGGCTGGAATGGCGAACCCGAGCACAAGGAGATGAGAAATGAGGTGCGTTTTAGAACCCTTTCCCCATCACACGGTGTACCATCTTCTGGGTTTCTCATGCATGTTTTCGATGTAGGAAGATGCCCTTGAATCTGGAGATTTGGGACCCATGCGCTGGGTAGCACGCAGTATTACTTTAAAGGGTCTGCGTTTGCTCACCCAACCTCACCAAACCTCTCAGCCCCAAGAGTGTCCACCCCTATGTCTCATCCAGCTGTGGGTCTAGATATGGTCAATCCAGGTTGCATCACAGCCCCTGAACGAATTGTGTAAGAATTTCTCTCTCTTTCCCTGTCTTTGTTTCATGGGTTTTTAAAAGTAATTTATTTTTATAATGGGGTTTAGCTGCTTTTCACGGCTGTGTTTATGCCGCTTTACACCCACTTGACACACTAACAGAGAGATATCAATACATAGGTTTTAAGATTATTACTAGTCAGATATATTCTTGTGCGGTGAATCGGGCGTGTTGAGTCCAGTTCTCTGAGCAAGGAGTAGGTCTTGTCTATTACATATTGGGATTATGGAACGGTATCTGAGCTAATTTGAAACTCTCGTTTTATGGATCACCCCACCTCACCTTTCCCGTTAAGCAGCCATAGTGTGTTTTCTGCATGTGTGACTCTGTTCTGTTTTGTAATTCAGTTCAAGTGTAACGGTTTTTACATTCCCTCTATAAGTGACACCTTATGAGAAGTGTCCTTTTCTGTGTGACTTATTTCACTTAGAATCGTCTTACCTAAATCCACTCATCATGCTGCTACTAGCCTTATGACATTGATTTCATGGCTGAGTGATATTCTATTGTGCATAAGGACCACAACTTTTTGATCCATTTTTCTCTTTCCTGGGATATTTAAGGTGGAATGAAGTGGAGGTCCTTGTCAACAGAGCAGCCCTAAACTTTGGGGTGCTTGTGTCTTGCTGATTTTCAATTTTCCCACTTTATCCCCCCATGCGTGGAAGTGCCCTATGCTCTCTAAGCTGTGTTTTTTAGATGTTTCAGGACACACCGTACACTTCTCCAGAGTGGCTGTTGGCACTTTACATCCCGCCCATCAGTGTAGCAAGGCTCCCATTTCTCCATGGCCTGTCCTGCATTTCTGGTTTTGACACTTTTTTCAGCATGGCCCTTTTGACCGATGGGAAGCGAGACTTCTTTGTAGCGCTGATTTGCCTTTCCAGGTTGCTTGGTTGGCCAAAAAGGGCGTATGCGTTTTTTCCTGAATATATTCAGGAAAAAACGCATACGCCCTTTTTGGCCAAGGGCATCATTGTCAACGTTTTGCCGCTTTTCATGTGCTTTAAAGGCGATTCGAATCTACCTCCTGAAATCTGTTTCCTGCAATTCTGCCTTGATTTCAAATCCTCTTCTTTGCCTTCCCTCAATATATTTGTGGACGAGAGTTATCATTTATAACTCTGCAGGTTTGTGAATTGCAGTGCCCTGAAGCTCCATTTTACAAGTCGCTTTTTTGGGAACTGGCCGCAAAAGCACAGGATGGCTTCAGGCCCTGTTCTGGTTCCGGGGGGCAGGCTGAGCCTGTGGTTAATTCTTCTTCCTGATGGGAAAATAGAGTGACCTGTGCCTGTCCCAACACCAAGAGCTAGTCTCTCATTGGTTCCCCATCTTCCCGTTCATCCTCAGGACAAATTGCAACCTGTACGGAACAGGAGGTTAAAGGTGCTGATGCTCCAAGTAGGGAGATTGCTAGTAAAGTGGCTGGAATGGCGAACCCGAGCACAAGGAGATGAGAAATGAGGTGCGTTTTAGAAACCTTTCCCCATCACACGGTGTACCATCTTCTGGGTTTCTCATGCATGTTTTCGATGTAGGAAGATGCCCTTGAATCTGGAGATTTGGGACCCATGCGCTGGGTAGCACGCAGTATTACTTTAAAGGGTCTGCGTTTGCTCACCCAACCTCACCAAACCTCTCAGCCCCAAGAGTGTCCACCCCTATGTCTCATCCAGCTGTGGGTCTAGATATGGTCAATCCAGGTTGCATCACAGCCCCTGAACGAATTGTGTAAGAATTTCTCTCTCTTTCCCTGTCTTTGTTTCATGGGTTTTTAAAAGTAATTTATTTTTATAATGGGGTTTAGCTGCTTTTCACGGCTGTGTTTATGCCGCTTTACACCCACTTGACACACTAACAGAGAGATATCAATACATAGGTTTTAAGATTATTACTAGTCAGATATATTCTTGTGCGGTGAATCGGGCGTGTTGAGTCCAGTTCTCTGAGCAAGGAGTAGGTCTTGTCTATTACATATTGGGATTATGGAACGGTATCTGAGCTAATTTGAAACTCTCGTTTTATGGATCACCCCACCTCACCTTTCCCGTTAAGCAGCCATAGTGTGTTTTCTGCATGTGTGACTCTGTTCTGTTTTGTAATTCAGTTCAAGTGTAACGGTTTTTACATTCCCTCTATAAGTGACACCTTATGAGAAGTGTCCTTTTCTGTGTGACTTATTTCACTTAGAATCGTCTTACCTAAATCCACTCATCATGCTGCTACTAGCCTTATGACATTGATTTCATGGCTGAGTGATATTCCATTGTACATAAGGACCACAACTTTTTGATCCATTTTTCGCTTTCCTGGGATATTTAAGGTGGAATGAAGTGGAGGTCCTTGTCAACAGAGCAGCCCTAAACTTTGGGGTGCTTGTGTCTTGCTGATTTTCAATTTTCCCACTTTATCCCCCCATGCGTGGAAGTGCCCTATGCTCTCTAAGCTGTGTTTTTTAGATGTTTCAGGACACACCGTACACTTCTCCAGAGTGGCTGTTGGCGATTTACATCCCGCCCATCAGTGTAGCAAGGCTCCCATTTCTCCATGGCCTGTCCTGCATTTCTGGTTTTGACACTTTTTTCAGCATGGCCCTTTTGACCGATGGGAAGCGAGACTTCTTTGTAGCGCTGATTTGCCTTTCCAGGTTGCTTGGTTGGCCACAAAGGGCGTATGCGTTTTTTCCTGAATATATTCAGGAAAAAACGCATACGCCCTTTTTGGCCAAGGGCATCATTGTCAACGTTTTGCCGCTTTTCATGTGCTTTAAAGGCGATTCGAATCTACCTCCTGAAATCTGTTTCCTGCAATTCTGCCTTGATTTCAAATCCTCTTCTTTGCCTTCCCTCAATATATTTGTGGACGAGAGTTATCATTTATAACTCTGCAGGTTTGTGAATTGCAGTGCCCTGAAGCTCCATTTTACAAGTCGCTTTTTTGGGAACTGGCCGCAAAAGCACAGGATGGCTTCAGGCCCTGTTCTGGTTCCGGGGGGCAGGCTGAGCCTGTGGTTAATTCTTCTTCCTGATGGGAAAATAGAGTGACCTGTGCCTGTCCCAACACCAAGAGCTAGTCTCTCATTGGTTCCCCATCTTCCCGTTCATCCTCAGGACAAATTGCAACCTGTACGGAACAGGAGGTTAAAGGTGCTGATGCTCCAAGTAGGGAGATTTCTAGTAAAGTGGCTGGAATGGCGAACCCGAGCACAAGGAGATGAGAAATGAGGTGCGTTTTAGAAACCTTTCCCCATCACACGGTGTACCATCTTCTGGGTTTCTCATGCATGTTTTCGATGTAGGAAGATGCCCTTGAATCTGGAGATTTGGGACCCATGCGATGGGTAGCACGCAGTATTACTTTAAAGGGTCTGCGTTTGCTCACCCAACCTCACCAAACCTCTCAGCCCCAAGAGTGTCCACCCCTATGTCTCATCCAGCTGTGGGTCTAGATATGGTCAATCCAGGTTGCATCACAGCCCCTGAACGAATTGTGTAAGAATTTCTCTCTCTTTCCCTGTCTTTGTTTCATGGGTTTTTAAAAGTAATTTATTTTTATAATGGGGTTTAGCTGCTTTTCACGGCTGTGTTTATGCCGCTTTACACCCACTTGACACACTAACAGAGAGATATCAATACATAGGTTTTAAGATTATTACTAGTCAGATATATTCTTGTGCGGTGAATCGGGCGTGTTGAGTCCAGTTCTCTGAGCAAGGAGTAGGTCTTGTCTATTACATATTGGGATTATGGAACGGTATCTGAGCTAATTTGAAACTCTCGTTTTATGGATCACCCCACCTCACCTTTCCCGTTAAGCAGCCATAGTGTGTTTTCTGCATGTGTGACTCTGTTCTGTTTTGTAATTCAGTTCAAGTGTAACGGTTTTTACATTCCCTCTATAAGTGACACCTTATGAGAAGTGTCCTTTTCTGTGTGACTTATTTCACTTAGAATCGTCTTACCTAAATCCACTCATCATGCTGCTACTAGCCTTATGACATTGATTTCATGGCTGAGTGATATTCCATTGTACATAAGGACCACAACTTTTTGATCCATTTTTCGCTTTCCTGGGATATTTAAGGTGGAATGAAGTGGAGGTCCTTGTCAACAGAGCAGCCCTAAACTTTGGGGTGCTTGTGTCTTGCTGATTTTCAATTTTCCCACTTTATCCCCCCATGCGTGGAAGTGCCCTATGCT
The DNA here is from genome assembly GCF_965194825.1 of Balaenoptera physalus. NCBI lineage: Eukaryota > Metazoa > Chordata > Mammalia > Artiodactyla > Balaenopteridae > Balaenoptera > Balaenoptera physalus. The sequence continues at coordinate 254,118 of NW_028126232.1, forward strand.
CTCTAAGCTGTGTTTTTTAGATGTTTCAGGACACACCGTACACTTCTCCAGAGTGGCTGTTGGCGATTTACATCCCGCCCATCAGTGTAGCAAGGCTCCCATTTCTCCATGGCCTGTCCTGCATTTCTGGTTTTGACACTTTTTTCAGCATGGCCCTTTTGACCGATGGGAAGCGAGACTTCTTTGTAGCGCTGATTTGCCTTTCCAGGTTGCTTGGTTGGCCAAAAAGGGCGTATGCGTTTTTTCCTGAATATATTCAGGAAAAAACGCATACGCCCTTTTTGGCCAAGGGCATCATTGTCAACGTTTTGCCGCTTTTCATGTGCTTTAAAGGCGATTCGAATCTACCTCCTGAAATCTGTTTCCTGCAATTCTGCCTTGATTTCAAATCCTCTTCTTTGCCTTCCCTCAATATATTTGTGGACGAGAGTTATCATTTATAACTCTGCAGGTTTGTGAATTGCAGTGCCCTGAAGCTCCATTTTACAAGTCGCTTTTTTGGGAACTGGCCGCAAAAGCGCAGGATGGCTTCAGGCCCTGTTCTGGTTCCGGGGGGCAGGCTGAGCCTGTGGTTAATTCTTCTTCCTGATGGGAAAATAGAGTGACCTGTGCCTGTCCCAACACCAAGAGCTAGTCTCTCATTGGTTCCCCGTCTTCCCGTTCATCCTCAGGACAAATTGCAACCTGTACGGAACAGGAGGTTAAAGGTGCTGATGCTCCAAGTAGGGAGATTGCTAGTAAAGTGGCTGGAATGGCGAACCCGAGCACAAGGAGATGAGAAATGAGGTGCGTTTTAGAACCCTTTCCCCATCACACGGTGTACCATCTTCTGGGATTCTCATGCATGTTTTCGATGTAGGAAGATGCCCTTGAATCTGGAGATTTGGGACCCATGCGCTGGGTAGCACGCAGTATTACTTTAAAGGGTCTGCGTTTGCTCACCCAACCTCACCAAACCTCTCAGCCCCAAGAGTGTCCACCCCTATGTCTCATCCAGCTGTGGGTCTAGATATGGTCAATCCAGGTTGCATCACAGCCCCTGAACGAATTGTGTAAGAATTTCTCTCTCTTTCCCTGTCTTTGTTTCATGGGTTTTTAAAAGTAATTTATTTTTATAATGGGGTTTAGCTGCTTTTCACGGCTGTGTTTATGCCGCTTTACACCCACTTGACACACTAACAGAGAGATATCAATACATAGGTTTTAAGATTATTACTAGTCAGATATATTCTTGTGCGGTGAATCGGGCGTGTTGAGTCCAGTTCTCTGAGCAAGGAGTAGGTCTTGTCTATTACATATTGGGATTATGGAACGGTATCTGAGCTAATTTGAAACTCTCGTTTTATGGATCACCCCACCTCACCTTTCCCGTTAAGCAGCCATAGTGTGTTTTCTGCATGTGTGACTCTGTTCTGTTTTGTAATTCAGTTCAAGTGTAACGGTTTTTACATTCCCTCTATAAGTGACACCTTATGAGAAGTGTCCTTTTCTGTGTGACTTATTTCACTTAGAATCGTCTTACCTAAATCCACTCATCATGCTGCTACTAGCCTTATGACATTGATTTCATGGCTGAGTGATATTCTATTGTGCATAAGGACCACAACTTTTTGATCCATTTTTCTCTTTCCTGGGATATTTAAGGTGGAATGAAGTGGAGGTCCTTGTCAACAGAGCAGCCCTAAACTTTGGGGTGCTTGTGTCTTGCTGATTTTCAATTTTCCCACTTTATCCCCCCATGCGTGGAAGTGCTCTATGCTCTCTAAGCTGTGTTTTTTAGATGTTTCAGGACACACCGTACACTTCTCCAGAGTGGCTGTTGGCACTTTACATCCCGCCCATCAGTGTAGCAAGGCTCCCATTTCTCCATGGCCTGTCCTGCATTTCTGGTTTTGACACTTTTTTCAGCATGGCCCTTTTGACCGATGGGAAGCGAGACTTCTTTGTAGCGCTGATTTGCCTTTCCAGGTTGCTTGGTTGGCCAAGAAGGGCGTATGCGTTTTTTCCTGAATATATTCAGGAAAAAACGCATACGCCCTTTTTGGCCAAGGGCATCATTGTCAACGTTTTGCCGCTTTTCATGTGCTTTAAAGGCGATTCGAATCTACCTCCTGAAATCTGTTTCCTGCAATTCTGCCTTGATTTCAAATCCTCTTCTTTGCCTTCCCTCAATATATTTGTGGACGAGAGTTATCATTTATAACTCTGCAGGTTTGTGAATTGCAGTGCCCTGAAGCTCCATTTTACAAGTCGCTTTTTTGGGAGCTGGCCACAAAAGGGCAGGATGGCTTCAGGCCCTGTTCTGGTTCCGGGGGGCAGGCTGAGCCTGTGGTTAATTCTTCTTCCTGATGGGAAAATAGAGTGACCTGTGCCTGTCCCAACACCAAGAGCTAGTCTCTCATTGGTTCCCCGTCTTCCCGTTCATCCTCAGGACAAATTGCAACCTGTACGGAACAGGAGGTTAAAGGTGCTGATGCTCCAAGTAGGGAGATTGCTAGTAAAGTGGCTGGAATGGCGAACCCGAGCACAAGGAGATGAGAAATGAGGTGCGTTTTAGAAACCTTTCCCCATCACACGGTGTACCATCTTCTGGGTTTCTCATGCATGTTTTCGTTGTAGGAAAATGCACTTGAACCTGGAGATTTGGGACCCATGCGATGGGTAGCACGCAGTATTACTTTAAAGGCTCTGCGTTTGCTCACCCAACCTCACCAAACCTCTCAGCCCCAAGAGTGTCAACCCTTATGTCTCATCCAGCTGTGGGTCTAGATATGGTCAATCCAGGTTGCATCACAGCCCCTGAACGAATTGTGTAAGAATTTCTCTCTCTTTCCCTGTCTTTGTTTCATGGGTCTTTAAAAGTAATTTATTTTTATAATGGGGTTTAGCTGCTTTTCACGGCTGTGTTTATGCCGCTTTACACCCACTTGACACACTAACAGAGAGATATCAATACATAGGTTTTAAGATTATTACTAGTCAGATATATTCTTGTGCGGTGAATCGGGCGTGTTGAGTCCAGTTCTCTGAGCAAGGAGTAGGTCTTGTCTATTACATATTGGGATTATGGAACGGTATCTGAGCTAATTTGAAACTCTCGTTTTATGTATCACCCCACCTCACCTTTCCCGTTAAGCAGCCATAGTGTGTTTTCTGCATGTGTGACTCTGTTCTGTTTTGTAATTCAGTTCAAGTGTAACGGTTTTTACATTCCCTCTATAAGTGACACCTTATGAGAAGTGTCCTTTTCTGTGTGACTTATTTCACTTAGAATCGTCTTACCTAAATCCACTCATCATGCTGCTACTAGCCTTATGACATTGATTTCATGGCTGAGTGATATTCCATTGTACATAAGGACCACAACTTTTTGATCCATTTTTCGCTTTCCTGGGATATTTAAGGTGGAATGAAGTGGAGGTCCTTGTCAACAGAGCAGCCCTAAACTTTGGGGTGCTTGTGTCTTGCTGATTTTCAATTTTCCCACTTTATCCCCCCATGCGTGGAAGTGCCCTATGCTCTCTAAGCTGTGTTTTTTAGATGTTTCAGGACACACCGTACACTTCTCCAGAGTGGCTGTTGGCAATTTACATCCCGCCCATCAGTGTAGCAAGGCTCCCATTTCTCCATGGCCTGTCCTGCATTTCTGGTTTTGACACTTTTTTCAGCATGGCCCTTTTGACCGATGGGAAGCGAGACTTCTTTGTAGCGCTGATTTGCCTTTCCAGGTTGCTTGGTTGGCCAAAAAGGGCGTATGCGTTTTTTCCTGAATATATTCAGGAAAAAACGCATACGCCCTTTTTGGCCAAGGGCATCATTGTCAACGTTTTGCCGCTTTTCATGTGCTTTAAAGGCGATTCGAATCTACCTCCTGAAATCTGTTTCCTGCAATTCTGCCTTGATTTCAAATCCTCTTCTTTGCCTTCCCTCAGTATATTTGTGGACGAGAGTTATCATTTATAACTCTGCAGGTTTGTGAATTGCAGTGCCCTGAAGCTCCATTTTACAAGTCGCTTTTTTGGGAACTGGCCGCAAAAGCACAGGATGGCTTCAGGCCCTGTTCTGGTTCCGGGGGGCAGGCTGAGCCTGTGGTTAATTCTTCTTCCTGATGGGAAAATAGAGTGACCTGTGCCTGTCCCAACACCAAGAGCTAGTCTCTCATTGGTTCCCCGTCTTCCCGTTCATCCTCAGGACAAATTGCAACCTGTACGGAACAGGAGGTTAAAGGTGCTGATGCTCCAAGTAGGGAGATTGCTAGTAAAGTGGCTGGAATGGCGAACCCGAGCACAAGGAGATGAGAAATGAGGTGCGTTTTAGAACCCTTTCCCCATCACACGGTGTACCATCTTCTGGGTTTCTCATGCATGTTTTCGATGTAGGAAGATGCCCTTGAATCTGGAGATTTGGGACCCATGCGCTGGGTAGCACGCAGTATTACTTTAAAGGGTCTGCGTTTGCTCACCCAACCTCACCAAACCTCTCAGCCCCAAGAGTGTCCACCCCTATGTCTCATCCAGCTGTGGGTCTAGATATGGTCAATCCAGGTTGCATCACAGCCCCTGAACGAATTGTGTAAGAATTTCTCTCTCTTTCCCTGTCTTTGTTTCATGGGTTTTTAAAAGTAATTTATTTTTATAATGGGGTTTAGCTGCTTTTCACGGCTGTGTTTATGCCGCTTTACACCCACTTGACACACTAACAGAGAGATATCAATACATAGGTTTTAAGATTATTACTAGTCAGATATATTCTTGTGCGGTGAATCGGGCGTGTTGAGTCCAGTTCTCTGAGCAAGGAGTAGGTCTTGTCTATTACATATTGGGATTATGGAACGGTATCTGAGCTAATTTGAAACTCTCGTTTTATGGATCACCCCACCTCACCTTTCCCGTTAAGCAGCCATAGTGTGTTTTCTGCATGTGTGACTCTGTTCTGTTTTGTAATTCAGTTCAAGTGTAACGGTTTTTACATTCCCTCTATAAGTGACACCTTATGAGAAGTGTCCTTTTCTGTGTGACTTATTTCACTTAGAATCGTCTTACCTAAATCCACTCATCATGCTGCTACTAGCCTTATGACATTGATTTCATGGCTGAGTGATATTCCATTGTACATAAGGACCACAACTTTTTGATCCATTTTTCGCTTTCCTGGGATATTTAAGGTGGAATGAAGTGGAGGTCCTTGTCAACAGAGCAGCCCTAAACTTTGGGGTGCTTGTGTCTTGCTGATTTTCAATTTTCCCACTTTATCCCCCCATGCGTGGAAGTGCCCTATGCTCTCTAAGCTGTGTTTTTTAGATGTTTCAGGACACACCGTACACTTCTCCAGAGTGGCTGTTGGCGATTTACATCCCGCCCATCAGTGTAGCAAGGCTCCCATTTCTCCATGGCCTGTCCTGCATTTCTGGTTTTGACACTTTTTTCAGCATGGCCCTTTTGACCGATGGGAAGCGAGACTTCTTTGTAGCGCTGATTTGCCTTTCCAGGTTGCTTGGTTGGCCAAAAAGGGCGTATGCGTTTTTTCCTGAATATATTCAGGAAAAAACGCATACGCCCTTTTTGGCCAAGGGCATCATTGTCAACGTTTTGCCGCTTTTCATGTGCTTTAAAGGCGATTCGAATCTACCTCCTGAAATGTGTCTCCTGCAATTCTGCCTTGATTTCAAATCCTCTTCTTTGCCTTCCCTCAGTATATTTGTGGACGAGAGTTATCATTTATAACTCTGCAGGTTTGTGAATTGCAGTGCCCTGAAGCTCCATTTTACAAGTCGCTTTTTTGGGAACTGGCCGCAAAAGCACAGGATGGCTTCAGGCCCTGTTCTGGTTCCGGGGGGCAGGCTGAGCCTGTGGTTAATTCTTCTTCCTGATGGGAAAATAGAGTGACCTGTGCCTGTCCCAACACCAAGAGCTAGTCTCTCATTGGTTCCCCGTCTTCCCGTTCATCCTCAGGACAAATTGCAACCTGTACGGAACAGGAGGTTAAAGGTGCTGATGCTCCAAGTAGGGAGATTGCTAGTAAAGTGGCTGGAATGGCGAACCCGAGCACAAGGAGATGAGAAATGAGGTGCGTTTTAGAAACCTTTCCCCATCACACGGTGTACCATCTTCTGGGTTTCTCATGCATGTTTTCGATGTAGGAAGATGCCCTTGAACCTGGAGATTTGGGACCCATGCGATGGGTAGCACGCAGTATTACTTTAAAGGCTCTGCGTTTGCTCACCCAACCTCACCAAACCTCTCAGCCCCAAGAGTGTCCACCCTTATGTCTCATCCAGCTGTGGGTCTAGATATGGTCAATCCAGGTTGCATCACAGCCCCTGAACGAATTGTGTAAGAATTTCTCTCTCTTTCCCTGTCTTTGTTTCATGGGTTTTTAAAACTAATTTATTTTTATAATGGGGTTTAGCTGCTTTTCACGGCTGTGTTTATGCCGCTTTACACCCACTTGACACACTAACAGAGAGATATCAATACATAGGTTTTAAGATTATTACTAGTCAGATATATTCTTGTGCGGTGAATCGGGCGTGTTGAGTCCAGTTCTCTGAGCAAGGAGCAGGTCTTGTCTATTACATATTGGGTTTATGGAACGGTATCTGAGCTAATTTGAAACTCTTGTTTTATGGATCACCCCACCTCACCTTTCCCGTTAAGCAGCCATAGTGTGTTTTCTGCATGTGTGACTCTGTTCTGTTTTGTAATTCAGTTCAAGTGTAACGGTTTTTACATTCCCTCTATAAGTGACACCTTATGAGAAGTGTCCTTTTCTGTGTGACTTATTTCACTTAGAATCGTCTTACCTAAATCCACTCATCATGCTGCTACTAGCCTTATGACATTGATTTCATGGCTGAGTGATATTCTATTGTGCATAAGGACCACAACTTTTTGATCCATTTTTCTCTTTCCTGGGATATTTAAGGTGGAATGAAGTGGAGGTCCTTGTCAACAGAGCAGCCCTAAACTTTGGGGTGCTTGTGTCTTGCTGATTTTCAATTTTCCCACTTTATCCCCCCATGCGTGGAAGTGCCCTATGCTCTCTAAGCTGTGTTTTTTAGATGTTTCAGGACACACCGTACACTTCTCCAGAGTGGCTGTTGGCACTTTACATCCCGCCCATCAGTGTAGCAAGGCTCCCATTTCTCCATGGCCTGTCCTGCATTTCTGGTTTTGACACTTTTTTCAGCATGGCCCTTTTGACCGATGGGAAGCGAGACTTCTTTGTAGCGCTGATTTGCCTTTCCAGGTTGCTTGGTTGGCCAAGAAGGGCGTATGCGTTTTTTCCTGAATATATTCAGGAAAAAACGCATACGCCCTTTTTGGCCAAGGGCATCATTGTCAACGTTTTGCCGCTTTTCATGTGCTTTAAAGGCGATTCGAATCTACCTCCTGAAATCTGTTTCCTGCAATTCTGCCTTGATTTCAAATCCTCTTCTTTGCCTTCCCTCAATATATTTGTGGACGAGAGTTATCATTTATAACTCTGCAGGTTTGTGAATTGCAGTGCCCTGAAGCTCCATTTTACAAGTCGCTTTTTTGGGAGCTGGCCACAAAAGGGCAGGATGGCTTCAGGCCCTGTTCTGGTTCCGGGGGGCAGGCTGAGCCTGTGGTTAATTCTTCTTCCTGATGGGAAAATAGAGTGACCTGTGCCTGTCCCAACACCAAGAGCTAGTCTCTCATTGGTTCCCCGTCTTCCCGTTCATCCTCAGGACAAATTGCAACCTGTACGGAACAGGAGGTTAAAGGTGCTGATGCTCCAAGTAGGGAGATTGCTAGTAAAGTGGCTGGAATGGCGAACCCGAGCACAAGGAGATGAGAAATGAGGTGCGTTTTAGAAACCTTTCCCCATCACACGGTGTACCATCTTCTGGGTTTCTCATGCATGTTTTCGATGTAGGAAAATGCACTTGAACCTGGAGATTTGGGACCCATGCGATGGGTAGCACGCAGTATTACTTTAAAGGCTCTGCGTTTGCTCACCCAACCTCACCAAACCTCTCAGCCCCAAGAGTGTCCACCCTTATGTCTCATCCAGCTGTGGGTCTAGATATGGTCAATCCAGGTTGCATCACAGCCCCTGAACGAATTGTGTAAGAATTTCTCTCTCTTTCCCTGTCTTTGTTTCATGGGTCTTTAAAAGTAATTTATTTTTATAATGGGGTTTAGCTGCTTTTCACGGCTGTGTTTATGCCGCTTTACACCCACTTGACACACTAACAGAGAGATATCAATACATAGGTTTTAAGATTATTACTAGTCAGATATATTCTTGTGCGGTGAATCGGGCGTGTTGAGTCCAGTTCTCTGAGCAAGGAGCAGGTCTTGTCTATTACATATTGGGTTTATGGAACGGTATCTGAGCTAATTTGAAACTCTTGTTTTATGGATCACCCCACCTCACCTTTCCCGTTAAGCAGCCATAGTGTGTTTTCTGCATGTGTGACTCTGTTCTGTTTTGTAATTCAGTTCAAGTGTAACGGTTTTTACATTCCCTCTATAAGTGACACCTTATGAGAAGTGTCCTTTTCTGTGTGACTTATTTCACTTAGAATCGTCTTACCTAAATCCACTCATCATGCTGCTACTAGCCTTATGACATTGATTTCATGGCTGAGTGATATTCTATTGTGCATAAGGACCACAACTTTTTGATCCATTTTTCTCTTTCCTGGGATATTTAAGGTGGAATGAAGTGGAGGTCCTTGTCAACAGAGCAGCCCTAAACTTTGGGGTGCTTGTGTCTTGCTGATTTTCAATTTTCCCACTTTATCCCCCCATGCGTGGAAGTGCCCTATGCTCTCTAAGCTGTGTTTTTTAGATGTTTCAGGACACACCGTACACTTCTCCAGAGTGGCTGTTGGCACTTTACATCCCGCCCATCAGTGTAGCAAGGCTCCCATTTCTCCATGGCCTGTCCTGCATTTCTGGTTTTGACACTTTTTTCAGCATGGCCCTTTTGACCGATGGGAAGCGAGACTTCTTTGTAGCGCTGATTTGCCTTTCCAGGTTGCTTGGTTGGCCAAGAAGGGCGTATGCGTTTTTTCCTGAATATATTCAGGAAAAAACGCATACGCCCTTTTTGGCCAAGGGCATCATTGTCAACGTTTTGCCGCTTTTCATGTGCTTTAAAGGCGATTCGAATCTACCTCCTGAAATCTGTTTCCTGCAATTCTGCCTTGATTTCAAATCCTCTTCTTTGCCTTCCCTCAATATATTTGTGGACGAGAGTTATCATTTATAACTCTGCAGGTTTGTGAATTGCAGTGCCCTGAAGCTCCATTTTACAAGTCGCTTTTTTGGGAGCTGGCCACAAAAGGGCAGGATGGCTTCAGGCCCTGTTCTGGTTCCGGGGGGCAGGCTGAGCCTGTGGTTAATTCTTCTTCCTGATGGGAAAATAGAGTGACCTGTGCCTGTCCCAACACCAAGAGCTAGTCTCTCATTGGTTCCCCGTCTTCCCGTTCATCCTCAGGACAAATTGCAACCTGTACGGAACAGGAGGTTAAAGGTGCTGATGCTCCAAGTAGGGAGATTGCTAGTAAAGTGGCTGGAATGGCGAACCCGAGCACAAGGAGATGAGAAATGAGGTGCGTTTTAGAAACCTTTCCCCATCACACGGTGTACCATCTTCTGGGTTTCTCATGCATGTTTTCGATGTAGGAAAATGCACTTGAACCTGGAGATTTGGGACCCATGCGATGGGTAGCACGCAGTATTACTTTAAAGGCTCTGCGTTTGCTCACCCAACCTCACCAAACCTCTCAGCCCCAAGAGTGTCCACCCTTATGTCTCATCCAGCTGTGGGTCTAGATATGGTCAATCCAGGTTGCATCACAGCCCCTGAACGAATTGTGTAAGAATTTCTCTCTCTTTCCCTGTCTTTGTTTCATGGGTCTTTAAAAGTAATTTATTTTTATAATGGGGTTTAGCTGCTTTTCACGGCTGTGTTTATGCCGCTTTACACCCACTTGACACACTAACAGAGAGATATCAATACATAGGTTTTAAGATTATTACTAGTCAGATATATTCTTGTGCGGTGAATCGGGCGTGTTGAGTCCAGTTCTCTGAGCAAGGAGTAGGTCTTGTCTATTACATATTGGGTTTATGGAACGGTATCTGAGCTAATTTGAAACTCTTGTTTTATGGATCACCCCACCTCACCTTTCCCGTTAAGCAGCCATAGTGTGTTTTCTGCATGTGTGACTCTGTTCTGTTTTGTAATTCAGTTCAAGTGTAACGGTTTTTACATTCCCTCTATAAGTGACACCTTATGAGAAGTGTCCTTTTCTGTGTGACTTATTTCACTTAGAATCGTCTTACCTAAATCCACTCATCATGCTGCTACTAGCCTTATGACATTGATTTCATGGCTGAGTGATATTCTATTGTGCATAAGGACCACAACTTTTTGATCCATTTTTCGCTTTCCTGGGATATTTAAGGTGGAATGAAGTGGAGGTCCTTGTCAACAGAGCAGCCCTAAACTTTGGGGTGCTTGTGTCTTGCTGATTTTCAATTTTCCCACTTTATCCCCCCATGCGTGGAAGTGCCCTATGCTCTCTAAGCTGTGTTTTTTAGATGTTTCAGGACACACCGTACACTTCTCCAGAGTGGCTGTTGGCACTTTACATCCCGCCCATCAGTGTAGCAAGGCTCCCATTTCTCCATGGCCTGTCCTGCATTTCTGGTTTTGACACTTTTTTCAGCATGGCCCTTTTGACCGATGGGAAGCGAGACTTCTTTGTAGCGCTGATTTGCCTTTCCAGGTTGCTTGGTTGGCCAAGAAAGGCGTATGCGTTTTTTCCTGAATATATTCAGGAAAAAACGCATACGCCCTTTTTGGCCAAGGGCATCATTGTCAACGTTTTGCCGCTTTTCATGTGCTTTAAAGGCGATTCGAATCTACCTCCTGAAATCTGTTTCCTGCAATTCTGCCTTGATTTCAAATCCTCTTCTTTGCCTTCCCTCAATATATTTGTGGACGAGAGTTATCATTTATAACTCTGCAGGTTTGTGAATTGCAGTGCCCTGAAGCTCCATTTTACAAGTCGCTTTTTTGGGAGCTGGCCACAAAAGGGCAGGATGGCTTCAGGCCCTGTTCTGGTTCCGGGGGGCAGGCTGAGCCTGTGGTTAATTCTTCTTCCTGATGGGAAAATAGAGTGACCTGTGCCTGTCCCAACACCAAGAGCTAGTCTCTCATTGGTTCCCCGTCTTCCCGTTCATCCTCAGGACAAATTGCAACCTGTACGGAACAGGAGGTTAAAGGTGCTGATGCTCCAAGTAGGGAGATTGCTAGTAAAGTGGCTGGAATGGCGAACCCGAGCACAAGGAGATGAGAAATGAGGTGCGTTTTAGAAACCTTTCCCCATCACACGGTGTACCATCTTCTGGGTTTCTCATGCATGTTTTCGATGTAGGAAAATGCACTTGAACCTGGAGATTTGGGACCCATGCGATGGGTAGCACGCAGTATTACTTTAAAGGCTCTGCGTTTGCTCACCCAACCTCACCAAACCTCTCAGCCCCAAGAGTGTCCACCCTTATGTCTCATCCAGCTGTGGGTCTAGATATGGTCAATCCAGGTTGCATCACAGCCCCTGAACGAATTGTGTAAGAATTTCTCTCTCTTTCCCTGTCTTTGTTTCATGGGTCTTTAAAAGTAATTTATTTTTATAATGGGGTTTAGCTGCTTTTCACGGCTGTGTTTATGCCGCTTTACACCCACTTGACACACTAACAGAGAGATATCAATACATAGGTTTTAAGATTATTACTAGTCAGATATATTCTTGTGCGGTGAATCGGGCGTGTTGAGTCCAGTTCTCTGAGCAAGGAGTAGGTCTTGTCTATTACATATTGGGTTTATGGAACGGTATCTGAGCTAATTTGAAACTCTTGTTTTATGGATCACCCCACCTCACCTTTCCCGTTAAGCAGCCATAGTGTGTTTTCTGCATGTGTGACTCTGTTCTGTTTTGTAATTCAGTTCAAGTGTAACGGTTTTTACATTCCCTCTATAAGTGACACCTTATGAGAAGTGTCCTTTTCTGTGTGACTTATTTCACTTAGAATCGTCTTACCTAAATCCACTCATCATGCTGCTACTAGCCTTATGACATTGATTTCATGGCTGAGTGATATTCTATTGTGCATAAGGACCACAACTTTTTGATCCATTTTTCTCTTTCCTGGGATATTTAAGGTGGAATGAAGTGGAGGTCCTTGTCAACAGAGCAGCCCTAAACTTTGGGGTGCTTGTGTCTTGCTGATTTTCAATTTTCCCACTTTATCCCCCCATGCGTGGAAGTGCCCTATGCTCTCTAAGCTGTGTTTTTTAGATGTTTCAGGACACACCGTACACTTCTCCAGAGTGGCTGTTGGCACTTTACATCCCGCCCATCAGTGTAGCAAGGCTCCCATTTCTCCATGGCCTGTCCTGCATTTCTGGTTTTGACACTTTTTTCAGCATGGCCCTTTTGACCGATGGGAAGCGAGACTTCTTTGTAGCGCTGATTTGCCTTTCCAGGTTGCTTGGTTGGCCAAGAAGGGCGTATGCGTTTTTTCCTGAATATATTCAGGAAAAAACGCATACGCCCTTTTTGGCCAAGGGCATCATTGTCAACGTTTTGCCGCTTTTCATGTGCTTTAAAGGCGATTCGAATCTACCTCCTGAAATCTGTTTCCTGCAATTCTGCCTTGATTTCAAATCCTCTTCTTTGCCTTCCCTCAATATATTTGTGGACGAGAGTTATCATTTATAACTCTGCAGGTTTGTGAATTGCAGTGCCCTGAAGCTCCATTTTACAAGTCGCTTTTTTGGGAGCTGGCCACAAAAGGGCAGGATGGCTTCAGGCCCTGTTCTGGTTCCGGGGGGCAGGCTGAGCCTGTGGTTAATTCTTCTTCCTGATGGGAAAATAGAGTGACCTGTGCCTGTCCCAACACCAAGAGCTAGTCTCTCATTGGTTCCCCGTCTTCCCGTTCATCCTCAGGACAAATTGCAACCTGTACGGAACAGGAGGTTAAAGGTGCTGATGCTCCAAGTAGGGAGATTGCTAGTAAAGTGGCTGGAATGGCGAACCCGAGCACAAGGAGATGAGAAATGAGGTGCGTTTTAGAAACCTTTCCCCATCACACGGTGTACCATCTTCTGGGTTTCTCATGCATGTTTTCGATGTAGGAAAATGCACTTGAACCTGGAGATTTGGGACCCATGCGATGGGTAGCACGCAGTATTACTTTAAAGGCTCTGCGTTTGCTCACCCAACCTCACCAAATCTCTCAGCCCCAAGAGTGTCCACCCTTATGTCTCATCCAGCTGTGGGTCTAGATATGGTCAATCCAGGTTGCATCACAGCCCCTGAACGAATTGTGTAAGAATTTCTCTCTCTTTCCCTGTCTTTGTTTCATGGGTCTTTAAAAGTAATTTATTTTTATAATGGGGTTTAGCTGCTTTTCACGGCTGTGTTTATGCCGCTTTACACCCACTTGACACACTAACAGAGAGATATCAATACATAGGTTTTAAGATTATTACTAGTCAGATATATTCTTGTGCGGTGAATCGGGCGTGTTGAGTCCAGTTCTCTGAGCAAGGAGTAGGTCTTGTCTATTACATATTGGGTTTATGGAACGGTATCTGAGCTAATTTGAAACTCTTGTTTTATGTATCACCCCACCTCACCTTTCCCGTTAAGCAGCCATAGTGTGTTTTCTGCATGTGTGACTCTGTTCTGTTTTGTAATTCAGTTCAAGTGTAACGGTTTTTACATTCCCTCTATAAGTGACACCTTATGAGAAGTGTCCTTTTCTGTGTGACTTATTTCACTTAGAATCGTCTTACCTAAATCCACTCATCATGCTGCTACTAGCCTTATGACATTGATTTCATGGCTGAGTGATATTCCATTGTACATAAGGACCACAACTTTTTGATCCATTTTTCGCTTTCCTGGGATATTTAAGGTGGAATGAAGTGGAGGTCCTTGTCAACAGAGCAGCCCTAAACTTTGGGGTGCTTGTGTCTTGCTGATTTTCAATTTTCCCACTTTATCCCCCCATGCGTGGAAGTGCCCTATGCTCTCTAAGCTGTGTTTTTTAGATGTTTCAGGACACACCGTACACTTCTCCAGAGTGGCTGTTGGCAATTTACATCCCGCCCATCAGTGTAGCAAGGCTCCCATTTCTCCATGGCCTGTCCTGCATTTCTGGTTTTGACACTTTTTTCAGCATGGCCCTTTTGACCGATGGGAAGCGAGACTTCTTTGTAGCGCTGATTTGCCTTTCCAGGTTGCTTGGTTGGCCAAAAAGGGCGTATGCGTTTTTTCCTGAATATATTCAGGAAAAAACGCATACGCCCTTTTTGGCCAAGGGCATCATTGTCAACGTTTTGCCGCTTTTCATGTGCTTTAAAGGCGATTCGAATCTACCTCCTGAAATCTGTTTCCTGCAATTCTGCCTTGATTTCAAATCCTCTTCTTTGCCTTCCCTCAATATATTTGTGGACGAGAGTTATCATTTATAACTCTGCAGGTTTGTGAATTGCAGTGCCCTGAAGCTCCATTTTACAAGTCGCTTTTTTGGGAGCTGGCCGCAAAAGCGCAGGATGGCTTCAGGCCCTGTTCTGGTTCCGGGGGGCAGGCTGAGCCTGTGGTTAATTCTTCTTCCTGATGGGAAAATAGAGTGACCTGTGCCTGTCCCAACACCAAGAGCTAGTCTCTCATTGGTTCCCCGTCTTCCCGTTCATCCTCAGGACAAATTGCAACCTGTACGGAACAGGAGGTTAAAGGTGCTGATGCTCCAAGTAGGGAGATTTCTAGTAAAGTGGCTGGAATGGCGAACCCGAGCACAAGGAGATGAGAAATGAGGTGCGTTTTAGAACCCTTTCCCCATCACACGGTGTACCATCTTCTGGGTTTCTCATGCATGTTTTTGATGTAGGAAGATGCCCTTGAACCTGGAGATTTGGGACCCATGCGATGGGTAGCACGCAGTATTACTTTGAAGGGTCTGCGTTTGCTCACCCAACCTCACCAAACAACTCAGCTCCAAGAGTGTCCACCCTTATGTCTCATCCAGCTTTGGGTCTAGATATGGTCAATCTAGGTTGCATCACAGTCCCTGAACGAATTGTGTAAGAATTTCTCTCTCTTTCACTGTCTTTGTTTCATGGCTTTTTAAAAGTAATTTATTTTTATAATGAGGTTTAGCTGCTTTTCACGGCTGTGTTTATGCCACTTTACACCCACTTGACACACTAACAGAGAGATATCAATACATAGGTTTTAAGATTATTACAAGTCAGATATATTCTTGTTCGGGGAATCGGGCGTGTTGAGTCCAGTTCTCTGAGCAAGGAGTAGGTCTTGTCTATTACATATTGGGTTTATGGAACGGTATCTGAGCTAATTTGAAACTCTTGTTTTATGTATCACCCCACCTCACCTTTCCCTTTAAGCAGCCATAGTGTGTTTTCTGCATGTGTGACTCTGTTTTGTTTTGTAATTCAGTTCAAGTGTAACGGTTTTTACATTCCCTCTATAAGTGACACCTTATGAGAAGTGTCCTTTTCTGTGTAACTTATTTCACTTAGAATCGTCGTACCTAAATCCAGTCATCATGCTGCTACTAGCCTTATGACATTGATTTCATGGCTGAGTGATATTCCATTGTACAAAAGGACCACAAAGTTTGTATCCATTTTTCGCTTTCCTGGGATATTTAAGGTGGAATGAAGTGGAGGTCCTTGTCAATACAGCAGCCCTAAACTTTGGGGTTCTTGTGTCTTGCTGATTTTCAATTTTCCCACTTTATCCCCCCATGCGTGGAAGTGCCCTATGCTGTCTAAGCTGTGTTTTTTAGATGTTTCAGGACACACCGTACACTTCTCCAGAGTGGCTGTTGGCGATTTACATCCCGCCCATCAGTGTAGCAAGGCTCCCATTTCTCCATGGCCTGTCCTGCATTTCTGGTTTTGACACTTTTTTCACCATGGCCCTTTTGACCGATGGGAAGCGAAACTTCTTTGTAGCGCTGATTTGCCTTTCCAGGTTGCTTGGTTGGCCAAAAAGGGCGTATGCGTTTTTTCCTGAATATATTCAGGAAAAAACGCATACGCCCTTTTTGGCCAAGGGCATCATTGTCAAAGTTTTTCTGCTTTTCATGTGCGTTAAAGGCGATTCGAATCTACCTCCTGAAATCTGTTTCCTGCACTTCTGCCTTTATTTCAAATCCTCTTCTTTGCCTTCCCTCAATATATTTATGGACGAGAGTTATCATTTATAACTGTGCAGGTTTGTGAATTGCAGTGCCCTGAAGCTCCATTTTACAACTCGCTTTTTCAGGAGATGGCCGCAAAAGCGCAGGATGGCTTAAGGCCCTCTTCTGGTTCCGGGGGGCAGGCTTAGCCTGTGGTTAATTCTTCTTCCGGATGGGAAAATAGAGTGACCTGTGCCTGTCCCAACACCAAGAGCTAGTCTCTCATTGGTTCCCCGTCTTCCCGTTCATCCTCAGGACAAATTGCAACCTGTACGGAACTGGAGGTTAAAGGTGCTGATGTTCCAAGTAGGGAGATTGCTAGTAAAGTGGCTGGAATGGCGAAGCCGAGCACAAGGAGATGAGAAATGAGGTGCGTTTTAGAAACCTTTCCCCATCACACGGTGTACCATCTTCTGGGTTTCTCATGCATGTTTTCAATGTAGGAAGATGCCCTTGAACCTGAGATTTGGGACCCATGCGATGGGTAGCACGCTGTATTACTTTAAACGGTCTGCGTTTGCTCACCCAACCTCACCAAACCTCTCAGCCCCAAGAGTGTCCATCCTTATGTCTCATCCAGCTGTGGGTCTAGATATGGTCAATCCAAGTTGCATCACAGCCCCTGAACGAATTGTGTAAGAATTTCTCTCTCTTTCACTGTCTTTGTTTCATGGGTTTTTAAAAGTAAATTATTTTTATAATGGGGTTTAGCTGCTTTTCACTGCTGTGTTTATGCCACTTTACACCCACTTGACACTCTAACAGAGTGATATCAATACATAGGTTTTAAGATTCTTACTAGTCAGATATGTTCTTGTGCGGTGAATAGGGGGTGTTGAGTCCAGTTCACTGAGCAAGGAGTAAGTCTTGTCTATTACATATTGGGTATATGGAACGTTATTTGAGCTAATTTGAAATCCTTGTTTTTGCATCACCCCAGCTCACCTTTCCCATTAAGCAACCATAGTGTGTTTTCTAAATGTGTGACTCTGTTCTGTTTTGTAATTCCGTTCAAGTGTAACGGTTTTTACATTACTTCTGTTAGTGATATCTTATGATAAGTGTCTTTTTCTGTGTGACTTATTTCACTTAGAATTGTCGTACCTAAATCCACTCATCATGCTGCTACTAGCCTTATGATATTGATTTCACGCCCGAGTGATATTGTATTGTACATAAGGACCACAAATTCTTTATCCATTTTTCTCTTTCCTGGGATATTTAAGGTGGAATGAAGTTGAGGTTCTTGTCAACAGAGCAGCCCTAAACTTTGGGGTGCCTGTGTCTTGCTGATTTTTAGTTTTCCCAATTTATACCCCCATGAGTGGATGTGCCCCTTTCTCTCTAGCTGTGTTTTTTAGATGTTTTAGGAAACACCATACCCTTCTCCAGAGTTGTCATTGGCAATTTACATCCCTCCCATCAGTGTAACAAGGCTCCCTTTCCTCCCTGGCCTCTCCTGCATTTCTTGTTTTTACACTTTTTTAGGAAGGACCTTTTGACCGATGGGAAGTGAGACTCCTTTGTAGTGCTGAATTGCATTTCCGGCTTGCTTGGTTGGCCAAAAAGGGCCTATGGGTTTTTTCCTGAATTTATTCAGAAAAAAACGCATATTGTCTTTTTGGCAAAGTGCATCATTGTGGACGTTTGGCCGCTTTCCTTGTGCTTTAGGGGCGATTCAAATCTAACTCCTTAAATCTGTTTCCTGCAATTCTGCCTTGATTTCAAATCCTCTTCGTTGCCTTCCCTCAATATATTTGTGGACGAGAGTTATCATTTATAACTCTGCAGGTTTGTGAATTGCAGGGCCCCTGAGCTCCATTTTTCAACTCGCTTTTTTGGGAGCTTTCCGCAGAACCGCTGGTTTGTTTTTGGCCCTCTTCTGGTTCCCGGTTGCAGGCTAAGCCTTTGCTTAATTCTTCTTCCTTACTGGAAAGTAGAGTGACATGTGCCTCTCTGAACATCTTGTGCTTGGCTCTCCTTGTTTCTCCTCCTTCCCCTCCTTCCTTTGGACAAATTCCAATTTCTGTGCAACTGGTTGTTGAAGGTGCTGACATACTCAAGTGGGGAGATTTTAAGGAAAAAGGCTGGAGGGGTGAACCCAATAACCAGGAAATTAGGAGTTTTAGTGCCTTTTCCAAAATCTTCCTGATCCAACCGTGTTCCATCTTCTGGGTGTCACAGGCATGTTGTAGCTGTAGGAAAGGTCCCGTGTATGTAAGGAGAACACCAGGGATTTTTCCAAATCAGTGTCTCCCCGAACTCCAATCTGGGGAATTTTTAAGCTACTGGTACATGTGTGTTCATTAAGGGACTTGGGCCGTAGGCAGAGTCCGAACTTTAGATGATTGAAGTCTTCAGGTTCAGAAACGCTCACCATCGGCCTCCTTTAGTTTCCATTTTATCTGTAGTTGATAGATGATGTCGATATAGATATCTATGGTTTTTCAGATTATTTCCCCTCAGGGGTCATTACAAAATATTGAGTATAGTTCCCTGTGCTATACAGTAGTTCCTTGTTGATGATATATTTTATACATAGCAGTGTGTATATGTTAATCTGAAACTGTTAATTTATCCCTCCTCCCACCTTTCCCCTTTGGTAATAAAAAATATAAGATTTTATACTTCTCAGAAATCTAGGAGCTGAAAGACAGGTATCATTTTCAATGGAAAATCATTCGAAACAAGGTTGAAACTTCAACCAAGATTATTAGATGTACATCCTTGGAAAGAAATCACTGCATTTCTCTACTGTTGACCTGACAAATAAGACAAACCCCTCCACTGAACTTGCTTATAATAAAGTGATGGAAATATCAAATGGAAGTGTTAGAAACATCTTATTTTACACGAGCCTTATACACTGCTCTATGTTAATTACAGTTTGGCTCAGACATCTGTTCATTGAAGTTACAATGTTCTCAAATTCTGTTACTGATCCTGCAGAGTGGGCCCCAACAAGGGTCTCCCTGCCCAGTGTCATTGGAGCCAACAGATCGAGACTGACTTTGGTTCAGAAGCAAAGGAAATCTTTATATTTTGATCAGAGAATGGAGAGGTGATAGTGTGTGCTCCCCTGCGGGTTGTGGGCCTGGCTGCTGTGTAGGGTTCCTGTCAGCATCAGCGGGAGTGAGGGGGCGGAGCTCTCGAGGGCTGGGTTGCCTGGAGCTCAGGCTCTATGTCGCAGAGTCTGCACGGGGCCCCACGAGCTGAGGTGTCGGCCCAGCCATTTTGCACTAGGAAATCGGGTCTGAAGTGTCGGGTGTGGGACCTCTGCATGTGGAAACCTAGGAGCAAGTGAAATTAGACAAAGCACAAAGGAAAAAATGGTTAGACTTTATTTTATTGCCCAGATTCTATTTTTATCTCCCAGGAATTTTTAATGGGCTTTGCCAGTGACAAAGCCCTCCTCTGCCTTTTGTCCCATTCCTCATTCTTGGGGCGCTGAGGGTGCAGACACGTCTTCTGTAAATGCTTCGTGCTGAGTTGGGTGTCCTCATACCCGGGTGTAGGGGCAGGACTTCTCCCCAGCAGCGTCCAGGTGAGATTGATTGTCCGCAGGCCTCCTCCCTCACTGCTCGTCTGCCTGAGCACCAGCATTGGCAGTTTTATAGATTCTAATGACCTTTAAGGGTCCAGGAAAGAGATGTGCAGAGACGCTGAGGGGGTGGGCGGTTTTACCCTGCTCCACATTGGTTCGGCCCCCTTAGGCTGACGGTTTCTGCCAGCCTAGATGCTCTGACCAGTAGTCTGCGCTTTCTTCAGTTAGGCCAACTGAATTAACGTACAAACAGCACCAGGTGTCAGAGCCCTGCTTGCTCAACTCCCAGACATTCCAGGGCCGGTGGTGATCCAGGACCATGACGGCCACTCAGTCAACGGCCTTTTGAAGTAGCCAGGAGTACAGCCGGTCTCATTGGCCCCCGTCACCATGGTGTCTGTAGGTTTTTCTATGGTGGCAGCGTTATTTACGGTTCCCCTGCCAAGTTTATTAGCTCGGCTCTGGGTGCAGTAAGTCCTGTAAGCAATAGTCAGCTCTTTAGGGGCACACTCTTGTTGTTTTCTGAGAGAAGCTCCAGGTCAAGTGATGGTCACACGAGTCGTCATGGGGGCCCATTGCCCCAGGTTGTCTCTCTGGAGGTTGGTGTTGGAGGGCCTCCTCACTCGAGGTCATTGTGCCCACGGAGCAATCCCTGCAACTTCATGGCATGGTGGGTGGTTAGGATCACCAAGTGGCGTCCTTTTCCCTTAGGAGGGAGCTGGCCTTGCGGGCTGCTGATTTCCAGGTTTTTAGATACCCCCAGTATCCTGGTCGGATGGGGTGGCTGGCCAATGCCTGGAGGGCATTCTTGCATTGTTCCATTTCAAGTGGTCCCAGTTTTTGCACTAATACTCCAAGGGCGATTCACCTTGGACCAGGAATGTAAAGGTCAAAGGGTTTAGCTAACTTAGGGAGGTCCAGGGCCAGGGTCTGAATTGACTGCTCTTTCCATTCCTGAAAGGCCGCTTCTGGATTCTATTCAAAAGGATCATCATCTTTTCCTTTCAGTGTTTCATATAGAGGCCCAGCTATTAGACTCTAGTTAGGGATCCAGATGCAGCAAACCCCGGTCTCCCCAGGAACCCCTAAGCTGTCTTCTAGTTTCAGGAAGGCTGAGGCTGCAAATGGTTTCTTCCCTTTCCTGGGGTGGGCTTCTCCGACCTTCTGTGCGAATGAAGCCCAGGAAGGCCACTTTAGTTTGTGATATTTGAGCCTTTTCCTTGGACACCTTCTATCTTTTATTGGCTAGGTAGTTCAGAGGCCTCCTTAGTCGGGCTGGTGATCAGAATGTCATCTGCATATTGAAGGAGGGTTCCCTTCTCCAGAGGTAGATCTTTTAGGTCTTTAGCTAACGTTTCCCCAAAGATGGTGTGGGAATTTTTGAACCCCTGGGGCAGGACGGCCCAGCAGTATTGTTTTTGTTGTATGTTGAGTCCTGCCACTCACAGCCAAAATTTCTTGTGACTCTGGGACTAATGGAATACAGAAGAAGGCATCATTGAAATCTAATACAGAATACCATGTCCTGGTGGATGGTAGAATGACCAGCAGGGTGTAGGAATTAGGAACTACTAGATGTATATCCTCTGTGGCTTCACTGACTGTCCTGGCGTCCTCTACCAGGTCCCCAGCAGCCCACGGGGCACTTGTGGTCAGGCCCCTCCCAGGATATGGAGCTTACCTGGGCAGGTACCCAGCGGCCCACAGGGCTCTGGTGGTTAGGCCGCTCCCAGGATATGGAGCTCACCTGGGCAGGTACCCAGCAGCCCATGGGGCACTCATGGTCAGGCCCCTCCCAGGATATGGAGCTCACTTGGGCAGGTACGCAGCAGCCCACGGGGCTCTCGTTGGCAGGCCCCTCCCTGGATATGGAGCTCCCGTGGACAGGTACCCCGGCAGGGCTGGGCTCACAGGAACCGTGCACATAGCCCTCATTGCAGAGCACCCCCAGCACACCTGTCACTCAGAGCTGACACAGAGCACCTCAGAGCAGAGCTTGAACTAACAAACAGCAGCTCCAACAGGTCTGTGACCCTAGGCTTCACTCTGTGCAGCCTCCCTCTGCCTGGTCTTCCAGGGGCTTCCACTGCAGCCGGGGCACCAGGCCTCTGTCTCCACCCACCACCCCTCCTCTCCCTGACTCCTGGGTTCCTCTCATTAGCAGAGGTTCTTCTTGAAGTTGTCTCCCACTCATGGACCAGATAAAATGATTAGAAAACAAGCCAGGGCTGCCGCCCCTTATCTATCCTGACTCTCGGGACCCTACACCTGTTTCTTGGATCTGGCCGGTGCAGCAAGGCCCATTCTCTGCAACTCTGAGCCCCTGAGGGGCGAGGATTGGCTGACCTGGGCAGCCTGACCCGGCCGGCCAGCCCTTCCCAGGTGTGCCTGGGTTGAGGTCAATATAAACACCCCTCCAGGCAGCAAAAGCCTCTGCAGCTGTGCCTGACGCCATATTCTCTGCCCTGTCAGCAGTCTCGGGGTTGGGCTGGTGGGAGGGAGTAGGGCCCACGGCTCTATGAGTGGCCCGGTGTGACTGGGGCTCTGCTGGACTTTCTGCAGGAGTTGCCGGGCTGCCACCTGCTAAAGAAGAGGATGTGTCACCCATACTTGCTGCTGGAATTTCTCCCCGGGCAGAGGTGAGGAAGGAAAAAAGCAGTGGGGGCCGGGACAGGAGGGGTACCTCAGGCAGGGAAATGGAAAGCTTCCAGACGAGCGCCCGGGGCCAGGACCATCCTGGCTGGCCTGCAGGCACCATGTCGGCCTGCGTGCTGTCACTGGTGTGACTCCACGCCCCTTCCTCTAGTTTTTAAAGTCTTTGCACACATTCAGGTGTTTTACCTGGGAAGGGTGGGAAAAGTTCAGCAGGAGCTGGCCTGGGGCTCAACTCACGTTTACTCAGAGACGCCTCCTCACGGTCCCCCAGCTTTGCAATGAGGACGCTCCTCGTTTGGGGGCTGCTGGCTGCATGGGAGATGATTCCCCACCTGTGACCAACTTCAGAATTGTTTACCACTGGAGCAAGTGCCCTGATAGGGTTTTCCTCTGTATGACCAGTGGGTTCTGTTTTTTTTTTTTCTTTTTTGGTTCAAGGTAAGTTTTATTCCTCATTTTGTATTTATGGATATAAGCATGGAAATAATTCATTCATATAAATACGTCTATGGGAAGGACAGAACTTTTTTTTCTGTTTTATTTCTTTAAGTATTATTTATTTTTTAATTTTTGAATTTATTTTATTCATTTTTTTATACAGCAGGCTCTTACTGGTTATCTATTTTATACATATAAGTGTATATATGTCAATCCCAGGCTCGCAATTCATCCCACCACCACCACCCTGCCACTTTCCCCCCTTGGTGTCCATACATTTGTTCTCTACATCTGTGTCTCTATTTCTCCCTTGCAAACCGGTTCATCTTTACCATTTTTCTAGGTTCCCCATGTATGCATTAATATACGATATTTGTTTTCTCTTTCTGACTTACTTCACTCTGTATGACAGTCTCTAGATCTATCCACGTCTCTACAAATGACCCAATTTCATTCCTTTTTATGGCTGAGTAATATTCCATTTTATACATGTAGCACATCTTTTCTGTTCGTCTGTCTATGGGCATTTAAGTTGCTTCCATGACCTGGCTATTATAAATAGTGCTGCAATGAATATTGTGGTGAATATGTCTTTTTGAATTATGGTTTTCTCTGGGTATATGGCCAGTAGTGGGATTGCTGGGTCATATGGTAATTCTATTTTTAGTTTTTTAAGGAACCTCCATACTGTTCTCCATAGTGACTGTATCAATTTACATTCCCACAAATAGTGTAAGAGGGTTCCCTTTTCTCCACACCCTCTCCAGCATTTGTTGCTTGTAGATTTTCTGATGATGCCCATTCTAACTCGTGTGAAGTGATACCTCATTGTAGTTTTGGTGTATATTTCTCTAATAATTAGTGATGTTGAGCAGCTTTTCATGTGCTTCTTAGTCATCTGTATGTCTTCTTGGGACAAATGTCTATTTACATCATCTGCCCATTTTTGGATTGGGTTGTTTGTTTTTTTACTGTTGAGCTGCATGAGCTGTTTATATACATTGGAGATTACTCCTTTGTCCATTGATTCGTTTGCAAATATTTTCTCCCATTGTGAGGGTTGTCTTTTCATCTTGTTTGTAGTTTCCTTTGCTTTGCAAAAGCTTTTAGGTTTCATTTGCTCCCATATGTTTATTTATTTTTTATTCCATTACTCTACAAGGTGGATCAAAAAAGATCTTGCTGTGATTTATGTCAAAGAGTATTCTTCCTATGTTTTCCTCTAAGAGTTTTATAGTGTCCGGTCTTACATTTTGGTCTCTAATCCATTTTGAGTTTATTTTTTGTGTATGGTGTTAGGGAGTGTTCTAATTTCATTCTTTTACATGTAGCTGTCCATTTTTCCCAGCACCACTTATTGAAGAGACTGTCTTTTCTCCTTTGTATACCCTTGCCTCCTTTGTCATAGATTAGTGGGCCATAGGTGTGTAGGTTTACCTCTGGGCTTTCTTTTTTTTTTTCTTTTACATCTTTATTGGAGTATAATTGCTTTACAATTGTGTGTTAGTTTCTGCTGTATAAAAAAGTGAATCAGCTGTGCGTATACATATAACACCATATCCCCTCCCTCTTGCACCTCCCTCTCACTCCCTTATCCCACCCTTTTAGGTGGTCACAAAGCACAGAGCTGATCTCCCTGTGCTATGTGGCTGCTTCCCAGTAGCTATCAATTTTACATTTGGTAGTGTATATTTGTCCATACCACTCTCGCACTTTGTCCCAGCTTACCCTTCCCTCTCCCCATGTCCTCAAGTCCTTTCTCTACGTCTGTGTCCTTAATCCTTTCCTGCCCCTAGGTTCTTCATAAACTTTTTTTTTTTAGATTCCATATATATGTGTTAGCATACGGTATTTGTTTTTCTCTTTCTGACTTACTTCACTCTGTAGGACAGACTCTAGATCCATCCACCTCACTAAAAATAACTCAATTTCGTTTCTTTTTATGGCTGAATAATGTTCCATTGTATATATGTGCCACATCTTCTTTATCCATTTATCTGTTGATGGACACTTAGGTTGCTTCCATGTCCTGGCTATTGTAAATAGAGCTACAGTGAACATTGTGGTACATGACTCTTTTTGAATTATGGTTTTCTCAGGGTAAATGTCCAGGAGTGGGTTTGCTGGGTTGTATGGTAGTTCTATTTTTAGGTTTTAAGGAACCCCCATACCGTTCTCCCTAGTGGCTATGTCAATTTACATTCCCACCAACAGTGCAAGAGGGTTCCCTTGGCTCCAATAAATGCCTCTCCAGCATTTATTGTTGGTAGATTTTTTGATGATGGCCAATCTGACTGGTGTGAGGTGATACCTCACTGTAGTTTTGATTTGCATTTTTCTAATGATTAGTGATGTTCAGCATCCTTTCATGTGTTTGTTGGCAACCTGTATATCTTCTTTGGAGAAATGTCTATTTAGGTCTTCTGCCCATTTTTGGATTGGGTTGTTTGGTTTTGTGATATTGAGCTACATGAGCTGCTTTTTGGAGATTAATCCTTTGCCATTTGCTTCATTTGAAAATATTTTCTCCCATTCTGATGGTTGTCTTTTCATCTTGCTAATGTTTTCCTTTGCTGTGCAAAAGAATTTATGTTTCATTCGGTCCCATTTTTTAATTTTTGTTTTTATTTCCATTTCTCTAGGAGGTGGGTCAAAAAGGATCTTGCTGTGATTTATGTCATAGACTGTTCTGCTTATGTTTTCCTCTAAGAGTTTTATAGTGGCTGGTCTTATATTTAGGTCTCTAATCCATTTTGAGTTTACTTTTGTGTATGGTGTTAAGGAGTGTACTAATTTCATTCTTTTACATGTAACTGTCCAGTTTTCCCAGCACCACTTACTGAAGACACTGTCTTTTCTCCATTGTATACCCTTGCCTCCTTTGTCATAGATTAGTGAACCATAGGTACATGGGTTTATCTCTGTGCTTTATATCCTGTTCTATTGACCTATATTACTGTTTTTGTGTCAGTACCATATTATCTTGATTACTCTAGCTTTGTAATATAGTCTGAAGTCTGGAAGTCTGATTCCTCCAGCTCTTTTTTTTCCCCCTCAAGACTGCTTTGGCTATCCAGGGTCTTTTGTGTCTCCCTACAAATTTTAAGATTTTTTTTTCTTGTTCTGTAGAAAATGCCAAAGGTATTTTGATCGGGATTGCATTGAATATGTAGATTGCTTTGGGTAGTATAGTCATTTTCACAATATTGATTCTTCTAATCCAAGAACATGGTATATGTCTCCATCTGTTTATATCATCTTTGATTTCTTTCATCAGTGTCTTATAGTTTTCTGAGTACAGGTCTTTTACTTCCTTAGGTAGGTTTATTCCTAGGTATTTTATTCTTTTTGTTGCAGTGGTAATGGGATTGTTTCCTTAATTTCTCTTTCTGATCTTTCATTGTTAGTGTAGAGGAATGCAAGCAATTTCTGTGCATTAATTTTGTATCCTGCAACTTTACCAAATTCATTGATTAGCTCCAGTGGTTTTCTGGTGGCATCTTTAGGATTCTCTATCTATGATATCATGTCATCTGCAAACAGTGACAATTTTACTTCTTCTTTTCCTTTTTGTATTCCTTTTATTTCTTTTTCTTCTCTGATTGCCATGGCTAGGACTTCCAAAACTATGTTGAATAGCAGTGGTGAGAGTGGACATCCTCGTCTTGTTCCTGATCTTAGAGGAAACGCTTTCAGTTTTTCACCATTGAGAATGCTGTTTGCTGTGGGTTTGTCATATATGGCCTTTATTATGTTGAGGTAGTTTCCCTCTATGCCCACACTCTGCAGAGTTTTTATCGTAAATGAGTGTTGAATTTTCTCAAAATCTTTTCCTTCATCTATTGAGATGATCATGTGGTTTTATTCTACAATTTGTTAATATGGTGTATCACATTGATTTGTGTATATTGAAGAATCCTTGCATCCCTGGGATAAACCCCACTTGATCATGGTGTATGATCCTTTTAATGTGTTGTTCGATTCTGTTTGCTAGTATTTTGTTGAGGATTTTTACATCTATATTCATCAGTGATATTGGTCTATAATTTTCTTTCCTTGTAGTATCTCTGTCTGATTTTGGTATCAGGGTGATGGTGGTCTCATAGAATGAGTTTGGGAGTGTTCCTTCCCCTGCAATTGTTTTGAAGAATTTGAGAAGGTTGGGTGTTAGCTCTTCTCTAAATGTTTGATAGAATTCACCTGTGATGCCATCTGGTTCTGAACTTTTGTTTGTTGGAAGATTTTTAATCACAGTTTCAATTTCATTGCTTGCGATAGGTTTGTTCATATTTTCTATTTCTTCCTGGTTCAGTCTTAGAAGGTTATCCCTTTCTAAGAATTTGTCCATTTCTTCCAGATTGTCCATTTTATTGCCCTAGAGTTGCTTGTAGTAGTCTCTTAGGATGCTTTGTATTCCTGTGGTGTCTGTTGTAACTTCTGCTTTTTCACTTCTAATTTTGTTGATTTGCGTCCTCTCTCTCTTTTTCTGGAGTCTGGCTAAAGGTTGATCATTTTTGCTTATCTTCTCAAAGAACCAGCTTTTAGTTTTATTGATCTTTGCTTTCGTTTTCTTTGTTTCTATTTCATTTATTTCCGCTCTGATCTTTATGATTGCTTTCCTTCTACTAACTTTGGGTTTTGTTCTTCTTTCTCTAGTTCCTCTAGGTGTAAGGTTAGATTATTTATTTGAGATTTTTCTTGTTTCTTGAGGTAGGCTTGTATTGCTATAAACTTCCCTCTTAGAACTCCTTTTGCTGCATCCCATAGGTTTTGGATCATCGTGTTTTTGTTGTCATTTGTCTCTAGGTAGTTTTTGATTTCCTCTTTGATTTCCTCAGTGATCTCTTGGTTATTTATTAACGTATTGTTTAGCCTCCATGTGTTTGTGTTTTTTACGTTTTTTTCCATGTAATTGATTTCTAATCTCATAGCATTGTGGTCGGAACAGCTGCTTGATATGATTTCAGTTTTCTTAAATTTACTGAGGCTTTATCTGTGACCCAAGATGTGATCTATCCTGGAGAATGTTCCGTGTGCAGTTGAGAAGAACGTGTAATCTGCTGCTTTTGGATGGAATGTCCTATAAATATCAATTAACTCTATCTGGTCTGTTGTGTCATTTAAAGCTTGTGTTTCCTTATTAATTTTCTGTCTGGCTGATCTCCACTGGCGTAAATGAGCTGTTAAAGTCCCCCGCTATTATTGTGTTACTGTTGATTTCCTCTTTTATAGCTGTTAGCAGTTGCCTTATACATTGAGGTGCTCCTATTTTGGGTGCATATATATTTATAATTGTTATATCTTCTTCTTGGATTGATCCCTTGACCATTATGTAGTGTCTTTCCTTGTCTCTTGTAACATTCTTTATTTTAAAGTCTATTTTATCTGATATGAGTATTGCTACTCCAGCTTTCTTTTGATTTTCATTTGCATAGAATATATTTTTCCATCGCCTCACTTTGAGTCTGTATGTGTCCCTAGGTCTGAAATGGATCTCTTGTAGACAGCATATATATGGGTCTTGTTTTTGTATCCATTCAGCGAGCCTGTGTCTTTTGGTTGGAACATTTAGTGCATTCACGTTTAAGGTAATTATCGATATGTATGTTCCTACTACTATTTTCTTAATTGTTATGGGTTTGTCTTGGTGGGTCCTTTTCTTCTCTTGTGTTTCCCACTGAGAGAAGTTCCTTCAGCATTTGGTGTAGAGCTGGTTTCATGGTGCTGAATCCTCTTAGCTTTTGCTTGTCTGTAACGCTTTTGATTTCTCCATCAAATCTGAATGAGCTCTTTGCAGGGTGGAGTACTCTTGGTTGTAGGTTCTTCCCTTTCATCACTTTAAATTTATCATGCCACTTCCTTCTGGCTTGTAGATTTTCTACTGAGAAATCAGCTGTTCTCCTTATGGGAGTTCCCTTGTATGTTATTTGTCATTTTTCCCTTGCTGCTTTCAATCATTTCTCTTTGTCGTTAATTTTTGTCAATTTGATTACTATGTGTCTTGTCATTTTTCTCCTTTGGTTTATCCTGCCTGGGACACTCTGTGCTTCTGGACTTGGGTGGCTATTTCTTTTCCCATGCTAGGGAAGTTTTTGACCATAATCTCTTCAAATATATTCTCGGGTCCTTTCTCTCTCTCTTCTCCTTCTGGGACCCCTATAATGCGAATGTTGTTGTGTTTAATGTTGTCCCAGAGGACTCTTGCGGTGTCTTCATTTATTTTCATTCTTTCTCTTTATTCTGTTCCATGGCAGTGATTTCCACCTTTCTGTCTTCCAGGTCACTTATCCGTTCTTCTGCCACAGTTATTCTGCTACTGATTCCTTCTAGTGTATTTTTCATTTCAGTTATTCCATTGTTCACCTCTGTTTGTTTGTTCTTTAATTCTTCTAGGTGTTTGTTCCTTAATTCTTCTAGGTCTTTGTTAAGCATTTCTTGCGTCTTCTCGATCTTTGCCTCCTTTCTTTTTCCAAGGTCTTGGCTCAACTTCACTATCATTATTCTGAATTCTTTTTCTGGAAGGTTCCCTATCTCCACCTCATTTCATTTTTTTCTTGGGTTTTATCTTGTTCCTTGATCTGGTATAATGTCCTCTGCCTTTTCATTTTGTCTATCTTTCTGTGAATGTGGTTTTCCTTCCACAGGCTGCAGAATTGTAGTTCTTCTTGCTTCTGCTGTCTGCTCTCTGGTGGATGAGTCTATCTTAGAGGCTTGTGCAAGCTTCCTGATGGGAGGGACTGGTGGTAGGTAGAGCTGGGTGTTGCTTTGGTGGACAGAGCTTTAAACTGCTTGTCTACGGATTAAATAAAACTTTAATAAAAAGTTTAATCCGCTTGTCTGCTGATGCATGGGGCTGGGTTCCCTCCCTGTTGGTTGTTTGGCCTGAGGCGACCCAGCACTGGAGCCTACCTTGCTCTTGGTGGGGCTAACGGCGGACTCTGGGAGGGCTCACACCAAGGAGTATTTCCCAGACTTCTGCTGCCAGTGTCGTTGTCCTCACGGTGAGCCACAGCCACAGACACCACCTGCCTCTGCAGGAGACCCTCTAAAAGTAGCAGGTAATTCTGGTCATTCTCCTATGGGGTCACTGCTCCTTCCCCTGGGTCCTGATGTGCACACTACTTTGTGTGTGCCTTCCAAGAGTGGAGTATCTGAGTGGAGTTGAGACTCTGATTCTCTGTGTGGAGTCGCACAGACTCTGGGTCCTGTGAAGCTTCGATGTTTTCTGATTCTAGAAATCCTATAGGAGACGGTCCACAGCAGGTGACACTAATGTTGTCAGTAAAGGTGTTGAAGCCAAAGATCTGCAGTTCCAACTAGAGGTGCCGATGTACATACAGGACAAAATCATCTCGTGTGAATGTAGTTCAGGCATGTTTAAGATGAATGGAGTCATGTTAATGCCTACCATATTCTATCTTGAACCTCTCCTCAGGGACCCCCTCCTCAGTTCCTGAGGCTCCTGTAAGTCATGTACAGGGGACTGAAGAGTGGGCTCCGTCCAGTCTGAGCCCTGAGTTACCCTGTGTGTATCTTAGGATACTTTGTATTTCTGTGGTGTCTGTTGTAACATCATCTCTTTCATTTCAGATTTATTTGGGCCCTCTCTTTTTAAAAAAACATACGACTGTTGTCTTTTATTCTTTACAGAAGTTTAATAAGTGTTTGATCTACTATCCTTACCCTATGTATACTTTTTGCAGTGAGATTTTTACTTTTCTTTGTTTCCTTGTTACTATCAATAATTAGTGAGACTTCTTTTAAGCTACCTTCAACATTGCTTATAAAGCTGCTTTATTAGTGATGACAGAGCCTTAATGGAAGTCATGTTCTGGTTGTAAATTAGAATGCAATGTGCCAGCAAAAAGCCCCTTAAGTTTATGTCTCATTACTTCTTGTTCTTTTTTTAATTTAATTTTTATTTTTTGTCAGAGCAAATGTAATTAAAATGTTTTGTTTCTTCTAGGTGTGCAAGATGTGGTTCTTTTAAACATATACATATATCTATTCTTCTTTGGATCATTTTCCCATGTAGGTTATGATACGATGTTGAGTAGTCTTGTCTTGGTATTACGTAGGTCTTTGGTGATTACATATTTCACATGTGTTTCTATATCTATCTTAACCCCAATATCCTAATGTTTCCAATCCTCACACCTTTCCATTTGGTGAACCATAAGTTTGTTTAATGAACCTGTGATTGCATTTCTCTGTGGAAATATCTTCATTGGTATCAATTTTTAGCTAAGACCTATAAGTGATATTATAGGATATGTGTCTTTTGCTTTCTGACTTAGTACAATTTGCCTGATTACCTCAAGAATCATACATGGTGCTGCAAATGGCATTGTTTCATTTTTTTCCCTGGCTAATAGTCCATCTGTATGTGTACCAGTTCTTCTTTGGCCACGCACCTGTTGATGGACTTTCTGGTTGCCTCCATGTCTTGGCTATTGTAATACTGCTGCAATGCACATTTGCTTGCCTGTGTCTTTCCAGTTCTATCTTCTTATGTTATAGGCCAAGGAGTGGGCTTGCTGTATCATATGGTAGCTCAGTGTGTACGTTTTAAAGGCACCACCATTCAGTTCTCATTAGTGGCTCTTTCCAGGTTACGTCCCACTTAAAATTGAGGGTATGCATTTCTCCAAAACACCTTCAATATTTATTGTTTGTAATTTTCTTGCTGATGGATATTCTAACAGGTGTGAGCTGATACCTCTCTGTGGTTGAATTTGCATGTGTCCCATAATCTGTTGAAATTGAGCTTTAAAGCATGCCCTTTTTATTTATCAAACTGTGATTACAGCTTAGTTGTTCAAAGTGTTTTCTTAAAATAAGTGTCACATTTTGAAAATTTTTGGCCATTACCTCCATCAAGACATTTTGAGGGCAGGTTTCATTTACAGCCCTGAAGTACTTGTTCATATGAAGTGACCATTAGCACAGGTTTTAAAGCTGTTTTACAGGTAAAGGCAAGAGGGCGGCAGCCTTTCTACGTTCCCCAATCTGGTAACTAGGGAAAGAGACCTTCAGCCCCAAGAGTGTCCAGCTTTATTTCTCATCCAGCTGTGGGTCTAGATATGGCCACACCAGGTTGCATCACAGCCCCGGAACGAATTATGTAAAAATTACTCCCTCTATCACTGTCTTTGTTTTTTGGGTTTTTTAAAGTAATTTATTTTTATAATGGGGTTTACCTGATTTTCACTGCTGTGTTTATGCCACTTTACACCCACTTCTTTCACTTACAGAGAGATATCAATACATAGGTTTTAAGATTTTTACTAGTCAGATATATTCTTCTTCGTTGAATAGGGGGTGTTGCGTCCACTTCACTGAGCAAGGAGTAGGTCCTGTCTATTACATATTGGGTTTATGGAACGGTATCTGAGCTAATTTGAAACCCTTGTTTTATGCATCACCCCACCTCAGCTTTCCCGTTAAGCAACCATAGTCTGTTTTCTAAATATGTGATTCTGTTCTGTTTAGTAATTCAGTTCAAGTGTAACGGTTTTTACATTCCCTCTATAAGTGATATCTTATGATAAGTGCCGTTTTCTGTGTGACTTCTTTCACTTAGAATCGTCGTACCTAAATCCACTCATCATGCAGCTACTAGCATTATGACATTGATTTAATGGCTGAATGATATTCCATTGTACATAAGGATCACAACTTCTTTATCCATTTTTCTCTTTCCTGGGATATTTAAGGTGGAATGAATTGGAGGTCCTTGTCAACAGAGTACCCCTAAACTTTGGGGTGCCTGTATCTTGCTGATTTTTCATTTTCCCGATTTATACCCCATGCGTGGAAGTGCCGTATGCTCTCTAAGCTGTGTTTTTTAGATGTTTCAGGACACACCGTACACTTCTCAAGCGTGGCTGTTGGCAATTTACATCCCACCCATGAGCGTAGCAAGGCTCACATTTCTCCACGGTCTGTCCTGCATTTCTGGATTTTACACGTTTTTCAGCATGGCCCTTTTGACCGTTGGGAAGCGAGACTTCTTTGTAGCGCTGATTTGCCTTTCCAGGTTGCTTGGTTGGCCAAAAAGGGCGTATGCGTTTTTTCCTGAATATATTCAGGAAAAAACGCATACGCCCTTTTTGGCCAAGGGCATCATTGTCCACGTTTTGCCGCTTTTCATGTGCTTTAAAGCCGATTCGCATCTACCTCCTGAAATCTGTTTCCTGCAATTCTTCCTTGCTTTCAAATCCTCTTCGTTGCCTTACCTCAATATATTTGTGAATGAGTGTTATCATTTATAACTCTGCAGGTTTTTGAATTGCTGTGCCCTTGAGCTCCATTTTTCAACTCGCTTTTTTGGGAGCTCTCCGCAAAAGCGCAGGTTTCTTTCAGGCCCTATTCTGGTTCCGGAGAGAAGGCAGAGCCTATGTTTAATTCTTCTTCCCGACGGGAAAATAGAGTAACCTGTGCCTGTTCCAACACCTAGAGCTAGTCTCTCATTGGTTCCCCCTCTTCCCGTTCACCCTCAGGACAAATTGCAAACTGTACGGAACAAGAGGTTAAAGGTGCTGATGCTCCAAGTAGTGAGATTGCTAGTATAGAGGCTGGAATGGCGAACCCAAGCACAAGGAGATGAGGAATGAGGTACGTTTTAGAAACCTTTCCCCATCACACCGTGTACCATCTTCTGGGTTTCTCTTGCATGATTTCGATGTAGGAAGATGCCCTTGAACCTGGAGATTTGGGACCCATGCGATGGGTAGCACGCAGTATTACTGTGAAGGGTCTGCGTTTGCTTACCCAACCTCACCAAACCTCTCAGCCCCAAGAGTGTCCACCCTTATGTCTCATCCAGCTGTGGGTCTAGATATCGTCAATCCAGGTTGCATCACTGCCCCTGAACGAATTGTGTAAATATTTCTCGCTCTTTCACTGTCTTTTTTCATGGGTTTTTAAAAGTAATTTATTTTTATAATGGGGTTTGGCTGCTTTTCACTGCTGTGTTTATGCCGCTTTACAGCCACTTGACACACTTACAGAGAGATATCAATACATATTTTAAGATTCTTACTAGTCAGATATATTCTTATGCGGTGAATAGCGGGTGTTGTGTTCAGTTCTCTGAGCAAGGAGTAGGTCTTGTCTATTACATATTTGGTTTATGGAATGGTATCTGAGCTAATTTGAAACACTTGTTTTATGCATTACCTCACCTCACCCTTCCCATTAAGCAGCCATCGTGTATTTTCTGCATGTGTGACTCTGTTTTATTTTGTAAATCAGTTCAAGTGTAACGGATTTTACATTCCCTCTATAAGTGATATCTTATGATAAGTGTCTTTTTCTGTGTGACTAATTTCACTTAGAATCGTCGTACCTAAATCCACTCCTCCTGCTGCTACTAGCCTTATGACATTGATTTCATGGCTGAGTGATATTCCATTGTACATAAGGAACACAACTTCTTTATCCATTTTTCTCTTTCCTGGGATACTTAAGTTGGAATGAAGTGGAGGATCCTGTCAACAGAGAAGCCCTAAACTTTGGAGTGCCTGTGTCCTGCTGATTTTTGGTTTTCCCAATTTATACCCCCATGAGTGGAAGTGCCCTATGCTCTCTAAGCTGTGTTTTTTATATGTTTCAGGACACACCGTACACTTCTCCAGAGTGGCTGTTGGCAATTTACATCCCGTCCATCAGAATAGCAAGGCTCCCATTTCTCCATGGCCTGTCCTGCATTTCTGGTTTGTACAGTTTTTTCAGCATGGCACTTTTGACCAATGGGAAGCGATACTTCTTTGTACCTCTGATTTGCATTTCCACGTTGCTTGGTTGGCCAAAAAGGGCGTATGCGTTTTTTCCTGAATATATTCAGGAAAAACCGCATACGCCCTTTTTGGCCAAGGGCATCATTGTCGACGTTTTGCCTCTTTTCATGTGCGTTAAAGGCGATTCGAATCTACCTCCTGAAATCTGTTTCCGGCAATTCTGCCTTGCTTTCAAATCCTCTTTGCTGCCTTCCCTCAATATATTTGTGGATGAGAGTTATCATTTATAACTCTGCAGGTTTGTGAATTGCAGTGCCCCTGACGCCCATTTTTCAACTCGCTTTTTAGGGAGCTGACCGCAGAAGCACAGGATTGCTTCAGGCCCTATTCTGGTTCCCGGGGGAAGGCTGAGCCTATGTTTAATTCTTCTTCCCGATGGGAAAATAGAGTGAACTGTGCCTGTTCCAACACCTAGAGCTAGTCTATCATTGGTTCCCCCTATTCCCGTTCACCCTCAGGACAAATTGCAACCTGTACGGAACAGGAGGTTAAAGGTGCTGTTGCTCCAAGTAGGGAAATTTCTAGTAAAGCGACTGGAATGGGGCACACTAGCACAAGGAGATGAGAAATGAGGTGCGTTTTAGAAACCTTTCGCCATCACACGCTGTACCATCTTCTGGGTTTCTCATGCATGTTTTTGATGTAGGAAGATGCCCTTGAACCTGGAGATTAGGGACCCATGGGAGGGGTAACACGCAGTATTATTTTAAGGGTCTGCATTTGCTCACCCAACCTCAACAAACCTCTCAGCCCCAAGAGTGTCCACCCATATGTCTCATCCAGCTGTGGGTCTAGATATGGTCAATCCAGGTGGCATCAAAGCCTCTGAACGAATTCTATAAGAATTTCTCTCTTTTTCACTGTCTTTGTTCCATGGGGTTTTAAAAGTAATTTATTTTTATGATGCGGTATAGCTGCTTTTCACTCCTGTGGTTAAGCCACTTTACACCCACTTGACACATTTATAGTGATATATCAATACACAGGTTTTAAGATTCTTACTAGTCAGATATATCCTTTTGCGGTGAATAGGGGGTGTAGAGTCCATTTCCTGAGCAAGGAGTAGGTCTTGTCTATTACATATTGGGTTTAAGGAACGGTATCTGAGCTAATTTGAAACCCTTGTTTTATGTATCACCCCACCTCACCTTTCCCGTTAAGCAGCCATAGTGTGTTTTCTGCATGTGTGACTCTGTTCTGTTTTGTAATTCACTTCAAGTGTAACGTTTTTACAATCCCTCTCTAATTGATACCTTATGAGAAATGTCCTTTTCTGTGTTACTTATTTCACTTAGAATCGTCGTACCTAAATCCACTCATCATGCTGCTACTAGCTTCATGACATTGATTTCATGGCTGAGTGATATTTCAGTGGACATAAGGACCACAACTTCTTTATCCATTTTTCTCTTTCCTGGGATATTTAAGGTGGAATGAAGTGGAGGTCCTTGGCAACAGAGCGTCCCTAAACTTTGGGGTGCATGTGTCTTGCTGATTTTTAATTTTCCCTATTTATATCCCGAGGAGTGGATTTGCCCTATGCTCTCTAAGCTGTGTTTTTAGATGTTTCAGGACACACCATACCCTTCTCCAGAGTGGCTTTTGGCAATTTACATCCCACCCATCAGTGTAGCAAGGCTCCCATTTCTCCATGGCCTGTCCTGCATTTCTGGTTTTGACACTTTTTTCAGCATGGCCCTTTTGACCGATGGGAAGCGAGACTTCTTTGTAGCGCTGATTTGCCTTTCCAGTTTGCTTGGTTGGTCAAAACGGAATATGCGTTTTTTCCTGAATATATTCAGGAAAAAACGCATACGCCCTTTTTGGCCAAGGGCATCATTGTCAACGTTTTGCCGCTTTTCATGTGCTTTAAAGGCGATTCGAATCTACGTCCTGAAATCTGTTTCCTGCAATTCTGCCTTGATTTCAAATCCTCTTCTTTGCCTTCCCTCAATATATTTGTGGACGAGAGTTATCATTTATAACTCTGCAGGTTTGTGAATTGCAGTGCCCTGAAGCTCCATTTTACAAGTCGCTTTTTTGGGAGCTGGCCGCAAAAGCACAGGATGGCTTCAGGCCCTGTTCTGGTTCCGGGGGGCAGGCTGAGCCTGTGGTTAATTCTTCTTCCTGATGGGAAAATAGAGTGACCTGTGCCTGTCCCAATACCAATAGCTAGTCTCTCATTGGTTCCCCGTCTTCCCGTTCATCTTCAGGACAAATTGCAACCTGTACGGAACAGGAGGTTAAAGGTGCTGATGCTCCAAGTGGGAAGATTGCTAGTAAAGTGGCTGGAATGGCGAACCCGAGCACAAGGAGATTAGAAATGAGGTGCTTTTTAGAAACCTTTCCCCATCACACGGTGTACCATCTTCTTGGTTTCTCATGCATGTTTTCGATCTAGGAAGATGCACTTGAACCTGGAGATTTGGGACCCATGGTATGGGTACCACTCACTATTACTTTAAAGGGTCTGCGTTTGCTCACCCAACCTCACCAAACCTCTCAGCCCCGAGAGTGTCCACCCTTATATCTCATCCAGCTGTGTGTCTAGATATGGTCAATCCAGGTTGCATCACAGCCCCTGAACGAATTGTGTAAGAATTTCTCTCTCTTTCACTGTCTTTGTTTCATGGGTTTTTAAAAGTAATTTATTTTTATAATGGGGTTTAGCTGCTTTTCACCGCTGTGTTTATGCCGCTTTACACCCACTTGACACACTAACAGGGAGATATCAAAACATAGGTTTTAAGATTACTACTAGTCAGATATATTCTTGTGCGGTGAATAGGGCGTGTTGAGTCCAGTTGTCTGAGCAAGGATTAGGTCTTGTCTATTACGTATTGGGTTTATGGAACGGAATCTCAGCTAATTTGAAACCCTTGTTTTATGAATCACCCCACCTCACCTTTCCCGTTAAGCAGCCATAGTTTGTTTTCTGCATGTGTGACTCTGTTCTGTTTTGTAATTCAGTTCAAGTGTAACGGTTTTTACATTCCCTCTATAAGTGATAACTGATGAGAAGTGTCCTTTTCTGTGTGTCTTATTTCACTTAGAATCGTCGTACCTAAATCCACTCATCATGCTGCTACTAGCCTCATGACATTGATTTCATGGCTGACTGATATTCCATTTTACATAAGGACCACCAATTCTTTATCCATTTTTCTCTTTCCTGGGATATTTAAGGTGTCATGAAGTGGAGGTCCTTGGCAACAGAGCAGCCCTAAACTTTGGGGTGCTTGTGTCTTGCTGATTTTTAATTTTCCCACTTTATACCCCCATGCGTGGAAGTGCCCTATGCTCCCTAAGCTGTGTTTTTTCGATGTTTCTGGACACACCGTACCCTTCTCCAGAGAGGCTGTTGGCAATTTACATCCCGCCCATCAGCGTAGCAAGGCTCCCATTTCTCCATGGCCTGTTCTGCATTTCTGGTTTTGACACTTTTTTCAGCATGGCCCTTTTGACCGATTGGAAGCAAGACTTCTTTGTAGCGCTGATTTGCCTTTCCAGGTTGCTTGGTTGGCCAAAAAAGGCGTATGCGTTTTTTCCTGAATATATTCAGGGAAAAACGCATACGCCCTTTTTGGCCAAGGGCATCATTGTCGACGTTTTGCCGCTTTTCATGTGCTTTAAAGGCGACTCGAATCTACCTCCTGAAATCTGTTTCCTGCAATTCTGCCTTGCTTTCAAATCCTCTTCTTTGCCTTCCCTCAATATATTTTTGGACGAGAGTTATCATTTATAACTCTGCCGGTTTGTGACTTGCAGTGCCCCTGAGCTCCATTTTTCAACTCGCTTTTTTGGGAGCTGGCCGCAAAAGTGTAGGATGGCCTCAGGCCCTATTCTGGTTCCAGGCGGCAGGGTGAGCCTGTGGTTAATTCTTCTTCCTGTTGGGAAAATAGAGTGACCTGTGCCTGTCCCAACACCTAGAGTTAGACTCTCATTGGCTCCCCCTCTTCCCGTTCATCCTCAGGACAAATTGCAAGCTGTACGGAACAGGAGGTTAAAGGTGCTGATTCTCCAAGGAGGGAGATTGCTAGTAAAGCGGCTGGAATGGCGAACCCGAGCACAAGGAGAGGAGAAATGAGGTGCGTTTTAGAAACCTTTCCCGGTCACACAGTGTACCACCTTCTGGGTTTCTCATGCATGTTTTCGATGTAGGAAGATGCCCTTGAACCTGGAGATTTGGGAACCATCGGATGGGTAAAAGGCAGTATTACTTTAAAGGCTCTGCGTTTGCTCCCCCAACCTCACCAAATCTCTCAGCCCCGAGAGTGTCCACCCTTATGTCTCATCAAGCTGTTGGTCTACATATGGTCAATCCAGGTGGCATCACAGCCCCTGAACGAATTTTGTAAGAATTTCTCTCTCTTTCACTGTCTTTGTTTCACGGGTTTTTAAAATTAATTTATTTTTATAATGGGGTTTAGCTGCTTTTCACGGCTGTGTTTATGCTGCTTTACACCCACTTGACTCACATCCAGAGAGATATCAATACATAGGTTTTAAGATTCTTACTAGTCAGATATATTCTTATGCGGTGAATAGGGGGTGTTGAGTCCAGTTCACTGAGCAAGGAGTAGGTATTTCTATTACATATTGGGTTTATGGAACGGTATCTGAGCTAATTTGAAACCCTTGTTTTATGCATCACCCCACCTCACCTTTCCCGTTAAGCAGCCATAGTGTGTTTTTTAAACGTGTGACTCTGTTCTGTTTTTAATTCAGTTCAAGTGTAGCGGTTTTTACATTCCCTCTATAAGTGATAGCTTATGAGAAGTGTCTTTTTCTGTGTGACTTATTTCACTTAGAATCGTCGTACCTAAATCCACTCATCATGCTGCTACTAGCCTTATGACATTGATTTCATGGCTGAGTGATATTCCATTGTACATAAGGACCACCACTTCTTTATCCATTTTTCTCTTTCCTGGGATATTTAAGGTGTTATGAAGTGGAAGTTCTTGTCAACAGAGCAGCCCTAAACGTTGGGGTGCCTGTGTCTTGCTGATTTTTAGTTTTCCCAATATATACGCCCGTGAGTGGAAGTGCCCTATGCGCTCTAAGCTGTGTTTTTTTCGATGTTTCAGGACACACCGTTCACTTCTCCAGAGTGGCTGTTGGCAATTTACATCCCGCCCATCAGCATAGCAAGGCTCCCATTTCTCCATGGCCTGTCCTGCATTTCTGGTTTTGACACTTTTTTCAGGGTGGCCCTTTTGACCCATGGGAAGCGAGACTTCTTTGTAGTGCTGATTTGCCTTTCCAGGTTGCTTGGTTGGCCAAAAAGGGCGTATGCGTTTTTTCCTGAATATATTCAGGAAAAAACGCATACGCCCTTTTTGGCCAAGGGCATCATTGTCGACGTTTTGCCGCTTTTCATGTGCTTTAAAGGTGATTCGTATCTACCTCCTGAAATCTGTTTCCTGCAATTCTGCCTTGCTTTCAAATCCTCTTCGTTGCCTTCCCTCAATAAATTTGAGGACGAGAGTTATCATTTATAACTCTGCAGGTTTGTGAATTTCAGTGCCCCTGAGCTCCATTTTTCAACTCGCTTTTTTGGGAGCCGGCCGCAAAAGTGTAGGATGGCCTCAGGCCCTATTCTGGTTCCAGGCGGCAGGCTGAGCCTGTGGTTAATTCTTCTTCCTGATGGGAAAATAGAGTGACCTGTGCCTGTCCCAACACCTAGAGCTAGTCTCTCATTGTCTCCCCCTCTTCCCGTTCATCCTCAGGACAAATTGCAAGCTGTACGGAACAGGAGGTTAAAGGTGCTGATTCTCCAAGGAGGGAGATTGCTAGTAAAGCGGCTGGAATGGCGAACCCGAGCACAAGGAGATGAGAAATGAAGTGCGTTTTAGAAACCTTTCCCGGTCACACGGTCTACCACCTTCTGGGTTTCTCATGCATGTTTTCAATGTAGGAAGATGCCCTTGAACCTGGAGATTTGGGACCCATGGGATGGGTAACAGGCAGTAGTACTTTAAAGGCTCTGCGTTTGCTCCCCCAACCTCACCAAATCTCTCAGCCCCGAGAGTATCTACTCTTACGTCTCATCCAGCTGTGGGTCTAGTTATGGTCAATCCAGGTGGCATCACAGCCCCTGAACGAATTTTGTAAGAATTTCTCTCTCTTTCACTGTCTTTGTTTCACGGGTTTTTAAAATTAAATTATTTTTATAATGGGGTTTAGCTGCTTTTCACGGCTGTGTTTATGCTGCTTTACACCCACTTGACTCACATCCAGAGAGATATCAATACATAGGTTTTAAGATTCTTACTAGTCAGATATATTCTTGTGCGGTAAAGAGGGGGTGTTGAGTCCAGTTCACTGAGCAAGGAGTAGGTCTTTCTATTACATATTGGGTTTATGGAACGGTATCTGAGCTAATTTGAAACCCTTGTTTTATGCATCACCCCACCTCACCTTTCCCGTTAAGCAGCCATAGTGTGTTTTCTAAACGTGTGACTCTGTTCTGTTTTGTAATTCAGTTCAAGTGTAGCGTTTTTTACATTCCCTCTATAAGTGATAGCTTATGATAAGTGTCTTTTTCTGTGTGACTTATTTCACTTAGAATCGTCTTACCTAAATCCACTCATCATGCTGCTACTAGCCTTATGACATTGATTTCATGGCTGAGTGATATTCCATTGTACATAAGGACCACCACATCTTTATCCATTTTTCTCTTTCCTGGGATATTTAAGGTGTCATGAAGTGGAGGTTCTTGTCAACAGAGCAGCCCTAAACGTTGGGGTGCCTGTGTCTTGCTGATTTTTAGTTTTCCCAATTTATACGCCCGTGAGTGGAAGTGCCCTATGCGCTCTAAGCTGTGTTTTTTAGATGTTTCAGGACACACCGTAAATTTCTCCAGAGTGGCTGTTGGCAATTTACATCCCGCCCATCAGTGTAGCAACGCTCTCATTTCTCCATGGCCTGTCTTGCATTTATGGTTTTGACACTTTTTTCAGCATGGCCCTTTTGACCGATGGGAAGCGAGACTTCTTTGTAGCGCTGATTTGCCTTTCCAGGTTGCTTGGTTGGCCAAAAAGGGCGTATGCGTTTTTTCCTGAATATATTCAGGAAAAAACGCATACGCCCTTTTTGGCCAAGGGCATCATTGTCGACGTTTTGCTGCTTTTCATGTGCTTTAAAGGCGATTCGAATCTACCTCCTGAAATCTGTTTCCTGCAATTCTGCCTTGCTTTCAAATCCTCTTCGTTGCCTTCCCTCAATATATTTGTGGATGAGAGTTATCATTTATAACTCTGCAGGTTTGTGAATTGCAGTGCCCCTGAGCTCCATTTTTCAACTCGCTTTTTTTTGAGCTGGCCGCAAAAGCGCTGGATGGCCTCAGGCCCTATTCTGGTTCCGGGCGGCAGGCTGAGCCTGTGGTTAATTCTTCTTCCTGATGGGAAAATAGAGTGACCTGTGCCTGTCCCAAAACCTAGAGCTAGTCTCTCATTGGCTCCCCCTCTTCCCGTTCATCCTCAGGACAAATTGAAAGCTGTACGGAACAGGAGGTTAAAGGTGCTGATTCTCCAAGGAGGGAGATTGCTAGTAAAGCGGCTGGAATGTCGAACCCGAGCACAAGGAGATGAAAAATGAGGTGCGTTTTAGAAACCTTTTCGGTCACACGGTCTACCACCTTCTGGGTTTCTCATGCATGTTTTCGATGTAGGAAGATGCCCTTGAACCTGGAGATTTGGGACCCATGGGATGGGTAACAGGCAGTAGTACTTTAAAGGCTCTGCATTTGCTCCCCCAACATCACCAAATCTCTCAGCCCCGAAAGTATCCACCCTTATGTCTCATCCAGCTGTGGGTCTAGATATGGTCAATCCAGGTGGCATCACAGCCCCTGAACGAATTTTGTAAGTATTTCTCTCTCTTTCACTGTCTTTGTTTCACGGGTTTTTAAAATTAATTTATTTTTATAATGGGGTTTAGCTGCTTTTCACGGCTGTGTTTATGCCGCTTTACACCCACTTGACTCACATCCAGAGAGATATCAATACATAGGTTTTAAGATTCTTACTAGTCAGATATATTCTTGTGCGGTGAATAAGGGGTGTTGAGTCCAGTTCACTGAGCAAGGAGTAGGTCTTTCTATTACATATTGGGTTTATGGAACGGTATCTGAGCTAATTTGAAACCCTTGTTTTATGCATCACCCCACCTCACCTTTCCCGTTAAGAAGCCATAGTGTGTTTTCTAAACGTGTGACTCTGTTCTGTTTTGTAATTCAGTTCAAGTGTAGCGGTTTTTACATTCCCTCTATAAGTGATAACTTATGATAAGTGTCTTTTTCTGTGTGACTTATTTCACTTAGTATCGTCGTACCTAATTCCACTCATCATGCTGCTACTAGCCTTATGACATTGATTTTATGGCTGAGTGATATTCCATTGTACATAAGGACCACCACTTCTTTATCCATTTTTCTCTTTCCTGGGATATTTAAGGTGTCATGAAGTGGAGGTTCTTGTCAACAGAGCAGCCCTAAACTTTGGGGTGCTTGTGTCTTGCTGATTTTTAATTTTCGCACTTTATACCCCCATGCGTGGAAGTGCCCTGTGCTCTCTAAGCTGTGTTTTTTAGATGTTTCAGGACACACCGTACATTTCTCCAGAGTGGCTGTTGGCAATTTACATCCCGCCCATCAGTGTAGCAAGGCTCCCATTTCTCCATGGCCTGTCCTGCATTTCTGGTTTTGACACTTTTTTCAGCATGGCCCTTTTGACCGATGGGAAGCGAGACTTCTTTGGAGCGCTGATTTGCCTTTCCAGGTTGCTTGGTTGGCCAAAAAGGGCGTATGCGTTTTTTCCTGAATATATTCAGGAAAAAAACGCATACGCCCTTTTTGGCCAAGGGCATCATTGTCAACGTTTTGCCACTTTTCATGTGCTTTAGAGGCGATTCGAATCTACCTCCTGAAATCTGTTTCCTGCAATTCTGCCTTGATTTCAATTCCTCGTCTTTGCCTTCCCTCAATATATTTGTGGACGAGAGTTATCATTTATAACTGTGCAGGTTTGTGAATTGCAGTGCCCTGAAGCTCCATTTTACACCTCGCTTTTTCGGGAGCTTGCCGCAAAAGCGCAGGATGACTTCAGGCCCTGTTCTGGTTCCAGGGGGCAGGCTGAGCCTGTGGTTAATTCTTCTTCCTGATGGGAAAATAGAGTGCCCTGTGCCTGTCCCAACACCAAGAACTAGTCTCTCATTGGTTCCCCATCTTCCCGTTCATCCTCAGGACAAATTGCAACCTGTACGGAACAAGAGGTTAATGGTGCTGATGCTCCAAATAGGGAGATTGCTAGTAAAGTGGCTGGAATGGCGAACCCGAGCACAAGGAGATGAGAAATGAGGTGCGTTTTAGAAACCTTTCCCCATCACACGGTGTACCATCTTCTGGGTTTTTCATGCATGTTTTCGATGTAGGAAGATGCCCTTGAACCTGGAGATTTGGGACCCATGCGATGGGTAGCACGCAGTATTACTTTAAAGGGTCTGCGTTTGCTCACCCAACCTCACCAAAACTCTCAGCCCCAAGAGTGTCCACCCTTATGTCTCATCCAACTGTGGGTCTAGATATGGTCAATCCAGGTGCCATCACAGCCCCTGAACGAATTTTGTAAGAATT
This sequence comes from Balaenoptera physalus, assembly GCF_965194825.1. NCBI lineage: Eukaryota > Metazoa > Chordata > Mammalia > Artiodactyla > Balaenopteridae > Balaenoptera > Balaenoptera physalus. Next base: position 298,452 of record NW_028126232.1, read on the forward strand.
TCTCTCTCTTTCACTGTCTTTGTTTCACGGGCTTTTAAAATTAATTTATTTTTATAATGGTGTTTAGCTGCTTTTCACGGCTGTGTTTATGCCGCTTTACACCCACTTGACTCACTTCCAGAGAGATATAAATTCATAGGTTTTAAGATTCTTACTAGTCAGATATATTCTTGTGCGGTGAAGAGGGGGTGTTGATTCCAGTTCACTGAGCAAAGAGTAGGTCTTTCTATTACATATTGGGTTTATGGAACGGTATCTGAGCTAATTTGAAACCCTTGTTTTATGCATCACCCCACCTCACCTTTCCCGTTGAGCAGCCATAGTGTGTTTTGTAAACGTGTGACTCTGTTCTGTTTTGTAATTCAGTTCAAGTGTAGGGGTTTTTACATTCCCTCTATAAGTAATAGCTTATGATAAGTGTCTTTTTCTGTGTGACTTATTTCACTTAGAATTGTCGTACCTAAATCCACTCATCATGCTGCTACTAGCCTTATGACATTGATTTCATGGCTGAATGATATTCCATTGTACATAAGGACCACCACTTCTTTATCCATTTTTCTCTTTCCTGGGATATTTAAGGTGTCATGAAGTGGAGGTTCTTGTCAACAGAGCAGCCCTAAACTTTGGGGTGCCTGTGTCTTGCTGATTTTTAGTTTTCCCAATTTATATGCCCGTGAGTGGAAGTGCCCTATGCGCTCTAAGCTGTGTTTTTTCGATGTTTCAGGACACACCGTACACTTCTCCAGAGTGGCTGTTGGCAATTTACATCCCGCCCATCAGCGTAGCAAGGCTCTCATTTCTCCATGGCCTGTCCTGCATTTCTGGTTTTGACACTTTTTTCATCATGGCTCTTTTGACCGATGGGAAGCGAGACTTCTTTGTAGCGCTGATTTGCCTTTCCAGGTTGCTTGGTTGGCCAAAAAGGGCGTATGCGCTTTTTCCTGAATATATTCAGGAAAAAACGCATACGCCCTTTTTGGCCAAGGGCATCATTGTCGACGTTTTGCCGCTTTTCATGTGCTTTAAAGGCGATTCGAATCTACCTCCTGAAATCTGTTTCGTGCAATTCTGCCTTGCTTTCAAATCCTCTTCGTTGCCTTCCCTCAATATATTTGTGGACGAGAATTATCATTTATAACTCTGCAGGTTTGTGAATTGCAGTGCCCCTGAGCTCCATTTTTCAACTCGCTTTTTTGGGAGCTGGCCGCAAAAGCGCAGGATGGCCTCAGGCCCTATTTTGGTTCCGGGCGGCAGTCTGAGCCTGTGGTTAATTCTTCTTCCTGATGGGAAAATAGAGTGACCTGTGCCTGTCCCAACACCTAGAGCTAGTCTCTCATTGGCTCCCCCTCTTCCCGTTCATCCTCAGGACAAATAGAAAGTTGTACGGAACAGGAGGTTAAAGGTGCTCATTCTCCAAGGAGGGAGATTGCTAGTAAAGCGGCTGGAATGGCGAACCCGAGCACAAGGAGATTAGAAATGGGGTGCGTTTTAGAAACCTTTCCCGGTCACACGGTCTACCACCCTCTGGGTTTTTCAGTCATGTTTTTGATGTAGGAAGATGCCCTTTAACCTGGAGATTTGGGACACATGGGATGGGTAACAGGCAGTAGTACTTTAAAGGCTCTGCGTTTGCTCCCCCAACCTCACCAAATCTCTCAGCCCCGAGAGTATCCACCCTTACGTCTCATCCAGCTGTGGGTCTAGATATGGTCAATCCAGGTGGCATCACAGCCCCTGAACGAATTTTGTAAGAATTTCTCTCTCTTTCACTGTCTTTGTTTCACGGGCTTTTAAAATTAATTTATTTTTATAATGGTGTTTAGCTGCTTTTCACGGCTGTGTTTATGCCGCTTTACACCCACTTGATTCACTTCCAGAGAGATATAAATTCATAGGTTTTAAGATTCTTACTAGTCAGATATGTTATTGTGCGGTGAAGAGGGGGTGTTGATTCCAGTTCACTGAGCAAGGAGTAGGTCTTTCTATTACATATTGGGTTTATGGAACGGTATCTGAGCTAATTTGAAACCCTTGTTTTATGCATCACCCCACCTCACCTTTCCCGTTAAGCAGCCATAGTGTGTTTTCTAAACGTGTGACACTGTTCTGTTTTGTAATTCAGTTCAAGTGTAGCGGTTTTTACATTCCCTCTATAAGTGATAGCTTATGATAAGTGTCTTTTTCTGTGTGACTTATTTCACTTAGAATCGTCTTACCTAAATCCACTCATCATGCTGTTACTAGCCTTATGACATTGATTTTATGGCTGAGTGATATTCCATTGTACATAAGGACCAAAAATTCTTTATCCATTTTTCTCTTTCCTGGGATATTTAAGGTGTCATGAAGTGGAGGTTCTTGTCAACAGAGCAGCCCTAAACTTGGGGTGCCTGTGTCTTGCTGATTTTTAGTTTTCCCAATTTATACGCCAATGAGTGGATGTGCCCTATGCGCACTAAGCTGTGTTTTTTCGATGTTTCAGGACACACCGTACACTTCTCCAGAGTGGCTGTTGGCAATTTACATCCCGCCCATCAGCGTAGCAAGGCTCCCATTTCTCCATGGCCTGTCCTGCATTTCTGGTTTTGACACTTTTTTCAGGATGGCCCTTTTGACCCATGGGAAGCGAGACTTCTTTGTAGCGCTGATTTGCCTTTCCAGGTTGCTTGGTTGGCCAAAAAGGGGGTATGCGTTTTTTCCTGAATATATTCAGGAAAAAACGCATACGCCCTTTTTGGCCAAGGGCATCATTGTCGACGTTTTGCTGCTTTTCATGTGCTTTAAAGGCGATTCGAATCTACCTCCTGAAATCTTTTTCCTGCAATTCTGCCTTGCTTTCAAATCCTCTTCGTTGCCTTCCCTCAATATATTTGTGGATGAGAGTTATCATTTATAACTCTGCAGGTTTGTGAATTGCAGTGCCCCTTAGCTCCATTTTTCAACTCGCTTTTTTTTGAGCTGGCCGCAAAAGCGCTGGATGGCCTCAGGCCCTATTCTGGTTCCGGGCGGCAGGCTGAGCCTGTGGTTAATTCTTCTTCCTGATGGGAAAATAGAGTGACCTGTGCCTGTCCCAAAACCTAGAGCTAGTCTCTCATTGGCTCCCCCTCTTCCCGTTCATCCTCAGGACAAATTGAAAGCTGTACGGAACAGGAGGTTAAAGGTGCTGATTCTCCAAGGAGGGAGATTACTAGTAAAGCAGCTGGAATGTCGAACCCGAGCACAAGGAGATGAAAAATGAGGTGCGTTTTAGAAACCTTTCTCGGTCACACGGTCTACCACCTTCTGGGTTTCTCATGCATGTTTTCGATGTAGGAAGATGCCCTTGAACCTGGAGATTTGGGACCCATGGGATGGGTAACAGGCAGTAGTACTTTAAAGGCTCTGCATTTGCTCCCCCAACCTCACCAAATCTCTCAGCCCCGAAAGTATCCACCCTTACGTCTCATCCAGCTGTGGGTCTAGATATGGTCAATCCAGGTGGCATCACAGCCCCTGAACGAATTTTGTAAGTATTTCTCTCTCTTTCACTGTCTTTGTTTCACGGGTTTTTAAAATTAATTTATTTTTATAATGGGGTTTAGCTGCTTTTCACGGCTGTGTTTATGCTGCTTTACACCCACTTGACTCACATCCAGAGAGATATCAATACATAGGTTTTAAGATTCTTACTAGTCAGATATATTCTTGTGCGGTAAAGAGGGGGTGTTGAGTCCAGTTCACTGAGCAAGGAGTAGGTCTTTCTATTACATATTGGGTTTATGGAACGGTATCTGAGCTAATTTGAAACCCTTGTTTTATGCATCACCCCACCTCACCTTTCCCGTTAAGCAGCCATAGTGTGTTTTCTAAACGTGTGACTCTGTTCTGTTTTGTAATTCAGTTCAAGTGTAGCGTTTTTTACATTCCCTCTATAAGTGATAGCTTATGATAAGTGTCTTTTTCTGTGTGACTTATTTCACTTAGAATCGTCTTACCTAAATCCACTCATCATGCTGCTACTAGCCTTATGACATTGATTTCATGGCTGAGTGATATTCCATTGTACATAAGGACCACCACATCTTTATCCATTTTTCTCTTTCCTGGGATATTTAAGGTGTCATGAAGTGGAGGTTCTTGTCAACAGAGCAGCCCTAAACGTTGGGGTGCCTGTGTCTTGCTGATTTTTAGTTTTCCCAATTTATATGCCCATGAGTGGAAGTGCCCTATGCTCTCTAAGCTGAGTTTTTTAGATGTTTCAGGACACACCGTAAATTTCTCCAGAGTGGCTGTTGGCAATTTACATCCCGCCCATCAGTGTAGCAACGCTCTCATTTCTCCATGGCCTGTCTTGCATTTATGGTTTTGACACTTTTTTCAGCATGGCCCTTTTGACCGATGGGAAGCGAGACTTCTTTGTAGCGCTGATTTGCCTTTCCAGGTTGCTTGGTTGGCCAAAAAGGGCGTATGCGTTTTTTCCTGAATATATTCAGGAAAAAACGCATACGCCCTTTTTGGCCAAGGGCATCATTGTCAACGTTTTGCCGCTTTTCATGTGCTTTAAAGGCGATTCGAATCTACCTCCTGAAATCTGTTTCCTGCAATTCTGCCTTGATTTCAAATCCTCTTCTTTGCCTTCCCTCAATATATTTGTGGACGAGAGTTATCATTTATAACTCTGCAGGTTTGTGAATTGCAGTGCCCTGAAGCTCCATTTTACAAGTCGCTTTTTTGGGAACTGGCCGCAAAAGCACAGGATGGCTTCAGGCCCTGTTCTGGTTCCGGGGGGCAGGCTGAGCCTGTGGTTAATTCTTCTTCCTGATGGGAAAATAGAGTGACCTGTGCCTGTCCCAACACCAAGAGCTAGTCTCTCATTGGTTCCCCGTCTTCCCGTTCATCCTCAGGACAAATTGCAACCTGTACGGAACAGGAGGTTAAAGGTGCTGATGCTCCAAGTAGGGAGATTGCTAGTAAAGTGGCTGGAATGGCGAACCCGAGCACAAGGAGATGAGAAATGAGGTGCGTTTTAGAACCCTTTCCCCATCACACGGTGTACCATCTTCTGGGTTTCTCATGCATGTTTTCGATGTAGGAAGATGCCCTTGAATCTGGAGATTTGGGACCCATGCGCTGGGTAGCACGCAGTATTACTTTAAAGGGTCTGCGTTTGCTCACCCAACCTCACCAAACCTCTCAGCCCCAAGAGTGTCCACCCCTATGTCTCATCCAGCTGTGGGTCTAGATATGGTCAATCCAGGTTGCATCACAGCCCCTGAACGAATTGTGTAAGAATTTCTCTCTCTTTCCCTGTCTTTGTTTCATGGGTTTTTAAAAGTAATTTATTTTTATAATGGGGTTTAGCTGCTTTTCACGGCTGTGTTTATGCCGCTTTACACCCACTTGACACACTAACAGAGAGATATCAATACATAGGTTTTAAGATTATTACTAGTCAGATATATTCTTGTGCGGTGAATCGGGCGTGTTGAGTCCAGTTCTCTGAGCAAGGAGTAGGTCTTGTCTATTACATATTGGGATTATGGAACGGTATCTGAGCTAATTTGAAACTCTCGTTTTATGTATCACCCCACCTCACCTTTCCCGTTAAGCAGCCATAGTGTGTTTTCTGCATGTGTGACTCTGTTCTGTTTTGTAATTCAGTTCAAGTGTAACGGTTTTTACATTCCCTCTATAAGTGACACCTTATGAGAAGTGTCCTTTTCTGTGTGACTTATTTCACTTAGAATCGTCTTACCTAAATCCACTCATCATGCTGCTACTAGCCTTATGACATTGATTTCATGGCTGAGTGATATTCCATTGTACATAAGGACCACAACTTTTTTATCCATTTTTCGCTTTCCTGGGATATTTAAGGTGGAATGAAGTGGAGGTCCTTGTCAACAGAGCAGCCCTAAACTTTGGGGTGCTTGTGTCTTGCTGATTTTCAATTTTCCCACTTTATCCCCCCATGCGTGGAAGTGCCCTATGCTCTCTAAGCTGTGTTTTTTAGATGTTTCAGGACACACCGTACACTTCTCCAGAGTGGCTGTTGGCGATTTACATCCCGCCCATCAGTGTAGCAAGGCTCCCATTTCTCCATGGCCTGTCCTGCATTTCTGGTTTTGACACTTTTTTCAGCATGGCCCTTTTGACCGATGGGAAGCGAGACTTCTTTGTAGCGCTGATTTGCCTTTCCAGGTTGCTTGGTTGGCCAAAAAGGGCGTATGCGTTTTTTCCTGAATATATTCAGGAAAAAACGCATACGCCCTTTTTGGCCAAGGGCATCATTGTCAACGTTTTGCCGCTTTTCATGTGCTTTAAAGGCGATTCGAATCTACCTCCTGAAATCTGTTTCCTGCAATTCTGCCTTGATTTCAAATCCTCTTCTTTGCCTTCCCTCAATATATTTGTGGACGAGAGTTATCATTTATAACTCTGCAGGTTTGTGAATTGCAGTGCCCTGAAGCTCCATTTTACAAGTCGCTTTTTTGGGAACTGGCCGCAAAAGCACAGGATGGCTTCAGGCCCTGTTCTGGTTCCGGGGGGCAGGCTGAGCCTGTGGTTAATTCTTCTTCCTGATGGGAAAATAGAGTGACCTGTGCCTGTCCCAACACCAAGAGCTAGTCTCTCATTGGTTCCCCGTCTTCCCGTTCATCCTCAGGACAAATTGCAACCTGTACGGAACAGGAGGTTAAAGGTGCTGATGCTCCAAGTAGGGAGATTGCTAGTAAAGTGGCTGGAATGGCGAACCCGAGCACAAGGAGATGAGAAATGAGGTGCGTTTTAGAAACCTTTCCCCATCACACGGTGTACCATCTTCTGGGTTTCTCATGCATGTTTTCGATGTAGGAAGATGCCCTTGAATCTGGAGATTTGGGACCCATGCGCTGGGTAGCACGCAGTATTACTTTAAAGGGTCTGCGTTTGCTCACCCAACCTCACCAAACCTCTCAGCCCCAAGAGTGTCCACCCCTATGTCTCATCCAGCTGTGGGTCTAGATATGGTCAATCCAGGTTGCATCACAGCCCCTGAACGAATTGTGTAAGAATTTCTCTCTCTTTCCCTGTCTTTGTTTCATGGGTTTTTAAAACTAATTTATTTTTATAATGGGGTTTAGCTGCTTTTCACGGCTGTGTTTATGCCGCTTTACACCCACTTGACACACTAACAGAGAGATATCAATACATAGGTTTTAAGATTATTACTAGTCAGATATATTCTTGTGCGGTGAATCGGGCGTGTTGAGTCCAGTTCTCTGAGCAAGGAGTAGGTCTTGTCTATTACATATTGGGATTATGGAACGGTATCTGAGCTAATTTGAAACTCTCGTTTTATGTATCACCCCACCTCACCTTTCCCGTTAAGCAGCCATAGTGTGTTTTCTGCATGTGTGACTCTGTTCTGTTTTGTAATTCAGTTCAAGTGTAACGGTTTTTACATTCCCTCTATAAGTGACACCTTATGAGAAGTGTCCTTTTCTGTGTGACTTATTTCACTTAGAATCGTCTTACCTAAATCCACTCATCATGCTGCTACTAGCCTTATGACATTGATTTCATGGCTGAGTGATATTCCATTGTACATAAGGACCACAACTTTTTGATCCATTTTTCGCTTTCCTGGGATATTTAAGGTGGAATGAAGTGGAGGTCCTTGTCAACAGAGCAGCCCTAAACTTTGGGGTGCTTGTGTCTTGCTGATTTTCAATTTTCCCACTTTATCCCCCCATGCGTGGAAGTGCCCTATGCTCTCTAAGCTGTGTTTTTTAGATGTTTCAGGACACACCGTACACTTCTCCAGAGTGGCTGTTGGCGATTTACATCCCGCCCATCAGTGTAGCAAGGCTCCCATTTCTCCATGGCCTGTCCTGCATTTCTGGTTTTGACACTTTTTTCAGCATGGCCCTTTTGACCGATGGGAAGCGAGACTTCTTTGTAGCGCTGATTTGCCTTTCCAGGTTGCTTGGTTGGCCAAAAAGGGCGTATGCGTTTTTTCCTGAATATATTCAGGAAAAAACGCATACGCCCTTTTTGGCCAAGGGCATCATTGTCAACGTTTTGCCGCTTTTCATGTGCTTTAAAGGCGATTCGAATCTACCTCCTGAAATCTGTTTCCTGCAATTCTGCCTTGATTTCAAATCCTCTTCTTTGCCTTCCCTCAATATATTTGTGGACGAGAGTTATCATTTATAACTCTGCAGGTTTGTGAATTGCAGTGCCCTGAAGCTCCATTTTACAAGTCGCTTTTTTGGGAACTGGCCGCAAAAGCACAGGATGGCTTCAGGCCCTGTTCTGGTTCCGGGGGGCAGGCTGAGCCTGTGGTTAATTCTTCTTCCTGATGGGAAAATAGAGTGACCTGTGCCTGTCCCAACACCAAGAGCTAGTCTCTCATTGGTTCCCCGTCTTCCCGTTCATCCTCAGGACAAATTGCAACCTGTACGGAACAGGAGGTTAAAGGTGCTGATGCTCCAAGTAGGGAGATTGCTAGTAAAGTGGCTGGAATGGCGAACCCGAGCACAAGGAGATGAGAAATGAGGTGCGTTTTAGAAACCTTTCCCCATCACACGGTGTACCATCTTCTGGGTTTCTCATGCATGTTTTCGATGTAGGAAGATGCCCTTGAATCTGGAGATTTGGGACCCATGCGCTGGGTAGCACGCAGTATTACTTTAAAGGGTCTGCGTTTGCTCACCCAACCTCACCAAACCTCTCAGCCCCAAGAGTGTCCACCCCTATGTCTCATCCAGCTGTGGGTCTAGATATGGTCAATCCAGGTTGCATCACAGCCCCTGAACGAATTGTGTAAGAATTTCTCTCTCTTTCCCTGTCTTTGTTTCATGGGTTTTTAAAAGTAATTTATTTTTATAATGGGGTTTAGCTGCTTTTCACGGCTGTGTTTATGCCGCTTTACACCCACTTGACACACTAACAGAGAGATATCAATACATAGGTTTTAAGATTATTACTAGTCAGATATATTCTTGTGCGGTGAATCGGGCGTGTTGAGTCCAGTTCTCTGAGCAAGGAGTAGGTCTTGTCTATTACATATTGGGATTATGGAACGGTATCTGAGCTAATTTGAAACTCTCGTTTTATGGATCACCCCACCTCACCTTTCCCGTTAAGCAGCCATAGTGTGTTTTCTGCATGTGTGACTCTGTTCTGTTTTGTAATTCAGTTCAAGTGTAACGGTTTTTACATTCCCTCTATAAGTGACACCTTATGAGAAGTGTCCTTTTCTGTGTGACTTATTTCACTTAGAATCGTCTTACCTAAATCCACTCATCATGCTGCTACTAGCCTTATGACATTGATTTCATGGCTGAGTGATATTCCATTGTACATAAGGACCACAACTTTTTGATCCATTTTTCGCTTTCCTGGGATATTTAAGGTGGAATGAAGTGGAGGTCCTTGTCAACAGAGCAGCCCTAAACTTTGGGGTGCTTGTGTCTTGCTGATTTTCAATTTTCCCACTTTATCCCCCCATGCGTGGAAGTGCCCTATGCTCTCTAAGCTGTGTTTTTTAGATGTTTCAGGACACACCGTACACTTCTCCAGAGTGGCTGTTGGCGATTTACATCCCGCCCATCAGTGTAGCAAGGCTCCCATTTCTCCATGGCCTGTCCTGCATTTCTGGTTTTGACACTTTTTTCAGCATGGCCCTTTTGACCGATGGGAAGCGAGACTTCTTTGTAGCGCTGATTTGCCTTTCCAGGTTGCTTGGTTGGCCAAAAAGGGCGTATGCGTTTTTTCCTGAATATATTCAGGAAAAAACGCATACGCCCTTTTTGGCCAAGGGCATCATTGTCAACGTTTTGCCGCTTTTCATGTGCTTTAAAGGCGATTCGAATCTACCTCCTGAAATCTGTTTCCTGCAATTCTGCCTTGATTTCAAATCCTCTTCTTTGCCTTCCCTCAATATATTTGTGGACGAGAGTTATCATTTATAACTCTGCAGGTTTGTGAATTGCAGTGCCCTGAAGCTCCATTTTACAAGTCGCTTTTTTGGGAGCTGGCCGCAAAAGCACAGGATGGCTTCAGGCCCTGTTCTGGTTCCGGGGGGCAGGCTGAGCCTGTGGTTAATTCTTCTTCCTGATGGGAAAATAGAGTGACCTGTGCCTGTCCCAACACCAAGAGCTAGTCTCTCATTGGTTCCCCGTCTTCCCGTTCATCCTCAGGACAAATTGCAACCTGTACGGAACAGGAGGTTAAAGGTGCTGATGCTCCAAGTAGGGAGATTGCTAGTAAAGTGGCTGGAATGGCGAACCCGAGCACAAGGAGATGAGAAATGAGGTGCGTTTTAGAACCCTTTCCCCATCACACGGTGTACCATCTTCTGGGTTTCTCATGCATGTTTTCGATGTAGGAAGATGCCCTTGAATCTGGAGATTTGGGACCCATGCGCTGGGTAGCACGCAGTATTACTTTAAAGGGTCTGCGTTTGCTCACCCAACCTCACCAAACCTCTCAGCCCCAAGAGTGTCCACCCCTATGTCTCATCCAGCTGTGGGTCTAGATATGGTCAATCCAGGTTGCATCACAGCCCCTGAACGAATTGTGTAAGAATTTCTCTCTCTTTCCCTGTCTTTGTTTCATGGGTTTTTAAAAGTAATTTATTTTTATAATGGGGTTTAGCTGCTTTTCACGGCTGTGTTTATGCCGCTTTACACCCACTTGACACACTAACAGAGAGATATCAATACATAGGTTTTAAGATTATTACTAGTCAGATATATTCTTGTGCGGTGAATCGGGCGTGTTGAGTCCAGTTCTCTGAGCAAGGAGTAGGTCTTGTCTATTACATATTGGGATTATGGAACGGTATCTGAGCTAATTTGAAACTCTCGTTTTATGGATCACCCCACCTCACCTTTCCCGTTAAGCAGCCATAGTGTGTTTTCTGCATGTGTGACTCTGTTCTGTTTTGTAATTCAGTTCAAGTGTAACGGTTTTTACATTCCCTCTATAAGTGACACCTTATGAGAAGTGTCCTTTTCTGTGTGACTTATTTCACTTAGAATCGTCTTACCTAAATCCACTCATCATGCTGCTACTAGCCTTATGACATTGATTTCATGGCTGAGTGATATTCTATTGTGCATAAGGACCACAACTTTTTGATCCATTTTTCTCTTTCCTGGGATATTTAAGGTGGAATGAAGTGGAGGTCCTTGTCAACAGAGCAGCCCTAAACTTTGGGGTGCTTGTGTCTTGCTGATTTTCAATTTTCCCACTTTTTACCCCCATGCGTGGAAGTGCCCTATGCTCTCTAAGCTGTGTTTTTTAGATGTTTCAGGACACACCGTACACTTCTCCAGAGTGGCTGTTGGCACTTTACATCCCGCCCATCAGTGTAGCAAGGCTCCCATTTCTCCATGGCCTGTCCTGCATTTCTGGTTTTGACACTTTTTTCAGCATGGCCCTTTTGACCGATGGGAAGCGAGACTTCTTTGTAGCGCTGATTTGCCTTTCCAGGTTGCTTGGTTGGCCAAAAAGGGCGTATGCGTTTTTTCCTGAATATATTCAGGAAAAAACGCATACGCCCTTTTTGGCCAAGGGCATCATTGTCAACGTTTTGCCGCTTTTCATGTGCTTTAAAGGCGATTCGAATCTACCTCCTGAAATCTGTTTCCTGCAATTCTGCCTTGATTTCAAATCCTCTTCTTTGCCTTCCCTCAATATATTTGTGGACGAGAGTTATCATTTATAACTCTGCAGGTTTGTGAATTGCAGTGCCCTGAAGCTCCATTTTACAAGTCGCTTTTTTGGGAACTGGCCGCAAAAGCACAGGATGGCTTCAGGCCCTGTTCTGGTTCCGGGGGGCAGGCTGAGCCTGTGGTTAATTCTTCTTCCTGATGGGAAAATAGAGTGACCTGTGCCTGTCCCAACACCAAGAGCTAGTCTCTCATTGGTTCCCCATCTTCCCGTTCATCCTCAGGACAAATTGCAACCTGTACGGAACAGGAGGTTAAAGGTGCTGATGCTCCAAGTAGGGAGATTGCTAGTAAAGTGGCTGGAATGGCGAACCCGAGCACAAGGAGATGAGAAATGAGGTGCGTTTTAGAAACCTTTCCCCATCACACGGTGTACCATCTTCTGGGTTTCTCATGCATGTTTTCGATGTAGGAAGATGCCCTTGAATCTGGAGATTTGGGACCCATGCGCTGGGTAGCACGCAGTATTACTTTAAAGGGTCTGCGTTTGCTCACCCAACCTCACCAAACCTCTCAGCCCCAAGAGTGTCCACCCCTATGTCTCATCCAGCTGTGGGTCTAGATATGGTCAATCCAGGTTGCATCACAGCCCCTGAACGAATTGTGTAAGAATTTCTCTCTCTTTCCCTGTCTTTGTTTCATGGGTTTTTAAAAGTAATTTATTTTTATAATGGGGTTTAGCTGCTTTTCACGGCTGTGTTTATGCCGCTTTACACCCACTTGACACACTAACAGAGAGATATCAATACATAGGTTTTAAGATTATTACTAGTCAGATATATTCTTGTGCGGTGAATCGGGCGTGTTGAGTCCAGTTCTCTGAGCAAGGAGTAGGTCTTGTCTATTACATATTGGGATTATGGAACGGTATCTGAGCTAATTTGAAACTCTCGTTTTATGGATCACCCCACCTCACCTTTCCCGTTAAGCAGCCATAGTGTGTTTTCTGCATGTGTGACTCTGTTCTGTTTTGTAATTCAGTTCAAGTGTAACGGTTTTTACATTCCCTCTATAAGTGACACCTTATGAGAAGTGTCCTTTTCTGTGTGACTTATTTCACTTAGAATCGTCTTACCTAAATCCACTCATCATGCTGCTACTAGCCTTATGACATTGATTTCATGGCTGAGTGATATTCCATTGTACATAAGGACCACAACTTTTTGATCCATTTTTCGCTTTCCTGGGATATTTAAGGTGGAATGAAGTGGAGGTCCTTGTCAACAGAGCAGCCCTAAACTTTGGGGTGCTTGTGTCTTGCTGATTTTCAATTTTCCCACTTTATCCCCCCATGCGTGGAAGTGCCCTATGCTCTCTAAGCTGTGTTTTTTAGATGTTTCAGGACACACCGTACACTTCTCCAGAGTGGCTGTTGGCGATTTACATCCCGCCCATCAGTGTAGCAAGGCTCCCATTTCTCCATGGCCTGTCCTGCATTTCTGGTTTTGACACTTTTTTCAGCATGGCCCTTTTGACCGATGGGAAGCGAGACTTCTTTGTAGCGCTGATTTGCCTTTCCAGGTTGCTTGGTTGGCCAAAAAGGGCGTATGCGTTTTTTCCTGAATATATTCAGGAAAAAACGCATACGCCCTTTTTGGCCAAGGGCATCATTGTCAACGTTTTGCCGCTTTTCATGTGCTTTAAAGGCGATTCGAATCTACCTCCTGAAATCTGTTTCCTGCAATTCTGCCTTGATTTCAAATCCTCTTCTTTGCCTTCCCTCAATATATTTGTGGACGAGAGTTATCATTTATAACTCTGCAGGTTTGTGAATTGCAGTGCCCTGAAGCTCCATTTTACAAGTCGCTTTTTTGGGAACTGGCCGCAAAAGCACAGGATGGCTTCAGGCCCTGTTCTGGTTCCGGGGGGCAGGCTGAGCCTGTGGTTAATTCTTCTTCCTGATGGGAAAATAGAGTGACCTGTGCCTGTCCCAACACCAAGAGCTAGTCTCTCATTGGTTCCCCATCTTCCCGTTCATCCTCAGGACAAATTGCAACCTGTACGGAACAGGAGGTTAAAGGTGCTGATGCTCCAAGTAGGGAGATTTCTAGTAAAGTGGCTGGAATGGCGAACCCGAGCACAAGGAGATGAGAAATGAGGTGCGTTTTAGAAACCTTTCCCCATCACACGGTGTACCATCTTCTGGGTTTCTTATGCATGTTTTCGATGTAGGAAGATGCCCTTGAATCTGGAGATTTGGGACCCATGCGATGGGTAGCACGCAGTATTACTTTAAAGGGTCTGCGTTTGCTCACCCAACCTCACCAAACCTCTCAGCCCCAAGAGTGTCCACCCCTATGTCTCATCCAGCTGTGGGTCTAGATATGGTCAATCCAGGTTGCATCACAGCCCCTGAACGAATTGTGTAAGAATTTCTCTCTCTTTCCCTGTCTTTGTTTCATGGGTTTTTAAAAGTAATTTATTTTTATAATGGGGTTTAGCTGCTTTTCACGGCTGTGTTTATGCCGCTTTACACCCACTTGACACACTAACAGAGAGATATCAATACATAGGTTTTAAGATTATTACTAGTCAGATATATTCTTGTGCGGTGAATCGGGCGTGTTGAGTCCAGTTCTCTGAGCAAGGAGTAGGTCTTGTCTATTACATATTGGGATTATGGAACGGTATCTGAGCTAATTTGAAACTCTCGTTTTATGGATCACCCCACCTCACCTTTCCCGTTAAGCAGCCATAGTGTGTTTTCTGCATGTGTGACTCTGTTCTGTTTTGTAATTCAGTTCAAGTGTAACGGTTTTTACATTCCCTCTATAAGTGACACCTTATGAGAAGTGTCCTTTTCTGTGTGACTTATTTCACTTAGAATCGTCTTACCTAAATCCACTCATCATGCTGCTACTAGCCTTATGACATTGATTTCATGGCTGAGTGATATTCCATTGTACATAAGGACCACAACTTTTTGATCCATTTTTCGCTTTCCTGGGATATTTAAGGTGGAATGAAGTGGAGGTCCTTGTCAACAGAGCAGCCCTAAACTTTGGGGTGCTTGTGTCTTGCTGATTTTCAATTTTCCCACTTTATCCCCCCATGCGTGGAAGTGCCCTATGCTCTCTAAGCTGTGTTTTTTAGATGTTTCAGGACACACCGTACACTTCTCCAGAGTGGCTGTTGGCGATTTACATCCCGCCCATCAGTGTAGCAAGGCTCCCATTTCTCCATGGCCTGTCCTGCATTTCTGGTTTTGACACTTTTTTCAGCATGGCCCTTTTGACCGATGGGAAGCGAGACTTCTTTGTAGCGCTGATTTGCCTTTCCAGGTTGCTTGGTTGGCCAAAAAGGGCGTATGCGTTTTTTCCTGAATATATTCAGGAAAAAACGCATACGCCCTTTTTGGCCAAGGGCATCATTGTCAACGTTTTGCCGCTTTTCATGTGCTTTAAAGGCGATTCGAATCTACCTCCTGAAATCTGTTTCCTGCAATTCTGCCTTGATTTCAAATCCTCTTCTTTGCCTTCCCTCAATATATTTGTGGACGAGAGTTATCATTTATAACTCTGCAGGTTTGTGAATTGCAGTGCCCTGAAGCTCCATTTTACAAGTCGCTTTTTTGGGAGCTGGCCGCAAAAGCGCAGGATGGCTTCAGGCCCTGTTCTGGTTCCGGGGGGCAGGCTGAGCCTGTGGTTAATTCTTCTTCCTGATGGGAAAATAGAGTGACCTGTGCCTGTCCCAACACCAAGAGCTAGTCTCTCATTGGTTCCCCGTCTTCCCGTTCATCCTCAGGACAAATTGCAACCTGTACGGAACAGGAGGTTAAAGGTGCTGATGCTCCAAGTAGGGAGATTGCTAGTAAAGTGGCTGGAATGGCGAACCCGAGCACAAGGAGATGAGAAATGAGGTGCGTTTTAGAACCCTTTCCCCATCACACGGTGTACCATCTTCTGGGTTTCTCATGCATGTTTTCGATGTAGGAAGATGCCCTTGAATCTGGAGATTTGGGACCCATGCGCTGGGTAGCACGCAGTATTACTTTAAAGGGTCTGCGTTTGCTCACCCAACCTCACCAAACCTCTCAGCCCCAAGAGTGTCCACCCCTATGTCTCATCCAGCTGTGGGTCTAGATATGGTCAATCCAGGTTGCATCACAGCCCCTGAACGAATTGTGTAAGAATTTCTCTCTCTTTCCCTGTCTTTGTTTCATGGGTTTTTAAAAGTAATTTATTTTTATAATGGGGTTTAGCTGCTTTTCACGGCTGTGTTTATGCCGCTTTACACCCACTTGACACACTAACAGAGAGATATCAATACATAGGTTTTAAGATTATTACTAGTCAGATATATTCTTGTGCGGTGAATCGGGCGTGTTGAGTCCAGTTCTCTGAGCAAGGAGTAGGTCTTGTCTATTACATATTGGGATTATGGAACGGTATCTGAGCTAATTTGAAACTCTCGTTTTATGGATCACCCCACCTCACCTTTCCCGTTAAGCAGCCATAGTGTGTTTTCTGCATGTGTGACTCTGTTCTGTTTTGTAATTCAGTTCAAGTGTAACGGTTTTTACATTCCCTCTATAAGTGACACCTTATGAGAAGTGTCCTTTTCTGTGTGACTTATTTCACTTAGAATCGTCTTACCTAAATCCACTCATCATGCTGCTACTAGCCTTATGACATTGATTTCATGGCTGAGTGATATTCTATTGTGCATAAGGACCACAACTTTTTGATCCATTTTTCTCTTTCCTGGGATATTTAAGGTGGAATGAAGTGGAGGTCCTTGTCAACAGAGCAGCCCTAAACTTTGGGGTGCTTGTGTCTTGCTGATTTTCAATTTTCCCACTTTATCCCCCCATGCGTGGAAGTGCCCTATGCTCTCTAAGCTGTGTTTTTTAGATGTTTCAGGACACACCGTACACTTCTCCAGAGTGGCTGTTGGCACTTTACATCCCGCCCATCAGTGTAGCAAGGCTCCCATTTCTCCATGGCCTGTCCTGCATTTCTGGTTTTGACACTTTTTTCAGCATGGCCCTTTTGACCGATGGGAAGCGAGACTTCTTTGTAGCGCTGATTTGCCTTTCCAGGTTGCTTGGTTGGCCAAGAAGGGCGTATGCGTTTTTTCCTGAATATATTCAGGAAAAAACGCATACGCCCTTTTTGGCCAAGGGCATCATTGTCAACGTTTTGCCGCTTTTCATGTGCTTTAAAGGCGATTCGAATCTACCTCCTGAAATCTGTTTCCTGCAATTCTGCCTTGATTTCAAATCCTCTTCTTTGCCTTCCCTCAATATATTTGTGGACGAGAGTTATCATTTATAACTCTGCAGGTTTGTGAATTGCAGTGCCCTGAAGCTCCATTTTACAAGTCGCTTTTTTGGGAGCTGGCCACAAAAGGGCAGGATGGCTTCAGGCCCTGTTCTGGTTCCGGGGGGCAGGCTGAGCCTGTGGTTAATTCTTCTTCCTGATGGGAAAATAGAGTGACCTGTGCCTGTCCCAACACCAAGAGCTAGTCTCTCATTGGTTCCCCGTCTTCCCGTTCATCCTCAGGACAAATTGCAACCTGTACGGAACAGGAGGTTAAAGGTGCTGATGCTCCAAGTAGGGAGATTGCTAGTAAAGTGGCTGGAATGGCGAACCCGAGCACAAGGAGATGAGAAATGAGGTGCGTTTTAGAAACCTTTCCCCATCACACGGTGTACCATCTTCTGGGTTTCTCATGCATGTTTTCGATGTAGGAAAATGCACTTGAACCTGGAGATTTGGGACCCATGCGATGGGTAGCACGCAGTATTACTTTAAAGGCTCTGCGTTTGCTCACCCAACCTCACCAAACCTCTCAGCCCCAAGAGTGTCAACCCTTATGTCTCATCCAGCTGTGGGTCTAGATATGGTCAATCCAGGTTGCATCACAGCCCCTGAACGAATTGTGTAAGAATTTCTCTCTCTTTCCCTGTCTTTGTTTCATGGGTCTTTAAAAGTAATTTATTTTTATAATGGGGTTTAGCTGCTTTTCACGGCTGTGTTTATGCCGCTTTACACCCACTTGACACACTAACAGAGAGATATCAATACATAGGTTTTAAGATTATTACTAGTCAGATATATTCTTGTGCGGTGAATCGGGCGTGTTGAGTCCAGTTCTCTGAGCAAGGAGTAGGTCTTGTCTATTACATATTGGGATTATGGAACGGTATCTGAGCTAATTTGAAACTCTCGTTTTATGTATCACCCCACCTCACCTTTCCCGTTAAGCAGCCATAGTGTGTTTTCTGCATGTGTGACTCTGTTCTGTTTTGTAATTCAGTTCAAGTGTAACGGTTTTTACATTCCCTCTATAAGTGACACCTTATGAGAAGTGTCCTTTTCTGTGTGACTTATTTCACTTAGAATCGTCTTACCTAAATCCACTCATCATGCTGCTACTAGCCTTATGACATTGATTTCATGGCTGAGTGATATTCCATTGTACATAAGGACCACAACTTTTTGATCCATTTTTCGCTTTCCTGGGATATTTAAGGTGGAATGAAGTGGAGGTCCTTGTCAACAGAGCAGCCCTAAACTTTGGGGTGCTTGTGTCTTGCTGATTTTCAATTTTCCCACTTTATCCCCCCATGCGTGGAAGTGCCCTATGCTCTCTAAGCTGTGTTTTTTAGATGTTTCAGGACACACCGTACACTTCTCCAGAGTGGCTGTTGGCAATTTACATCCCGCCCATCAGTGTAGCAAGGCTCCCATTTCTCCATGGCCTGTCCTGCATTTCTGGTTTTGACACTTTTTTCAGCATGGCCCTTTTGACCGATGGGAAGCGAGACTTCTTTGTAGCGCTGATTTGCCTTTCCAGGTTGCTTGGTTGGCCAAAAAGGGCGTATGCGTTTTTTCCTGAATATATTCAGGAAAAAACGCATACGCCCTTTTTGGCCAAGGGCATCATTGTCAACGTTTTGCCGCTTTTCATGTGCTTTAAAGGCGATTCGAATCTACCTCCTGAAATCTGTTTCCTGCAATTCTGCCTTGATTTCAAATCCTCTTCTTTGCCTTCCCTCAGTATATTTGTGGACGAGAGTTATCATTTATAACTCTGCAGGTTTGTGAATTGCAGTGCCCTGAAGCTCCATTTTACAAGTCGCTTTTTTGGGAACTGGCCGCAAAAGCACAGGATGGCTTCAGGCCCTGTTCTGGTTCCGGGGGGCAGGCTGAGCCTGTGGTTAATTCTTCTTCCTGATGGGAAAATAGAGTGACCTGTGCCTGTCCCAACACCAAGAGCTAGTCTCTCATTGGTTCCCCGTCTTCCCGTTCATCCTCAGGACAAATTGCAACCTGTACGGAACAGGAGGTTAAAGGTGCTGATGCTCCAAGTAGGGAGATTGCTAGTAAAGTGGCTGGAATGGCGAACCCGAGCACAAGGAGATGAGAAATGAGGTGCGTTTTAGAACCCTTTCCCCATCACACGGTGTACCATCTTCTGGGTTTCTCATGCATGTTTTCGATGTAGGAAGATGCCCTTGAATCTGGAGATTTGGGACCCATGCGCTGGGTAGCACGCAGTATTACTTTAAAGGGTCTGCGTTTGCTCACCCAACCTCACCAAACCTCTCAGCCCCAAGAGTGTCCACCCCTATGTCTCATCCAGCTGTGGGTCTAGATATGGTCAATCCAGGTTGCATCACAGCCCCTGAACGAATTGTGTAAGAATTTCTCTCTCTTTCCCTGTCTTTGTTTCATGGGTTTTTAAAAGTAATTTATTTTTATAATGGGGTTTAGCTGCTTTTCACGGCTGTGTTTATGCCGCTTTACACCCACTTGACACACTAACAGAGAGATATCAATACATAGGTTTTAAGATTATTACTAGTCAGATATATTCTTGTGCGGTGAATCGGGCGTGTTGAGTCCAGTTCTCTGAGCAAGGAGTAGGTCTTGTCTATTACATATTGGGATTATGGAACGGTATCTGAGCTAATTTGAAACTCTCGTTTTATGGATCACCCCACCTCACCTTTCCCGTTAAGCAGCCATAGTGTGTTTTCTGCATGTGTGACTCTGTTCTGTTTTGTAATTCAGTTCAAGTGTAACGGTTTTTACATTCCCTCTATAAGTGACACCTTATGAGAAGTGTCCTTTTCTGTGTGACTTATTTCACTTAGAATCGTCTTACCTAAATCCACTCATCATGCTGCTACTAGCCTTATGACATTGATTTCATGGCTGAGTGATATTCCATTGTACATAAGGACCACAACTTTTTGATCCATTTTTCGCTTTCCTGGGATATTTAAGGTGGAATGAAGTGGAGGTCCTTGTCAACAGAGCAGCCCTAAACTTTGGGGTGCTTGTGTCTTGCTGATTTTCAATTTTCCCACTTTATCCCCCCATGCGTGGAAGTGCCCTATGCTCTCTAAGCTGTGTTTTTTAGATGTTTCAGGACACACCGTACACTTCTCCAGAGTGGCTGTTGGCGATTTACATCCCGCCCATCAGTGTAGCAAGGCTCCCATTTCTCCATGGCCTGTCCTGCATTTCTGGTTTTGACACTTTTTTCAGCATGGCCCTTTTGACCGATGGGAAGCGAGACTTCTTTGTAGCGCTGATTTGCCTTTCCAGGTTGCTTGGTTGGCCAAAAAGGGCGTATGCGTTTTTTCCTGAATATATTCAGGAAAAAACGCATACGCCCTTTTTGGCCAAGGGCATCATTGTCAACGTTTTGCCGCTTTTCATGTGCTTTAAAGGCGATTCGAATCTACCTCCTGAAATGTGTTTCCTGCAATTCTGCCTTGATTTCAAATCCTCTTCTTTGCCTTCCCTCAGTATATTTGTGGACGAGAGTTATCATTTATAACTCTGCAGGTTTGTGAATTGCAGTGCCCTGAAGCTCCATTTTACAAGTCGCTTTTTTGGGAACTGGCCGCAAAAGCACAGGATGGCTTCAGGCCCTGTTCTGGTTCCGGGGGGCAGGCTGAGCCTGTGGTTAATTCTTCTTCCTGATGGGAAAATAGAGTGACCTGTGCCTGTCCCAACACCAAGAGCTAGTCTCTCATTGGTTCCCCGTCTTCCCGTTCATCCTCAGGACAAATTGCAACCTGTACGGAACAGGAGGTTAAAGGTGCTGATGCTCCAAGTAGGGAGATTGCTAGTAAAGTGGCTGGAATGGCGAACCCGAGCACAAGGAGATGAGAAATGAGGTGCGTTTTAGAAACCTTTCCCCATCACACGGTGTACCATCTTCTGGGTTTCTCATGCATGTTTTCGATGTAGGAAGATGCCCTTGAACCTGGAGATTTGGGACCCATGCGATGGGTAGCACGCAGTATTACTTTAAAGGCTCTGCGTTTGCTCACCCAACCTCACCAAACCTCTCAGCCCCAAGAGTGTCCACCCTCATGTCTCATCCAGCTGTGGGTCTAGATATGGTCAATCCAGGTTGCATCACAGCCCCTGAACGAATTGTGTAAGAATTTCTCTCTCTTTCCCTGTCTTTGTTTCATGGGTTTTTAAAACTAATTTATTTTTATAATGGTGTTTAGCTGCTTTTCACGGCTGTGTTTATGCCGCTTTACACCCACTTGACACACTAACAGAGAGATATCAATACATAGGTTTTAAGATTATTACTAGTCAGATATATTCTTGTGCGGTGAATCGGGCGTGTTGAGTCCAGTTCTCTGAGCAAGGAGCAGGTCTTGTCTATTACATATTGGGTTTATGGAACGGTATCTGAGCTAATTTGAAACTCTTGTTTTATGGATCACCCCACCTCACCTTTCCCGTTAAGCAGCCATAGTGTGTTTTCTGCATGTGTGACTCTGTTCTGTTTTGTAATTCAGTTCAAGTGTAACGGTTTTTACATTCCCTCTATAAGTGACACCTTATGAGAAGTGTCCTTTTCTGTGTGACTTATTTCACTTAGAATCGTCTTACCTAAATCCACTCATCATGCTGCTACTAGCCTTATGACATTGATTTCATGGCTGAGTGATATTCTATTGTGCATAAGGACCACAACTTTTTGATCCATTTTTCTCTTTCCTGGGATATTTAAGGTGGAATGAAGTGGAGGTCCTTGTCAACAGAGCAGCCCTAAACTTTGGGGTGCTTGTGTCTTGCTGATTTTCAATTTTCCCACTTTATCCCCCCATGCGTGGAAGTGCCCTATGCTCTCTAAGCTGTGTTTTTTAGATGTTTCAGGACACACCGTACACTTCTCCAGAGTGGCTGTTGGCACTTTACATCCCGCCCATCAGTGTAGCAAGGCTCCCATTTCTCCATGGCCTGTCCTGCATTTCTGGTTTTGACACTTTTTTCAGCATGGCCCTTTTGACCGATGGGAAGCGAGACTTCTTTGTAGCGCTGATTTGCCTTTCCAGGTTGCTTGGTTGGCCAAGAAGGGCGTATGCGTTTTTTCCTGAATATATTCAGGAAAAAACGCATACGCCCTTTTTGGCCAAGGGCATCATTGTCAACGTTTTGCCGCTTTTCATGTGCTTTAAAGGCGATTCGAATCTACCTCCTGAAATCTGTTTCCTGCAATTCTGCCTTGATTTCAAATCCTCTTCTTTGCCTTCCCTCAATATATTTGTGGACGAGAGTTATCATTTATAACTCTGCAGGTTTGTGAATTGCAGTGCCCTGAAGCTCCATTTTACAAGTCGCTTTTTTGGGAGCTGGCCACAAAAGGGCAGGATGGCTTCAGGCCCTGTTCTGGTTCCGGGGGGCAGGCTGAGCCTGTGGTTAATTCTTCTTCCTGATGGGAAAATAGAGTGACCTGTGCCTGTCCCAACACCAAGAGCTAGTCTCTCATTGGTTCCCCGTCTTCCCGTTCATCCTCAGGACAAATTGCAACCTGTACGGAACAGGAGGTTAAAGGTGCTGATGCTCCAAGTAGGGAGATTGCTAGTAAAGTGGCTGGAATGGCGAACCCGAGCACAAGGAGATGAGAAATGAGGTGCGTTTTAGAAACCTTTCCCCATCACACGGTGTACCATCTTCTGGGTTTCTCATGCATGTTTTCGATGTAGGAAAATGCACTTGAACCTGGAGATTTGGGACCCATGCGATGGGTAGCACGCAGTATTACTTTAAAGGCTCTGCGTTTGCTCACCCAACCTCACCAAACCTCTCAGCCCCAAGAGTGTCCACCCTTATGTCTCATCCAGCTGTGGGTCTAGATATGGTCAATCCAGGTTGCATCACAGCCCCTGAACGAATTGTGTAAGAATTTCTCTCTCTTTCCCTGTCTTTGTTTCATGGGTCTTTAAAAGTAATTTATTTTTATAATGGGGTTTAGCTGCTTTTCACGGCTGTGTTTATGCCGCTTTACACCCACTTGACACACTAACAGAGAGATATCAATACATAGGTTTTAAGATTATTACTAGTCAGATATATTCTTGTGCGGTGAATCGGGCGTGTTGAGTCCAGTTCTCTGAGCAAGGAGTAGGTCTTGTCTGTTACATATTGGGTTTATGGAACGGTATCTGAGCTAATTTGAAACTCTTGTTTTATGTATCACCCCACCTCACCTTTCCCGTTAAGCAGCCATAGTGTGTTTTCTGCATGTGTGACTCTGTTCTGTTTTGTAATTCAGTTCAAGTGTAACGGTTTTTACATTCCCTCTATAAGTGACACCTTATGAGAAGTGTCCTTTTCTGTGTGACTTATTTCACTTAGAATCGTCTTACCTAAATCCACTCATCATGCTGCTACTAGCCTTATGACATTGATTTCATGGCTGAGTGATATTCTATTGTGCATAAGGACCACAACTTTTTGATCCATTTTTCGCTTTCCTGGGATATTTAAGGTGGAATGAAGTGGAGGTCCTTGTCAACAGAGCAGCCCTAAACTTTGGGGTGCTTGTGTCTTGCTGATTTTCAATTTTCCCACTTTATCCCCCCATGCGTGGAAGTGCCCTATGCTCTCTAAGCTGTGTTTTTTAGATGTTTCAGGACACACCGTACACTTCTCCAGAGTGGCTGTTGGCACTTTACATCCCGCCCATCAGTGTAGCAAGGCTCCCATTTCTCCATGGCCTGTCCTGCATTTCTGGTTTTGACACTTTTTTCAGCATGGCCCTTTTGACCGATGGGAAGCGAGACTTCTTTGTAGCGCTGATTTGCCTTTCCAGGTTGCTTGGTTGGCCAAGAAAGGCGTATGCGTTTTTTCCTGAATATATTCAGGAAAAAACGCATACGCCCTTTTTGGCCAAGGGCATCATTGTCAACGTTTTGCCGCTTTTCATGTGCTTTAAAGGCGATTCGAATCTACCTCCTGAAATCTGTTTCCTGCAATTCTGCCTTGATTTCAAATCCTCTTCTTTGCCTTCCCTCAATATATTTGTGGACGAGAGTTATCATTTATAACTCTGCAGGTTTGTGAATTGCAGTGCCCTGAAGCTCCATTTTACAAGTCGCTTTTTTGGGAGCTGGCCACAAAAGGGCAGGATGGCTTCAGGCCCTGTTCTGGTTCCGGGGGGCAGGCTGAGCCTGTGGTTAATTCTTCTTCCTGATGGGAAAATAGAGTGACCTGTGCCTGTCCCAACACCAAGAGCTAGTCTCTCATTGGTTCCCCGTCTTCCCGTTCATCCTCAGGACAAATTGCAACCTGTACGGAACAGGAGGTTAAAGGTGCTGATGCTCCAAGTAGGGAGATTGCTAGTAAAGTGGCTGGAATGGCGAACCCGAGCACAAGGAGATGAGAAATGAGGTGCGTTTTAGAAACCTTTCCCCATCACACGGTGTACCATCTTCTGGGTTTCTCATGCATGTTTTCGATGTAGGAAAATGCACTTGAACCTGGAGATTTGGGACCCATGCGATGGGTAGCACGCAGTATTACTTTAAAGGCTCTGCGTTTGCTCACCCAACCTCACCAAACCTCTCAGCCCCAAGAGTGTCCACCCTTATGTCTCATCCAGCTGTGGGTCTAGATATGGTCAATCCAGGTTGCATCACAGCCCCTGAACGAATTGTGTAAGAATTTCTCTCTCTTTCCCTGTCTTTGTTTCATGGGTCTTTAAAAGTAATTTATTTTTATAATGGGGTTTAGCTGCTTTTCACGGCTGTGTTTATGCCGCTTTACACCCACTTGACACACTAACAGAGAGATATCAATACATAGGTTTTAAGATTATTACTAGTCAGATATATTCTTGTGCGGTGAATCGGGCGTGTTGAGTCCAGTTCTCTGAGCAAGGAGTAGGTCTTGTCTATTACATATTGGGTTTATGGAACGGTATCTGAGCTAATTTGAAACTCTTGTTTTATGTATCACCCCACCTCACCTTTCCCGTTAAGCAGCCATAGTGTGTTTTCTGCATGTGTGACTCTGTTCTGTTTTGTAATTCAGTTCAAGTGTAACGGTTTTTACATTCCCTCTATAAGTGACACCTTATGAGAAGTGTCCTTTTCTGTGTGACTTATTTCACTTAGAATCGTCTTACCTAAATCCACTCATCATGCTGCTACTAGCCTTATGACATTGATTTCATGGCTGAGTGATATTCTATTGTGCATAAGGACCACAACTTTTTGATCCATTTTTCTCTTTCCTGGGATATTTAAGGTGGAATGAAGTGGAGGTCCTTGTCAACAGAGCAGCCCTAAACTTTGGGGTGCTTGTGTCTTGCTGATTTTCAATTTTCCCACTTTATCCCCCCATGCGTGGAAGTGCCCTATGCTCTCTAAGCTGTGTTTTTTAGATGTTTCAGGACACACCGTACACTTCTCCAGAGTGGCTGTTGGCACTTTACATCCCGCCCATCAGTGTAGCAAGGCTCCCATTTCTCCATGGCCTGTCCTGCATTTCTGGTTTTGACACTTTTTTCAGCATGGCCCTTTTGACCGATGGGAAGCGAGACTTCTTTGTAGCGCTGATTTGCCTTTCCAGGTTGCTTGGTTGGCCAAGAAGGGCGTATGCGTTTTTTCCTGAATATATTCAGGAAAAAACGCATACGCCCTTTTTGGCCAAGGGCATCATTGTCAACGTTTTGCCGCTTTTCATGTGCTTTAAAGGCGATTCGAATCTACCTCCTGAAATCTGTTTCCTGCAATTCTGCCTTGATTTCAAATCCTCTTCTTTGCCTTCCCTCAATATATTTGTGGACGAGAGTTATCATTTATAACTCTGCAGGTTTGTGAATTGCAGTGCCCTGAAGCTCCATTTTACAAGTCGCTTTTTTGGGAACTGGCCGCAAAAGCACAGGATGGCTTCAGGCCCTGTTCTGGTTCCGGGGGGCAGGCTGAGCCTGTGGTTAATTCTTCTTCCTGATGGGAAAATAGAGTGACCTGTGCCTGTCCCAACACCAAGAGCTAGTCTCTCATTGGTTCCCCGTCTTCCCGTTCATCCTCAGGACAAATTGCAACCTGTACGGAACAGGAGGTTAAAGGTGCTGATGCTCCAAGTAGGGAGATTGCTAGTAAAGTGGCTGGAATGGCGAACCCGAGCACAAGGAGATGAGAAATGAGGTGCGTTTTAGAAACCTTTCCCCATCACACGGTGTACCATCTTCTGGGTTTCTCATGCATGTTTTCGATGTAGGAAGATGCCCTTGAACCTGGAGATTTGGGACCCATGCGATGGGTAGCACGCAGTATTACTTTAAAGGGTCTGCGTTTGCTCACCTAACCTCACCAAACCTCTCAGCCCCAAGAGTGTCCACCCTTATGTCTCATCCAGCTGTGGGTCTAGATATGGTCAATCCAGGTTGCATCACAGCCCCTGAACGAATTGTGTAAGAATTTCTCTCTCTTTCCCTGTCTTTGTTTCATGGGTTTTTAAAACTAATTTATTTTTATAATGGGGTTTAGCTGCTTTTCACGGCTGTGTTTATGCCGCTTTACACCCACTTGACACACTAACAGAGAGATATCAATACATAGGTTTTAAGATTATTACTAGTCAGATATATTCTTGTGCGGTGAATCGGGCGTGTTGAGTCCAGTTCTCTGAGCAAGGAGCAGGTCTTGTCTATTACATATTGGGTTTATGGAACGGTATCTGAGCTAATTTGAAACTCTTGTTTTATGGATCACCCCACCTCACCTTTCCCGTTAAGCAGCCATAGTGTGTTTTCTGCATGTGTGACTCTGTTCTGTTTTGTAATTCAGTTCAAGTGTAACGGTTTTTACATTCCCTCTATAAGTGACACCTTATGAGAAGTGTCCTTTTCTGTGTGACTTATTTCACTTAGAATCGTCTTACCTAAATCCACTCATCATGCTGCTACTAGCCTTATGACATTGATTTCATGGCTGAGTGATATTCTATTGTGCATAAGGACCACAACTTTTTGATCCATTTTTCTCTTTCCTGGGATATTTAAGGTGGAATGAAGTGGAGGTCCTTGTCAACAGAGCAGCCCTAAACTTTGGGGTGCTTGTGTCTTGCTGATTTTCAATTTTCCCACTTTATCCCCCCATGCGTGGAAGTGCCCTATGCTCTCTAAGCTGTGTTTTTTAGATGTTTCAGGACACACCGTACACTTCTCCAGAGTGGCTGTTGGCACTTTACATCCCGCCCATCAGTGTAGCAAGGCTCCCATTTCTCCATGGCCTGTCCTGCATTTCTGGTTTTGACACTTTTTTCAGCATGGCCCTTTTGACCGATGGGAAGCGAGACTTCTTTGTAGCGCTGATTTGCCTTTCCAGGTTGCTTGGTTGGCCAAGAAGGGCGTATGCGTTTTTTCCTGAATATATTCAGGAAAAAACGCATACGCCCTTTTTGGCCAAGGGCATCATTGTCAACGTTTTGCCGCTTTTCATGTGCTTTAAAGGCGATTCGAATCTACCTCCTGAAATCTGTTTCCTGCAATTCTGCCTTGATTTCAAATCCTCTTCTTTGCCTTCCCTCAATATATTTGTGGACGAGAGTTATCATTTATAACTCTGCAGGTTTGTGAATTGCAGTGCCCTGAAGCTCCATTTTACAAGTCGCTTTTTTGGGAGCTGGCCACAAAAGGGCAGGATGGCTTCAGGCCCTGTTCTGGTTCCGGGGGGCAGGCTGAGCCTGTGGTTAATTCTTCTTCCTGATGGGAAAATAGAGTGACCTGTGCCTGTCCCAACACCAAGAGCTAGTCTCTCATTGGTTCCCCGTCTTCCCGTTCATCCTCAGGACAAATTGCAACCTGTACGGAACAGGAGGTTAAAGGTGCTGATGCTCCAAGTAGGGAGATTGCTAGTAAAGTGGCTGGAATGGCGAACCCGAGCACAAGGAGATGAGAAATGAGGTGCGTTTTAGAAACCTTTCCCCATCACACGGTGTACCATCTTCTGGGTTTCTCATGCATGTTTTCGATGTAGGAAAATGCACTTGAACCTGGAGATTTGGGACCCATGCGATGGGTAGCACGCAGTATTACTTTAAAGGCTCTGCGTTTGCTCACCCAACCTCACCAAACCTCTCAGCCCCAAGAGTGTCCACCCTTATGTCTCATCCAGCTGTGGGTCTAGATATGGTCAATCCAGGTTGCATCACAGCCCCTGAACGAATTGTGTAAGAATTTCTCTCTCTTTCCCTGTCTTTGTTTCATGGGTCTTTAAAAGTAATTTATTTTTATAATGGGGTTTAGCTGCTTTTCACGGCTGTGTTTATGCCGCTTTACACCCACTTGACACACTAACAGAGAGATATCAATACATAGGTTTTAAGATTATTACTAGTCAGATATATTCTTGTGCGGTGAATCGGGCGTGTTGAGTCCAGTTCTCTGAGCAAGGAGTAGGTCTTGTCTATTACATATTGGGTTTATGGAACGGTATCTGAGCTAATTTGAAACTCTTGTTTTATGGATCACCCCACCTCACCTTTCCCGTTAAGCAGCCATAGTGTGTTTTCTGCATGTGTGACTCTGTTCTGTTTTGTAATTCAGTTCAAGTGTAACGGTTTTTACATTCCCTCTATAAGTGACACCTTATGAGAAGTGTCCTTTTCTGTGTGACTTATTTCACTTAGAATCGTCTTACCTAAATCCACTCATCATGCTGCTACTAGCCTTATGACATTGATTTCATGGCTGAGTGATATTCTATTGTGCATAAGGACCACAACTTTTTGATCCATTTTTCTCTTTCCTGGGATATTTAAGGTGGAATGAAGTGGAGGTCCTTGTCAACAGAGCAGCCCTAAACTTTGGGGTGCTTGTGTCTTGCTGATTTTCAATTTTCCCACTTTATCCCCCCATGCGTGGAAGTGCCCTATGCTCTCTAAGCTGTGTTTTTTAGATGTTTCAGGACACACCGTACACTTCTCCAGAGTGGCTGTTGGCACTTTACATCCCGCCCATCAGTGTAGCAAGGCTCCCATTTCTCCATGGCCTGTCCTGCATTTCTGGTTTTGACACTTTTTTCAGCATGGCCCTTTTGACCGATGGGAAGCGAGACTTCTTTGTAGCGCTGATTTGCCTTTCCAGGTTGCTTGGTTGGCCAAGAAGGGCGTATGCGTTTTTTCCTGAATATATTCAGGAAAAAACGCATACGCCCTTTTTGGCCAAGGGCATCATTGTCAACGTTTTGCCGCTTTTCATGTGCTTTAAAGGCGATTCGAATCTACCTCCTGAAATCTGTTTCCTGCAATTCTGCCTTGATTTCAAATCCTCTTCTTTGCCTTCCCTCAATATATTTGTGGACGAGAGTTATCATTTATAACTCTGCAGGTTTGTGAATTGCAGTGCCCTGAAGCTCCATTTTACAAGTCGCTTTTTTGGGAGCTGGCCACAAAAGGGCAGGATGGCTTCAGGCCCTGTTCTGGTTCCGGGGGGCAGGCTGAGCCTGTGGTTAATTCTTCTTCCTGATGGGAAAATAGAGTGACCTGTGCCTGTCCCAACACCAAGAGCTAGTCTCTCATTGGTTCCCCGTCTTCCCGTTCATCCTCAGGACAAATTGCAACCTGTACGGAACAGGAGGTTAAAGGTGCTGATGCTCCAAGTAGGGAGATTGCTAGTAAAGTGGCTGGAATGGCGAACCCGAGCACAAGGAGATGAGAAATGAGGTGCGTTTTAGAAACCTTTCCCCATCACACGGTGTACCATCTTCTGGGTTTCTCATGCATGTTTTCGATGTAGGAAAATGCACTTGAACCTGGAGATTTGGGACCCATGCGATGGGTAGCACGCAGTATTACTTTAAAGGCTCTGCGTTTGCTCACCCAACCTCACCAAATCTCTCAGCCCCAAGAGTGTCCACCCTTATGTCTCATCCAGCTGTGGGTCTAGATATGGTCAATCCAGGTTGCATCACAGCCCCTGAACGAATTGTGTAAGAATTTCTCTCTCTTTCCCTGTCTTTGTTTCATGGGTCTTTAAAAGTAATTTATTTTTATAATGGGGTTTAGCTGCTTTTCACGGCTGTGTTTATGCCGCTTTACACCCACTTGACACACTAACAGAGAGATATCAATACATAGGTTTTAAGATTATTACTAGTCAGATATATTCTTGTGCGGTGAATCGGGCGTGTTGAGTCCAGTTCTCTGAGCAAGGAGTAGGTCTTGTCTATTACATATTGGGTTTATGGAACGGTATCTGAGCTAATTTGAAACTCTTGTTTTATGGATCACCCCACCTCACCTTTCCCGTTAAGCAGCCATAGTGTGTTTTCTGCATGTGTGACTCTGTTCTGTTTTGTAATTCAGTTCAAGTGTAACGGTTTTTACATTCCCTCTATAAGTGACACCTTATGAGAAGTGTCCTTTTCTGTGTGACTTATTTCACTTAGAATCGTCTTACCTAAATCCACTCATCATGCTGCTACTAGCCTTATGACATTGATTTCATGGCTGAGTGATATTCTATTGTGCATAAGGACCACAACTTTTTGATCCATTTTTCTCTTTCCTGGGATATTTAAGGTGGAATGAAGTGGAGGTCCTTGTCAACAGAGCAGCCCTAAACTTTGGGGTGCTTGTGTCTTGCTGATTTTCAATTTTCCCACTTTATCCCCCCATGCGTGGAAGTGCCCTATGCTCTCTAAGCTGTGTTTTTTAGATGTTTCAGGACACACCGTACACTTCTCCAGAGTGGCTGTTGGCAATTTACATCCCGCCCATCAGTGTAGCAAGGCTCCCATTTCTCCATGGCCTGTCCTGCATTTCTGGTTTTGACACTTTTTTCAGCATGGCCCTTTTGACCGATGGGAAGCGAGACTTCTTTGTAGCGCTGATTTGCCTTTCCAGGTTGCTTGGTTGGCCAAAAAGGGCGTATGCGTTTTTTCCTGAATATATTCAGGAAAAAACGCATACGCCCTTTTTGGCCAAGGGCATCATTGTCAACGTTTTGCCGCTTTTCATGTGCTTTAAAGGCGATTCGAATCTACCTCCTGAAATCTGTTTCCTGCAATTCTGCCTTGATTTCAAATCCTCTTCTTTGCCTTCCCTCAATATATTTGTGGACGAGAGTTATCATTTATAACTCTGCAGGTTTGTGAATTGCAGTGCCCTGAAGCTCCATTTTACAAGTCGCTTTTTTGGGAGCTGGCCGCAAAAGCGCAGGATGGCTTCAGGCCCTGTTCTGGTTCCGGGGGGCAGGCTGAGCCTGTGGTTAATTCTTCTTCCTGATGGGAAAATAGAGTGACCTGTGCCTGTCCCAACACCAAGAGCTAGTCTCTCATTGGTTCCCCGTCTTCCCGTTCATCCTCAGGACAAATTGCAACCTGTACGGAACAGGAGGTTAAAGGTGCTGATGCTCCAAGTAGGGAGATTTCTAGTAAAGTGGCTGGAATGGCGAACCCGAGCACAAGGAGATGAGAAATGAGGTGCGTTTTAGAACCCTTTCCCCATCACACGGTGTACCATCTTCTGGGTTTCTCATGCATGTTTTTGATGTAGGAAGATGCCCTTGAACCTGGAGATTTGGGACCCATGCGATGGGTAGCACGCAGTATTACTTTGAAGGGTCTGCGTTTGCTCACCCAACCTCACCAAACAACTCAGCTCCAAGAGTGTCCACCCTTATGTCTCATCCAGCTTTGGGTCTAGATATGGTCAATCTAGGTTGCATCACAGTCCCTGAACGAATTGTGTAAGAATTTCTCTCTCTTTCACTGTCTTTGTTTCATGGCTTTTTAAAAGTAATTTATTTTTATAATGAGGTTTAGCTGCTTTTCACGGCTGTGTTTATGCCACTTTACACCCACTTGACACACTAACAGAGAGATATCAATACATAGGTTTTAAGATTATTACAAGTCAGATATATTCTTGTTCGGGGAATCGGGCGTGTTGAGTCCAGTTCTCTGAGCAAGGAGTAGGTCTTGTCTATTACATATTGGGTTTATGGAACGGTATCTGAGCTAATTTGAAACTCTTGTTTTATGTATCACCCCACCTCACCTTTCCCTTTAAGCAGCCATAGTGTGTTTTCTGCATGTGTGACTCTGTTTTGTTTTGTAATTCAGTTCAAGTGTAACGGTTTTTACATTCCCTCTATAAGTGACACCTTATGAGAAGTGTCCTTTTCTGTGTAACTTATTTCACTTAGAATCGTCGTACCTAAATCCAGTCATCATGCTGCTACTAGCCTTATGACATTGATTTCATGGCTGAGTGATATTCCATTGTACAAAAGGACCACAAAGTTTGTATCCATTTTTCGCTTTCCTGGGATATTTAAGGTGGAATGAAGTGGAGGTCCTTGTCAATACAGCAGCCCTAAACTTTGGGGTTCTTGTGTCTTGCTGATTTTCAATTTTCCCACTTTATCCCCCCATGCGTGGAAGTGCCCTATGCTGTCTAAGCTGTGTTTTTTAGATGTTTCAGGACACACCGTACACTTCTCCAGAGTGGCTGTTGGCGATTTACATCCCGCCCATCAGTGTAGCAAGGCTCCCATTTCTCCATGGCCTGTCCTGCATTTCTGGTTTTGACACTTTTTTCACCATGGCCCTTTTGACCGATGGGAAGCGAAACTTCTTTGTAGCGCTGATTTGCCTTTCCAGGTTGCTTGGTTGGCCAAAAAGGGCGTATGCGTTTTTTCCTGAATATATTCAGGAAAAAACGCATACGCCCTTTTTGGCCAAGGGCATCATTGTCAAAGTTTTTCTGCTTTTCATGTGCGTTAAAGGCGATTCGAATCTACCTCCTGAAATCTGTTTCCTGCACTTCTGCCTTTATTTCAAATCCTCTTCTTTGCCTTCCCTCAATATATTTATGGACGAGAGTTATCATTTATAACTGTGCAGGTTTGTGAATTGCAGTGCCCTGAAGCTCCATTTTACAACTCGCTTTTTCAGGAGATGGCCGCAAAAGCGCAGGATGGCTTAAGGCCCTCTTCTGGTTCCGGGGGGCAGGCTTAGCCTGTGGTTAATTCTTCTTCCGGATGGGAAAATAGAGTGACCTGTGCCTGTCCCAACACCAAGAGCTAGTCTCTCATTGGTTCCCCGTCTTCCCGTTCATCCTCAGGACAAATTGCAACCTGTACGGAACTGGAGGTTAAAGGTGCTGATGTTCCAAGTAGGGAGATTGCTAGTAAAGTGGCTGGAATGGCGAAGCCGAGCACAAGGAGATGAGAAATGAGGTGCGTTTTAGAAACCTTTCCCCATCACACGGTGTACCATCTTCTGGGTTTCTCATGCATGTTTTCAATGTAGGAAGATGCCCTTGAACCTGAGATTTGGGACCCATGCGATGGGTAGCACGCTGTATTACTTTAAACGGTCTGCGTTTGCTCACCCAACCTCACCAAACCTCTCAGCCCCAAGAGTGTCCATCCTTATGTCTCATCCAGCTGTGGGTCTAGATATGGTCAATCCAAGTTGCATCACAGCCCCTGAACGAATTGTGTAAGAATTTCTCTCTCTTTCACTGTCTTTGTTTCATGGGTTTTTAAAAGTAAATTATTTTTATAATGGGGTTTAGCTGCTTTTCACTGCTGTGTTTATGCCACTTTACACCCACTTGACACTCTAACAGAGTGATATCAATACATAGGTTTTAAGATTCTTACTAGTCAGATATGTTCTTGTGCGGTGAATAGGGGGTGTTGAGTCCAGTTCACTGAGCAAGGAGTAAGTCTTGTCTATTACATATTGGGTATATGGAACGTTATTTGAGCTAATTTGAAATCCTTGTTTTTGCATCACCCCAGCTCACCTTTCCCATTAAGCAACCATAGTGTGTTTTCTAAATGTGTGACTCTGTTCTGTTTTGTAATTCCGTTCAAGTGTAACGGTTTTTACATTACTTCTGTTAGTGATATCTTATGATAAGTGTCTTTTTCTGTGTGACTTATTTCACTTAGAATTGTCGTACCTAAATCCACTCATCATGCTGCTACTAGCCTTATGATATTGATTTCACGCCCGAGTGATATTGTATTGTACATAAGGACCACAAATTCTTTATCCATTTTTCTCTTTCCTGGGATATTTAAGGTGGAATGAAGTTGAGGTTCTTGTCAACAGAGCAGCCCTAAACTTTGGGGTGCCTGTGTCTTGCTGATTTTTAGTTTTCCCAATTTATACCCCCATGAGTGGATGTGCCCCTTTCTCTCTAGCTGTGTTTTTTAGATGTTTTAGGAAACACCATACCCTTCTCCAGAGTTGTCATTGGCAATTTACATCCCTCCCATCAGTGTAACAAGGCTCCCTTTCCTCCCTGGCCTCTCCTGCATTTCTTGTTTTTACACTTTTTTAGGAAGGACCTTTTGACCGATGGGAAGTGAGACTCCTTTGTAGTGCTGAATTGCATTTCCGGCTTGCTTGGTTGGCCAAAAAGGGCCTATGGGTTTTTTCCTGAATTTATTCAGAAAAAAACGCATATTGTCTTTTTGGCAAAGTGCATCATTGTGGACGTTTGGCCGCTTTCCTTGTGCTTTAGGGGCGATTCAAATCTAACTCCTTAAATCTGTTTCCTGCAATTCTGCCTTGATTTCAAATCCTCTTCGTTGCCTTCCCTCAATATATTTGTGGACGAGAGTTATCATTTATAACTCTGCAGGTTTGTGAATTGCAGGGCCCCTGAGCTCCATTTTTCAACTCGCTTTTTTGGGAGCTTTCCGCAGAACCGCTGGTTTGTTTTTGGCCCTCTTCTGGTTCCCGGTTGCAGGCTAAGCCTTTGCTTAATTCTTCTTCCTTACTGGAAAGTAGAGTGACATGTGCCTCTCTGAACATCTTGTGCTTGGCTCTCCTTGTTTCTCCTCCTTCCCCTCCTTCCTTTGGACAAATTCCAATTTCTGTGCAACTGGTTGTTGAAGGTGCTGACATACTCAAGTGGGGAGATTTTAAGGAAAAAGGCTGGAGGGGTGAACCCAATAACCAGGAAATTAGGAGTTTTAGTGCCTTTTCCAAAATCTTCCTGATCCAACCGTGTTCCATCTTCTGGGTGTCACAGGCATGTTGTAGCTGTAGGAAAGGTCCCGTGTATGTAAGGAGAACACCAGGGATTTTTCCAAATCAGTGTCTCCCCGAACTCCAATCTGGGGAATTTTTAAGCTACTGGTACATGTGTGTTCATTAAGGGACTTGGGCCGTAGGCAGAGTCCGAACTTTAGATGATTGAAGTCTTCAGGTTCAGAAACGCTCACCATCGGCCTCCTTTAGTTTCCATTTTATCTGTAGTTGATAGATGATGTCGATATAGATATCTATGGTTTTTCAGATTATTTCCCCTCAGGGGTCATTACAAAATATTGAGTATAGTTCCCTGTGCTATACAGTAGTTCCTTGTTGATGATATATTTTATACATAGCAGTGTGTATATGTTAATCTGAAACTGTTAATTTATCCCTCCTCCCACCTTTCCCCTTTGGTAATAAAAAATATAAGATTTTATACTTCTCAGAAATCTAGGAGCTGAAAGACAGGTATCATTTTCAATGGAAAATCATTCGAAACAAGGTTGAAACTTCAACCAAGATTATTAGATGTACATCCTTGGAAAGAAATCACTGCATTTCTCTACTGTTGACCTGACAAATAAGACAAACCCCTCCACTGAACTTGCTTATAATAAAGTGATGGAAATATCAAATGGAAGTGTTAGAAACATCTTATTTTACACGAGCCTTATACACTGCTCTATGTTAATTACAGTTTGGCTCAGACATCTGTTCATTGAAGTTACAATGTTCTCAAATTCTGTTACTGATCCTGCAGAGTGGGCCCCAACAAGGGTCTCCCTGCCCAGTGTCATTGGAGCCAACAGATCGAGACTGACTTTGGTTCAGAAGCAAAGGAAATCTTTATATTTTGATCAGAGAATGGAGAGGTGATAGTGTGTGCTCCCCTGCGGGTTGTGGGCCTGGCTGCTGTGTAGGGTTCCTGTCAGCATCAGCGGGAGTGAGGGGGCGGAGCTCTCGAGGGCTGGGTTGCCTGGAGCTCAGGCTCTATGTCGCAGAGTCTGCACGGGGCCCCACGAGCTGAGGTGTCGGCCCAGCCATTTTGCACTAGGAAATCGGGTCTGAAGTGTCGGGTGTGGGACCTCTGCATGTGGAAACCTAGGAGCAAGTGAAATTAGACAAAGCACAAAGGAAAAAATGGTTAGACTTTATTTTATTGCCCAGATTCTATTTTTATCTCCCAGGAATTTTTAATGGGCTTTGCCAGTGACAAAGCCCTCCTCTGCCTTTTGTCCCATTCCTCATTCTTGGGGCGCTGAGGGTGCAGACACGTCTTCTGTAAATGCTTCGTGCTGAGTTGGGTGTCCTCATACCCGGGTGTAGGGGCAGGACTTCTCCCCAGCAGCGTCCAGGTGAGATTGATTGTCCGCAGGCCTCCTCCCTCACTGCTCGTCTGCCTGAGCACCAGCATTGGCAGTTTTATAGATTCTAATGACCTTTAAGGGTCCAGGAAAGAGATGTGCAGAGACGCTGAGGGGGTGGGCGGTTTTACCCTGCTCCACATTGGTTCGGCCCCCTTAGGCTGACGGTTTCTGCCAGCCTAGATGCTCTGACCAGTAGTCTGCGCTTTCTTCAGTTAGGCCAACTGAATTAACGTACAAACAGCACCAGGTGTCAGAGCCCTGCTTGCTCAACTCCCAGACATTCCAGGGCCGGTGGTGATCCAGGACCATGACGGCCACTCAGTCAACGGCCTTTTGAAGTAGCCAGGAGTACAGCCGGTCTCATTGGCCCCCGTCACCATGGTGTCTGTAGGTTTTTCTATGGTGGCAGCGTTATTTACGGTTCCCCTGCCAAGTTTATTAGCTCGGCTCTGGGTGCAGTAAGTCCTGTAAGCAATAGTCAGCTCTTTAGGGGCACACTCTTGTTGTTTTCTGAGAGAAGCTCCAGGTCAAGTGATGGTCACACGAGTCGTCATGGGGGCCCATTGCCCCAGGTTGTCTCTCTGGAGGTTGGTGTTGGAGGGCCTCCTCACTCGAGGTCATTGTGCCCACGGAGCAATCCCTGCAACTTCATGGCATGGTGGGTGGTTAGGATCACCAAGTGGCGTCCTTTTCCCTTAGGAGGGAGCTGGCCTTGCGGGCTGCTGATTTCCAGGTTTTTAGATACCCCCAGTATCCTGGTCGGATGGGGTGGCTGGCCAATGCCTGGAGGGCATTCTTGCATTGTTCCATTTCAAGTGGTCCCAGTTTTTGCACTAATACTCCAAGGGCGATTCACCTTGGACCAGGAATGTAAAGGTCAAAGGGTTTAGCTAACTTAGGGAGGTCCAGGGCCAGGGTCTGAATTGACTGCTCTTTCCATTCCTGAAAGGCCGCTTCTGGATTCTATTCAAAAGGATCATCATCTTTTCCTTTCAGTGTTTCATATAGAGGCCCAGCTATTAGACTCTAGTTAGGGATCCAGATGCAGCAAACCCCGGTCTCCCCAGGAACCCCTAAGCTGTCTTCTAGTTTCAGGAAGGCTGAGGCTGCAAATGGTTTCTTCCCTTTCCTGGGGTGGGCTTCTCCGACCTTCTGTGCGAATGAAGCCCAGGAAGGCCACTTTAGTTTGTGATATTTGAGCCTTTTCCTTGGACACCTTCTATCTTTTATTGGCTAGGTAGTTCAGAGGCCTCCTTAGTCGGGCTGGTGATCAGAATGTCATCTGCATATTGAAGGAGGGTTCCCTTCTCCAGAGGTAGATCTTTTAGGTCTTTAGCTAACGTTTCCCCAAAGATGGTGTGGGAATTTTTGAACCCCTGGGGCAGGACGGCCCAGCAGTATTGTTTTTGTTGTATGTTGAGTCCTGCCACTCACAGCCAAAATTTCTTGTGACTCTGGGACTAATGGAATACAGAAGAAGGCATCATTGAAATCTAATACAGAATACCATGTCCTGGTGGATGGTAGAATGACCAGCAGGGTGTAGGAATTAGGAACTACTAGATGTATATCCTCTGTGGCTTCACTGACTGTCCTGGCGTCCTCTACCAGGTCCCCAGCAGCCCACGGGGCACTTGTGGTCAGGCCCCTCCCAGGATATGGAGCTTACCTGGGCAGGTACCCAGCGGCCCACGGGGCTCTGGTGGTTAGGCCGCTCCCAGGATATGGAGCTCACCTGGGCAGGTACCCAGCAGCCCATGGGGCCCTCATGGTCAGGCCCCTCCCAGGATATGGAGCTCACTTGGGCAGGTACGCAGCAGCCCACGGGGCTCTCGTTGGCAGGCCCCTCCCTGGATATGGAGCTCCCGTGGACAGGTACCCCGGCAGGGCTGGGCTCACAGGAACCGTGCACATAGCCCTCATTGCAGAGCACCCCCAGCACACCTGTCACTCAGAGCTGACACAGAGCACCTCAGAGCAGAGCTTGAACTAACAAACAGCAGCTCCAACAGGTCTGTGACCCTAGGCTTCACTCTGTGCAGCCTCCCTCTGCCTGGTCTTCCAGGGGCTTCCACTGCAGCCGGGGCACCAGGCCTCTGTCTCCACCCACCACCCCTCCTCTCCCTGACTCCTGGGTTCCTCTCATTAGCAGAGGTTCTTCTTGAAGTTGTCTCCCACTCATGGACCAGATAAAATGATTAGAAAACAAGCCAGGGCTGCCGCCCCTTATCTATCCTGACTCTCGGGACCCTACACCTGTTTCTTGGATCTGGCCGGTGCAGCAAGGCCCATTCTCTGCAACTCTGAGCCCCTGAGGGGCGAGGATTGGCTGACCTGGGCAGCCTGACCCGGCCGGCCAGCCCTTCCCAGGTGTGCCTGGGTTGAGGTCAATATAAACACCCCTCCAGGCAGCAAAAGCCTCTGCAGCTGTGCCTGACGCCATATTCTCTGCCCTGTCAGCAGTCTCGGGGTTGGGCTGGTGGGAGGGAGTAGGGCCCACGGCTCTATGAGTGGCCCGGTGTGACTGGGGCTCTGCTGGACTTTCTGCAGGAGTTGCCGGGCTGCCACCTGCTAAAGAAGAGGATGTGTCACCCATACTTGCTGCTGGAATTTCTCCCCGGGCAGAGGTGAGGAAGGAAAAAAGCAGTGGGGGCCGGGACAGGAGGGGTACCTCAGGCAGGGAAATGGAAAGCTTCCAGACGAGCGCCCGGGGCCAGGACCATCCTGGCTGGCCTGCAGGCACCATGTCGGCCTGCGTGCTGTCACTGGTGTGACTCCACGCCCCTTCCTCTAGTTTTTAAAGTCTTTGCACACATTCAGGTGTTTTACCTGGGAAGGGTGGGAAAAGTTCAGCAGGAGCTGGCCTGGGGCTCAACTCACGTTTACTCAGAGACGCCTCCTCACGGTCCCCCAGCTTTGCAATGAGGACGCTCCTCGTTTGGGGGCTGCTGGCTGCATGGGAGATGATTCCCCACCTGTGACCAACTTCAGAATTGTTTACCACTGGAGCAAGTGCCCTGATAGGGTTTTCCTCTGTATGACCAGTGGGTTCTGTTTTTTTTTTTTCTTTTTTGGTTCAAGGTAAGTTTTATTCCTCATTTTGTATTTATGGATATAAGCATGGAAATAATTCATTCATATAAATACGTCTATGGGAAGGACAGAACTTTTTTTTCTGTTTTATTTCTTTAAGTATTATTTATTTTTTAATTTTTGAATTTATTTTATTCATTTTTTTATACAGCAGGCTCTTACTGGTTATCTATTTTATACATATAAGTGTATATATGTCAATCCCAGGCTCGCAATTCATCCCACCACCACCACCCTGCCACTTTCCCCCCTTGGTGTCCATACATTTGTTCTCTACATCTGTGTCTCTATTTCTCCCTTGCAAACCGGTTCATCTTTACCATTTTTCTAGGTTCCCCATGTATGCATTAATATACGATATTTGTTTTCTCTTTCTGACTTACTTCACTCTGTATGACAGTCTCTAGATCTATCCACGTCTCTACAAATGACCCAATTTCATTCCTTTTTATGGCTGAGTAATATTCCATTTTATACATGTAGCACATCTTTTCTGTTCGTCTGTCTATGGGCATTTAAGTTGCTTCCATGACCTGGCTATTATAAATAGTGCTGCAATGAATATTGTGGTGAATATGTCTTTTTGAATTATGGTTTTCTCTGGGTATATGGCCAGTAGTGGGATTGCTGGGTCATATGGTAATTCTATTTTTAGTTTTTTAAGGAACCTCCATACTGTTCTCCATAGTGACTGTATCAATTTACATTCCCACAAATAGTGTAAGAGGGTTCCCTTTTCTCCACACCCTCTCCAGCATTTGTTGCTTGTAGATTTTCTGATGATGCCCATTCTAACTCGTGTGAAGTGATACCTCATTGTAGTTTTGGTGTATATTTCTCTAATAATTAGTGATGTTGAGCAGCTTTTCATGTGCTTCTTAGTCATCTGTATGTCTTCTTGGGACAAATGTCTATTTACATCATCTGCCCATTTTTGGATTGGGTTGTTTGTTTTTTTACTGTTGAGCTGCATGAGCTGTTTATATACATTGGAGATTACTCCTTTGTCCATTGATTCGTTTGCAAATATTTTCTCCCATTGTGAGGGTTGTCTTTTCATCTTGTTTGTAGTTTCCTTTGCTTTGCAAAAGCTTTTAGGTTTCATTTGCTCCCATATGTTTATTTATTTTTTATTCCATTACTCTACAAGGTGGATCAAAAAAGATCTTGCTGTGATTTATGTCAAAGAGTATTCTTCCTATGTTTTCCTCTAAGAGTTTTATAGTGTCCGGTCTTACATTTTGGTCTCTAATCCATTTTGAGTTTATTTTTTGTGTATGGTGTTAGGGAGTGTTCTAATTTCATTCTTTTACATGTAGCTGTCCATTTTTCCCAGCACCACTTATTGAAGAGACTGTCTTTTCTCCTTTGTATACCCTTGCCTCCTTTGTCATAGATTAGTGGGCCATAGGTGTGTAGGTTTACCTCTGGGCTTTCTTTTTTTTTTTCTTTTACATCTTTATTGGAGTATAATTGCTTTACAATTGTGTGTTAGTTTCTGCTGTATAAAAAAGTGAATCAGCTGTGCGTATACATATAACACCATATCCCCTCCCTCTTGCACCTCCCTCTCACTCCCTTATCCCACCCTTTTAGGTGGTCACAAAGCACAGAGCTGATCTCCCTGTGCTATGTGGCTGCTTCCCAGTAGCTATCAATTTTACATTTGGTAGTGTATATTTGTCCATACCACTCTCGCACTTTGTCCCAGCTTACCCTTCCCTCTCCCCATGTCCTCAAGTCCTTTCTCTACGTCTGTGTCCTTAATCCTTTCCTGCCCCTAGGTTCTTCATAAACTTTTTTTTTTTAGATTCCATATATATGTGTTAGCATACGGTATTTGTTTTTCTCTTTCTGACTTACTTCACTCTGTAGGACAGACTCTAGATCCATCCACCTCACTAAAAATAACTCAATTTCGTTTCTTTTTATGGCTGAATAATGTTCCATTGTATATATGTGCCACATCTTCTTTATCCATTTATCTGTTGATGGACACTTAGGTTGCTTCCATGTCCTGGCTATTGTAAATAGAGCTACAGTGAACATTGTGGTACATGACTCTTTTTGAATTATGGTTTTCTCAGGGTAAATGTCCAGGAGTGGGTTTGCTGGGTTGTATGGTAGTTCTATTTTTAGGTTTTAAGGAACCCCCATACCGTTCTCCCTAGTGGCTATGTCAATTTACATTCCCACCAACAGTGCAAGAGGGTTCCCTTGGCTCCAATAAATGCCTCTCCAGCATTTATTGTTGGTAGATTTTTTGATGATGGCCAATCTGACTGGTGTGAGGTGATACCTCACTGTAGTTTTGATTTGCATTTTTCTAATGATTAGTGATGTTCAGCATCCTTTCATGTGTTTGTTGGCAACCTGTATATCTTCTTTGGAGAAATGTCTATTTAGGTCTTCTGCCCATTTTTGGATTGGGTTGTTTGGTTTTGTGATATTGAGCTACATGAGCTGCTTTTTGGAGATTAATCCTTTGCCATTTGCTTCATTTGAAAATATTTTCTCCCATTCTGATGGTTGTCTTTTCATCTTGCTAATGTTTTCCTTTGCTGTGCAAAAGAATTTATGTTTCATTCGGTCCCATTTTTTAATTTTTGTTTTTATTTCCATTTCTCTAGGAGGTGGGTCAAAAAGGATCTTGCTGTGATTTATGTCATAGACTGTTCTGCTTATGTTTTCCTCTAAGAGTTTTATAGTGGCTGGTCTTATATTTAGGTCTCTAATCCATTTTGAGTTTACTTTTGTGTATGGTGTTAAGGAGTGTACTAATTTCATTCTTTTACATGTAACTGTCCAGTTTTCCCAGCACCACTTACTGAAGACACTGTCTTTTCTCCATTGTATACCCTTGCCTCCTTTGTCATAGATTAGTGAACCATAGGTACATGGGTTTATCTCTGTGCTTTATATCCTGTTCTATTGACCTATATTACTGTTTTTGTGTCAGTACCATATTATCTTGATTACTCTAGCTTTGTAATATAGTCTGAAGTCTGGAAGTCTGATTCCTCCAGCTCTTTTTTTTCCCCCTCAAGACTGCTTTGGCTATCCAGGGTCTTTTGTGTCTCCCTACAAATTTTAAGATTTTTTTTTCTTGTTCTGTAGAAAATGCCAAAGGTATTTTGATCGGGATTGCATTGAATATGTAGATTGCTTTGGGTAGTATAGTCATTTTCACAATATTGATTCTTCTAATCCAAGAACATGGTATATGTCTCCATCTGTTTATATCATCTTTGATTTCTTTCATCAGTGTCTTATAGTTTTCTGAGTACAGGTCTTTTACTTCCTTAGGTAGGTTTATTCCTAGGTATTTTATTCTTTTTGTTGCAGTGGTAATGGGATTGTTTCCTTAATTTCTCTTTCTGATCTTTCATTGTTAGTGTAGAGGAATGCAAGCAATTTCTGTGCATTAATTTTGTATCCTGCAACTTTACCAAATTCATTGATTAGCTCCAGTGGTTTTCTGGTGGCATCTTTAGGATTCTCTATCTATGATATCATGTCATCTGCAAACAGTGACAATTTTACTTCTTCTTTTCCTTTTTGTATTCCTTTTATTTCTTTTTCTTCTCTGATTGCCATGGCTAGGACTTCCAAAACTATGTTGAATAGCAGTGGTGAGAGTGGACATCCTCGTCTTGTTCCTGATCTTAGAGGAAACGCTTTCAGTTTTTCACCATTGAGAATGCTGTTTGCTGTGGGTTTGTCATATATGGCCTTTATTATGTTGAGGTAGTTTCCCTCTATGCCCACACTCTGCAGAGTTTTTATCGTAAATGAGTGTTGAATTTTCTCAAAATCTTTTCCTTCATCTATTGAGATGATCATGTGGTTTTATTCTACAATTTGTTAATATGGTGTATCACATTGATTTGTGTATATTGAAGAATCCTTGCATCCCTGGGATAAACCCCACTTGATCATGGTGTATGATCCTTTTAATGTGTTGTTCGATTCTGTTTGCTAGTATTTTGTTGAGGATTTTTACATCTATATTCATCAGTGATATTGGTCTATAATTTTCTTTCCTTGTAGTATCTCTGTCTGATTTTGGTATCAGGGTGATGGTGGTCTCATAGAATGAGTTTGGGAGTGTTCCTTCCCCTGCAATTGTTTTGAAGAATTTGAGAAGGTTGGGTGTTAGCTCTTCTCTAAATGTTTGATAGAATTCACCTGTGATGCCATCTGGTTCTGAACTTTTGTTTGTTGGAAGATTTTTAATCACAGTTTCAATTTCATTGCTTGCGATAGGTTTGTTCATATTTTCTATTTCTTCCTGGTTCAGTCTTAGAAGGTTATCCCTTTCTAAGAATTTGTCCATTTCTTCCAGATTGTCCATTTTATTGCCCTAGAGTTGCTTGTAGTAGTCTCTTAGGATGCTTTGTATTCCTGTGGTGTCTGTTGTAACTTCTGCTTTTTCACTTCTAATTTTGTTGATTTGCGTCCTCTCTCTCTTTTTCTGGAGTCTGGCTAAAGGTTGATCATTTTTGCTTATCTTCTCAAAGAACCAGCTTTTAGTTTTATTGATCTTTGCTTTCGTTTTCTTTGTTTCTATTTCATTTATTTCCGCTCTGATCTTTATGATTGCTTTCCTTCTACTAACTTTGGGTTTTGTTCTTCTTTCTCTAGTTCCTCTAGGTGTAAGGTTAGATTATTTATTTGAGATTTTTCTTGTTTCTTGAGGTAGGCTTGTATTGCTATAAACTTCCCTCTTAGAACTCCTTTTGCTGCATCCCATAGGTTTTGGATCATCGTGTTTTTGTTGTCATTTGTCTCTAGGTAGTTTTTGATTTCCTCTTTGATTTCCTCAGTGATCTCTTGGTTATTTATTAACGTATTGTTTAGCCTCCATGTGTTTGTGTTTTTTACGTTTTTTTCCATGTAATTGATTTCTAATCTCATAGCATTGTGGTCGGAACAGCTGCTTGATATGATTTCAGTTTTCTTAAATTTACTGAGGCTTTATCTGTGACCCAAGATGTGATCTATCCTGGAGAATGTTCCGTGTGCAGTTGAGAAGAACGTGTAATCTGCTGCTTTTGGATGGAATGTCCTATAAATATCAATTAACTCTATCTGGTCTGTTGTGTCATTTAAAGCTTGTGTTTCCTTATTAATTTTCTGTCTGGCTGATCTCCACTGGCGTAAATGAGCTGTTAAAGTCCCCCGCTATTATTGTGTTACTGTTGATTTCCTCTTTTATAGCTGTTAGCAGTTGCCTTATAC
Source organism: Balaenoptera physalus (assembly GCF_965194825.1). Classification (NCBI taxonomy): domain Eukaryota; kingdom Metazoa; phylum Chordata; class Mammalia; order Artiodactyla; family Balaenopteridae; genus Balaenoptera; species Balaenoptera physalus. The sequence continues at coordinate 343,133 of NW_028126232.1, forward strand.
ATTGAGGTGCTCCTATTTTGGGTGCATATATATTTATAATTGTTATATCTTCTTCTTGGATTGATCCCTTGACCATTATGTAGTGTCTTTCCTTGTCTCTTGTAACATTCTTTATTTTAAAGTCTATTTTATCTGATATGAGTATTGCTACTCCAGCTTTCTTTTGATTTTCATTTGCATAGAATATATTTTTCCATCGCCTCACTTTGAGTCTGTATGTGTCCCTAGGTCTGAAATGGATCTCTTGTAGACAGCATATATATGGGTCTTGTTTTTGTATCCATTCAGCGAGCCTGTGTCTTTTGGTTGGAACATTTAGTTCATTCACGTTTAAGGTAATTATCGATATGTATGTTCCTACTACTATTTTCTTAATTGTTATGGGTTTGTCTTGGTGGGTCCTTTTCTTCTCTTGTGTTTCCCACTGAGAGAAGTTCCTTCAGCATTTGGTGTAGAGCTGGTTTCATGGTGCTGAATCCTCTTAGCTTTTGCTTGTCTGTAACGCTTTTGATTTCTCCATCAAATCTGAATGAGCTCTTTGCAGGGTGGAGTACTCTTGGTTGTAGGTTCTTCCCTTTCATCACTTTAAATTTATCATGCCACTTCCTTCTGGCTTGTAGATTTTCTACTGAGAAATCAGCTGTTCTCCTTATGGGAGTTCCCTTGTATGTTATTTGTCATTTTTCCCTTGCTGCTTTCAATCATTTCTCTTTGTCGTTAATTTTTGTCAATTTGATTACTATGTGTCTTGTCATTTTTCTCCTTTGGTTTATCCTGCCTGGGACACTCTGTGCTTCTGGACTTGGGTGGCTATTTCTTTTCCCATGCTAGGGAAGTTTTTGACCATAATCTCTTCAAATATATTCTCGGGTCCTTTCTCTCTCTCTTCTCCTTCTGGGACCCCTATAATGCGAATGTTGTTGTGTTTAATGTTGTCCCAGAGGACTCTTGCGGTGTCTTCATTTATTTTCATTCTTTCTCTTTATTCTGTTCCATGGCAGTGATTTCCACCTTTCTGTCTTCCAGGTCACTTATCCGTTCTTCTGCCACAGTTATTCTGCTACTGATTCCTTCTAGTGTATTTTTCATTTCAGTTATTCCATTGTTCACCTCTGTTTGTTTGTTCTTTAATTCTTCTAGGTGTTTGTTCCTTAATTCTTCTAGGTCTTTGTTAAGCATTTCTTGCGTCTTCTCGATCTTTGCCTCCTTTCTTTTTCCAAGGTCTTGGCTCAACTTCACTATCATTATTCTGAATTCTTTTTCTGGAAGGTTCCCTATCTCCACCTCATTTCATTTTTTTCTTGGGTTTTATCTTGTTCCTTGATCTGGTATAATGTCCTCTGCCTTTTCATTTTGTCTATCTTTCTGTGAATGTGGTTTTCCTTCCACAGGCTGCAGAATTGTAGTTCTTCTTGCTTCTGCTGTCTGCTCTCTGGTGGATGAGTCTATCTTAGAGGCTTGTGCAAGCTTCCTGATGGGAGGGACTGGTGGTAGGTAGAGCTGGGTGTTGCTTTGGTGGACAGAGCTTTAAACTGCTTGTCTACGGATTAAATAAAACTTTAATAAAAAGTTTAATCCGCTTGTCTGCTGATGCATGGGGCTGGGTTCCCTCCCTGTTGGTTGTTTGGCCTGAGGCGACCCAGCACTGGAGCCTACCTTGCTCTTGGTGGGGCTAACGGCGGACTCTGGGAGGGCTCACACCAAGGAGTATTTCCCAGACTTCTGCTGCCAGTGTCGTTGTCCTCACGGTGAGCCACAGCCACAGACACCACCTGCCTCTGCAGGAGACCCTCTAAAAGTAGCAGGTAATTCTGGTCATTCTCCTATGGGGTCACTGCTCCTTCCCCTGGGTCCTGATGTGCACACTACTTTGTGTGTGCCTTCCAAGAGTGGAGTATCTGAGTGGAGTTGAGACTCTGATTCTCTGTGTGGAGTCGCACAGACTCTGGGTCCTGTGAAGCTTCGATGTTTTCTGATTCTAGAAATCCTATAGGAGACGGTCCACAGCAGGTGACACTAATGTTGTCAGTAAAGGTGTTGAAGCCAAAGATCTGCAGTTCCAACTAGAGGTGCCAATGTACATACAGGACAAAATCATCTCGTGTGAATGTAGTTCAGGCATGTTTAAGATGAATGGAGTCATGTTAATGCCTACCATATTCTATCTTGAACCTCTCCTCAGGGACCCCCTCCTCAGTTCCTGAGGCTCCTGTAAGTCATGTACAGGGGACTGAAGAGTGGGCTCCGTCCAGTCTGAGCCCTGAGTTACCCTGTGTGTATCTTAGGATACTTTGTATTTCTGTGGTGTCTGTTGTAACATCATCTCTTTCATTTCAGATTTATTTGGGCCCTCTCTTTTTAAAAAAACATACGACTGTTGTCTTTTATTCTTTACAGAAGTTTAATAAGTGTTTGATCTACTATCCTTACCCTATGTATACTTTTTGCAGTGAGATTTTTACTTTTCTTTGTTTCCTTGTTACTATCAATAATTAGTGAGACTTCTTTTAAGCTACCTTCAACATTGCTTATAAAGCTGCTTTATTAGTGATGACAGAGCCTTAATGGAAGTCATGTTCTGGTTGTAAATTAGAATGCAATGTGCCAGCAAAAAGCCCCTTAAGTTTATGTCTCATTACTTCTTGTTCTTTTTTTAATTTAATTTTTATTTTTTGTCAGAGCAAATGTAATTAAAATGTTTTGTTTCTTCTAGGTGTGCAAGATGTGGTTCTTTTAAACATATACATATATCTATTCTTCTTTGGATCATTTTCCCATGTAGGTTATGATACGATGTTGAGTAGTCTTGTCTTGGTATTACGTAGGTCTTTGGTGATTACATATTTCACATGTGTTTCTATATCTATCTTAACCCCAATATCCTAATGTTTCCAATCCTCACACCTTTCCATTTGGTGAACCATAAGTTTGTTTAATGAACCTGTGATTGCATTTCTCTGTGGAAATATCTTCATTGGTATCAATTTTTAGCTAAGACCTATAAGTGATATTATAGGATATGTGTCTTTTGCTTTCTGACTTAGTACAATTTGCCTGATTACCTCAAGAATCATACATGGTGCTGCAAATGGCATTGTTTCATTTTTTTCCCTGGCTAATAGTCCATCTGTATGTGTACCAGTTCTTCTTTGGCCACGCACCTGTTGATGGACTTTCTGGTTGCCTCCATGTCTTGGCTATTGTAATACTGCTGCAATGCACATTTGCTTGCCTGTGTCTTTCCAGTTCTATCTTCTTATGTTATAGGCCAAGGAGTGGGCTTGCTGTATCATATGGTAGCTCAGTGTGTACGTTTTAAAGGCACCACCATTCAGTTCTCATTAGTGGCTCTTTCCAGGTTACGTCCCACTTAAAATTGAGGGTATGCATTTCTCCAAAACACCTTCAATATTTATTGTTTGTAATTTTCTTGCTGATGGATATTCTAACAGGTGTGAGCTGATACCTCTCTGTGGTTGAATTTGCATGTGTCCCATAATCTGTTGAAATTGAGCTTTAAAGCATGCCCTTTTTATTTATCAAACTGTGATTACAGCTTAGTTGTTCAAAGTGTTTTCTTAAAATAAGTGTCACATTTTGAAAATTTTTGGCCATTACCTCCATCAAGACATTTTGAGGGCAGGTTTCATTTACAGCCCTGAAGTACTTGTTCATATGAAGTGACCATTAGCACAGGTTTTAAAGCTGTTTTACAGGTAAAGGCAAGAGGGCGGCAGCCTTTCTACGTTCCCCAATCTGGTAACTAGGGAAAGAGACCTTCAGCCCCAAGAGTGTCCAGCTTTATTTCTCATCCAGCTGTGGGTCTAGATATGGCCACACCAGGTTGCATCACAGCCCCGGAACGAATTATGTAAAAATTACTCCCTCTATCACTGTCTTTGTTTTTTGGGTTTTTTAAAGTAATTTATTTTTATAATGGGGTTTACCTGATTTTCACTGCTGTGTTTATGCCACTTTACACCCACTTCTTTCACTTACAGAGAGATATCAATACATAGGTTTTAAGATTTTTACTAGTCAGATATATTCTTCTTCGTTGAATAGGGGGTGTTGCGTCCACTTCACTGAGCAAGGAGTAGGTCCTGTCTATTACATATTGGGTTTATGGAACGGTATCTGAGCTAATTTGAAACCCTTGTTTTATGCATCACCCCACCTCAGCTTTCCCGTTAAGCAACCATAGTCTGTTTTCTAAATATGTGACTCTGTTCTGTTTAGTAATTCAGTTCAAGTGTAACGGTTTTTACATTCCCTCTATAAGTGATATCTTATGATAAGTGCCGTTTTCTGTGTGACTTCTTTCACTTAGAATCGTCGTACCTAAATCCACTCATCATGCAGCTACTAGCATTATGACATTGATTTAATGGCTGAATGATATTCCATTGTACATAAGGATCACAACTTCTTTATCCATTTTTCTCTTTCCTGGGATATTTAAGGTGGAATGAATTGGAGGTCCTTGTCAACAGAGTACCCCTAAACTTTGGGGTGCCTGTATCTTGCTGATTTTTCATTTTCCCGATTTATACCCCATGCGTGGAAGTGCCGTATGCTCTCTAAGCTGTGTTTTTTAGATGTTTCAGGACACACCGTACACTTCTCAAGCGTGGCTGTTGGCAATTTACATCCCACCCATGAGCGTAGCAAGGCTCACATTTCTCCACGGTCTGTCCTGCATTTCTGGATTTTACACGTTTTTCAGCATGGCCCTTTTGACCGTTGGGAAGCGAGACTTCTTTGTAGCGCTGATTTGCCTTTCCAGGTTGCTTGGTTGGCCAAAAAGGGCGTATGCGTTTTTTCCTGAATATATTCAGGAAAAAACGCATACGCCCTTTTTGGCCAAGGGCATCATTGTCCACGTTTTGCCGCTTTTCATGTGCTTTAAAGCCGATTCGCATCTACCTCCTGAAATCTGTTTCCTGCAATTCTTCCTTGCTTTCAAATCCTCTTCGTTGCCTTACCTCAATATATTTGTGAATGAGTGTTATCATTTATAACTCTGCAGGTTTTTGAATTGCTGTGCCCTTGAGCTCCATTTTTCAACTCGCTTTTTTGGGAGCTCTCCGCAAAAGCGCAGGTTTCTTTCAGGCCCTATTCTGGTTCCGGAGAGAAGGCAGAGCCTATGTTTAATTCTTCTTCCCGACGGGAAAATAGAGTAACCTGTGCCTGTTCCAACACCTAGAGCTAGTCTCTCATTGGTTCCCCCTCTTCCCGTTCACCCTCAGGACAAATTGCAAACTGTACGGAACAAGAGGTTAAAGGTGCTGATGCTCCAAGTAGTGAGATTGCTAGTATAGAGGCTGGAATGGCGAACCCAAGCACAAGGAGATGAGGAATGAGGTACGTTTTAGAAACCTTTCCCCATCACACCGTGTACCATCTTCTGGGTTTCTCTTGCATGATTTCGATGTAGGAAGATGCCCTTGAACCTGGAGATTTGGGACCCATGCGATGGGTAGCACGCAGTATTACTGTGAAGGGTCTGCGTTTGCTTACCCAACCTCACCAAACCTCTCAGCCCCAAGAGTGTCCACCCTTATGTCTCATCCAGCTGTGGGTCTAGATATCGTCAATCCAGGTTGCATCACTGCCCCTGAACGAATTGTGTAAATATTTCTCGCTCTTTCACTGTCTTTTTTCATGGGTTTTTAAAAGTAATTTATTTTTATAATGGGGTTTGGCTGCTTTTCACTGCTGTGTTTATGCCGCTTTACAGCCACTTGACACACTTACAGAGAGATATCAATACATATTTTAAGATTCTTACTAGTCAGATATATTCTTATGCGGTGAATAGCGGGTGTTGTGTTCAGTTCTCTGAGCAAGGAGTAGGTCTTGTCTATTACATATTTGGTTTATGGAATGGTATCTGAGCTAATTTGAAACACTTGTTTTATGCATTACCTCACCTCACCCTTCCCATTAAGCAGCCATCGTGTATTTTCTGCATGTGTGACTCTGTTTTATTTTGTAAATCAGTTCAAGTGTAACGGATTTTACATTCCCTCTATAAGTGATATCTTATGATAAGTGTCTTTTTCTGTGTGACTAATTTCACTTAGAATCGTCGTACCTAAATCCACTCCTCCTGCTGCTACTAGCCTTATGACATTGATTTCATGGCTGAGTGATATTCCATTGTACATAAGGAACACAACTTCTTTATCCATTTTTCTCTTTCCTGGGATACTTAAGTTGGAATGAAGTGGAGGATCCTGTCAACAGAGAAGCCCTAAACTTTGGAGTGCCTGTGTCCTGCTGATTTTTGGTTTTCCCAATTTATACCCCCATGAGTGGAAGTGCCCTATGCTCTCTAAGCTGTGTTTTTTATATGTTTCAGGACACACCGTACACTTCTCCAGAGTGGCTGTTGGCAATTTACATCCCGTCCATCAGAATAGCAAGGCTCCCATTTCTCCATGGCCTGTCCTGCATTTCTGGTTTGTACAGTTTTTTCAGCATGGCACTTTTGACCAATGGGAAGCGATACTTCTTTGTACCTCTGATTTGCATTTCCACGTTGCTTGGTTGGCCAAAAAGGGCGTATGCGTTTTTTCCTGAATATATTCAGGAAAAACCGCATACGCCCTTTTTGGCCAAGGGCATCATTGTCGACGTTTTGCCTCTTTTCATGTGCGTTAAAGGCGATTCGAATCTACCTCCTGAAATCTGTTTCCGGCAATTCTGCCTTGCTTTCAAATCCTCTTTGCTGCCTTCCCTCAATATATTTGTGGATGAGAGTTATCATTTATAACTCTGCAGGTTTGTGAATTGCAGTGCCCCTGACGCCCATTTTTCAACTCGCTTTTTAGGGAGCTGACCGCAGAAGCACAGGATTGCTTCAGGCCCTATTCTGGTTCCCGGGGGAAGGCTGAGCCTATGTTTAATTCTTCTTCCCGATGGGAAAATAGAGTGAACTGTGCCTGTTCCAACACCTAGAGCTAGTCTATCATTGGTTCCCCCTATTCCCGTTCACCCTCAGGACAAATTGCAACCTGTACGGAACAGGAGGTTAAAGGTGCTGTTGCTCCAAGTAGGGAAATTTCTAGTAAAGCGACTGGAATGGGGCACACTAGCACAAGGAGATGAGAAATGAGGTGCGTTTTAGAAACCTTTCGCCATCACACGCTGTACCATCTTCTGGGTTTCTCATGCATGTTTTTGATGTAGGAAGATGCCCTTGAACCTGGAGATTAGGGACCCATGGGAGGGGTAACACGCAGTATTATTTTAAGGGTCTGCATTTGCTCACCCAACCTCAACAAACCTCTCAGCCCCAAGAGTGTCCACCCATATGTCTCATCCAGCTGTGGGTCTAGATATGGTCAATCCAGGTGGCATCAAAGCCTCTGAACGAATTCTATAAGAATTTCTCTCTTTTTCACTGTCTTTGTTCCATGGGGTTTTAAAAGTAATTTATTTTTATGATGCGGTATAGCTGCTTTTCACTCCTGTGGTTAAGCCACTTTACACCCACTTGACACATTTATAGTGATATATCAATACACAGGTTTTAAGATTCTTACTAGTCAGATATATCCTTTTGCGGTGAATAGGGGGTGTAGAGTCCATTTCCTGAGCAAGGAGTAGGTCTTGTCTATTACATATTGGGTTTAAGGAACGGTATCTGAGCTAATTTGAAACCCTTGTTTTATGTATCACCCCACCTCACCTTTCCCGTTAAGCAGCCATAGTGTGTTTTCTGCATGTGTGACTCTGTTCTGTTTTGTAATTCACTTCAAGTGTAACGTTTTTACAATCCCTCTCTAATTGATACCTTATGAGAAATGTCCTTTTCTGTGTTACTTATTTCACTTAGAATCGTCGTACCTAAATCCACTCATCATGCTGCTACTAGCTTCATGACATTGATTTCATGGCTGAGTGATATTTCAGTGGACATAAGGACCACAACTTCTTTATCCATTTTTCTCTTTCCTGGGATATTTAAGGTGGAATGAAGTGGAGGTCCTTGGCAACAGAGCGTCCCTAAACTTTGGGGTGCATGTGTCTTGCTGATTTTTAATTTTCCCTATTTATATCCCGAGGAGTGGATTTGCCCTATGCTCTCTAAGCTGTGTTTTTAGATGTTTCAGGACACACCATACCCTTCTCCAGAGTGGCTTTTGGCAATTTACATCCCACCCATCAGTGTAGCAAGGCTCCCATTTCTCCATGGCCTGTCCTGCATTTCTGGTTTTGACACTTTTTTCAGCATGGCCCTTTTGACCGATGGGAAGCGAGACTTCTTTGTAGCGCTGATTTGCCTTTCCAGTTTGCTTGGTTGGTCAAAACGGAATATGCGTTTTTTCCTGAATATATTCAGGAAAAAACGCATACGCCCTTTTTGGCCAAGGGCATCATTGTCAACGTTTTGCCGCTTTTCATGTGCTTTAAAGGCGATTCGAATCTACGTCCTGAAATCTGTTTCCTGCAATTCTGCCTTGATTTCAAATCCTCTTCTTTGCCTTCCCTCAATATATTTGTGGACGAGAGTTATCATTTATAACTCTGCAGGTTTGTGAATTGCAGTGCCCTGAAGCTCCATTTTACAAGTCGCTTTTTTGGGAGCTGGCCGCAAAAGCACAGGATGGCTTCAGGCCCTATTCTGGTTCCGGGGGGCAGGCTGAGCCTGTGGTTAATTCTTCTTCCTGATGGGAAAATAGAGTGACCTGTGCCTGTCCCAATACCAATAGCTAGTCTCTCATTGGTTCCCCGTCTTCCCGTTCATCTTCAGGACAAATTGCAACCTGTACGGAACAGGAGGTTAAAGGTGCTGATGCTCCAAGTGGGAAGATTGCTAGTAAAGTGGCTGGAATGGCGAACCCGAGCACAAGGAGATTAGAAATGAGGTGCTTTTTAGAAACCTTTCCCCATCACACGGTGTACCATCTTCTGGGTTTCTCATGCATGTTTTCGATGTAGGAAGATGCACTTGAACCTGGAGATTTGGGACCCATGGTATGGGTACCACTCACTATTACTTTAAAGGGTCTGCGTTTGCTCACCCAACCTCACCAAACCTCTCAGCCCCGAGAGTGTCCACCCTTATATCTCATCCAGCTGTGTGTCTAGATATGGTCAATCCAGGTTGCATCACAGCCCCTGAACGAATTGTGTAAGAATTTCTCTCTCTTTCCCTGTCTTTGTTTCATGGGTTTTTAAAAGTAATTTATTTTTATAATGGGGTTTAGCTGCTTTTCACCGCTGTGTTTATGCCGCTTTACACCCACTTGACACACTAACAGGGAGATATCAAAACATAGGTTTTAAGATTACTACTAGTCAGATATATTCTTGTGCGGTGAATAGGGCGTGTTGAGTCCAGTTGTCTGAGCAAGGATTAGGTCTTGTCTATTACGTATTGGGTTTATGGAACGGAATCTCAGCTAATTTGAAACCCTTGTTTTATGAATCACCCCACCTCACCTTTCCCGTTAAGCAGCCATAGTTTGTTTTCTGCATGTGTGACTCTGTTCTGTTTTGTAATTCAGTTCAAGTGTAACGGTTTTTACATTCCCTCTATAAGTGATAACTGATGAGAAGTGTCCTTTTCTGTGTGTCTTATTTCACTTAGAATCGTCGTACCTAAATCCACTCATCATGCTGCTACTAGCCTCATGACATTGATTTCATGGCTGACTGATATTCCATTTTACATAAGGACCACCAATTCTTTATCCATTTTTCTCTTTCCTGGGATATTTAAGGTGTCATGAAGTGGAGGTCCTTGGCAACAGAGCAGCCCTAAACTTTGGGGTGCTTGTGTCTTGCTGATTTTTAATTTTCCCACTTTATACCCCCATGCGTGGAAGTGCCCTATGCTCCCTAAGCTGTGTTTTTTCGATGTTTCTGGACACACCGTACCCTTCTCCAGAGAGGCTGTTGGCAATTTACATCCCGCCCATCAGCGTAGCAAGGCTCCCATTTCTCCATGGCCTGTTCTGCATTTCTGGTTTTGACACTTTTTTCAGCATGGCCCTTTTGACCGATGGGAAGCAAGACTTCTTTGTAGCGCTGATTTGCCTTTCCAGGTTGCTTGGTTGGCCAAAAAAGGCGTATGCGTTTTTTCCTGAATATATTCAGGGAAAAACGCATACGCCCTTTTTGGCCAAGGGCATCATTGTCGACGTTTTGCCGCTTTTCATGTGCTTTAAAGGCGACTCGAATCTACCTCCTGAAATCTGTTTCCTGCAATTCTGCCTTGCTTTCAAATCCTCTTCTTTGCCTTCCCTCAATATATTTTTGGACGAGAGTTATCATTTATAACTCTGCCGGTTTGTGACTTGCAGTGCCCCTGAGCTCCATTTTTCAACTCGCTTTTTTGGGAGCTGGCCGCAAAAGTGTAGGATGGCCTCAGGCCCTATTCTGGTTCCAGGCGGCAGGGTGAGCCTGTGGTTAATTCTTCTTCCTGTTGGGAAAATAGAGTGACCTGTGCCTGTCCCAACACCTAGAGTTAGACTCTCATTGGCTCCCCCTCTTCCCGTTCATCCTCAGGACAAATTGCAAGCTGTACGGAACAGGAGGTTAAAGGTGCTGATTCTCCAAGGAGGGAGATTGCTAGTAAAGCGGCTGGAATGGCGAACCCGAGCACAAGGAGAGGAGAAATGAGGTGCGTTTTAGAAACCTTTCCCGGTCACACAGTGTACCACCTTCTGGGTTTCTCATGCATGTTTTCGATGTAGGAAGATGCCCTTGAACCTGGAGATTTGGGAACCATCGGATGGGTAAAAGGCAGTATTACTTTAAAGGCTCTGCGTTTGCTCCCCCAACCTCACCAAATCTCTCAGCCCCGAGAGTGTCCACCCTTATGTCTCATCAAGCTGTTGGTCTACATATGGTCAATCCAGGTGGCATCACAGCCCCTGAACGAATTTTGTAAGAATTTCTCTCTCTTTCACTGTCTTTGTTTCACGGGTTTTTAAAATTAATTTATTTTTATAATGGGGTTTAGCTGCTTTTCACGGCTGTGTTTATGCTGCTTTACACCCACTTGACTCACATCCAGAGAGATATCAATACATAGGTTTTAAGATTCTTACTAGTCAGATATATTCTTATGCGGTGAATAGGGGGTGTTGAGTCCAGTTCACTGAGCAAGGAGTAGGTATTTCTATTACATATTGGGTTTATGGAACGGTATCTGAGCTAATTTGAAACCCTTGTTTTATGCATCACCCCACCTCACCTTTCCCGTTAAGCAGCCATAGTGTGTTTTTTAAACGTGTGACTCTGTTCTGTTTTTAATTCAGTTCAAGTGTAGCGGTTTTTACATTCCCTCTATAAGTGATAGCTTATGAGAAGTGTCTTTTTCTGTGTGACTTATTTCACTTAGAATCGTCGTACCTAAATCCACTCATCATGCTGCTACTAGCCTTATGACATTGATTTCATGGCTGAGTGATATTCCATTGTACATAAGGACCACCACTTCTTTATCCATTTTTCTCTTTCCTGGGATATTTAAGGTGTTATGAAGTGGAAGTTCTTGTCAACAGAGCAGCCCTAAACGTTGGGGTGCCTGTGTCTTGCTGATTTTTAGTTTTCCCAATATATACGCCCGTGAGTGGAAGTGCCCTATGCGCTCTAAGCTGTGTTTTTTTCGATGTTTCAGGACACACCGTTCACTTCTCCAGAGTGGCTGTTGGCAATTTACATCCCGCCCATCAGCATAGCAAGGCTCCCATTTCTCCATGGCCTGTCCTGCATTTCTGGTTTTGACACTTTTTTCAGGGTGGCCCTTTTGACCCATGGGAAGCGAGACTTCTTTGTAGCGCTGATTTGCCTTTCCAGGTTGCTTGGTTGGCCAAAAAGGGCGTATGCGTTTTTTCCTGAATATATTCAGGAAAAAACGCATACGCCCTTTTTGGCCAAGGGCATCATTGTCGACGTTTTGCCGCTTTTCATGTGCTTTAAAGGTGATTCGTATCTACCTCCTGAAATCTGTTTCCTGCAATTCTGCCTTGCTTTCAAATCCTCTTCGTTGCCTTCCCTCAATAAATTTGAGGACGAGAGTTATCATTTATAACTCTGCAGGTTTGTGAATTTCAGTGCCCCTGAGCTCCATTTTTCAACTCGCTTTTTTGGGAGCCGGCCGCAAAAGTGTAGGATGGCCTCAGGCCCTATTCTGGTTCCAGGCGGCAGGCTGAGCCTGTGGTTAATTCTTCTTCCTGATGGGAAAATAGAGTGACCTGTGCCTGTCCCAACACCTAGAGCTAGTCTCTCATTGTCTCCCCCTCTTCCCGTTCATCCTCAGGACAAATTGCAAGCTGTACGGAACAGGAGGTTAAAGGTGCTGATTCTCCAAGGAGGGAGATTGCTAGTAAAGCGGCTGGAATGGCGAACCCGAGCACAAGGAGATGAGAAATGAAGTGCGTTTTAGAAACCTTTCCCGGTCACACGGTCTACCACCTTCTGGGTTTCTCATGCATGTTTTCAATGTAGGAAGATGCCCTTGAACCTGGAGATTTGGGACCCATGGGATGGGTAACAGGCAGTAGTACTTTAAAGGCTCTGCGTTTGCTCCCCCAACCTCACCAAATCTCTCAGCCCCGAGAGTATCTACTCTTACGTCTCATCCAGCTGTGGGTCTAGTTATGGTCAATCCAGGTGGCATCACAGCCCCTGAACGAATTTTGTAAGAATTTCTCTCTCTTTCACTGTCTTTGTTTCACGGGTTTTTAAAATTAAATTATTTTTATAATGGGGTTTAGCTGCTTTTCACGGCTGTGTTTATGCTGCTTTACACCCACTTGACTCACATCCAGAGAGATATCAATACATAGGTTTTAAGATTCTTACTAGTCAGATATATTCTTGTGCGGTAAAGAGGGGGTGTTGAGTCCAGTTCACTGAGCAAGGAGTAGGTCTTTCTATTACATATTGGGTTTATGGAACGGTATCTGAGCTAATTTGAAACCCTTGTTTTATGCATCACCCCACCTCACCTTTCCCGTTAAGCAGCCATAGTGTGTTTTCTAAACGTGTGACTCTGTTCTGTTTTGTAATTCAGTTCAAGTGTAGCGTTTTTTACATTCCCTCTATAAGTGATAGCTTATGATAAGTGTCTTTTTCTGTGTGACTTATTTCACTTAGAATCGTCTTACCTAAATCCACTCATCATGCTGCTACTAGCCTTATGACATTGATTTCATGGCTGAGTGATATTCCATTGTACATAAGGACCACCACATCTTTATCCATTTTTCTCTTTCCTGGGATATTTAAGGTGTCATGAAGTGGAGGTTCTTGTCAACAGAGCAGCCCTAAACGTTGGGGTGCCTGTGTCTTGCTGATTTTTAGTTTTCCCAATTTATACGCCCGTGAGTGGAAGTGCCCTATGCGCTCTAAGCTGTGTTTTTTAGATGTTTCAGGACACACCGTAAATTTCTCCAGAGTGGCTGTTGGCAATTTACATCCCGCCCATCAGTGTAGCAACGCTCTCATTTCTCCATGGCCTGTCTTGCATTTATGGTTTTGACACTTTTTTCAGCATGGCCCTTTTGACCGATGGGAAGCGAGACTTCTTTGTAGCGCTGATTTGCCTTTCCAGGTTGCTTGGTTGGCCAAAAAGGGCGTATGCGTTTTTTCCTGAATATATTCAGGAAAAAACGCATACGCCCTTTTTGGCCAAGGGCATCATTGTCGACGTTTTGCTGCTTTTCATGTGCTTTAAAGGCGATTCGAATCTACCTCCTGAAATCTGTTTCCTGCAATTCTGCCTTGCTTTCAAATCCTCTTCGTTGCCTTCCCTCAATATATTTGTGGATGAGAGTTATCATTTATAACTCTGCAGGTTTGTGAATTGCAGTGCCCCTGAGCTCCATTTTTCAACTCGCTTTTTTTTGAGCTGGCCGCAAAAGCGCTGGATGGCCTCAGGCCCTATTCTGGTTCCGGGCGGCAGGCTGAGCCTGTGGTTAATTCTTCTTCCTGATGGGAAAATAGAGTGACCTGTGCCTGTCCCAAAACCTAGAGCTAGTCTCTCATTGGCTCCCCCTCTTCCCGTTCATCCTCAGGACAAATTGAAAGCTGTACGGAACAGGAGGTTAAAGGTGCTGATTCTCCAAGGAGGGAGATTGCTAGTAAAGCGGCTGGAATGTCGAACCCGAGCACAAGGAGATGAAAAATGAGGTGCGTTTTAGAAACCTTTTCGGTCACACGGTCTACCACCTTCTGGGTTTCTCATGCATGTTTTCGATGTAGGAAGATGCCCTTGAACCTGGAGATTTGGGACCCATGGGATGGGTAACAGGCAGTAGTACTTTAAAGGCTCTGCATTTGCTCCCCCAACATCACCAAATCTCTCAGCCCCGAAAGTATCCACCCTTATGTCTCATCCAGCTGTGGGTCTAGATATGGTCAATCCAGGTGGCATCACAGCCCCTGAACGAATTTTGTAAGTATTTCTCTCTCTTTCACTGTCTTTGTTTCACGGGTTTTTAAAATTAATTTATTTTTATAATGGGGTTTAGCTGCTTTTCACGGCTGTGTTTATGCCGCTTTACACCCACTTGACTCACATCCAGAGAGATATCAATACATAGGTTTTAAGATTCTTACTAGTCAGATATATTCTTGTGCGGTGAATAAGGGGTGTTGAGTCCAGTTCACTGAGCAAGGAGTAGGTCTTTCTATTACATATTGGGTTTATGGAACGGTATCTGAGCTAATTTGAAACCCTTGTTTTATGCATCACCCCACCTCACCTTTCCCGTTAAGAAGCCATAGTGTGTTTTCTAAACGTGTGACTCTGTTCTGTTTTGTAATTCAGTTCAAGTGTAGCGGTTTTTACATTCCCTCTATAAGTGATAACTTATGATAAGTGTCTTTTTCTGTGTGACTTATTTCACTTAGTATCGTCGTACCTAATTCCACTCATCATGCTGCTACTAGCCTTATGACATTGATTTTATGGCTGAGTGATATTCCATTGTACATAAGGACCACCACTTCTTTATCCATTTTTCTCTTTCCTGGGATATTTAAGGTGTCATGAAGTGGAGGTTCTTGTCAACAGAGCAGCCCTAAACTTTGGGGTGCTTGTGTCTTGCTGATTTTTAATTTTCGCACTTTATACCCCCATGCGTGGAAGTGCCCTGTGCTCTCTAAGCTGTGTTTTTTAGATGTTTCAGGACACACCGTACACTTCTCCAGAGTGGCTGTTGGCAATTTACATCCCGCCCATCAGTGTAGCAAGGCTCCCATTTCTCCATGGCCTGTCCTGCATTTCTGGTTTTGACACTTTTTTCAGCATGGCCCTTTTGACCGATGGGAAGCGAGACTTCTTTGGAGCGCTGATTTGCCTTTCCAGGTTGCTTGGTTGGCCAAAAAGGGCGTATGCGTTTTTTCCTGAATATATTCAGGAAAAAAACGCATACGCCCTATTTGGCCAAGGGCATCATTGTCAACGTTTTGCCACTTTTCATGTGCTTTAGAGGCGATTCGAATCTACCTCCTGAAATCTGTTTCCTGCAATTCTGCCTTGATTTCAATTCCTCGTCTTTGCCTTCCCTCAATATATTTGTGGACGAGAGTTATCATTTATAATTGTGCAGGTTTGTGAATTGCAGTGCCCTGAAGCTCCATTTTACACCTCGCTTTTTCGGGAGCTTGCCGCAAAAGCGCAGGATGGCTTCAGGCCCTGTTCTGGTTCCAGGGGGCAGGCTGAGCCTGTGGTTAATTCTTCTTCCTGATGGGAAAATAGAGTGCCCTGTGCCTGTCCCAACACCAAGAACTAGTCTCTCATTGGTTCCCCATCTTCCCGTTCATCCTCAGGACAAATTGCAACCTGTACGGAACAAGAGTTTAATGGTGCTGATGCTCCAAATAGGGAGATTGCTAGTAAAGTGGCTGGAAAGGCGAAGCCGAGCAAAAGGAGATGAGAAATGAGGTGCGTTTTAGAAACCTTTCCCCATCACACGGTGTACCATCTTCTGGGTTTTTCATGCATGTTTTCGATGTAGGAAGATGCCCTTGAACCTGGAGATTTGGGACCCATGCGATGGGTAGCACGCAGTATTACTTTAAAGGGTCTGCGTTTGCTCACCCAACCTCACCAAAACTCTCAGCCCCAAGAGTGTCCACCCTTATGTCTCATCCAACTGTGGGTCTAGATATGGTCAATCCAGGTGCCATCACAGCCCCTGAACGAATTTTGTAAGAATTTCTCTCTCTTTCACTGTCTTTGTTTCACGGGCTTTTAAAATTAATTTATTTTTATAATGGTGTTTAGCTGCTTTTCACGGCTGTGTTTATGCCGCTTTACACCCACTTGACTCACTTCCAGAGAGATATAAATTCATAGGTTTTAAGATTCTTACTAGTCAGATATATTCTTGTGCGGTGAAGAGGGGGTGTTGATTCCAGTTCACTGAGCAAAGAGTAGGTCTTTCTATTACATATTGGGTTTATGGAACGGTATCTGAGCTAATTTGAAACCCTTGTTTTATGCATCACCCCACCTCACCTTTCCCGTTGAGCAGCCATAGTGTGTTTTGTAAACGTGTGACTCTGTTCTGTTTTGTAATTCAGTTCAAGTGTAGGGGTTTTTACATTCCCTCTATAAGTGATAGCTTATGATAAGTGTCTTTTTCTGTGTGACTTATTTCACTTAGAATTGTCGTACCTAAATCCACTCATCATGCTGCTACTAGCCTTATGACATTGATTTCATGGCTGAATGATATTCCATTGTACATAAGGACCACCACTTCTTTATCCATTTTTCTCTTTCCTGGGATATTTAAGGTGTCATGAAGTGGAGGTTCTTGTCAACAGAGCAGCCCTAAACTTTGGGGTGCCTGTGTCTTGCTGATTTTTAGTTTTCCCAATTTATATGCCCGTGAGTGGAAGTGCCCTATGCGCTCTAAGCTGTGTTTTTTCGATGTTTCAGGACACACCGTACACTTCTCCAGAGTGGCTGTTGGCAATTTACATCCCGCCCATCAGCGTAGCAAGGCTCTCATTTCTCCATGGCCTGTCCTGCATTTCTGGTTTTGACACTTTTTTCATCATGGCTCTTTTGACCGATGGGAAGCGAGACTTCTTTGTAGCGCTGATTTGCCTTTCCAGGTTGCTTGGTTGGCCAAAGAGGGCGTATGCGCTTTTTCCTGAATATATTCAGGAAAAAACGCATACGCCCTTTTTGGCCAAGGGCATCATTGTCGACGTTTTGCCGCTTTTCATGTGCTTTAAAGGCGATTCGAATCTACCTCCTGAAATCTGTTTCGTGCAATTCTGCCTTGCTTTCAAATCCTCTTCGTTGCCTTCCCTCAATATATTTGTGGACGAGAATTATCATTTATAACTCTGCAGGTTTGTGAATTGCAGTGCCCCTGAGCTCCATTTTTCAACTCGCTTTTTTGGGAGCTGGCCGCAAAAGCGCAGGATGGCCTCAGGCCCTATTTTGGTTCCGGGCGGCAGTCTGAGCCTGTGGTTAATTCTTCTTCCTGATGGGAAAATAGAGTGACCTGTGCCTGTCCCAACACCTAGAGCTAGTCTCTCATTGGCTCCCCCTCTTCCCGTTCATCCTCAGGACAAATAGAAAGTTGTACGGAACAGGAGGTTAAAGGTGCTCATTCTCCAAGGAGGGAGATTGCTAGTAAAGCGGCTGGAATGGCGAACCCGAGCACAAGGAGATTAGAAATGGGGTGCGTTTTAGAAACCTTTCCCGGTCACACGGTCTACCACCCTCTGGGTTTTTCATGCATGTTTTTGATGTAGGAAGATGCCCTTGAACCTGGAGATTTGGGACACATGGGATGGGTAACAGGCAGTAGTACTTTAAAGGCTCTGCGTTTGCTCCCCCAACCTCACCAAATCTCTCAGCCCCGAGAGTATCCACCCTTACGTCTCATCCAGCTGTGGGTCTAGATATGGTCAATCCAGGTGGCATCACAGCCCCTGAACGAATTTTGTAAGAATTT
This sequence comes from Balaenoptera physalus, assembly GCF_965194825.1. Classification (NCBI taxonomy): domain Eukaryota; kingdom Metazoa; phylum Chordata; class Mammalia; order Artiodactyla; family Balaenopteridae; genus Balaenoptera; species Balaenoptera physalus. Next base: position 361,081 of record NW_028126232.1, read on the forward strand.
CTCTCTCTTTCACTGTCTTTGTTTCACGGGCTTTTAAAATTAATTTATTTTTATAATGGTGTTTAGCTGCTTTTCACGGCTGTGTTTATGCCGCTTTACACCCACTTGACTCACTTCCAGAGAGATATAAATTCATAGGTTTTAAGATTCTTACTAGTCAGATATGTTCTTGTGCGGTGAAGAGGGGGTGTTGATTCCAGTTCACTGAGCAAGGAGTAGGTCTTTCTATTACATATTGGGTTTATGGAACGGTATCTGAGCTAATTTGAAACCCTTGTTTTATGCATCACCCCACCTCACCTTTCCCGTTAAGCAGCCATAGTGTGTTTTCTAAACGTGTGACACTGTTCTGTTTTGTAATTCAGTTCAAGTGTAGCGGTTTTTACATTCCCTCTATAAGTGATAGCTTATGATAAGTGTCTTTTTCTGTGTGACTTATTTCACTTAGAATCGTCTTACCTAAATCCACTCATCATGCTGCTACTAGCCTTATGACATTGATTTTATGGCTGAGTGATATTCCATTGTACATAAGGACCAAAAATTCTTTATCCATTTTTCTCTTTCCTGGGATATTTAAGGTGTCATGAAGTGGAGGTTCTTGTCAACAGAGCAGCCCTAAACTTGGGGTGCCTGTGTCTTGCTGATTTTTAGTTTTCCCAATTTATACGCCAATGAGTGGATGTGCCCTATGCGCACTAAGCTGTGTTTTTTCGATGTTTCAGGACACACCGTACACTTCTCCAGAGTGGCTGTTGGCAATTTACATCCCGCCCATCAGCGTAGCAAGGCTCCCATTTCTCCATGGCCTGTCCTGCATTTCTGGTTTTGACACTTTTTTCAGGATGGCCCTTTTGACCCATGGGAAGCGAGACTTCTTTGTAGCGCTGATTTGCCTTTCCAGGTTGCTTGGTTGGCCAAAAAGGGCGTATGCGTTTTTTCCTGAATATATTCAGGAAAAAACGCATACGCCCTTTTTGGCCAAGGGCATCATTGTCGACGTTTTGCTGCTTTTCATGTGCTTTAAAGGCGATTCGAATCTACCTCCTGAAATCTGTTTCCTGCAATTCTGCCTTGCTTTCAAATCCTCTTCGTTGCCTTCCCTCAATATATTTGTGGATGAGAGTTATCATTTATAACTCTGCAGGTTTGTGAATTGCAGTGCCCCTGAGCTCCATTTTTCAACTCGCTTTTTTGGGAGCTGGCCGCAAAAGTGTAGGATGGCCTCAGGCCCTATTCTGGTTCCAGGCGGCAGGCTGAGCCTGTGGTTAATTCTTCTTCCTGTTGGGAAAATAGAGTGACCTGTGCCTGTCCCAACACCTAGAGTTAGACTCTCATTGGCTCCCCCTCTTCCCGTTCATCCTCAGGACAAATTGCAAGCTGTACGGAACAGGAGGTTAAAGGTGCTGATTCTCCAAGGAGGGAGATTGCTAGTAAAGCGGCTGGAATGGCGAACCCGAGCACAAGGAGAGGAGAAATGAGGTGCGTTTTAGAAACCTTTCCCGGTCACACAGTGTACCACCTTCTGGGTTTCTCATGCATGTTTTCGATGTAGGAAGATGCCCTTGAACCTGGAGATTTGGGAACCATCGGATGGGTAAAAGGCAGTATTACTTTAAAGGCTCTGCGTTTGCTCCCCCAACCTCACCAAATCTCTCAGCCCCGAGAGTGTCCACCCTTATGTCTCATCAAGCTGTTGGTCTACATATGGTCAATCCAGGTGGCATCACAGCCCCTGAATGAATTTTGTAAGAATTTCTCTCTCTTTCACTGTCTTTGTTTCACGGGTTTTTAAAATTAATTTATTTTTATAATGGGGTTTAGCTGCTTTTCACGGCTGTGTTTATGCTGCTTTACACCCACTTGACTCACATCCAGAGAGATATCAATACATAGGTTTTAAGATTCTTACTAGTCAGATATATTCTTATGCGGTGAATAGGGGGTGTTGAGTCCAGTTCACTGAGCAAGGAGTAGGTATTTCTATTACATATTGGGTTTATGGAACGGTATCTGAGCTAATTTGAAACCCTTGTTTTATGCATCACCCCACCTCACCTTTCCCGTTAAGCAGCCATAGTGTGTTTTTTAAACGTGTGACTCTGTTCTGTTTTTAATTCAGTTCAAGTGTAGCGGTTTTTACATTCCCTCTATAAGTGATAGCTTATGAGAAGTGTCTTTTTCTGTGTGACTTATTTCACTTAGAATCGTCTTACCTAAATCCACTCATCATGCTGCTACTAGCCTTATGACATTGATTTTATGGCTGAGTGATATTCCATTGTACATAAGGACCAAAAATTCTTTATCCATTTTTCTCTTTCCTGGGATATTTAAGGTGTCATGAAGTGGAGGTTCTTGTCAACAGAGCAGCCCTAAACTTGGGGTGCCTGTGTCTTGCTGATTTTTAGTTTTCCCAATTTATACGCCAATGAGTGGATGTGCCCTATGCGCACTAAGCTGTGTTTTTTCGATGTTTCAGGACACACCGTACACTTCTCCAGAGTGGCTGTTGGCAATTTACATCCCGCCCATCAGCGTAGCAAGGCTCCCATTTCTCCATGGCCTGTCCTGCATTTCTGGTTTTGACACTTTTTTCAGGATGGCCCTTTTGACCCATGGGAAGCGAGACTTCTTTGTAGCGCTGATTTGCCTTTCCAGGTTGCTTGGTTGGCCAAAAAGGGCGTATGCGTTTTTTCCTGAATATATTCAGGAAAAAACGCATACGCCCTTTTTGGCCAAGGGCATCATTGTCGACGTTTTGCTGCTTTTCATGTGCTTTAAAGGCGATTCGAATCTACCTCCTGAAATCTGTTTCCTGCAATTCTGCCTTGCTTTCAAATCCTCTTCGTTGCCTTCCCTCAATATATTTGTGGATGAGAGTTATCATTTATAACTCTGCAGGTTTGTGAATTGCAGTGCCCCTTAGCTCCATTTTTCAACTCGCTTTTTTTTGAGCTGGCCGCAAAAGCGCTGGATGGCCTCAGGCCCTATTCTGGTTCCGGGCGGCAGGCTGAGCCTGTGGTTAATTCTTCTTCCTGATGGGAAAATAGAGTGACCTGTGCCTGTCCCAAAACCTAGAGCTAGTCTCTCATTGGCTCCCCCTCTTCCCGTTCATCCTCAGGACAAATTGAAAGCTGTACGGAACAGGAGGTTAAAGGTGCTGATTCTCCAAGGAGGGAGATTACTAGTAAAGCAGCTGGAATGTCGAACCCGAGCACAAGGAGATGAAAAATGAGGTGCGTTTTAGAAACCTTTCTCGGTCACACGGTCTACCACCTTCTGGGTTTCTCATGCATGTTTTCGATGTAGGAAGATGCCCTTGAACCTGGAGATTTGGGACCCATGGGATGGGTAACAGGCAGTAGTACTTTAAAGGCTCTGCATTTGCTCCCCCAACCTCACCAAATCTCTCAGCCCCGAAAGTATCCACCCTTACGTCTCATCCAGCTGTGGGTCTAGATATGGTCAATCCAGGTGGCATCACAGCCCCTGAACGAATTTTGTAAGTATTTCTCTCTCTTTCACTGTCTTTGTTTCACGGGTTTTTAAAATTAATTTATTTTTATAATGGGGTTTAGCTGCTTTTCACGGCTGTGTTTATGCCGCTTTACACCCACTTGACTCACATCCAGAGAGATATCAATACAAAGGTTTTAAGATTCTTACTAGTCAGATATATTCTTGTGCGGTGAATAAGGGGTGTTGAGTCCAGTTCAGTGAGCAAGGAGTAGGTCTTTCTATTACATATTGGGTTTATGGAACGGTATCTGAGCTAATTTGAAACCCTTGTTTTATGCATCACCCCACCTCACCTTTCCCGTTAAGAAGCCATAGTGTGTTTTCTAAACGTGTGACTCTGTTCTGTTTTGTAATTCAGTTCAAGTGTAGCGGTTTTTACATTCCCTCTGTAAATGATAGCTTTTGATAAGTGTCTTTTTGTTTGTGACTTATTTCACTTAGAATCGTCGTACCTAAATCCACTCATCATGCTGCTACTAGCCTTATGACATTGATTTCATGGCTGAGTGATATTCCATTGTACATAAGGACCACCACATCTTTATCCATTTTTCTCTTTCCTGGGATATTTAAGGTGTCATGAAGTGGAGGTTCTTGTCAACAGAGCAGCCCTAAACTTTGGGGTGCTTGTGTCTTGCTGATTTTTAATTTTCGCACTTTATACCCCCATGCGTGGAAGTGCCCTGTGCTCTCTAAGCTGTGTTTTTTAGATGTTTCAGGACACACCGTACACTTCTCCAGAGTGGCTGTTGGCAATTTACATCCCGCCCATCAGTGTAGCAAGGCTCCCATTTCTCCATGGCCTGTCCTGCATTTCTGGTTTTGACACTTTTTTCAGCATGGCCCTTTTGACCGATGGGAAGCGAGACTTCTTTGGAGCGCTGATTTGCCTTTCCAGGTTGCTTGGTTGGCCAAAAAGGGCGTATGCGTTTTTTCCTGAATATATTCAGGAAAAAAACGCATACGCCCTTTTTGGCCAAGGGCATCATTGTCAACGTTTTGCCACTTTTCATGTGCTTTAGAGGCGATTCGAATCTACCTCCTGAAATCTGTTTCCTGCAATTCTGCCTTGATTTCAATTCCTCGTCTTTGCCTTCCCTCAATATATTTGTGGACGAGAGTTATCATTTATAACTGTGCAGGTTTGTGAATTGCAGTGCCCTGAAGCTCCATTTTACACCTCGCTTTTTCGGGAGCTTGCCGCAAAAGCGCAGGATGGCTTCAGGCCCTGTTCTGGTTCCAGGGGGCAGGCTGAGCCTGTGGTTAATTCTTCTTCCTGATGGGAAAATAGAGTGCCCTGTGCCTGTCCCAACACCAAGAACTAGTCTCTCATTGGTTCCCCATCTTCCCGTTCATCCTCAGGACAAATTGCAACCTGTACGGAACAAGAGGTTAATGGTGCTGATGCTCCAAATAGGGAGATTGCTAGTAAAGTGGCTGGAAAGGCGAAGCCGAGCAAAAGGAGATGAGAAATGAGGTGCGTTTTAGAAACCTTTCCCCATCACACGGTGTACCATCTTCTGGGTTTTTCATGCATGTTTTCGATGTAGGAAGATGCCCTTGAACCTGGAGATTTGGGACCCATGCGATGGGTAGCACGCAGTATTACTTTAAAGGGTCTGCGTTTGCTCACCCAACCTCACCAAAACTCTCAGCCCCAAGAGTGTCCACCCTTATGTCTCATCCAACTGTGGGTCTAGATATGGTCAATCCAGGTGCCATCACAGCCCCTGAACGAATTTTGTAAGAATTTCTCTCTCTTTCACTGTCTTTGTTTCACGGGCTTTTAAAATTAATTTATTTTTATAATGGTGTTTAGCTGCTTTTCACGGCTGTGTTTATGCCGCTTTACACCCACTTGACTCACTTCCAGAGAGATATAAATTCATAGGTTTTAAGATTCTTACTAGTCAGATATATTCTTGTGCGGTGAAGAGGGGGTGTTGATTCCAGTTCACTGAGCAAAGAGTAGGTCTTTCTATTACATATTGGGTTTATGGAACGGTATCTGAGCTAATTTGAAACCCTTGTTTTATGCATCACCCCACCTCACCTTTCCCGTTGAGCAGCCATAGTGTGTTTTGTAAACGTGTGACTCTGTTCTGTTTTGTAATTCAGTTCAAGTGTAGGGGTTTTTACATTCCCTCTATAAGTGATAGCTTATGATAAGTGTCTTTTTCTGTGTGACTTATTTCACTTAGAATTGTCGTACCTAAATCCACTCATCATGCTGCTACTAGCCTTATGACATTGATTTCATGGCTGAATGATATTCCATTGTACATAAGGACCACCACTTCTTTATCCATTTTTCTCTTTCCTGGGATATTTAAGGTGTCATGAAGTGGAGGTTCTTGTCAACAGAGCAGCCCTAAACTTTGGGGTGCCTGTGTCTTGCTGATTTTTAGTTTTCCCAATTTATATGCCCGTGAGTGGAAGTGCCCTATGCGCTCTAAGCTGTGTTTTTTCGATGTTTCAGGACACACCGTACACTTCTCCAGAGTGGCTGTTGGCAATTTACATCCCGCCCATCAGCGTAGCAAGGCTCTCATTTCTCCATGGCCTGTCCTGCATTTCTGGTTTTGACACTTTTTTCATCATGGCTCTTTTGACCGATGGGAAGCGAGACTTCTTTGTAGCGCTGATTTGCCTTTCCAGGTTGCTTGGTTGGCCAAAAAGGGCGTATGCGCTTTTTCCTGAATATATTCAGGAAAAAACGCATACGCCCTTTTTGGCCAAGGGCATCATTGTCGACGTTTTGCCGCTTTTCATGTGCTTTAAAGGCGATTCGAATCTACCTCCTGAAATCTGTTTCGTGCAATTCTGCCTTGCTTTCAAATCCTCTTCGTTGCCTTCCCTCAATATATTTGTGGACGAGAATTATCATTTATAACTCTGCAGGTTTGTGAATTGCAGTGCCCCTGAGCTCCATTTTTCAACTCGCTTTTTTGGGAGCTGGCCGCAAAAGCGCAGGATGGCCTCAGGCCCTATTTTGGTTCCGGGCGGCAGTCTGAGCCTGTGGTTAATTCTTCTTCCTGATGGGAAAATAGAGTGACCTGTGCCTGTCCCAACACCTAGAGCTAGTCTCTCATTGGCTCCCCCTCTTCCCGTTCATCCTCAGGACAAATAGAAAGTTGTACGGAACAGGAGGTTAAAGGTGCTCATTCTCCAAGGAGGGAGATTGCTAGTAAAGCGGCTGGAATGGCGAACCCGAGCACAAGGAGATTAGAAATGGGGTGCGTTTTAGAAACCTTTCCCGGTCACACGGTCTACCACCCTCTGGGTTTTTCATGCATGTTTTTGATGTAGGAAGATGCCCTTGAACCTGGAGATTTGGGACACATGGGATGGGTAACAGGCAGTAGTACTTTAAAGGCTCTGCGTTTGCTCCCCCAACCTCACCAAATCTCTCAGCCCCGAGAGTATCCACCCTTACGTCTCATCCAGCTGTGGGTCTAGATATGGTCAATCCAGGTGGCATCACAGCCCCTGAACGAATTTTGTAAGAATTTCTCTCTCTTTCACTGTCTTTGTTTCACGGGCTTTTAAAATTAATTTATTTTTATAATGGTGTTTAGCTGCTTTTCACGGCTGTGTTTATGCCGCTTTACACCCACTTGACTCACTTCCAGAGAGATATAAATTCATAGGTTTTAAGATTCTTACTAGTCAGATATGTTCTTGTGCGGTGAAGAGGGGGTGTTGATTCCAGTTCACTGAGCAAGGAGTAGGTCTTTCTATTACATATTGGGTTTATGGAACGGTATCTGAGCTAATTTGAAACCCTTGTTTTATGCATCACCCCACCTCACCTTTCCCGTTAAGCAGCCATAGTGTGTTTTCTAAACGTGTGACACTGTTCTGTTTTGTAATTCAGTTCAAGTGTAGCGGTTTTTACATTCCCTCTATAAGTGATAGCTTATGATAAGTGTCTTTTTCTGTGTGACTTATTTCACTTAGAATCGTCTTACCTAAATCCACTCATCATGCTGCTACTAGCCTTATGACATTGATTTTATGGCTGAGTGATATTCCCTTGTACATAAGGACCAAAAATTCTTTATCCATTTTTCTCTTTCCTGGGATATTTAAGGTGTCATGAAGTGGAGGTTCTTGTCAACAGAGCAGCCCTAAACTTGGGGTGCCTGTGTCTTGCTGATTTTTAGTTTTCCCAATTTATACGCCAATGAGTGGATGTGCCCTATGCGCACTAAGCTGTGTTTTTTCGATGTTTCAGGACACACCGTACACTTCTCCAGAGTGGCTGTTGGCAATTTACATCCCGCCCATCAGCGTAGCAAGGCTCCCATTTCTCCATGGCCTGTCCTGCATTTCTGGTTTTGACACTTTTTTCAGGATGGCCCTTTTGACCCATGGGAAGCGAGACTTCTTTGTAGCGCTGATTTGCCTTTCCAGGTTGCTTGGTTGGCCAAAAAGGGGGTATGCGTTTTTTCCTGAATATATTCAGGAAAAAACGCATACGCCCTTTTTGGCCAAGGGCATCATTGTCGACGTTTTGCTGCTTTTCATGTGCTTTAAAGGCGATTCGAATCTACCTCCTGAAATCTTTTTCCTGCAATTCTGCCTTGCTTTCAAATCCTCTTCGTTGCCTTCCCTCAATATATTTGTGGATGAGAGTTATCATTTATAACTCTGCAGGTTTGTGAATTGCAGTGCCCCTTAGCTCCATTTTTCAACTCGCTTTTTTTTGAGCTGGCCGCAAAAGCGCTGGATGGCCTCAGGCCCTATTCTGGTTCCGGGCGGCAGGCTGAGCCTGTGGTTAATTCTTCTTCCTGATGGGAAAATAGAGTGACCTGTGCCTGTCCCAAAACCTAGAGCTAGTCTCTCATTGGCTCCCCCTCTTCCCGTTCATCCTCAGGACAAATTGAAAGCTGTACGGAACAGGAGGTTAAAGGTGCTGATTCTCCAAGGAGGGAGATTACTAGTAAAGCAGCTGGAATGTCGAACCCGAGCACAAGGAGATGAAAAATGAGGTGCGTTTTAGAAACCTTTCTCGGTCACACGGTCTACCACCTTCTGGGTTTCTCATGCATGTTTTCGATGTAGGAAGATGCCCTTGAACCTGGAGATTTGGGACCCATGGGATGGGTAACAGGCAGTAGTACTTTAAAGGCTCTGCATTTGCTCCCCCAACCTCACCAAATCTCTCAGCCCCGAAAGTATCCACCCTTACGTCTCATCCAGCTGTGGGTCTAGATATGGTCAATCCAGGTGGCATCACAGCCCCTGAACGAATTTTGTAAGTATTTCTCTCTCTTTCACTGTCTTTGTTTCACGGGTTTTTAAAATTAATTTATTTTTATAATGGGGTTTAGCTGCTTTTCACGGCTGTGTTTATGCCGCTTTACACCCACTTGACTCACATCCAGAGAGATATCAATACATAGGTTTTAAGATTCTTACTAGTCAGATATATTCTTGTGCGGTGAATAAGGGGTGTTGAGTCCAGTTCAGTGAGCAAGGAGTAGGTCTTTCTATTACATATTGGGTTTATGGAACGGTATCTGAGCTAATTTGAAACCCTTGTTTTATGCATCACCCCACCTCACCTTTCCCGTTAAGAAGCCATAGTGTGTTTTCTAAACGTGTGACTCTGTTCTGTTTTGTAATTCAGTTCAAGTGTAGCGGTTTTTACATTCCCTCTATAAGTGATAACTTATGATAAGTGTCTTTTTCTGTGTGACTTATTTCACTTAGTATCGTCGTACCTAATTCCACTCATCATGCTGCTACTAGCCTTATGACATTGATTTTATGGCTGAGTGATATTCCATTGTACATAAGGACCACCACTTCTTTATCCATTTTTCTCTTTCCTGGGATATTTAAGGTGTCATGAAGTGGAGGTTCTTGTCAACAGAGCAGCCCTAAACTTTGGGGTGCTTGTGTCTTGCTGATTTTTAATTTTCGCACTTTATACCCCCATGCGTGGAAGTGCCCTGTGCTCTCTAAGCTGTGTTTTTTAGATGTTTCAGGACACACCGTACACTTCTCCAGAGTGGCTGTTGGCAATTTACATCCCGCCCATCAGTGTAGCAATGCTCCCATTTCTCCATGGCCTGTCCTGCATTTCTGGTTTTGACACTTTTTTCAGCATGGCCCTTTTGACCGATGGGAAGCGAGACTTCTTTGGAGCGCTGATTTGCCTTTCCAGGTTGCTTGGTTGGCCAAAAAGGGCGTATGCGTTTTTTCCTGAATATATTCAGGAAAAAAACGCATACGCCCTTTTTGGCCAAGGGCATCATTGTCAACGTTTTGCCACTTTTCATGTGCTTTAGAGGCGATTCGAATCTACCTCCTGAAATCTGTTTCCTGCAATTCTGCCTTGATTTCAATTCCTCGTCTTTGCCTTCCCTCAATATATTTGTGGACGAGAGTTATCATTTATAATTGTGCAGGTTTGTGAATTGCAGTGCCCTGAAGCTCCATTTTACACCTCGCTTTTTCGGGAGCTTGCCGCAAAAGCGCAGGATGGCTTCAGGCCCTGTTCTGGTTCCAGGGGGCAGGCTGAGCCTGTGGTTAATTCTTCTTCCTGATGGGAAAATAGAGTGCCCTGTGCCTGTCCCAACACCAAGAACTAGTCTCTCATTGGTTCCCCATCTTCCCGTTCATCCTCAGGACAAATTGCAACCTGTACGGAACAAGAGGTTAATGGTGCTGATGCTCCAAATAGGGAGATTGCTAGTAAAGTGGCTGGAAAGGCGAAGCCGAGCAAAAGGAGATGAGAAATGAGGTGCGTTTTAGAAACCTTTCCCCATCACACGGTGTACCATCTTCTGGGTTTTTCATGCATGTTTTCGATGTAGGAAGATGCCCTTGAACCTGGAGATTTGGGACCCATGCGATGGGTAGCACGCAGTATTACTTTAAAGGGTCTGCGTTTGCTCACCCAACCTCACCAAAACTCTCAGCCCCAAGAGTGTCCACCCTTATGTCTCATCCAACTGTGGGTCTAGATATGGTCAATCCAGGTGCCATCACAGCCCCTGAACGAATTTTGTAAGAATTTCTCTCTCTTTCACTGTCTTTGTTTCACGGGCTTTTAAAATTAATTTATTTTTATAATGGTGTTTAGCTGCTTTTCACGGCTGTGTTTATGCCGCTTTACACCCACTTGACTCACTTCCAGAGAGATATAAATTCATAGGTTTTAAGATTCTTACTAGTCAGATATATTCTTGTGCGGTGAAGAGGGGGTGTTGATTCCAGTTCACTGAGCAAAGAGTAGGTCTTTCTATTACATATTGGGTTTATGGAACGGTATCTGAGCTAATTTGAAACCCTTGTTTTATGCATCACCCCACCTCACCTTTCCCGTTGAGCAGCCATAGTGTGTTTTGTAAACGTGTGACTCTGTTCTGTTTTGTAATTCAGTTCAAGTGTAGGGGTTTTTACATTCCCTCTATAAGTGATAGCTTATGATAAGTGTCTTTTTCTGTGTGACTTATTTCACTTAGAATTGTCGTACCTAAATCCACTCATCATGCTGCTACTAGCCTTATGACATTGATTTCATGGCTGAATGATATTCCATTGTACATAAGGACCACCACTTCTTTATCCATTTTTCTCTTTCCTGGGATATTTAAGGTGTCATGAAGTGGAGGTTCTTGTCAACAGAGCAGCCCTAAACTTTGGGGTGCCTGTGTCTTGCTGATTTTTAGTTTTCCCAATTTATATGCCCGTGAGTGGAAGTGCCCTATGCACTCTAAGCTGTGTTTTTTCGATGTTTCAGGACACACCGTACACTTCTCCAGAGTGGCTGTTGGCAATTTACATCCCGCCCATCAGCGTAGCAAGGCTCTCATTTCTCCATGGCCTGTCCTGCATTTCTGGTTTTGACACTTTTTTCATCATGGCTCTTTTGACCGATGGGAAGCGAGACTTCTTTGTAGCGCTGATTTGCCTTTCCAGGTTGCTTGGTTGGCCAAAAAGGGCGTATGCGCTTTTTCCTGAATATATTCAGGAAAAAACGCATACGCCCTTTTTGGCCAAGGGCATCATTGTCGACGTTTTGCCGCTTTTCATGTGCTTTAAAGGCGATTCGAATCTACCTCCTGAAATCTGTTTCGTGCAATTCTGCCTTGCTTTCAAATCCTCTTCGTTGCCTTCCCTCAATATATTTGTGGACGAGAATTATCATTTATAACTCTGCAGGTTTGTGAATTGCAGTGCCCCTGAGCTCCATTTTTCAACTCGCTTTTTTGGGAGCTGGCCGCAAAAGCGCAGGATGGCCTCAGGCCCTATTTTGGTTCCGGGCGGCAGTCTGAGCCTGTGGTTAATTCTTCTTCCTGATGGGAAAATAGAGTGACCTGTGCCTGTCCCAACACCTAGAGCTAGTCTCTCATTGGCTCCCCCTCTTCCCGTTCATCCTCAGGACAAATAGAAAGTTGTACGGAACAGGAGGTTAAAGGTGCTCATTCTCCAAGGAGGGAGATTGCTAGTAAAGCGGCTGGAATGGCGAACCCGAGCACAAGGAGATTAGAAATGGGGTGCGTTTTAGAAACCTTTCCCGGTCACACGGTCTACCACCCTCTGGGTTTTTCATGCATGTTTTTGATGTAGGAAGATGCCCTTGAACCTGGAGATTTGGGACACATGGGATGGGTAACAGGCAGTAGTACTTTAAAGGCTCTGCGTTTGCTCCCCCAACCTCACCAAATCTCTCAGCCCCGAGAGTATCCACCCTTACGTCTCATCCAGCTGTGGGTCTAGATATGGTCAATCCAGGTGGCATCACAGCCCCTGAACGAATTTTGTAAGAATTTCTCTCTCTTTCACTGTCTTTGTTTCACGGGCTTTTAAAATTAATTTATTTTTATAATGGTGTTTAGCTGCTTTTCACGGCTGTGTTTATGCCGCTTTACACCCACTTGACTCACTTCCAGAGAGATATAAATTCATAGGTTTTAAGATTCTTACTAGTCAGATATGTTCTTGTGCGGTGAAGAGGGGGTGTTGATTCCAGTTCACTGAGCAAGGAGTAGGTCTTTCTATTACATATTGGGTTTATGGAACGGTATCTGAGCTAATTTGAAACCCTTGTTTTATGCATCACCCCACCTCACCTTTCCCGTTAAGCAGCCATAGTGTGTTTTCTAAACGTGTGACACTGTTCTGTTTTGTAATTCAGTTCAAGTGTAGCGGTTTTTACATTCCCTCTATAAGTGATAGCTTATGATAAGTGTCTTTTTCTGTGTGACTTATTTCACTTAGAATCGTCTTACCTAAATCCACTCATCATGCTGCTACTAGCCTTATGACATTGATTTTATGGCTGAGTGATATTCCATTGTACATAAGGACCAAAAATTCTTTATCCATTTTTCTCTTTCCTGGGATATTTAAGGTGTCATGAAGTGGAGGTTCTTGTCAACAGAGCAGCCCTAAACTTGGGGTGCCTGTGTCTTGCTGATTTTTAGTTTTCCCAATTTATACGCCAATGAGTGGATGTGCCCTATGCGCACTAAGCTGTGTTTTTTCGATGTTTCAGGACACACCGTACACTTCTCCAGAGTGGCTGTTGGCAATTTACATCCCGCCCATCAGCGTAGCAAGGCTCCCATTTCTCCATGGCCTGTCCTGCATTTCTGGTTTTGACACTTTTTTCAGGATGGCCCTTTTGACCCATGGGAAGCGAGACTTCTTTGTAGCGCTGATTTGCCTTTCCAGGTTGCTTGGTTGGCCAAAAAGGGCGTATGCGTTTTTTCCTGAATATATTCAGGAAAAAACGCATACGCCCTTTTTGGCCAAGGGCATCATTGTCGACGTTTTGCTGCTTTTCATGTGCTTTAAAGGCGATTCGAATCTACCTCCTGAAATCTGTTTCCTGCAATTCTGCCTTGCTTTCAAATCCTCTTCGTTGCCTTCCCTCAATATATTTGTGGATGAGAGTTATCATTTATAACTCTGCAGGTTTGTGAATTGCAGTGCCCCTGAGCTCCATTTTTCAACTCGCTTTTTTGGGAGCTGGCCGCAAAAGTGTAGGATGGCCTCAGGCCCTATTCTGGTTCCAGGCGGCAGGCTGAGCCTGTGGTTAATTCTTCTTCCTGTTGGGAAAATAGAGTGACCTGTGCCTGTCCCAACACCTAGAGTTAGACTCTCATTGGCTCCCCCTCTTCCCGTTCATCCTCAGGACAAATTGCAAGCTGTACGGAACAGGAGGTTAAAGGTGCTGATTCTCCAAGGAGGGAGATTGCTAGTAAAGCGGCTGGAATGGCGAACCCGAGCACAAGGAGAGGAGAAATGAGGTGCGTTTTAGAAACCTTTCCCGGTCACACAGTGTACCACCTTCTGGGTTTCTCATGCATGTTTTCGATGTAGGAAGATGCCCTTGAACCTGGAGATTTGGGAACCATCGGATGGGTAAAAGGCAGTATTACTTTAAAGGCTCTGCGTTTGCTCCCCCAACCTCACCAAATCTCTCAGCCCCGAGAGTGTCCACCCTTATGTCTCATCAAGCTGTTGGTCTACATATGGTCAATCCAGGTGGCATCACAGCCCCTGAATGAATTTTGTAAGAATTTCTCTCTCTTTCACTGTCTTTGTTTCACGGGTTTTTAAAATTAATTTATTTTTATAATGGGGTTTAGCTGCTTTTCACGGCTGTGTTTATGCTGCTTTACACCCACTTGACTCACATCCAGAGAGATATCAATACATAGGTTTTAAGATTCTTACTAGTCAGATATATTCTTATGCGGTGAATAGGGGGTGTTGAGTCCAGTTCACTGAGCAAGGAGTAGGTATTTCTATTACATATTGGGTTTATGGAACGGTATCTGAGCTAATTTGAAACCCTTGTTTTATGCATCACCCCACCTCACCTTTCCCGTTAAGCAGCCATAGTGTGTTTTTTAAACGTGTGACTCTGTTCTGTTTTTAATTCAGTTCAAGTGTAGCGGTTTTTACATTCCCTCTATAAGTGATAGCTTATGAGAAGTGTCTTTTTCTGTGTGACTTATTTCACTTAGAATCGTCTTACCTAAATCCACTCATCATGCTGCTACTAGCCTTATGACATTGATTTTATGGCTGAGTGATATTCCATTGTACATAAGGACCAAAAATTCTTTATCCATTTTTCTCTTTCCTGGGATATTTAAGGTGTCATGAAGTGGAGGTTCTTGTCAACAGAGCAGCCCTAAACTTGGGGTGCCTGTGCCTTGCTGATTTTTAGTTTTCCCAATTTATACGCCAATGAGTGGATGTGCCCTATGCGCACTAAGCTGTGTTTTTTCGATGTTTCAGGACACACCGTACACTTCTCCAGAGTGGCTGTTGGCAATTTACATCCCGCCCATCAGCGTAGCAAGGCTCCCATTTCTCCATGGCCTGTCCTGCATTTCTGGTTTTGACACTTTTTTCAGGATGGCCCTTTTGACCCATGGGAAGCGAGACTTCTTTGTAGCGCTGATTTGCCTTTCCAGGTTGCTTGGTTGGCCAAAAAGGGCGTATGCGTTTTTTCCTGAATATATTCAGGAAAAAACGCATACGCCCTTTTTGGCCAAGGGCATCATTGTCGACGTTTTGCTGCTTTTCATGTGCTTTAAAGGCGATTCGAATCTACCTCCTGAAATCTGTTTCCTGCAATTCTGCCTTGCTTTCAAATCCTCTTCGTTGCCTTCCCTCAATATATTTGTGGATGAGAGTTATCATTTATAACTCTGCAGGTTTGTGAATTGCAGTGCCCCTTAGCTCCATTTTTCAACTCGCTTTTTTTTGAGCTGGCCGCAAAAGCGCTGGATGGCCTCAGGCCCTATTCTGGTTCCGGGCGGCAGGCTGAGCCTGTGGTTAATTCTTCTTCCTGATGGGAAAATAGAGTGACCTGTGCCTGTCCCAAAACCTAGAGCTAGTCTCTCATTGGCTCCCCCTCTTCCCGTTCATCCTCAGGACAAATTGAAAGCTGTACGGAACAGGAGGTTAAAGGTGCTGATTCTCCAAGGAGGGAGATTACTAGTAAAGCAGCTGGAATGTCGAACCCGAGCACAAGGAGATGAAAAATGAGGTGCGTTTTAGAAACCTTTCTCGGTCACACGGTCTACCACCTTCTGGGTTTCTCATGCATGTTTTCGATGTAGGAAGATGCCCTTGAACCTGGAGATTTGGGACCCATGGGATGGGTAACAGGCAGTAGTACTTTAAAGGCTCTGCATTTGCTCCCCCAACCTCACCAAATCTCTCAGCCCCGAAAGTATCCACCCTTACGTCTCATCCAGCTGTGGGTCTAGATATGGTCAATCCAGGTGGCATCACAGCCCCTGAACGAATTTTGTAAGTATTTCTCTCTCTTTCACTGTCTTTGTTTCACGGGTTTTTAAAATTAATTTATTTTTATAATGGGGTTTAGCTGCTTTTCACGGCTGTGTTTATGCCGCTTTACACCCACTTGACTCACATCCAGAGAGATATCAATACAAAGGTTTTAAGATTCTTACTAGTCAGATATATTCTTGTGCGGTGAATAAGGGGTGTTGAGTCCAGTTCACTGAGCAAGGAGTAGGTCTTTCTATTACATATTGGGTTTATGGAACGGTATCTGAGCTAATTTGAAACCCTTGTTTTATGCATCACCCCACCTCACCTTTCCCGTTAAGAAGCCATAGTGTGTTTTCTAAACGTGTGACTCTGTTCTGTTTTGTAATTCAGTTCAAGTGTAGCGGTTTTTACATTCCCTCTGTAAATGATAGCTTTTGATAAGTGTCTTTTTGTTTGTGACTTATTTCACTTAGAATCGTCGTACCTAAATCCACTCATCATGCTGCTACTAGCCTTATGACATTGATTTCATGGCTGAGTGATATTCCATTGTACATAAGGACCACCACTTCTTTATCCATTTTTCTCTTTCCTGGGATATTTAAGGTGTCATGAAGTGGAGGTTCTTGTCAACAGAGCAGCCCTAAACTTTGGGGTGCTTGTGTCTTGCTGATTTTTAATTTTCGCACTTTATACCCCCATGCGTGGAAGTGCCCTGTGCTCTCTAAGCTGTGTTTTTTAGATGTTTCAGGACACACCGTACACTTCTCCAGAGTGGCTGTTGGCAATTTACATCCCGCCCATCAGTGTAGCAAGGCTCCCATTTCTCCATGGCCTGTCCTGCATTTCTGGTTTTGACACTTTTTTCAGCATGGCCCTTTTGACCGATGGGAAGCGAGACTTCTTTGGAGCGCTGATTTGCCTTTCCAGGTTGCTTGGTTGGCCAAAAAGGGCGTATGCGTTTTTTCCTGAATATATTCAGGAAAAAAACGCATACGCCCTTTTTGGCCAAGGGCATCATTGTCAACGTTTTGCCACTTTTCATGTGCTTTAGAGGCGATTCGAATCTACCTCCTGAAATCTGTTTCCTGCAATTCTGCCTTGATTTCAATTCCTCGTCTTTGCCTTCCCTCAATATATTTGTGGACGAGAGTTATCATTTATAACTGTGCAGGTTTGTGAATTGCAGTGCCCTGAAGCTCCATTTTACACCTCGCTTTTTCGGGAGCTTGCCGCAAAAGCGCAGGATGGCTTCAGGCCCTGTTCTGGTTCCAGGGGGCAGGCTGAGCCTGTGGTTAATTCTTCTTCCTGATGGGAAAATAGAGTGCCCTGTGCCTGTCCCAACACCAAGAACTAGTCTCTCATTGGTTCCCCATCTTCCCGTTCATCCTCAGGACAAATTGCAACCTGTACGGAACAAGAGGTTAATGGTGCTGATGCTCCAAATAGGGAGATTGCTAGTAAAGTGGCTGGAAAGGCGAAGCCGAGCAAAAGGAGATGAGAAATGAGGTGCGTTTTAGAAACCTTTCCCCATCACACGGTGTACCATCTTCTGGGTTTTTCATGCATGTTTTCGATGTAGGAAGATGCCCTTGAACCTGGAGATTTGGGACCCATGCGATGGGTAGCACGCAGTATTACTTTAAAGGGTCTGCGTTTGCTCACCCAACCTCACCAAAACTCTCAGCCCCAAGAGTGTCCACCCTTATGTCTCATCCAACTGTGGGTCTAGATATGGTCAATCCAGGTGCCATCACAGCCCCTGAACGAATTTTGTAAGAATTTCTCTCTCTTTCACTGTCTTTGTTTCACGGGCTTTTAAAATTAATTTATTTTTATAATGGTGTTTAGCTGCTTTTCACGGCTGTGTTTATGCCGCTTTACACCCACTTGACTCACTTCCAGAGAGATATAAATTCATAGGTTTTAAGATTCTTACTAGTCAGATATATTCTTGTGCGGTGAAGAGGGGGTGTTGATTCCAGTTCACTGAGCAAAGAGTAGGTCTTTCTATTACATATTGGGTTTATGGAACGGTATCTGAGCTAATTTGAAACCCTTGTTTTATGCATCACCCCACCTCACCTTTCCCGTTGAGCAGCCATAGTGTGTTTTGTAAACGTGTGACTCTGTTCTGTTTTGTAATTCAGTTCAAGTGTAGGGGTTTTTACGTTCCCTCTATAAGTGATAGCTTATGATAAGTGTCTTTTTCTGTGTGACTTATTTCACTTAGAATTGTCGTACCTAAATCCACTCATCATGCTGCTACTAGCCTTATGACATTGATTTCATGGCTGAATGATATTCCATTGTACATAAGGACCACCACTTCTTTATCCATTTTTCTCTTTCCTGGGATATTTAAGGTGTCATGAAGTGGAGGTTCTTGTCAACAGAGCAGCCCTAAACGTTGGGGTGCCTGTGTCTTGCTGATTTTTAGTTTTCCCAATTTATATGCCCGTGAGTGGAAGTGCCCTATGCGCTCTAAGCTGTGTTTTTTCGATGTTTCAGGACACACCGTACACTTCTCCAGAGTGGCTGTTGGCAATTTACATCCCGCCCATCAGCGTAGCAAGGCTCTCATTTCTCCATGGCCTGTCCTGCATTTCTGGTTTTGACACTTTTTTCATCATGGCTCTTTTGACCGATGGGAAGCGAGACTTCTTTGTAGCGCTGATTTGCCTTTCCAGGTTGCTTGGTTGGCCAAAAAGGGCGTATGCGCTTTTTCCTGAATATATTCAGGAAAAAACGCATACGCCCTTTTTGGCCAAGGGCATCATTGTCGACGTTTTGCCGCTTTTCATGTGCTTTAAAGGCGATTCGAATCTACCTCCTGAAATCTGTTTCGTGCAATTCTGCCTTGCTTTCAAATCCTCTTCGTTGCCTTCCCTCAATATATTTGTGGACGAGAATTATCATTTATAACTCTGCAGGTTTGTGAATTGCAGTGCCCCTGAGCTCCATTTTTCAACTCGCTTTTTTGGGAGCTGGCCGCAAAAGCGCAGGATGGCCTCAGGCCCTATTTTGGTTCCGGGCGGCAGTCTGAGCCTGTGGTTAATTCTTCTTCCTGATGGGAAAATAGAGTGACCTGTGCCTGTCCCAACACCTAGAGCTAGTCTCTCATTGGCTCCCCCTCTTCCCGTTCATCCTCAGGACAAATAGAAAGTTGTACGGAACAGGAGGTTAAAGGTGCTCATTCTCCAAGGAGGGAGATTGCTAGTAAAGCGGCTGGAATGGCGAACCCGAGCACAAGGAGATTAGAAATGGGGTGCGTTTTAGAAACCTTTCCCGGTCACACGGTCTACCACCCTCTGGGTTTTTCATGCATGTTTTTGATGTAGGAAGATGCCCTTGAACCTGGAGATTTGGGACACATGGGATGGGTAACAGGCAGTAGTACTTTAAAGGCTCTGCGTTTGCTCCCCCAACCTCACCAAATCTCTCAGCCCCGAGAGTATCCACCCTTACGTCTCATCCAGCTGTCGGTCTAGATATGGTCAATCCAGGTGGCATCACAGCCCCTGAACGAATTTTGTAAGAATTTCTCTCTCTTTCACTGTCTTTGTTTCACGGGCTTTTAAAATTAATTTATTTTTATAATGGTGTTTAGCTGCTTTTCACGGCTGTGTTTATGCCGCTTTACACCCACTTGACTCACTTCCAGAGAGATATAAATTCATAGGTTTTAAGATTCTTACTAGTCAGATATGTTCTTGTGCGGTGAAGAGGGGGTGTTGATTCCAGTTCACTGAGCAAGGAGTAGGTCTTTCTATTACATATTGGGTTTATGGAACGGTATCTGAGCTAATTTGAAACCCTTGTTTTATGCATCACCCCACCTCACCTTTCCCGTTAAGCAGCCATAGTGTGTTTTCTAAACGTGTGACACTGTTCTGTTTTGTAATTCAGTTCAAGTGTAGCGGTTTTTACATTCCCTCTATAAGTGATAGCTTATGATAAGTGTCTTTTTCTGTGTGACTTATTTCACTTAGAATCGTCTTACCTAAATCCACTCATCATGCTGCTACTAGCCTTATGACATTGATTTTATGGCTGAGTGATATTCCATTGTACATAAGGACCAAAAATTCTTTATCCATTTTTCTCTTTCCTGGGATATTTAAGGTGTCATGAAGTGGAGGTTCTTGTCAACAGAGCAGCCCTAAACTTGGGGTGCCTGTGTCTTGCTGATTTTTAGTTTTCCCAATTTATACGCCAATGAGTGGATGTGCCCTATGCGCATTAAGCTGTGTTTTTTCGATGTTTCAGGACACACCGTACACTTCTCCAGAGTGGCTGTTGGCAATTTACATCCCGCCCATCAGCGTAGCAAGGCTCCCATTTCTCCATGGCCTGTCCTGCATTTCTGGTTTTGACACTTTTTTCAGGATGGCCCTTTTGACCCATGGGAAGCGAGACTTCTTTGTAGCGCTGATTTGCCTTTCCAGGTTGCTTGGTTGGCCAAAAAGGGCGTATGCGTTTTTTCCTGAATATATTCAGGAAAAAACGCATACGCCCTTTTTGGCCAAGGGCATCATTGTCGACGTTTTGCTGCTTTTCATGTGCTTTAAAGGCGATTCGAATCTACCTCCTGAAATCTGTTTCCTGCAATTCTGCCTTGCTTTCAAATCCTCTTCGTTGCCTTCCCTCAATATATTTGTGGATGAGAGTTATCATTTATAACTCTGCAGGTTTGTGAATTGCAGTGCCCCTTAGCTCCATTTTTCAACTCGCTTTTTTTTGAGCTGGCCGCAAAAGCGCTGGATGGCCTCAGGCCCTATTCTGGTTCCGGGGGGCAGGCTGAGCCTGTGGTTAATTCTTCTTCCTGATGGGAAAATAGAGTGACCTGTGCCTGTCCCAAAACCTAGAGCTAGTCTCTCATTGGCTCCCCCTCTTCCCGTTCATCCTCAGGACAAATTGAAAGCTGTACGGAACAGGAGGTTAAAGGTGCTGATTCTCCAAGGAGGGAGATTACTAGTAAAGCAGCTGGAATGTCGAACCCGAGCACAAGGAGATGAAAAATGAGGTGCGTTTTAGAAACCTTTCTCGGTCACACGGTCTACCACCTTCTGGGTTTCTCATGCATGTTTTCGATGTAGGAAGATGCCCTTGAACCTGGAGATTTGGGACCCATGGGATGGGTAACAGGCAGTAGTACTTTAAAGGCTCTGCATTTGCTCCCCCAACCTCACCAAATCTCTCAGCCCCGAAAGTATCCACCCTTACGTCTCATCCAGCTGTGGGTCTAGATATGGTCAATCCAGGTGGCATCACAGCCCCTGAACGAATTTTGTAAGTATTTCTCTCTCTTTCACTGTCTTTGTTTCACGGGTTTTTAAAATTAATTTATTTTTATAATGGGGTTTAGCTGCTTTTCACGGCTGTGTTTATGCCGCTTTACACCCACTTGACTCACATCCAGAGAGATATCAATACATAGGTTTTAAGATTCTTACTAGTCAGATATATTCTTGTGCGGTGAATAAGGGGTGTTGAGTCCAGTTCACTGAGCAAGGAGTAGGTCTTTCTATTACATATTGGGTTTATGGAACGGTATCTGAGCTAATTTGAAACCCTTGTTTTATGCATCACCCCACCTCACCTTTCCCGTTAAGAAGCCATAGTGTGTTTTCTAAACGTGTGACTCTGTTCTGTTTTGTAATTCAGTTCAAGTGTAGCGGTTTTTACATTCCCTCTGTAAATGATAGGTTTTGATAAGTGTCTTTTTGTTTGTGACTTATTTCACTTAGAATCGTCGTACCTAAATCCACTCATCATGCTGCTACTAGCCTTATGACATTGATTTCATGGCTGAGTGATATTCCATTGTACATAAGGACCACCACATCTTTATCCATTTTTCTCTTTCCTGGGATATTTAAGGTGTCATGAAGTGGAGGTTCTTGTCAACAGAGCAGCCCTAAACGTTGGGGTGCCTGTGTCTTGCTGATTTTTAGTTTTCCCAATTTATACGCCCGTGAGTGGAAGTGCCCTATGCGCTCTAAGCTGTGTTTTTTAGATGTTTCAGGACACACCGTAAATTTCTCCAGAGTGGCTGTTGGCAATTTACATCCCGCCCATCAGTGTAGCAACGCTCTCATTTCTCCATGGCCTGTCTTGCATTTATGGTTTTGACACTTTTTTCAGCATGGCCCTTTTGACCGATGGGAAGCGAGACTTCTTTGTAGCGCTGATTTGCCTTTCCAGGTTGCTTGGTTGGCCAAAAAGGGCGTATGCGTTTTTTCCTGAATATATTCAGGAAAAAACGCATACGCCCTTTTTGGCCAAGGGCATCATTGTCGACGTTTTGCTGCTTTTCATGTGCTTTAAAGGCGATTCGAATCTACCTCCTGAAATCTGTTTCCTGCAATTCTGCCTTGCTTTCAAATCCTCTTCGTTGCCTTCCCTCAATATATTTGTGGATGAGAGTTATCATTTATAACTCTGCAGGTTTGTGAATTGCAGTGCCCCTGAGCTCCATTTTTCAACTCGCTTTTTTTTGAGCTGGCCGCAAAAGCGCTGGATGGCCTCAGGCCCTATTCTGGTTCCGGGCGGCAGGCTGAGCCTGTGGTTAATTCTTCTTCCTGATGGGAAAATAGAGTGACCTGTGCCTGTCCCAAAACCTAGAGCTAGTCTCTCATTGGCTCCCCCTCTTCCCGTTCATCCTCAGGACAAATTGAAAGCTGTACGGAACAGGAGGTTAAAGGTGCTGATTCTCCAAGGAGGGAGATTGCTAGTAAAGCGGCTGGAATGTCGAACCCGAGCACAAGGAGATGAAAAATGAGGTGCGTTTTAGAAACCTTTTCGGTCACACGGTCTACCACCTTCTGGGTTTCTCATGCATGTTTTCGATGTAGGAAGATGCCCTTGAACCTGGAGATTTGGGACCCATGGGATGGGTAACAGGCAGTAGTACTTTAAAGGCTCTGCATTTGCTCCCCCAACATCACCAAATCTCTCAGCCCCGAAAGTATCCACCCTTATGTCTCATCCAGCTGTGGGTCTAGATATGGTCAATCCAGGTGGCATCACAGCCCCTGAACGAATTTTGTAAGTATTTCTCTCTCTTTCACTGTCTTTGTTTCACGGGTTTTTAAAATTAATTTATTTTTATAATGGGGTTTAGCTGCTTTTCACGGCTGTGTTTATGCCGCTTTACACCCACTTGACTCACATCCAGAGAGATATCAATACATAGGTTTTAAGATTCTTACTAGTCAGATATATTCTTGTGCGGTGAATAAGGGGTGTTGAGTCCAGTTCACTGAGCAAGGAGTAGGTCTTTCTATTACATATTGGGTTTATGGAACGGTATCTGAGCTAATTTGAAACCCTTGTTTTATGCATCACCCCACCTCACCTTTCCCGTTAAGAAGCCATAGTGTGTTTTCTAAACGTGTGACTCTGTTCTGTTTTGTAATTCAGTTCAAGTGTAGCGGTTTTTACATTCCCTCTATAAGTGATAACTTATGATAAGTGTCTTTTTCTGTGTGACTTATTTCACTTAGTATCGTCGTACCTAATTCCACTCATCATGCTGCTACTAGCCTTATGACATTGATTTTATGGCTGAGTGATATTCCATTGTACATAAGGACCACCACTTCTTTATCCATTTTTCTCTTTCCTGGGATATTTAAGGTGTCATGAAGTGGAGGTTCTTGTCAACAGAGCAGCCCTAAACTTTGGGGTGCTTGTGTCTTGCTGATTTTTAATTTTCGCACTTTATACCCCCATGCGTGGAAGTGCCCTGTGCTCTCTAAGCTGTGTTTTTTAGATGTTTCAGGACACACCGTACATTTCTCCAGAGTGGCTGTTGGCAATTTACATCCCGCCCATCAGTGTAGCAAGGCTCCCATTTCTCCATGGCCTGTCCTGCATTTCTGGTTTTGACACTTTTTTCAGCATGGCCCTTTTGACTGATGGGAAGCGAGACTTCTTTGGAGCGCTGATTTGCCTTTCCAGGTTGCTTGGTTGGCCAAAAAGGGCGTATGCGTTTTTTCCTGAATATATTCAGGAAAAAAACGCATACGCCCTTTTTGGCCAAGGGCATCATTGTCAACGTTTTGCCACTTTTCATGTGCTTTAGAGGCGATTCGAATCTACCTCCTGAAATCTGTTTCCTGCAATTCTGCCTTGATTTCAATTCCTCGTCTTTGCCTTCCCTCAATATATTTGTGGACGAGAGTTATCATTTATAACTGTGCAGGTTTGTGAATTGCAGTGCCCTGAAGCTCCATTTTACACCTCGCTTTTTCGGGAGCTTGCCGCAAAAGCGCAGGATGGCTTCAGGCCCTGTTCTGGTTCCAGGGGGCAGGCTGAGCCTGTGGTTAATTCTTCTTCCTGATGGGAAAATAGAGTGCCCTGTGCCTGTCCCAACACCAAGAACTAGTCTCTCATTGGTTCCCCATCTTCCCGTTCATCCTCAGGACAAATTGCAACCTGTACGGAACAAGAGGTTAATGGTGCTGATGCTCCAAATAGGGAGATTGCTAGTAAAGTGGCTGGAAAGGCGAAGCCGAGCAAAAGGAGATGAGAAATGAGGTGCGTTTTAGAAACCTTTCCCCATCACACGGTGTACCATCTTCTGGGTTTTTCATGCATGTTTTCGATGTAGGAAGATGCCCTTGAACCTGGAGATTTGGGACCCATGCGATGGGTAGCACGCAGTATTACTTTAAAGGGTCTGCGTTTGCTCACCCAACCTCACCAAAACTCTCAGCCCCAAGAGTGTCCACCCTTATGTCTCATCCAACTGTAGGTCTAGATATGGTCAATCCAGGTGCCATCACAGCCCCTGAACGAATTTTGTAAGAATTTCTCTCTCTTTCACTGTCTTTGTTTCACGGGCTTTTAAAATTAATTTATTTTTATAATGGTGTTTAGCTGCTTTTCACGGCTGTGTTTATGCCGCTTTACACCCACTTGACTCACTTCCAGAGAGATATAAATTCATAGGTTTTAAGATTCTTACTAGTCAGATATATTCTTGTGCGGTGAAGAGGGGGTGTTGATTCCAGTTCACTGAGCAAAGAGTAGGTCTTTCTATTACATATTGGGTTTATGGAACGGTATCTGAGCTAATTTGAAACCCTTGTTTTATGCATCACCCCACCTCACCTTTCCCGTTGAGCAGCCATAGTGTGTTTTGTAAACGTGTGACTCTGTTCTGTTTTGTAATTCAGTTCAAGTGTAGGGGTTTTTACATTCCCTCTATAAGTGATAGCTTATGATAAGTGTCTTTTTCTGTGTGACTTATTTCACTTAGAATTGTCGTACCTAAATCCACTCATCATGCTGCTACTAGCCTTATGACATTGATTTCATGGCTGAATGATATTCCATTGTACATAAGGACCACCACTTCTTTATCCATTTTTCTCTTTCCTGGGATATTTAAGGTGTCATGAAGTGGAGGTTCTTGTCAACAGAGCAGCCCTAAACTTTGGGGTGCCTGTGTCTTGCTGATTTTTAGTTTTCCCAATTTATATGCCCGTGAGTGGAAGTGCCCTATGCGCTCTAAGCTGTGTTTTTTCGATGTTTCAGGACACACCGTACACTTCTCCAGAGTGGCTGTTGGCAATTTACATCCCGCCCATCAGCGTAGCAAGGCTCTCATTTCTCCATGGCCTGTCCTGCATTTCTGGTTTTGACACTTTTTTCATCATGGCTCTTTTGACCGATGGGAAGCGAGACTTCTTTGTAGCGCTGATTTGCCTTTCCAGGTTGCTTGGTTGGCCAAAAAGGGCGTATGCGCTTTTTCCTGAATATATTCAGGAAAAAACGCATACGCCCTTTTTGGCCAAGGGCATCATTGTCGACGTTTTGCCGCTTTTCATGTGCTTTAAAGGCGATTCGAATCTACCTCCTGAAATCTGTTTCGTGCAATTCTGCCTTGCTTTCAAATCCTCTTCGTTGCCTTCCCTCAATATATTTGTGGACGAGAATTATCATTTATAACTCTGCAGGTTTGTGAATTGCAGTGCCCCTGAGCTCCATTTTTCAACTCGCTTTTTTGGGAGCTGGCCGCAAAAGCGCAGGATGGCCTCAGGCCCTATTTTGGTTCCGGGCGGCAGTCTGAGCCTGTGGTTAATTCTTCTTCCTGATGGGAAAATAGAGTGACCTGTGCCTGTCCCAACACCTAGAGCTAGTCTCTCATTGGCTCCCCCTCTTCCCGTTCATCCTCAGGACAAATAGAAAGTTGTACGGAACAGGAGGTTAAAGGTGCTCATTCTCCAAGGAGGGAGATTGCTAGTAAAGCGGCTGGAATGGCGAACCCGAGCACAAGGAGATTAGAAATGGGGTGCGTTTTAGAAACCTTTCCCGGTCACACGGTCTACCACCCTCTGGGTTTTTCATGCATGTTTTTGATGTAGGAAGATGCCCTTGAACCTGGAGATTTGGGACACATGGGATGGGTAACAGGCAGTAGTACTTTAAAGGCTCTGCGTTTGCTCCCCCAACCTCACCAAATCTCTCAGCCCCGAGAGTATCCACCCTTACGTCTCATCCAGCTGTGGGTCTAGATATGGTCAATCCAGGTGGCATCACAGCCCCTGAACGAATTTTGTAAGAATTTCTCTCTCTTTCACTGTCTTTGTTTCACGGGCTTTTAAAATTAATTTATTTTTATAATGGTGTTTAGCTGCTTTTCACGGCTGTGTTTATGCCGCTTTACACCCACTTGACTCACATCCAGAGAGATATCAATACATAGGTTTTAAGATTCTTACTAGTCAGATATATTCTTGTGCGGTGAATAAG
The DNA here is from genome assembly GCF_965194825.1 of Balaenoptera physalus. Classification (NCBI taxonomy): domain Eukaryota; kingdom Metazoa; phylum Chordata; class Mammalia; order Artiodactyla; family Balaenopteridae; genus Balaenoptera; species Balaenoptera physalus. Next base: position 387,646 of record NW_028126232.1, read on the forward strand.
GGGTGTTGAGTCCAGTTCACTGAGCAAGGAGTAGGTCTTTCTATTACATATTGGGTTTATGGAACGGTATGTGAGCTAATTTGAAACCCTTGTTTTATGCATCACCCCACCTCACCTTTCCCGTTAAGAAGCCATAGTGTGTTTTCTAAACGTGTGACTCTGTTCTGTTTTGTAATTCAGTTCAAGTGTAGCGGTTTTTACATTCCCTCTATAAGTGATAACTTATGATAAGTGTCTTTTTCTGTGTGACTTATTTCACTTAGTATCGTCGTACCTAATTCCACTCATCATGCTGCTACTAGCCTTATGACATTGATTTTATGGCTGAGTGATATTCCATTGTACATAAGGACCACCACTTCTTTATCCATTTTTCTCTTTCCTGGGATATTTAAGGTGTCATGAAGTGGAGGTTCTTGTCAACAGAGCAGCCCTAAACTTTGGGGTGCTTGTGTCTTGCTGATTTTTAATTTTCGCACTTTATACCCCCATGCGTGGAAGTGCCCTGTGCTCTCTAAGCTGTGTTTTTTAGATGTTTCAGGACACACCGTACATTTCTCCAGAGTGGCTGTTGGCAATTTACATCCCGCCCATCAGTGTAGCAAGGCTCCCATTTCTCCATGGCCTGTCCTGCATTTCTGGTTTTGACACTTTTTTCAGCATGGCCCTTTTGACCGATGGGAAGCGAGACTTCTTTGGAGCGCTGATTTGCCTTTCCAGGTTGCTTGGTTGGCCAAAAAGGGCGTATGCGTTTTTTCCTGAATATATTCAGGAAAAAAACGCATACGCCCTTTTTGGCCAAGGGCATCATTGTCAACGTTTTGCCACTTTTCATGTGCTTTAGAGGCGATTCGAATCTACCTCCTGAAATCTGTTTCCTGCAATTCTGCCTTGATTTCAATTCCTCGTCTTTGCCTTCCCTCAATATATTTGTGGACGAGAGTTATCATTTATAACTGTGCAGGTTTGTGAATTGCAGTGCCCTGAAGCTCCATTTTACACCTCGCTTTTTCGGGAGCTTGCCGCAAAAGCGCAGGATGGCTTCAGGCCCTGTTCTGGTTCCAGGGGGCAGGCTGAGCCTGTGGTTAATTCTTCTTCCTGATGGGAAAATAGAGTGCCCTGTGCCTGTCCCAACACCAAGAACTAGTCTCTCATTGGTTCCCCATCTTCCCGTTCATCCTCAGGACAAATTGCAACCTGTACGGAACAAGAGGTTAATGGTGCTGATGCTCCAAATAGGGAGATTGCTAGTAAAGTGGCTGGAAAGGCGAAGCCGAGCACAAGGAGATGAGAAATGAGGTGCGTTTTAGAAACCTTTCCCCATCACACGGTGTACCATCTTCTGGGTTTTTCATGCATGTTTTCGATGTAGGAAGATGCCCTTGAACCTGGAGATTTGGGACCCATGCGATGGGTAGCACGCAGTATTACTTTAAAGGGTCTGCGTTTGCTCACCCAACCTCACCAAAACTCTCAGCCCCAAGAGTGTCCACCCTTATGTCTCATCCAACTGTGGGTCTAGATATGGTCAATCCAGGTGCCATCACAGCCCCTGAACGAATTTTGTAAGAATTTCTCTCTCTTTCACTGTCTTTGTTTCACGGGCTTTTAAAATTAATTTATTTTTATAATGGTGTTTAGCTGCTTTTCACGGCTGTGTTTATGCCGCTTTACACCCACTTGACTCACTTCCAGAGAGATATAAATTCATAGGTTTTAAGATTCTTACTAGTCAGATATATTCTTGTGCGGTGAAGAGGGGGTGTTGATTCCAGTTCACTGAGCAAAGAGTAGGTCTTTCTATTACATATTGGGTTTATGGAACGGTATCTGAGCTAATTTGAAACCCTTGTTTTATGCATCACCCCACCTCACCTTTCCCGTTGAGCAGCCATAGTGTGTTTTGTAAACGTGTGACTCTGTTCTGTTTTGTAATTCAGTTCAAGTGTAGGGGTTTTTACATTCCCTCTATAAGTGATAGCTTATGATAAGTGTCTTTTTCTGTGTGACTTATTTCACTTAGAATTGTCGTACCTAAATCCACTCATCATGCTGCTACTAGCCTTATGACATTGATTTCATGGCTGAATGATATTCCATTGTACATAAGGACCACCACTTCTTTATCCATTTTTCTCTTTCCTGGGATATTTAAGGTGTCATGAAGTGGAGGTTCTTGTCAACAGAGCAGCCCTAAACTTTGGGGTGCCTGTGTCTTGCTGATTTTTAGTTTTCCCAATTTATATGCCCGTGAGTGGAAGTGCCCTATGCGCTCTAAGCTGTGTTTTTTCGATGTTTCAGGACACACCGTACACTTCTCCAGAGTGGCTGTTGGCAATTTACATCCCGCCCATCAGCGTAGCAAGGCTCTCATTTCTCCATGGCCTGTCCTGCATTTCTGGTTTTGACACTTTTTTCATCATGGCTCTTTTGACCGATGGGAAGCGAGACTTCTTTGTAGCGCTGATTTGCCTTTCCAGGTTGCTTGGTTGGCCAAAAAGGGCGTATGCGCTTTTTCCTGAATATATTCAGGAAAAAACGCATACGCCCTTTTTGGCCAAGGGCATCATTGTCGACGTTTTGCCGCTTTTCATGTGCTTTAAAGGCGATTCGAATCTACCTCCTGAAATCTGTTTCGTGCAATTCTGCCTTGCTTTCAAATCCTCTTCGTTGCCTTCCCTCAATATATTTGTGGACGAGAATTATCATTTATAACTCTGCAGGTTTGTGAATTGCAGTGCCCCTGAGCTCCATTTTTCAACTCGCTTTTTTGGGAGCTGGCCGCAAAAGCGCAGGATGGCCTCAGGCCCTATTTTGGTTCCGGGCGGCAGTCTGAGCCTGTGGTTAATTCTTCTTCCTGATGGGAAAATAGAGTGACCTGTGCCTGTCCCAACACCTAGAGCTAGTCTCTCATTGGCTCCCCCTCTTCCCGTTCATCCTCAGGACAAATAGAAAGTTGTACGGAACAGGAGGTTAAAGGTGCTCATTCTCCAAGGAGGGAGATTGCTAGTAAAGCGGCTGGAATGGCGAACCCGAGCACAAGGAGATTAGAAATGGGGTGCGTTTTAGAAACCTTTCCCGGTCACACGGTCTACCACCCTCTGGGTTTTTCATGCATGTTTTTGATGTAGGAAGATGCCCTTGAACCTGGAGATTTGGGACACATGGGATGGGTAACAGGCAGTAGTACTTTAAAGGCTCTGCGTTTGCTCCCCCAACCTCACCAAATCTCTCAGCCCCGAGAGTATCCACCCTTACGTCTCATCCAGCTGTGGGTCTAGATATGGTCAATCCAGGTGGCATCACAGCCCCTGAACGAATTTTGTAAGAATTTCTCTCTCTTTCACTGTCTTTGTTTCACGGGCTTTTAAAATTAATTTATTTTTATAATGGTGTTTAGCTGCTTTTCACGGCTGTGTTTATGCCGCTTTACACCCACTTGACTCACTTCCAGAGAGATATAAATTCATAGGTTTTAAGATTCTTACTAGTCAGATATGTTCTTGTGCGGTGAAGAGGGGGTGTTGATTCCAGTTCACTGAGCAAGGAGTAGGTCTTTCTATTACATATTGGGTTTATGGAACGGTATCTGAGCTAATTTGAAACCCTTGTTTTATGCATCACCCCACCTCACCTTTCCCGTTAAGCAGCCATAGTGTGTTTTCTAAACGTGTGACACTGTTCTGTTTTGTAATTCAGTTCAAGTGTAGCGGTTTTTACATTCCCTCTATAAGTGATAGCTTATGATAAGTGTCTTTTTCTGTGTGACTTATTTCACTTAGAATCGTCTTACCTAAATCCACTCATCATGCTGCTACTAGCCTTATGACATTGATTTTATGGCTGAGTGATATTCCATTGTACATAAGGACCAAAAATTCTTTATCCATTTTTCTCTTTCCTGGGATATTTAAGGTGTCATGAAGTGGAGGTTCTTGTCAACAGAGCAGCCCTAAACTTGGGGTGCCTGTGTCTTGCTGATTTTTAGTTTTCCCAATTTATACGCCAATGAGTGGATGTGCCCTATGCGCATTAAGCTGTGTTTTTTCGATGTTTCAGGACACACCGTACACTTCTCCAGAGTGGCTGTTGGCAATTTACATCCCGCCCATCAGCGTAGCAAGGCTCCCATTTCTCCATGGCCTGTCCTGCATTTCTGGTTTTGACACTTTTTTCAGGATGGCCCTTTTGACCCATGGGAAGCGAGACTTCTTTGTAGCGCTGATTTGCCTTTCCAGGTTGCTTGGTTGGCCAAAAAGGGCGTATGCGTTTTTTCCTGAATATATTCAGGAAAAAACGCATACGCCCTTTTTGGCCAAGGGCATCATTGTCGACGTTTTGCTGCTTTTCATGTGCTTTAAAGGCGATTCGAATCTACCTCCTGAAATCTGTTTCCTGCAATTCTGCCTTGCTTTCAAATCCTCTTCGTTGCCTTCCCTCAATATATTTGTGGATGAGAGTTATCATTTATAACTCTGCAGGTTTGTGAATTGCAGTGCCCCTTAGCTCCATTTTTCAACTCGCTTTTTTTTGAGCTGGCCGCAAAAGCGCTGGATGGCCTCAGGCCCTATTCTGGTTCCGGGGGGCAGGCTGAGCCTGTGGTTAATTCTTCTTCCTGATGGGAAAATAGAGTGACCTGTGCCTGTCCCAAAACCTAGAGCTAGTCTCTCATTGGCTCCCCCTCTTCCCGTTCATCCTCAGGACAAATTGAAAGCTGTACGGAACAGGAGGTTAAAGGTGCTGATTCTCCAAGGAGGGAGATTACTAGTAAAGCAGCTGGAATGTCGAACCCGAGCACAAGGAGATGAAAAATGAGGTGCGTTTTAGAAACCTTTCTCGGTCACACGGTCTACCACCTTCTGGGTTTCTCGTGCATGTTTTCGATGTAGGAAGATGCCCTTGAACCTGGAGATTTGGGACCCATGGGATGGGTAACAGGCAGTAGTACTTTAAAGGCTCTGCATTTGCTCCCCCAACCTCACCAAATCTCTCAGCCCCGAAAGTATCCACCCTTACGTCTCATCCAGCTGTGGGTCTAGATATGGTCAATCCAGGTGGCATCACAGCCCCTGAACGAATTTTGTAAGTATTTCTCTCTCTTTCACTGTCTTTGTTTCACGGGTTTTTAAAATTAATTTATTTTTATAATGGGGTTTAGCTGCTTTTCACGGCTGTGTTTATGCCGCTTTACACCCACTTGACTCACATCCAGAGAGATAACAATACATAGGTTTTAAGATTCTTACTAGTCAGATATATTCTTGTGCGGTGAATAAGGGGTGTTGAGTCCAGTTCACTGAGCAAGGAGTAGGTCTTTCTATTACATATTGGGTTTATGGAACGGTATCTGAGCTAATTTGAAACCCTTGTTTTATGCATCACCCCACCTCACCTTTCCCGTTAAGAAGCCATAGTGTGTTTTCTAAACGTGTGACTCTGTTCTGTTTTGTAATTCAGTTCAAGTGTAGCGGTTTTTACATTCCCTCTGTAAATGATAGGTTTTGATAAGTGTCTTTTTGTTTGTGACTTATTTCACTTAGAATCGTCGTACCTAAATCCACTCATCATGCTGCTACTAGCCTTATGACATTGATTTCATGGCTGAGTGATATTCCATTGTACATAAGGACCACCACATCTTTATCCATTTTTCTCTTTCCTGGGATATTTAAGGTGTCATGAAGTGGAGGTTCTTGTCAACAGAGCAGCCCTAAACGTTGGGGTGCCTGTGTCTTGCTGATTTTTAGTTTTCCCAATTTATACGCCCGTGAGTGGAAGTGCCCTATGCGCTCTAAGCTGTGTTTTTTAGATGTTTCAGGACACACCGTAAATTTCTCCAGAGTGGCTGTTGGCAATTTACATCCCGCCCATCAGTGTAGCAACGCTCTCATTTCTCCATGGCCTGTCTTGCATTTATGGTTTTGACACTTTTTTCAGCATGGCCCTTTTGACCGATGGGAAGCGAGACTTCTTTGTAGCGCTGATTTGCCTTTCCAGGTTGCTTGGTTGGCCAAAAAGGGCGTATGCGTTTTTTCCTGAATATATTCAGGAAAAAACGCATACGCCCTTTTTGGCCAAGGGCATCATTGTCGACGTTTTGCTGCTTTTCATGTGCTTTAAAGGCGATTCGAATCTACCTCCTGAAATCTGTTTCCTGCAATTCTGCCTTGCTTTCAAATCCTCTTCGTTGCCTTCCCTCAATATATTTGTGGATGAGAGTTATCATTTATAACTCTGCAGGTTTGTGAATTGCAGTGCCCCTGAGCTCCATTTTTCAACTCGCTTTTTTTTGAGCTGGCCGCAAAAGCGCTGGATGGCCTCAGGCCCTATTCTGGTTCCGGGCGGCAGGCTGAGCCTGTGGTTAATTCTTCTTCCTGATGGGAAAATAGAGTGACCTGTGCCTGTCCCAAAACCTAGAGCTAGTCTCTCATTGGCTCCCCCTCTTCCCGTTCATCCTCAGGACAAATTGAAAGCTGTACGGAACAGGAGGTTAAAGGTGCTGATTCTCCAAGGAGGGAGATTGCTAGTAAAGCGGCTGGAATGTCGAACCCGAGCACAAGGAGATGAAAAATGAGGTGCGTTTTAGAAACCTTTTCGGTCACACGGTCTACCACCTTCTGGGTTTCTCATGCATGTTTTCGATGTAGGAAGATGCCCTTGAACCTGGAGATTTGGGACCCATGGGATGGGTAACAGGCAGTAGTACTTTAAAGGCTCTGCATTTGCTCCCCCAACATCACCAAATCTCTCAGCCCCGAAAGTATCCACCCTTATGTCTCATCCAGCTGTGGGTCTAGATATGGTCAATCCAGGTGGCATCACAGCCCCTGAACGAATTTTGTAAGTATTTCTCTCTCTTTCACTGTCTTTGTTTCACGGGTTTTTAAAATTAATTTATTTTTATAATGGGGTTTAGCTGCTTTTCACGGCTGTGTTTATGCCGCTTTACACCCACTTGACTCACATCCAGAGAGATATCAATACATAGGTTTTAAGATTCTTACTAGTCAGATATATTCTTGTGCGGTGAATAAGGGGTGTTGAGTCCAGTTCACTGAGCAAGGAGTAGGTCTTTCTATTACATATTGGGTTTATGGAACGGTATCTGAGCTAATTTGAAACCCTTGTTTTATGCATCACCCCACCTCACCTTTCCCGTTAAGAAGCCATAGTGTGTTTTCTAAACGTGTGACTCTGTTCTGTTTTGTAATTCAGTTCAAGTGTAGCGGTTTTTACATTCCCTCTATAAGTGATAACTTATGATAAGTGTCTTTTTCTGTGTGACTTATTTCACTTAGTATCGTCGTACCTAATTCCACTCATCATGCTGCTACTAGCCTTATGACATTGATTTTATGGCTGAGTGATATTCCATTGTACATAAGGACCACCACTTCTTTATCCATTTTTCTCTTTCCTGGGATATTTAAGGTGTCATGAAGTGGAGGTTCTTGTCAACAGAGCAGCCCTAAACTTTGGGGTGCTTGTGTCTTGCTGATTTTTAATTTTCGCACTTTATACCCCCATGCGTGGAAGTGCCCTGTGCTCTCTAAGCTGTGTTTTTTAGATGTTTCAGGACACACCGTACATTTCTCCAGAGTGGCTGTTGGCAATTTACATCCCGCCCATCAGTGTAGCAAGGCTCCCATTTCTCCATGGCCTGTCCTGCATTTCTGGTTTTGACACTTTTTTCAGCATGGCCCTTTTGACCGATGGGAAGCGAGACTTCTTTGGAGCGCTGATTTGCCTTTCCAGGTTGCTTGGTTGGCCAAAAAGGGCGTATGCGTTTTTTCCTGAATATATTCAGGAAAAAAACGCATACGCCCTTTTTGGCCAAGGGCATCATTGTCAACGTTTTGCCACTTTTCATGTGCTTTAGAGGCGATTCGAATCTACCTCCTGAAATCTGTTTCCTGCAATTCTGCCTTGATTTCAATTCCTCGTCTTTGCCTTCCCTCAATATATTTGTGGACGAGAGTTATCATTTATAACTGTGCAGGTTTGTGAATTGCAGTGCCCTGAAGCTCCATTTTACACCTCGCTTTTTCGGGAGCTTGCCGCAAAAGCGCAGGATGGCTTCAGGCCCTGTTCTGGTTCCAGGGGGCAGGCTGAGCCTGTGGTTAATTCTTCTTCCTGATGGGAAAATAGAGTGCCCTGTGCCTGTCCCAACACCAAGAACTAGTCTCTCATTGGTTCCCCATCTTCCCGTTCATCCTCAGGACAAATTGCAACCTGTACGGAACAAGAGGTTAATGGTGCTGATGCTCCAAATAGGGAGATTGCTAGTAAAGTGGCTGGAAAGGCGAAGCCGAGCAAAAGGAGATGAGAAATGAGGTGCGTTTTAGAAACCTTTCCCCATCACACGGTGTACCATCTTCTGGGTTTTTCATGCATGTTTTCGATGTAGGAAGATGCCCTTGAACCTGGAGATTTGGGACCCATGCGATGGGTAGCACGCAGTATTACTTTAAAGGGTCTGCGTTTGCTCACCCAACCTCACCAAAACTCTCAGCCCCAAGAGTGTCCACCCTTATGTCTCATCCAACTGTGGGTCTAGATATGGTCAATCCAGGTGCCATCACAGCCCCTGAACGAATTTTGTAAGAATTTCTCTCTCTTTCACTGTCTTTGTTTCACGGGCTTTTAAAATTAATTTATTTTTATAATGGTGTTTAGCTGCTTTTCACGGCTGTGTTTATGCCGCTTTACACCCACTTGACTCACTTCCAGAGAGATATAAATTCATAGGTTTTAAGATTCTTACTAGTCAGATATATTCTTGTGCGGTGAAGAGGGGGTGTTGATTCCAGTTCACTGAGCAAAGAGTAGGTCTTTCTATTACATATTGGGTTTATGGAACGGTATCTGAGCTAATTTGAAACCCTTGTTTTATGCATCACCCCACCTCACCTTTCCCGTTGAGCAGCCATAGTGTGTTTTGTAAACGTGTGACTCTGTTCTGTTTTGTAATTCAGTTCAAGTGTAGGGGTTTTTACATTCCCTCTATAAGTGATAGCTTATGATAAGTGTCTTTTTCTGTGTGACTTATTTCACTTAGAATTGTCGTACCTAAATCCACTCATCATGCTGCTACTAGCCTTATGACATTGATTTCATGGCTGAATGATATTCCATTGTACATAAGGACCACCACTTCTTTATCCATTTTTCTCTTTCCTGGGATATTTAAGGTGTCATGAAGTGGAGGTTCTTGTCAACAGAGCAGCCCTAAACTTTGGGGTGCCTGTGTCTTGCTGATTTTTAGTTTTCCCAATTTATATGCCCGTGAGTGGAAGTGCCCTATGCGCTCTAAGCTGTGTTTTTTCGATGTTTCAGGACACACCGTACACTTCTCCAGAGTGGCTGTTGGCAATTTACATCCCGCCCATCAGCGTAGCAAGGCTCTCATTTCTCCATGGCCTGTCCTGCATTTCTGGTTTTGACACTTTTTTCATCATGGCTCTTTTGACCGATGGGAAGCGAGACTTCTTTGTAGCGCTGATTTGCCTTTCCAGGTTGCTTGGTTGGCCAAAAAGGGCGTATGCGCTTTTTCCTGAATATATTCAGGAAAAAACGCATACGCCCTTTTTGGCCAAGGGCATCATTGTCGACGTTTTGCCGCTTTTCATGTGCTTTAAAGGCGATTCGAATCTACCTCCTGAAATCTGTTTCGTGCAATTCTGCCTTGCTTTCAAATCCTCTTCGTTGCCTTCCCTCAATATATTTGTGGACGAGAATTATCATTTATAACTCTGCAGGTTTGTGAATTGCAGTGCCCCTGAGCTCCATTTTTCAACTCGCTTTTTTGGGAGCTGGCCGCAAAAGCGCAGGATGGCCTCAGGCCCTATTTTGGTTCCGGGCGGCAGTCTGAGCCTGTGGTTAATTCTTCTTCCTGATGGGAAAATAGAGTGACCTGTGCCTGTCCCAACACCTAGAGCTAGTCTCTCATTGGCTCCCCCTCTTCCCGTTCATCCTCAGGACAAATAGAAAGTTGTACGGAACAGGAGGTTAAAGGTGCTCATTCTCCAAGGAGGGAGATTGCTAGTAAAGCGGCTGGAATGGCGAACCCGAGCACAAGGAGATTAGAAATGGGGTGCGTTTTAGAAACCTTTCCCGGTCACACGGTCTACCACCCTCTGGGTTTTTCATGCATGTTTTTGATGTAGGAAGATGCCCTTGAACCTGGAGATTTGGGACACATGGGATGGGTAACAGGCAGTAGTACTTTAAAGGCTCTGCGTTTGCTCCCCCAACCTCACCAAATCTCTCAGCCCCGAGAGTATCCACCCTTACGTCTCATCCAGCTGTGGGTCTAGATATGGTCAATCCAGGTGGCATCACAGCCCCTGAACGAATTTTGTAAGAATTTCTCTCTCTTTCACTGTCTGTTTCACGGGCTTTTAAAATTAATTTATTTTTATAATGGTGTTTAGCTGCTTTTCACGGCTGTGTTTATGCCGCTTTACACCCACTTGACTCACATCCAGAGAGATATCAATACATAGGTTTTAAGATTCTTACTAGTCAGATATATTCTTGTGCGGTGAATAAGGGGTGTTGAGTCCAGTTCACTGAGCAAGGAGTAGGTCTTTCTATTACATATTGGGTTTATGGAACGGTATCTGAGCTAATTTGAAACCCTTGTTTTATGCATCACCCCACCTCACCTTTCCCGTTAAGAAGCCATAGTGTGTTTTCTAAACGTGTGACTCTGTTCTGTTTTGTAATTCAGTTCAAGTGTAGCGGTTTTTACATTCCCTCTATAAGTGATAACTTATGATAAGTGTCTTTTTCTGTGTGACTTATTTCACTTAGTATCGTCGTACCTAATTCCACTCATCATGCTGCTACTAGCCTTATGACATTGATTTTATGGCTGAGTGATATTCCATTGTACATAAGGACCACCACTTCTTTATCCATTTTTCTCTTTCCTGGGATATTTAAGGTGTCATGAAGTGGAGGTTCTTGTCAACAGAGCAGCCCTAAACTTTGGGGTGCTTGTGTCTTGCTGATTTTTAATTTTCGCACTTTATACCCCCATGCGTGGAAGTGCCCTGTGCTCTCTAAGCTGTGTTTTTTAGATGTTTCAGGACACACCGTACATTTCTCCAGAGTGGCTGTTGGCAATTTACATCCCGCCCATCAGTGTAGCAAGGCTCCCATTTCTCCATGGCCTGTCCTGCATTTCTGGTTTTGACACTTTTTTCAGCATGGCCCTTTTGACCGATGGGAAGCGAGACTTCTTTGGAGCGCTGATTTGCCTTTCCAGGTTGCTTGGTTGGCCAAAAAGGGCGTATGCGTTTTTTCCTGAATATATTCAGGAAAAAAACGCATACGCCCTTTTTGGCCAAGGGCATCATTGTCAACGTTTTGCCACTTTTCATGTGCTTTAGAGGCGATTCGAATCTACCTCCTGAAATCTGTTTCCTGCAATTCTGCCTTGATTTCAATTCCTCGTCTTTGCCTTCCCTCAATATATTTGTGGACGAGAGTTATCATTTATAACTGTGCAGGTTTGTGAATTGCAGTGCCCTGAAGCTCCATTTTACACCTCGCTTTTTCGGGAGCTTGCCGCAAAAGCGCAGGATGGCTTCAGGCCCTGTTCTGGTTCCAGGGGGCAGGCTGAGCCTGTGGTTAATTCTTCTTCCTGATGGGAAAATAGAGTGCCCTGTGCCTGTCCCAACACCAAGAACTAGTCTCTCATTGGTTCCCCATCTTCCCGTTCATCCTCAGGACAAATTGCAACCTGTACGGAATAAGAGGTTAATGGTGCTGATGCTCCAAATAGGGAGATTGCTAGTAAAGTGGCTGGAAAGGCGAAGCCGAGCAAAAGGAGATGAGAAATGAGGTGCGTTTTAGAAACCTTTCCCCATCACACGGTGTACCATCTTCTGGGTTTTTCATGCATGTTTTCGATGTAGGAAGATGCCCTTGAACCTGGAGATTTGGGACCCATGCGATGGGTAGCACGCAGTATTACTTTAAAGGGTCTGCGTTTGCTCACCCAACCTCACCAAAACTCTCAGCCCCAAGAGTGTCCACCCTTATGTCTCATCCAACTGTGGGTCTAGATATGGTCAATCCAGGTGCCATCACAGCCCCTGAACGAATTTTGTAAGAATTTCTCTCTCTTTCACTGTCTTTGTTTCACGGGCTTTTAAAATTAATTTATTTTTATAATGGTGTTTAGCTGCTTTTCACGGCTGTGTTTATGCCGCTTTACACCCACTTGACTCACTTCCAGAGAGATAGAAATTCATAGGTTTTAAGATTCTTACTAGTCAGATATATTCTTGTGCGGTGAAGAGGGGGTGTTGATTCCAGTTCACTGAGCAAAGAGTAGGTCTTTCTATTACATATTGGGTTTATGGAACGGTATCTGAGCTAATTTGAAACCCTTGTTTTATGCATCACCCCACCTCACCTTTCCCGTTGAGCAGCCATAGTGTGTTTTGTAAACGTGTGACTCTGTTCTGTTTTGTAATTCAGTTCAAGTGTAGGGGTTTTTACATTCCCTCTATAAGTGATAGCTTATGATAAGTGTCTTTTTCTGTGTGACTTATTTCACTTAGAATTGTCGTACCTAAATCCACTCATCATGCTGCTACTAGCCTTATGACATTGATTTCATGGCTGAATGATATTCCATTGTACATAAGGACCACCACTTCTTTATCCATTTTTCTCTTTCCTGGGATATTTAACGTGTCATGAAGTGGAGGTTCTTGTCAACAGAGCAGCCCTAAACTTTGGGGTGCCTGTGTCTTGCTGATTTTTAGTTTTCCCAATTTATATGCCCGTGAGTGGAAGTGCCCTATGCGCTCTAAGCTGTGTTTTTTCGATGTTTCAGGACACACCGTACACTTCTCCAGAGTGGCTGTTGGCAATTTACATCCCGCCCATCAGCGTAGCAAGGCTCTCATTTCTCCATGGCCTGTCCTGCATTTCTGGTTTTGACACTTTTTTCATCATGGCTCTTTTGACCGATGGGAAGCGAGACTTCTTTGTAGCGCTGATTTGCCTTTCCAGGTTGCTTGGTTGGCCAAAAAGGGCGTATGCGCTTTTTCCTGAATATATTCAGGAAAAAACGCATACGCCCTTTTTGGCCAAGGGCATCATTGTCGACGTTTTGCCGCTTTTCATGTGCTTTAAAGGCGATTCGAATCTACCTCCTGAAATCTGTTTCGTGCAATTCTGCCTTGCTTTCAAATCCTCTTCGTTGCCTTCCCTCAATATATTTGTGGACGAGAATTATCATTTATAACTCTGCAGGTTTGTGAATTGCAGTGCCCCTGAGCTCCATTTTTCAACTCGCTTTTTTGGGAGCTGGCCGCAAAAGCGCAGGATGGCCTCAGGCCCTATTTTGGTTCCGGGCGGCAGTCTGAGCCTGTGGTTAATTCTTCTTCCTGATGGGAAAATAGAGTGACCTGTGCCTGTCCCAACACCTAGAGCTAGTCTCTCATTGGCTCCCCCTCTTCCCGTTCATCCTCAGGACAAATAGAAAGTTGTACGGAACAGGAGGTTAAAGGTGCTCATTCTCCAAGGAGGGAGATTGCTAGTAAAGCGGCTGGAATGGCGAACCCGAGCACAAGGAGATTAGAAATGGGGTGCGTTTTAGAAACCTTTCCCGGTCACACGGTCTACCACCCTCTGGGTTTTTCATGCATGTTTTTGATGTAGGAAGATGCCCTTGAACCTGGAGATTTGGGACACATGGGATGGGTAACAGGCAGTAGTACTTTAAAGGCTCTGCGTTTGCTCCCCCAACCTCACCAAATCTCTCAGCCCCGAGAGTATCCACCCTTACGTCTCATCCAGCTGTGGGTCTAGATATGGTCAATCCAGGTGGCATCACAGCCCCTGAACGAATTTTGTAAGAATTTCTCTCTCTTTCACTGTCTTTGTTTCACGGGCTTTTAAAATTAATTTATTTTTATAATGGTGTTTAGCTGCTTTTCACGGCTGTGTTTATGCCGCTTTACACCCACTTGACTCACTTCCAGAGAGATATAAATTCATAGGTTTTAAGATTCTTACTAGTCAGATATATTCTTGTGCGGTGAAGAGGGGGTGTTGATTCCAGTTCACTGAGCAAAGAGTAGGTCTTTCTATTACATATTGGGTTTATGGAACGGTATCTGAGCTAATTTGAAACCCTTGTTTTATGCATCACCCCACCTCACCTTTCCCGTTGAGCAGCCATAGTGTGTTTTGTAAACGTGTGACTCTGTTCTGTTTTGTAATTCAGTTCAAGTGTAGGGGTTTTTACATTCCCTCTATAAGTGATAGCTTATGATAAGTGTCTTTTTCTGTGTGACTTATTTCACTTAGAATTGTCGTACCTAAATCCACTCATCATGCTGCTACTAGCCTTATGACATTGATTTCATGGCTGAATGATATTCCATTGTACATAAGGACCACCACTTCTTTATCCATTTTTCTCTTTCCTGGGATATTTAAGGTGTCATGAAGTGGAGGTTCTTGTCAACAGAGCAGCCCTAAACTTTGGGGTGCCTGTGTCTTGCTGATTTTTAGTTTTCCCAATTTATATGCCCGTGAGTGGAAGTGCCCTATGCGCTCTAAGCTGTGTTTTTTCGATGTTTCAGGACACACCGTACACTTCTCCAGAGTGGCTGTTGGCAATTTACATCCCGCCCATCAGCGTAGCAAGGCTCTCATTTCTCCATGGCCTGTCCTGCATTTCTGGTTTTGACACTTTTTTCATCATGGCTCTTTTGACCGATGGGAAGCGAGACTTCTTTGTAGCGCTGATTTGCCTTTCCAGGTTGCTTGGTTGGCCAAAAAGGGCGTATGCGCTTTTTCCTGAATATATTCAGGAAAAAACGCATACGCCCTTTTTGGCCAAGGGCATCATTGTCGACGTTTTGCCGCTTTTCATGTGCTTTAAAGGCGATTCGAATCTACCTCCTGAAATCTGTTTCGTGCAATTCTGCCTTGCTTTCAAATCCTCTTCGTTGCCTTCCCTCAATATATTTGTGGACGAGAATTATCATTTATAACTCTGCAGGTTTGTGAATTGCAGTGCCCCTGAGCTCCATTTTTCAACTCGCTTTTTTGGGAGCTGGCCGCAAAAGCGCAGGATGGCCTCAGGCCCTATTTTGGTTCCGGGCGGCAGTCTGAGCCTGTGGTTAATTCTTCTTCCTGATGGGAAAATAGAGTGACCTGTGCCTGTCCCAACACCTAGAGCTAGTCTCTCATTGGCTCCCCCTCTTCCCGTTCATCCTCAGGACAAATAGAAAGTTGTACGGAACAGGAGGTTAAAGGTGCTCATTCTCCAAGGAGGGAGATTGCTAGTAAAGCGGCTGGAATGGCGAACCCGAGCACAAGGAGATTAGAAATGGGGTGCGTTTTAGAAACCTTTCCCGGTCACACGGTCTACCACCCTCTGGGTTTTTCATGCATGTTTTTGATGTAGGAAGATGCCCTTGAACCTGGAGATTTGGGACACATGGGATGGGTAACAGGCAGTAGTACTTTAAAGGCTCTGCGTTTGCTCCCCCAACCTCACCAAATCTCTCAGCCCCGAGAGTATCCACCCTTACGTCTCATCCAGCTGTGGGTCTAGATATGGTCAATCCAGGTGGCATCACAGCCCCTGAACGAATTTTGTAAGAATTTCTCTCTCTTTCACTGTCTTTGTTTCACGGGCTTTTAAAATTAATTTATTTTTATAATGGTGTTTAGCTGCTTTTCACGGCTGTGTTTATGCCGCTTTACACCCACTTGACTCACTTCCAGAGAGATATAAATTCATAGGTTTTAAGATTCTTACTAGTCAGATATGTTCTTGTGCGGTGAAGAGGGGGTGTTGATTCCAGTTCACTGAGCAAGGAGTAGGTCTTTCTATTACATATTGGGTTTATGGAACGGTATCTGAGCTAATTTGAAACCCTTGTTTTATGCATCACCCCACCTCACCTTTCCCGTTAAGCAGCCATAGTGTGTTTTCTAAACGTGTGACACTGTTCTGTTTTGTAATTCAGTTCAAGTGTAGCGGTTTTTACATTCCCTCTATAAGTGATAGCTTATGATAAGTGTCTTTTTCTGTGTGACTTATTTCACTTAGAATCGTCGTACCTAAATCCACTCATCATGCTGCTACTAGCCTTATGACATTGATTTTATGGCTGAGTGATATTCCATTGTACATAAGGACCACCAATTCTTTATCCATTTTTCTCTTTCCTGGGATATTTAAGGTGTCATGAAGTGGAGGTTCTTGTCAACAGAGCAGCCCTAAACTTGGGGTGCCTGTGTCTTGCTGATTTTCAGTTTTCCCAATTTATACGCCCGTGAGTGGATGTGCCCTATGCGCTCTAAGCTGTGTTTTTTCGATGTTTCAGGACACACCGTACACTTCTCCAGAGTGGCTGTTGGCAATTTACAGACCGCCCATCAGCGTAGCAAGGCTCCCATTTCTCCATGGCCTGTCCTGCATTTCTGGTTTTGACACTTTTTTCAGGATGGCCCTTTTGACCCATGGGAAGCGAGACTTCTTTGTAGCACTGATTTGCCTTTCCAGGTTGCTTGGTTGGCCAAAAAGGGCGTATGCGTTTTTTCCTGAATATATTCAGGAAAAAACGCATACGCCCTTTTTGGCCAAGGGCATCATTGTCGACGTTTTGCTGCTTTTCATGTGTTTTAAAGGCGATTCGAATCTACCTCCTGAAATCTGTTTCCTGCAATTCTGCCTTGCTTTCAAATCCTCTTCGTTGCCTTCCCTCAATATATTTGTGGATGAGAGTTATCATTTATAACTCTGCAGGTTTGTGAATTGCAGTGCCCCTGAGCTCCATTTTTCAACTCGCTTTTTTGGGAGCTGGCCGCAAAAGCGCTGGATGGCCTCAGGCCCTATTCTGGTTCCGGGCGGCAGGCTGAGCCTGTGGTTAATTCTTCTTCCTGATGGGAAAATAGAGTGACCTGTGCCTGTCCCAACACCTAGAGCTAGTCTCTCATTGGCTCCCCCTCTTCCCGTTCATCCTCAGGAAAAATTGAAAGCTGTACGGAACAGGAGGTTAAAGGTGCTCATTCTCCAAGGAGGGAGATTGCTAGTAAAGCGGCTGGAATGGCGAACCCGAGCACAAGGAGATTAGAAATGGGGTGCGTTTTAGAAACCTTTCCCGGTCACACGGTCTACCACCTTCTGGGTTTCTCATGCATGTTTTTGATGTAGGAAGATGCCCTTGAACCTGGAGATTTGGGACCCATGGGATGGGTAACAGGCAGTAGTACTTTAAAGGCTCTGCGTTTGCTCCCCCAACCTCACCAAATCTCTCAGCCCCGAGAGTATCCACCCTTACGTCTCATCCAGCTGTGGGTCTAGATATGGTCAATCCAGGTGGCATCACAGCCCCTGAATGAATTTTGTAAGAATTTCTCTCTCTTTCACTGTCTTTGTTTCACGGGTTTTTAAAATTAATTTATTTTTATAATGGGGTTTAGCTGCTTTTCACGGCTGTGTTTATGCTGCTTTACACCCACATGACTCACATCCAGAGAGATATCAATACATAGGTTTAAGATTCTTACTAGTCAGATATATTCTTGTGAGGTGAATAAGGGGTGTTGAGTCCAGTTCACTGAGCAAGGAGTAGGTCTTTCTATTACATATTGGGTTTATGGAACGGTATCTGAGCTAATTTGAAACCCTTGTTTTATGCATCACCTCACTTCACCTTTCCCGTTAAGCAGCCATAGTGTGTTTTCTATACGTGTGACTCTGTTCTGTTTTGTAATTCAGTTCAAGTGTAGCGGTTTTTACATTCCCTCTATAAGTGATAGCTTATGATAAGTGTCTTTTTCTGTGTGACTTATTTCACTTAGAATCGTCTTACCTAAATTCACTCATCATGCTGCTACTAGCCTTATGACATTGATTTTATGGCTGAGTGATATTCCATTGTACATAAGGACCACCACTTCTTTATCCATTTTTCTCTTTCCTGGGATATTTAAGGTGTCATGAAGTGGAGGTTCTTGTCAACAGAGCAGCCCTAAACTTTGGGGTGCCTGTGTCTTGCTGATTTTTAGTTTTCCCAATTTATACGCCCGTGAGTGGAAGTGCCCTATGCGCTCTAAGCTGTGTTTTTTCGATGTTTCAGGACACACCGTACACTTCTCCAGAGTGGCTGTTAGCAATTTACATCTCGCCCATCAGCGTAGCAAGGCTCCCATTTCTCCATGGCCTGTCCTGCATTTCTGGTTTTGAGACTTTTTTCAGGATGGCCCTTTTGACCCATGGGAAGCGAGACTTCTTTGTAGCGCTGATTTGCCTTTCCAGGTTGCTTGGTTGGCCAAAAAGGGCGTATGCGCTTTTTCCTGAATATATTCAGGAAAAAACGCATACGCCCTTTTTGGCCAAGGGCATCATTGTCGACGTTTTGCCGCTTTTCATGTGCTTTAAAGGCGATTCGAATCTACCTCCTGAAATCTGTTTCGTGCAATTCTGCCTTGCTTTCAAATCCTCTTCGTTGCCTTCCCTCAATATATTTGTGGACGAGAATTATCATTTATAACTCTGCAGGTTTGTGAATTGCAGTGCCCCTGAGCTCCATTTTTCAACTCGCTTTTTTGGGAGCTGGCCACAAAAGCGCAGGATGGCCTCAGGCCCTATTTTGGTTCCGGGCGGCAGGCTGAGCCTGTGGTTAATTCTTCTTCCTGATGGGAAAATAGAGTGACCTGTGCCTGTCCCAACACCTAGAGCTAGTCTCTCATTGGCTCCCCCTCTTCCCGTTCATCCTCAGGACAAATAGAAAGTTGTACGGAACAGGAGGTTAAAGGTGCTGATTCTCCAAGGAGGGAGATTGCTAGTAAAGCGGCTGGAATGGCGAACCCGAGCACAATGAGATTAGAAATGGGGTGCGTTTTAGAAACCTTTCCTGGTCACACGGTCTACCACCTTCTGGGTTTCTCATGCATGTTTTTGATGTAGGAAGATGCCCTTGAACCTGGAGATTTGGGACCCATGGGATGGGTAACAGGCAGTAGTACTTTAAAGGCTCTGCGTTTGCTCCCCCAACCTCACCAAATCTCTCAGCCCCGAGAGTATCCACCCTTACGTCTCATCCAGCTGTGGGTCTAGATATGGTCAATCCAGGTGGCATCACAGCCCCTGAATGAATTTTGTAAGAATTTCTCTCTCTTTCACTGTCTTTGTTTCACGGGTTTTTAAAATTAATTTATTTTTATAATGCGGTTTAGCTGCTTTTCACGGCTGTGTTTATGCCGCTTTACACCCACATGACTCACATCCAGAGAGATATCAATACATAGGTTTAAGATTCTTACTAGTCAGATATATTCTTGTGAGGTGAATAAGGGGTGTTGAGTCCAGTTCACTGAGCAAGGAGTAGGTCTTTCTATTACATATTGGGTTTATGGAACGGTATCTGAGCTAATTTGAAACCCTTGTTTTATGCATCACCTCACTTCACCTTTCCCGTTAAGCAGCCATAGTGTGTTTTCTATACGTGTGACTCTGTTCTGTTTTGTAATTCAGTTCAAGTGTAGCGGTTTTTACATTCCCTCTATAAGTGATAGCTTATGATAAGTGTCTTTTTCTGTGTGACTTATTTCACTTAGAATCGTCTTACCTAAATTCACTCATCATGCTGCTACTAGCCTTATGACATTGATTTTATGGCTGAGTGATATTCCATTGTACATAAGGACCACCACTTCTTTATCCATTTTTCTCTTTCCTGGGAT
Organism: Balaenoptera physalus; assembly: GCF_965194825.1. Lineage (NCBI taxonomy): Eukaryota > Metazoa > Chordata > Mammalia > Artiodactyla > Balaenopteridae > Balaenoptera > Balaenoptera physalus. Next base: position 407,380 of record NW_028126232.1, read on the forward strand.
ATTTAAGGTGTCATGAAGTGGAGGTTCTTGTCAACAGAGCAGCCCTAAACTTTGGGGTGCCTGTGTCTTGCTGATTTTTAGTTTTCCCAATTTATACGCCCGTGAGTGGAAGTGCCCTATGCGCTCTAAGCTGTGTTTTTTCGATGTTTCAGGACACACCGTACACTTCTCCAGAGTGGCTGTTAGCAATTTACATCTCGCCCATCAGCGTAGCAAGGCTCCCATTTCTCCATGGCCTGTCCTGCATTTCTGGTTTTGAGACTTTTTTCAGGATGGCCCTTTTGACCCATGGGAAGCGAGACTTCTTTGTAGCGCTGATTTGCCTTTCCAGGTTGCTTGGTTGGCCAAAAAGGGCGTATGCGCTTTTTCCTGAATATATTCAGGAAAAAACGCATACGCCCTTTTTGGCCAAGGGCATCATTGTCGACGTTTTGCCGCTTTTCATGTGCTTTAAAGGCGATTCGAATCTACCTCCTGAAATCTGTTTCGTGCAATTCTGCCTTGCTTTCAAATCCTCTTCGTTGCCTTCCCTCAATATATTTGTGGACGAGAATTATCATTTATAACTCTGCAGGTTTGTGAATTGCAGTGCCCCTGAGCTCCATTTTTCAACTCGCTTTTTTGGGAGCTGGCCGCAAAAGCGCAGGATGGCCTCAGGCCCTATTTTGGTTCCGGGCGGCAGGCTGAGCCTGTGGTTAATTCTTCTTCCTGATGGGAAAATAGAGTGACCTGTGCCTGTCCCAACACCTAGAACTAGTCTCTCATTGGCTCCCCCTCTTCCCGTTCATCCTCAGGACAAATAGAAAGTTGTACGGAACAGGAGGTTAAAGGTGCTGATTCTCCAAGGAGGGAGATTGCTAGTAAAGCGGCTGGAATGGCGAACCCGAGCACAAGGAGATTAGAAATGGGGTGCGTTTTAGAAACCTTTCCCGGTCACACGGTCTACCACCTTCTGGGTTTCTCATGCATGTTTTTGATGTAGGAAGATGCCATTGAACCTGGAGATTTGGGACCCATGGGATGGGTAACAGGCAGTAGTATTTTAAAGGCTCTGCGTTTGCTCCCCCAACCTCACCAAATCTCTCAGCCCCGAGAGTATCCACCCTTACGTCTCATCCAGCTGTGGGTCTAGATATGGTCAATCCAAGTGGCATCACAGCCCCTGAACGAATTTTGTAAGAATTTCTCTCTCTTTCACTGTCTTTGTTTCACGGGTTTTTAAAATTAATTTATTTTTATAATGGGGTTAACTGCTTTTCACGGCAGTGTTTATGCCGCTTTACACCCACTTGACTCACATCCAGAGAGATATCAATACATAGGTTTTAAGATTCTTACTAGTCAGATATATTCTTGTGCGGTGAATAAGGGGTGTTGAGTCCAGTTCACTGAGCAAGGAGTTGGTCTTTCTATTACATATTGGGTTTATGGAACGGTATCTGAGCTAATTTGAAACACTTGTTTTATGCATCACCCCACCTCACCTTTCCCGTTAAGCAGCCATAGTGTGTTTTCTAAACGTGTGACTCTGTTCTGTTTTGTAATTCAGTTTAAGTGTAGCGGTTTTTACATTCCCTCTATAAGTGATAGCTTATGATAAGTGTCTTTTTCTGTGTGACTTATTTCACTTAGAATCGTCGTACCTAAATCCACTCATCATGCTGCTACTCGCCTTATGACATTGATTTTATGGCTGAGTGATATTCCATTGTACATAAGGACCACCACTTCTTTATCCAATTTTCTCTTTCCTGGGATATTTAAGGTGTCATGAAGTGGAGGTTCTTGTCAACAGAGCAGCCCTAAACTTTGGGGTGCCTGTGTCTTGCTGATTTTTAGTTTTCCCAATTTATATGCCCGTGAGTGAAAGTGCCCTATGCGTTCTAAACTGTGTTTTTTCGATGTTTCAGGACACACCGTACACTTCTCCAGAGTGGCTGTTGGCAATTTACATCCCGCCCATCAGCGTAGCAAGGCTCTCATTTCTCCATGGCCGGTCCTGCATTTCTGGTTTTGACACTTTTTTCATCATGGCCCTTTTGACCGATGGGAAGCGAGACTTCTTTGTAGCGCTGATTTGCCTTTCCAGGTTGCTTGGTTTGCCAAAAAGGGCGTATGCGCTTTTTCCTGAATATATTCAGGAAGAAACGCATACGCCCTTTTTGGCCAAGGGCATCATTGTCGACGTTTTGCCGCTTTTCATGTGCTTTAAAGGCGATTCGAATCTACCTCCTGAAATCTGTTTCGTGCAATTCTGCCTTGCTTTCAAATCCTCTTCGTTGCCTTCCCTCAATATATTTGTGGACGAGAATTATCATTTATAACTCTGCAGGTTTGTGAATTGCAGTGCCCCTGAGCTCCATTTTTCAACTCGCTTTTTTGGGAGCTGGCCGCAAAAGCGCAGGATGGCCTCAGGCCCTATTTTGGTTCCGGGTGGCAGGCTGAGCCTGTGGTTAATTCTTCTTCCTGATGGGAAAATAGAGTGACCTGTGCCTCTCCCAACACCTAGAGCTAGTCTCTCATTGGCTCCCCCTCTTCCCGTTCATCCTCAGGACAAATAGAAAGTTCTACAGAACAGGAGGTTAAAGGTGCTGATTCTCCAAGGAGGGAGATTGCTAGTAAAGCGGCTGGAATGGCGAACCCGAGCACAAGGAGATTAGAAATGGGGTGCGTTTTAGAAACCTTTCCCGGTCACACGGTCTACCACCTTCTGGGTTTCTCATGCATGTTTTTGATGTAGGAAGATGCCATTGAACCTGGAGATTTGGGACCCATGGGATGGGTAACAGGCAGTAGTATTTTAAAGGCTCTGCGTTTGCTCCCCCAACCTCACCAAATCTCTCAGCCCCGAGAGTATCCACCCTTACGTCTCATCCAGCTGTGGGTCTAGATATGGTCAATCCAAGTGGCATCACAGCCCCTGAACGAATTTTGTAAGAATTTCTCTCTCTTTCACTGTCTTTGTTTCACGGGTTTTTAAAATTAATTTATTTTTATAATGGGGTTTAGCTGCTTTTCACGGCAGTGTTTATGCCGCTTTACACCCACTTGACTCACATCCAGAGAGATATCAATACATAGGTTTTAAGATTCTTACTAGTCAGATATATTCTTGTGCGGTGAATAAGGGGTGTTGAGTCCAGTTCACTGAGCAAGGAGTTGGTCTTTCTATTACATATTGGGTTTATGGAACGGTATCTGAGCTAATTTGAAACACTTGTTTTATGCATCACCCCACCTCACCTTTCCCGTTAAGCAGCCATAGTGTGTTTTCTAAACGTGTGACTCTGTTCTGTTTTGTAATTCAGTTTAAGTGTAGCGGTTTTTACATTCCCTCTATAAGTGATAGCTTATGATAAGTGTCTTTTTCTGTGTGACTTATTTCACTTAGAATCGTCGTACCTAAATCCACTCATCATGCTGCTACTCGCCTTATGACATTGATTTTATGGCTGAGTGATATTCCATTGTACATAAGGACCACCACTTCTTTATCCAATTTTCTCTTTCCTGGGATATTTAAGGTGTCATGAAGTGGAGGTTCTTGTCAACAGAGCAGCCCTAAACTTTGGGGTGCCTGTGTCTTGCTGATTTTTAGTTTTCCCAATTTATATGCCCGTGAGTGAAAGTGCCCTATGCGTTCTAAACTGTGTTTTTTCGATGTTTCAGGACACACCGTACACTTCTCCAGAGTGGCTGTTGGCAATTTACATCCCGCCCATCAGCGTAGCAAGGCTCTCATTTCTCCATGGCCGGTCCTGCATTTCTGGTTTTGACACTTTTTTCATCATGGCCCTTTTGACCGATGGGAAGCGAGACTTCTTTGTAGCGCTGATTTGCCTTTCCAGGTTGCTTGGTTTGCCAAAAAGGGCGTATGCGCTTTTTCCTGAATATATTCAGGAAGAAACGCATACGCCCTTTTTGGCCAAGGGCATCATTGTCGACGTTTTGCCGCTTTTCATGTGCTTTAAAGGCGATTCGAATCTACCTCCTGAAATCTGTTTCGTGCAATTCTGCCTTGCTTTCAAATCCTCTTCGTTGCCTTCCCTCAATATATTTGTGGACGAGAATTATCATTTATAACTCTGCAGGTTTGTGAATTGCAGTGCCCCTGAGCTCCATTTTTCAACTCGCTTTTTTGGGAGCTGGCCGCAAAAGCGCAGGATGGCCTCAGGCCCTATTTTGGTTCCGGGTGGCAGGCTGAGCCTGTGGTTAATTCTTCTTCCTGATGGGAAAATAGAGTGACCTGTGCCTCTCCCAACACCTAGAGCTAGTCTCTCATTGGCTCCCCCTCTTCCCGTTCATCCTCAGGACAAATAGAAAGTTCTACAGAACAGGAGGTTAAAGGTGCTGATTCTCCAAGGAGGGAGATTGCTAGTAAAGCGGCTGGAATGGCGAACCCGAGCACAAGGAGATTAGAAATGGGGTGCGTTTTAGAAACCTTTCCCGGTCACACGGTCTACCACCTTCTGGGTTTCTCATGCATGTTTTTGATGTAGGAAGATGCCCTTGAACCTGGAGATTTGGGACCCATGGGATGGGTAACAGGCAGTAGTACTTTAAAGGCTCTGCGTTTGCTCCCCCAACCTCACCAAATCTCTCAGCCCCGAGAGTATCCACCCTTACGTCTCATCCAGCTGTGGGTCTAGATATGGTCAATCCAGGTGGCATCACAGCCCCTGAATGAATTTTGTAAGAATTTCTCTCTCTTTCACTGTCTTTGTTTCACGGGTTTTTAAAATTAATTTATTTTTATAATGGGGTTTAGCTGCTTTTCACGGCTGTGTTTATGCCGCTTTACACCCACATGACTCACATCCAGAGAGATATCAATACATAGGTTTTAAGATTCTTACTAGTCAGATATATTCTTGTGCGGTGAATAAGGGGTGTTGAGTCCAGTTCACTGAGCAAGGAGTAAGTCTTTCTATTACATATTGGGTTTATGGAACGGTATCTGAGCTAATTTGAAACCCTTGTTTTATGCATCACCCCACTTCACCTTTCCCGTTAAGCAGCCATAGTGTGTTTTCTATACGTGTGACTCTGTTCTGTTTTGTAATTCAGTTCAAGTGTAGCGGTTTTTACATTCCCTCTATAAGTGATAGCTTATAATAAGTGTCTTTTTCTGTGTGACTTATTTCACTTAGAATCGTCGTACCTAAATTCACTCATCATGCTGCTACTAGCCTTATGACATTGATTTTATGGCTGAGTGATATTCCATTGTACATAAGGACCACCACTTCTTTATCCATTTTTCTCTTTCCTGGGATATTTAAGGTGTCATGAAGTGGAGGTTCTTGTCAACAGAGCAGCCCTAAACTTTGGGGTGCCTGTGTCTTGCTGATTTTTAGTTTTCCCAATTTATACGCCCGTGAGTGGAAGTGCCCTATGCGCTCTAAGCTGTGTTTTTTCGATGTTTCAGGACACACCGTACACTTCTCCAGAGTGGCTGTTAGCAATTTACATCCCGCCCATCAGCGTAGCAAGGCTCCCATTTCTCCATGGCCTGTCCTGCATTTCTGGTTTTGAGACTTTTTTCAGGATGGCCCTTTTGACCCATGGGAAGCGAGACTTCTTTGTAGCGCTGATTTGCCTTTCCAGGTTGCTTGGTTGGCCAAAAATGGCGTATGCGCTTTTTCCTGAATATATTCAGGAAAAAACGCATACGCCCTTTTTGGCCAAGGGCATCATTGTCGACGTTTTGCCGCTTTTCATGTGCTTTAAAGGCGATTCGAATCTACCTCCTGAAATCTATTTCGTGCAATTCTGCCTTGCTTTCAAATCCTCTTCGTTGCCTTCCCTCAATATATTTGTGGACGAGAATTATCATTTATAACTCTGCAGGTTTGTGAATTGCAGTGCCCCTGAGCTCCATTTTTCAACTCGCTTTTTTGGGAGCTGGCCGCAAAAGCGCAGGATGGCCTCAGGCCCTATTTTGGTTCCGGGCGGCAGGCTGAGCCTGTGGTTAATTCTTCTTCCTGATGGGAAAATAGAGTGACCTGTGCCTGTCCCAACACCTAGAGCTAGTCTCTCATTGGCTCCCCCTCTTCCCGTTCATCCTCAGGACAAATAGAAAGTTGTACGGAACAGGAGGTTAAATGTGCTGATTCTCCAAGGAGGGAGATTGCTAGTAAAGCGGCTGGAATGGCGAACCCGAGCACAAGGAGATTAGAAATGGGGTGCGTTTTAGAAACCTTTCACGGTCACACGGTCTACCACCTTCTGGGTTTCTCATGCATGTTTTCGATGTAGGAAGATGCCCTTGAACCTGGAGATTTGGGACCCATGGGATGGGTAACAGGCAGTAGTACTTTAAAGGCTCTGCATTTGCTCCCCCAACCTCACCAAATCTCTCAGCCCCGAGAGTATCCACCCTTACGTCTCATCCAGCTGTGGGTCTAGATATGGTCAATCCAAGTGGCATCACAGCCCCTGAACGAATTTTGTAAGAATTTCTCTCTCTTTCACTGTCTTTGTTTCACGGGTTTTTAAAATTAATTTATTTTTATAATGGGGTTTAGCTGCTTTTCACGGCTGTGTTTATGCCGCTTTACACCCACTTGACTCACATCCAGAGAGATATCAATACATAGGTTTTAAGATTCTTACTAGTCAGATATATTCTTGTGCGGTGAATAAGGGGTGTTGAGTCCAGTTCACTGAGCAAGGAGTTGGTCTTTCTATTACATATTGGGTTTATGGAACGGTATCTGAGCTAATTTGAAACACTTGTTTTATGCATCACCCCACCTCACCTTTCCCGTTAAGCAGCCATAGTGTGTTTTCTAAACGTGTGACTCTGTTCTGTTTTGTAATTCAGTTTAAGTGTAGCGGTTTTTACATTCCCTCTATAAGTGATAGCTTATGATAAGTGTCTTTTTCTGTGTGACTTATTTCACTTAGAATCGTCGTACCTAAATCCACTCATCATGCTGCTACTCGCCTTATGACATTGATTTTATGGCTGAGTGATATTCCATTGTACATAAGGACCACCACTTCTTTATCCAATTTTCTCTTTCCTGGGATATTTAAGGTGTCATGAAGTGGAGGTTCTTGTCAACAGAGCAGCCCTAAACTTTGGGGTGCCTGTGTCTTGCTGATTTTTAGTTTTCCCAATTTATATGCCCGTGAGTGGAAGTGCCCTATGCGTTCTAAACTGTGTTTTTTCGATGTTTCAGGACACACCGTACACTTCTCCAGAGTGGCTGTTGGCAATTTACATCCCGCCCATCAGCGTAGCAAGGCTCTCATTTCTCCATGGCCTGTCCTGCATTTCTGGTTTTGACAATTTTTTCATCATGGCCCTTTTGACCCATGGGAAGCGAGACTTCTTTGTAGCGCTGATTTGCCTTTCCAGGTTGCTTGGTTGGCCAAAAAGGGCGTATGCGTTTTTTCCTGAATATATTCAGGAAAAAACGCATACGCCCTTTTTCGCCAAGGGCATCATTGTCGACGTTTTGCTGCTTTTCATGTGCTTTAAAGGCGATTCGAATCTACCTCCTGAAATCTGTTTCGTGCAAATCTGCCTTGCTTTCAAAACCTCTTCGTTGCCTTCCCTCAATATATTTGTGGACGAGAATTATCATTTATAACTCTGCAGGTTTGTGAATTGCAGTGCCCCTGAGCTCCATTTTTCAACTCGCTTTTTTGGAAGCTGGCCGCAAAAGCGCAGAATGGCCTCACGCCCTATTTTGGTTCCGGGCGGCAGGCTGAGCCTGTGGTTAATTCTTCTTCCTGATGGGAAAATAGAGTGACCTGTGCCTGTCCCAACACCTAGAGCTAGTCTCTCATTGGCTCCCCCTCTTTCCGCTCATCCTCAGGACAAATTGAAAGCTGTACGGAACAGGAGGTTAAAGGTGCTGATTCTCCAAGGAGGGAGATTGCTAGTAAAGCGGCTGGAATGGCGAACCCGAGCACAAGGAGATGAGAAATTAAGTGCGTTTTAGAAACCTTTCCCGGTCACACGGTCTACCACCTTCTGGGTTTCTCATGCATGTTTTCGATGTAGGAAGATGCCCTTGAACCTGGAGATTTGGGACCCATGGGATGGGAAACAGGCAGTAGTACTTTAAAGGCTCTGTGTTTCCTCCCCCAACCTCACCAAATCTCTCAGCCCCGAAAGTATCCACCCTTACGTCTCATCCAGCTGTGGGTCTAGATATGGTCAATCCAGGTGGCATCACAGCCCCTGAACGAATTGTGTAAGAATTTCTCTCTCTTTCCCTGTCTTTGTTTCATGGGTTTTTAAAAGTAATTTATTTTTATAATGGGGTTTAGCTGCTTTTCACGGCTGTGTTTATGCCGCTTTACACCCACTTGACACACTAACAGAGAGATATCAATACATAGGTTTTAAGATTATTACTAGTCAGATATATTCATGTGCGGTGAATCGGGCGTGTTGAGTCCAGTTCTCTGAGCAAGGAGTAGGTCTTGTCTATTACATATTGGGTTTATGGAACGGTATCTGAGCTAATTTGAAACTCTTGTTTTATGTATCACCCCACCTCACCTTTCCCGTTAAGCAGCCATAGTGTGTTTTCAGCATGTGTGACTCTGTTCTGTTTTGTAATTCAGTTCAAGTGTAACGGTTTTTACATTCCCACTATAAGTGACACCTTATGAGAAGTGTCCTTTTCTGTGTGACTTATTTCACTTAGAATCGTCTTACCTAAATCCACTCATCATGCTGCTACTAGCCTTATGACATTGATTTCATGGCTGAGTGATATTCCATTGTACATAAGGACCACAACTTTTTTATCCATTTTTCGCTTTCCTGGGATATTTAAGGTGGAATGAAGTGGAGGTCCTTGTCAACAGAGCAGCCCTAAACTTTGGGGTGCTTGTGTCTTGCTGATTTTCAATTTTCCCACTTTATCCCCCCATGCGTGGAAGTGCCCTATGCTCTCTAAGCTGTGTTTTTTAGATGTTTCAGGACACACCGTACACTTGTCCAGAGTGGCTGTTGGCAATTTACATCCCGCCCATCAGTGTAGCAAGGCTCCCATTTCTCCATGGCCTGTCCTGCATTTCTGGTTTTGACACTTTTTTCAGCATGGCCCTTTTGACCGATGGGAAGCGAGACTTCTATGTAGCACTGATTTGCCTTTCCAGGTTGCTTGGTTGGCCAAAAAGGGCGTATGCGTTTTTTCCTGAATATATTCAGGAAAAAACGCATACGCCCTTTTTGGCCAAGGGCATCATTGTCAACGTTTTGCCGCTTTTCATGTGCTTTAGAGGCGATTCGAATCTACCTCCTGAAATCTGTTTCCTGCAATTCTGCCTTGATTTCAATTCCTCGTCTTTGCCTTCCCTCAATATATTTGTGGACGAGAGTTATCATTTATAACTCTGCAGGTTTGTGAATTGCAGTGCCCTGAAGCTCCATTTTACAACTCGCTTTTTCGGGAGCTGGCCGCAAAAGCGCAGGATGGCTTCAGGCCCTGTTCTGGTTCCGGGGGGCAGGCTGAGCCTGTGGTTAATTCTTCTTCCTGATGGGAAAATAGAGTGACCTGTGCCTGTCCCAACACCAAGAGCTAGTCTCTCATTGGTTCCCCGTCTTCCCGTTCATCCTCAGGACAAATTGCAACCTGTACGGAACAGGAGGTTAAAGGTGCTGATGCTCCAGGTAGGGAGATTGCTAGTAAAGTGGCTGGAATGGCGAACCCGAGCACAAGGAGATGAGAAATGAGGTGCGTTTTAGAAACCTTTCCCCATCACACGGTGTACCATCTTCTGGGTTTCTCATGCATGTTTTCGATGTAGGAAGATGCCCTTGAACCTGGAGATTTGGGACCCATGCGATGGGTAGCACGCAGTATTACTTTAAAGGGTCTGCGTTTGCTCACCCAACCTCACCAAACTTCTCAGCCCCAAGAGTGTCCACCCTTATGTCTCATCCAGCTGTGGGTCTAGATATGGTCAATCCAGGTGGCATCACAGCCCCTGAACGAATTGTGTAAGAATTTCTCTCTCTTTCACTGTCTTTGTTTCATGGGTTTTTAATAGTAATTTATTTTTATAATGGGGTTTAGCTGCTTTTCACGGCTGTGTTTATGCCGCTTTACACCCACTTGACACACTAACAGAGAGATATCAATACATAGGTTTTAAGATTATTACTAGTCAGATATATTCTTGTGCGGTGAATCGGGCGTGTTGAGTCCAGTTCTCTGAGCAAGGAGTAGGTCTTGTCTATTACATATTGGGTTTATGGAACGGTATCTGAGCTAATTTGAAACTCTTGTTTTATGTATCAACCCACCTCACCTTTCCCGTTAAGCAGCCATAGTGTGTTTTCCGCATGTGTGACTCTGTTCTGTTTTGTAATTCCTTTCAAGTGTAACGGTTTTTACATTCCCTCTATAAGTGACACCTTATGAGAAGTGTCCTTTTCTGTGTGACTTATTTCACTTAGAATCGTCGTACCTAAATCCACTCATCATGCTGCTACTAGCCTTATGACATTGATTTCATGGCTGAGTGATATTCCATTGTACATAAGGACCACAAGTTTTGTATCCATTTTTCGCTTTCCTGGGATATTTAAGGTGGAATGAAGTGGAGGTTCTTGTCAACAGAGCAGCCCTAAACTTTGGGGTGCTTGTGTCTTGCTGATTTTTAATTTTCCCACTTTATACCCCCATGCGTGGAAGTGCCCTATGCTCTCTAAGCTGTGTTTTTTAGATGTTTCAGGACAAACTGTACACTTCTCCAGAGTGGCTGTTGGCAATTTACATCCCGCCCATCAGTGTACCAAGGCTCCCATTTCTCCATGGCCTGTCCTGCATTTCTGGTTTTGATACTTTTTTCAGCATGGCCCTTTTGACCGATGGGAAGCGAGACTTCTTTGTAGCGCTGATTTGCCTTTCCAGGTTGCTTGGTTGGCCAAAAAGGGCGTATGCGTTTTTTCCTGAATATATTCAGCAAAAAACGCATACGCCCTTTTTGGCCAAGGGCATCATTGTCAACGTTTTGCTGCTTTTCATGTGCTTTAAAGGCGATTCGAATATACCTCCTGAAATCTGTTTCCTGCAATTCGGCCTTGATTTCAAATCCTCTTCTTTGCCTTCCCTCAATATATTTGTGGACGAGAGTTATCATTTATAACTCTGCAGGTTTGTGAATTGCAGTGCCCTGAAGCTCCATTTTACAACTCGCTTTTTTGGGAGGTGGCCGCAAAAGCGCAGGATGGCTTCAGGCCCTGTTCTGGTTCCGGGGGGCAGGCTGAGCCTGTGGTTAATTCTTCTTCCTGATGGGAAAATAGAGTGACCTGTGCCTGTCCCAACACCAAGAGCTAGTCTCTCATTGGTTCCCCGTCTTCCCGTTCATCCTCAGGACAAATTGCAACCTGTATGGAACAGGAGGTTAAAGGTGCTGATGCTCCAAGTAGGGAGATTGCTAGTAAAGTGGCTGGAATGGCGAACCCGAGCACAAGGAGATGAGAAATGAGGTGCGTTTTAGAAACCTTTCCCCATCACACGGTGTACCATCTTCTGGGTTTCTCATGCATGTTTTCGATGTAGGAAGATGCCCTTGAACCTGGAGATTTGGGACCCATGCGATGGGTAGCACGCAGTATTACTTTAAAGGGTCTGCGTTTGCTCACCCAACCTCACCAAAGCTCTCAGCCCCAAGAGTGTCCACCCTTATGTCTCATCCAGCTGTGGGTCTAGATATGGTCAATCCAGGTGGCATCACAGCCCCTGAACGAATTGTGTAAGAATTTCTCTCTCTTTCACTGTCTTTGTTTCATGGGTTTTTAAAAGTAATTTATGTTTATAATGGGGTTTAGCTGCTTTTCACGGCTGTGTTTATGCCGCTTTACACCTACTTGACGCACTAACAGAGAGATATCAATACATAGGTTTTAAGATTATTACTAGTCAGATATATTCTTGTGCGGTGAATCGGGCGTGTTGAGTCCAGTTCTCTGAGCAAGGAGTAGGTCTTGTCTATTACATATTGGGTTTATGGAACGGTATCTGAGCTAATTTGAAACTCTTGTTTTATGTATCACCCCACCTCACCTTTCCCTTTAAGCAGCCATAGTGTGTTTTCTGCATGTGTGACTCTGTTCTGTTTTGTAATTCAGTTGAAGTGTAACGGTTTTTACATTCCCTCTATAAGTGACACCTTATGAGAAGTGTCCTTTTCTGTGTGACTTATTTCACTTAGAATCGTCGTACCTAAATCCACTCATCATGCTGCTACTAGCCTTATGACATTGATTTCATGGCTGAGTGATATTCCATTGTACATAAGGACCACAAATTTTTTATCCATTTTTCGCTTTCCTGGGATATTTAAGGTGGAATGAAGTGGAGGTCCTTGTCAACAGAGCAGCCCTAAACTTTGGGGTGCTTGTGTCTTGCTGATTTTTAATTTTCCCACTTTATACACCCATGCGTGGAAGTGCCCTATGCTCTCTAAGCTGTGTTTTTTAGATGTTTCAGGACACACCGTACACTTCTCCAGAGTGGCTATTGGCAATTTACATCCCGCCCATCAGTGTAGCAAGACTCCCATTTCTCCATGGCCTGTCCTGCATTTCTGGTTTTGAAACTTTTTTCAGCATGGCCCTTTTGACCGATGGGAAGCGAGACTTCTTTGTAGCGTTGATTTGCCTTTCAAGGTTGCTTGGTTGGCCAAAAAGGGCGTATGCGTTTTTTCCTGAATATATTCAGGAAAAAACGCATACGCCCTTTTTGGCCAAGGGCATCATTGTCAACGTTTTGCCGCTTTTCATGTGCTTTAGAGGCGATTCGAATCTACCTCCTGAAATCTGTTTCCTGCAATTCTGCCTTGATTTCAATTCCTCATCTTTGCCCTCCCTCAATCTATTTGTGGACGAGAGTTATCAATTATAACTGTGCAGGTTTGTGGGTTGCAGTGCCCTGAAGCTCCATTTTACAACTCGCTTTTTCGGGAGCTGGCCGCAAAAGCGCAGGATGGCTTCAGGCCCTGTTCTGGTTCCGGGGGGCAGGCTGAGCGTGTGGTTAATTCTTCTTCCTAATGGGAAAATAGAGTGACCTGTGCCTGTCCCAACACCAAGAGCTAGTCTCTCATTGGTTCCCTGTCTTCCCGTTCAATCTCAGGACAAATTGCAACCTGTACGGAACAGGAGGTTAAAGGTGCTGATGCTCCAAGTGGGAAGATTGCTAGTAAAGTGGCTGGAATGGCGAACCCGAGCACAAGGAGATGAGAAATGAGGTGCGTTTTAGAAACCTTTCCCCATCACACGGTGTACCATCTTCTGGGTTTCTCATGCATGTTTTCGATGTAGGAAGATGCCCTTGAACCTGGAGATTTGGGACCCATGCGATGGGTAGCACGCAGTATTACTTTAAAGGGTCTGCGTTTGCTCACCCAACCTCACCAAACCTCTCAGCCCCAAGAGTGTCCACCCTTATGTCTCATCCAGCTGTGGGTCTAGATATGGTCAATCCAGGTTGCATCACAGCCCCTGAACGAATTGTGTAAGAATTTCTCTCTCTTTCACTGTCTTTGTTTCATGGGTTTTTAAAAGTAATTTATGTTTATAATGGGGTTTAGCTGCTTTTAACGGCTGTGTTTATGCTGCTTTACACCTACTTGACGCACTAACAGAGAGATATCAATACATAGGTTTTAAGATTATTACTAGTCAGATATATTCTTGTGCGGTGAATCGGGCGTGTTGAGTCCAGTTCTCTGAGCAAGGAGTAGGCCTTGTCTATTACATATTGGGTTTATGGAACGGTATCTGAGCTAATTTGAAACTCTTGTTTTATGTATCACCCCACCTCACCTTTCCCGTTTAGCAGCCATAGTGTGTTTTCTGCATGTGTGACTCTGTTCTGTTTTGTAATTCAGTTTAAGCGTAACGGTTTTTACATTCCCTCTATAAGTGACACCTTATGAGAAGTGTCCTTTTCTGTGTGACTTATTTCACTTAGAATCGTCGTACCTAAATCCACTCATCATGCTGCTACTAGCCTTATGACATTGATTTCATGGCTGAGTGATATTCCATTGTACATAAGGACCACAAATTTTTTATCCATTTTTCGCTTTCCTGGGATATTTAAGGTGGAATGAAGTGGAGGTCCTTGTCAACAGAGCAGCCCTAAACTTTGGGGTGCTTGTGTCTTGCTGATTTTTAATTTTCCCACTTTATACCCCCATGCGTGCCCTATGCTCCGTAAGCTGTGTTTTTTAGATGTTTCAGGACACACCGTACACTTCTCCAGAGTGGCTGTTGGCAATTTACATCCCGCCCATCAGTGTAGCAAAGCTCCCATTTCTCCATGGCCTGTCCTGCATTTCTGGTTTTGACACTTTTTTCAGCATGGCCCTTTTGACCGATGGGAAGCGAGAGTTCTTTGTAGCGCTGATTTGCCTTTCCAGGTTGCTTGGTTGGCCAAAAAGGGCGTATGCGTTTTTTCCTGAATATATTCAGGAAAAAACGCATACGCCCTTTTTGGCCAAGGGCATCATTGTCAACGTTTTGCTGCTTTTCATGTGCTTTAGAGGCGATTCGAATCTACCTCCTGAAATCTGTTTCCGGCAATTCTGACTTGATTTCAATTCCTCGTCTTTGCCTTCCCTCAATATATTTGTGGACGAGAGTTATCATTTATAACTGTGCAGGTTTGTGAGTTGCAGTGCCCTGAAGCTCCATTTTACAACTCGCTTTTTCGGGAGCTGGCCGCAAAAGCGCAGGATGGCTTCAGGCCCTGTTCTGGTTCCGGGGTCAGGCTGAGCGTGTGGTTAATTCTTCTTCCTGATGGGAAAATAGAGTGACCTGTGCCTGTCCCAACACCAAGAGCTAGTCTGTCATTGGTTCCCTGTCTTCCCGTTCATTCTCAGGACAAATTGCAACCTGTACGGAACAGGAGGTTAAAGGTGCTGATGCTCCAAGTGGGAAGATTGCTAGTAAAGTGGCTGGAATGGCGAACCCGAGCACAAGGAGATGAGAAATGAGGTGCGTTTTAGAAACCTTTCCCCATCACACGGTGTACCATCTTCTGGGTTTCTCATGCATGTTTTCGATGTAGGAAGATGCCCTTGAACCTGGAGATTTGGGACCCATGCGATGGGTAGCACGCAGTATTACTTTAAAGGGTCTGCGTTTGCTCACCCAACCTCACCAAACCTCTCAGCCCCAAGAGTGTCCACCCTTATGTCTCATCCAGCTGTGGGTCTAGATATGGTCAATCCAGGTTGCATCACAGCCCCTGAACGAATTGTGTAAGAATTTCTCTCTCTTTCACTGTCTTTGTTTCATGGGTTTTTAAAAGTAATTTATGTTTATAATGGGGTTTAGCTGCTTTTCACGGCTGTGTTTATGCCCCTTTACACTTACTTGACGCACTAACAGAGAGATATCAATACATAGGTTTTAAGATTATTACTAGTCAGATATATTCTTGTGCGGTGAATCGGGCGTGTTGAGTCCAGTTCTCTGAGCAAGGAGTAGGCCTTGTTTATTACATATTGGGTTTATGGAACGGTATCTGAGCTAATTTGAAACTCTTGTTTTATGTATCACCCCACCTCACCTTTCCCGTTTAGCAGCCATAGTGTGTTTTCTGCACGTGTGACTCTGTTCTGTTTTGTAATTCAGTTTAAGCGTAACGGTTTTTACATTCCCTCTATAAGTGACACCTTATGAGAAGTGTCCTTTTCTGTGTGACTTATTTCACTTAGAATCGTCGTACCTAAATCCACTCATCATGCTGCTACTAGCCTTATGACATTGATTTCATGGCTGAGTGATATTCCATTGTACATAAGGACCACAAATTTTTTATCCATTTTTCGCTTTCCTGGGATATTTAAGGTGGAATGAAGTGGAGGTCCTTGTCAACAGAGCAGCCCTAAACTTTGGGGTGCTTGTGTCTTGCTGATTTTTAATTTTCCCACTTTATACACCCATGCGTGGAAGTGCCCTATGCTCTCTAAGCTGTGTTTTTTAGATGTTTCAGGACACACCGTACACTTCTCCAGAGTGGCTATTGGCAGTTTACATCCCGCCCATCAGTGTAGCAAGACTCCCATTTCTCCATGGCCTGTCCTGCATTTCTGGTTTTGAAACTTTTTTCAGCATGGCCCTTTTGACCGATGGGAAGCGAGACTTCTTTGTAGCGTTGATTTGCCTTTCAAGGTTGCTTGGTTGGCCAAAAAGGGCGTATGCGTTTTTTCCTGAATATATTCAGGAAAAAACGCATACGCCCTTTTTGGCCAAGGGCATCATTGTCAACGTTTTGCCGCTTTTCATGTGCTTTAGAGGCGATTCGAATCTACCTCCTGAAATCTGTTTCCTGCAATTCTGCCTTGATTTCAATTCCTCATCTTTGCCTTCCCTCAATCTATTTGTGGACGAGAGTTATCATTTATAACTGTGCAGGTTTGTGGGTTGCAGTGCCCTGAAGCTCCATTTTACAACTCGCTTTTTCGGGAGCTGGCCGCAAAAGTGCAGGATGGCTTCAGGCCCTGTTCTGGTTCCGGGGGGCAGGCTGAGCGTGTGGTTAATTCTTCTTCCTGATGGGAAAATAGAGTGACCTGTGCCTGTCCCAACACCAAGAGCTAGTCTCTCATTGGTTCCCTGTCTTCCCTTCATTCTCAGGACAAATTGCAACCTGTACGGAACAGGAGGTTAAAGGTGCTGATGCTCCAAGTGGGAAGATTGCTAGTAAAGTGGCTGGAATGGCGAACCCGAGCACAAGGAGATGAGAAATGAGGTGCGTTTTAGAAACCTTTCCCGATCACACGGTGTACCATCTTCTGGGTTTCTCATGCATGTTTTCGATGTAGGAAGATGCCCTTGAACCTGGAGATTTGGGACCCATGCGATGGGTAGCACGCAGTATTACTTTAAAGGGTCTGCGTTTGCTCACCCAACCTCACCAAACCTCTCAGCCCCAAGAGTGTCCACCCTTATGTCTCATCCAGCTGTGGGTCTAGATATGGTCAATCCAGGTTGCATCACAGCCCCTGAACGAATTGTGTAAGAATTTCTCTCTCTTTCACTGTCTTTGTTTCATGGGTTTTTAAAAGTAATTTATGTTTATAATGGGGTTTAGCTGCTTTTCACGGCTGTGTTTATGCCCCTTTACACCTACTTGACGCACTAACAGAGAGATATCAATACATAGGTTTTAAGATTATTACTAGTCAGATATATTCTTGTGCGGTGAATCGGGCGTGTTGAGTCCAGTTCTCTGAGCAAGGAGTAGGTCTTGTCTATTACATATTGGGTTTATGGAACGGTATCTGAGCTAATTTGAAACTCTTGTTTTATGTATCACCCCACCTCACCTTTCCCGTTTAGCAGCCATAGTGTGTTTTCTGCATGTGTGACTCTGTTCTGTTTTGTAATTCAGTTCAAGTGTAACGGTTTTTACATTCCCTCTATAAGTGACACCTTATGAGAAGTGTCCTTTTCTGTGTGACTTATTTCACTTAGAATCGTCGTACCTAAATCCACTCATCATGCTGCTACTAGCCTTATGACATTGATTTCATGGCTGAGTGATATTCCATTGTACATAAGGACCACAAATTTTTTATCCATTTTTCGCTTTCCTGGGATATTTAAGGTGGAATGAAGTGGAGGTCCTTGTCAACAGAGCAGCCCTAAACTTTGGGGTGCTTGTGTCTTGCTGATTTTTAATTTTCCCACTTTATCCCCCCATGCGTGGAAGTGCCCTATGCTCTCTAAGCTGTGTTTTTAGATGTTTCAGGACACACCGTACACTTCTCCAGAGTGGCTGTTGGCAATTTACATCCCGCCCATCAGTGTAGCAAAGCTCCCATTTCTCCATGGCCTGTCCTGCATTTCTGGTTTTGACACTTTTTTCAGCATGGCCCTTTTGACCGATGAGAAGCGAGACTTCTTGTAGCGCTGATTTGCATTTCCAGGTTGCTTGGTTGGCCAAAAAGGGCGTATGCGTTTTTTCCTGAATATATTCAGGAAAAATCGCATACGCCCTTTTTGGCCAAGGGCATCATTGTAAACGTTTTGCCGCTTTTCATGTGCTTTAGAGGCGATTCGAATCTACCTCCTGAAATCTGTTTCCTGCAATTCTGCCTTGATTTCAATTCCTCATCTTTGCCTTCCCTCAATATATTTGTGGACGAGAGTTATCATTTATAACTGTGCAGGTTTGTGGGTTGCAGTGCCCTGAAGCTCCATTTTACAACTCGCTTTTTCGGGAGCTGGCCGCAAAAGCGCAGGATGGCTTCAGGCCCTGTTCTGGTTCCGGGGGACAGGCTGAGCGTGTGGTTAATTCTTCTTCATGATTGGAAAATAGAGTGATCTGTGCCTGTCCCAACACCAAGAGCTAGTCTCTCATTGGTTCCCTGTCTTCCCGTTCATCCTCAGGACAAATTGCAACCTGTATGGAACAGGAGGTTAAAGGTGCTGATGCTCCAAATGGGGAGATTGCTAGTAAAGTGGCTGGAATGGCGAACCCGAGCACAAGGAGATGAGAAATGAGGTGCGTTTTAGAAACCTTTCCCCATCACACGGTGTACCATCTTCTGGGTTTCTCATGCATGTTTTCGATGTAGGAAGATGCCCTTGAACCTGGAGATTTGGGACCCATGCGATGGGTAGCACGCAGTATTACTTTAAAGGGTCTGCGTTTGCTCACCCAACCTCACCAAACCTCTCAGCCCCAAGAGTGTCCACCCTTATGTCTCATCCAGCTGTGGGTCTAGATATGGTCAATCCAGGTTGCATCACAGCCCCTGAACGAATTGTGTAAGAATTTCTCTCTCTTTCACTGTCTTTGTTTCATGGGTTTTTAAAAGTAATTTATGTTTATAATGGGGTTTAGCTGCTTTTAACGGCTGTGTTTATGCCGCTTTACACCTACTTGACGCACTAACAGAGAGATATCAATACATAGGTTTTAAGATTATTACTAGTCAGATATATTCTTGTGCGGTGAATCGGGCGTGTTGAGTCCAGTTCTCTGAGCAAGGAGTAGGCCTTGTCTATTACATATTGGGTTTATGGAACGGTATCTGAGCTAATTTGAAACTCTTGTTTTATGTATCACCCCACCTCACCTTTCCCGTTTAGCAGCCATAGTGTGTTTTCTGCATGTGTGACTCTGTTCTGTTTTGTAATTCAGTTCAAGTGTAACGGTTTTTACATTCCCTCTATAAGTGACACCTTATGAGAAGTGTCCTTTTCTGTGTGACTTATTTCACTTAGAATCGTCGTACCTAAATCCACTCATCATGCTGCTACTAGCCTTATGACATTGATTTCATGGCTGAGTGATATTCCATTGTACATAAGGACCAAAAATTTTTTATCCATTTTTCGCTTTCCTGGGATATTTAAGGTGGAATGAAGTGGAGGTCCTTATCAACAGAGCAGCCCTAAACTTTGGGGTGCTTGTGTCTTGCTGATTTTTAATTTTCCCACTTTATACACCCATGCGTGGAAGTGCCCTATGCTCTCTAAGCTGTGTTTTTTAGATGTTTCAGGACACACCGTACACTTCTCCAGAGTGGCTATTGGCAATTTACATCCCGCCCATCAGTGTAGCAAGACTCCCATTTCTCCATGGCCTGTCCTGCATTTCTGGTTTTGAAACTTTTTTCAGCATGGCCCTTTTGACCGATGGGAAGCGAGACTTCTTTGTAGCGTTGATTTGCCTTTACAGGTTGCTTGGTTGGCCAAAAAGGGCGTATGCGTTTTTTCCTGAATATATTCAGGAAAAAACGCATACGCCCTTTTTGGCCAAGGGCATCATTGTCAACGTTTTGCCGCTTTTCATGTGCTTTAGAGGCGATTCGAATCTACCTCCTGAAATCTGTTTCCTGCAATTCTGCCTTGATTTCAATTCCTCATCTTTGCCTTCCCTCAATCTATTTGTGGACGAGAGTTATCATTTATAACTGTGCAGGTTTGTGGGTTGCAGTGCCCTGAAGCTCCATTTTACAACTCGCTTTTTCGGGAGCTGGCCGCAAAAGCGCTGGATGGCTTCAGGCCCTGTTCTGGTTCCGGGGGGCAGGCTGAGCGTGTGGTTAATTCTTCTTCCTGATGGGAAAATAGAGTGACCTGTGCCTGTCCCAACACCAAGAGCTAGTCTCTCATTGGTTCCCTGTCTTCCCGTTCATTCTCAGGACAAATTGCAACCTGTACGGAACAGGAGGTTAAAGGTGCTGATGCTCCAAGTGGGAAGATTGCTAGTAAAGTGGCTGGAATGGCGAACCCGAGCACAAGGAGATGAGAAATGAGGTGCGTTTTAGAAACCTTTCCCCATCACACGGTGTACCATCTTCTGGGTTTCTCATGCATGTTTTCGATGTAGGAAGATGCCCTTGAACCTGGAGATTTGGGACCCATGCGATGGGTAGCACGCAGTATTACTTTAAAGGGTCTGCGTTTGCTCACCCAACCTCACCAAACCTCTCAGCCCCAAGAGTGTCCACCCTTATGTCTCATCCAGCTGTGGGTCTAGATATGGTCAATCCAGGTTGCATCACAGCCCCTGAACGAATTGTGTAAGAATTTCTCTCTCTTTCACTGTCTTTGTTTCATGGGTTTTTAAAAGTAATTTATGTTTATAATGGGGTTTAGCTGCTTTTCACGGCTGTGTTTATGCCCCTTTACACATACTTGACGCACTAACAGAGAGATATCAATACATAGGTTTTAAGATTATTACTAGTCAGATATATTCTTGTGCGGTGAATCGGGCGTGTTGAGTCCAGTTCTCTGAGCAAGGAGTAGGTCTTGTCTATTACATATTGGGTTTATGGAACGGTATCTGAGCTAATTTGAAACTCTTGTTTTATGTATCACCCCACCTCACCTTTCCCGTTTAGCAGCCATAGTGTGTTTTCTGCATGTGTGACTCTGTTCTGTTTTGTAATTCAGTTCAAGTGTAACGGTTTTTACATTCCCTCTATAAGTGACACCTTATGAGAAGTGTCCTTTTCTGTGTGACTTATTTCACTTAGAATCGTCGTACCTAAATCCACTCATCATGCTGCTACTAGCCTTATGACATTGATTTCATGGCTGAGTGATATTCCATTGTACATAAGGACCAAAAATTTTTTATCCATTTTTCGCTTTCCTGGGATATTTAAGGTGGAATGAAGTGGAGGTCCTTGTCAACAGAGCAGCCCTAAACTTTGGGGTGCTTGTGTCTTGCTGATTTTTAATTTTCCCACTTTATACACCCATGCGTGGAAGTGCCCTATGCTCTCTAAGCTGTGTTTTTTAGATGTTTCAGGACACACCGTACACTTCTCCAGAGTGGCTATTGGCAATTTACATCCCGCCCATCAGTGTAGCAAGACTCCCATTTCTCCATGGCCTGTCCTGCATTTCTGGTTTTGAAACTTTTTTCAGCATGGCCCTTTTGACCGATGGGAAGCGAGACTTCTTTGTAGCGTTGATTTGCCTTTACAGGTTGCTTGGTTGGCCAAAAAGGGCGTATGCGTTTTTTCCTGAATATATTCAGGAAAAAACGCATACGCCCTTTTTGGCCAAGGGCATCATTGTCAACGTTTTGCCGCTTTTCATGTGCTTTAGAGGCGATTCGAATCTACCTCCTGAAATCTGTTTCCTGCAATTCTGCCTTGATTTCAATTCCTCATCTTTGCCTTCCCTCAATCTATTTGTGGACGAGAGTTATCATTTATAACTGTGCAGGTTTGTGGGTTGCAGTGCCCTGAAGCTCCATTTTACAACTCGCTTTTTCGGGAGCTGGCCGCAAAAGCGCTGGATGGCTTCAGGCCCTGTTCTGGTTCCGGGGGGCAGGCTGAGCGTGTGGTTAATTCTTCTTCCTGATGGGAAAATAGAGTGACCTGTGCCTGTCCCAACACCAAGAGCTAGTCTCTCATTGGTTCCCTGTCTTCCCGTTCATTCTCAGGACAAATTGCAACCTGTACGGAACAGGAGGTTAAAGGTGCTGATGCTCCAAGTGGGAAGATTGCTAGTAAAGTGGCTGGAATGGCGAACCCGAGCACAAGGAGATGAGAAATGAGGTGCGTTTTAGAAACCTTTCCCCATCACACGGTGTACCATCTTCTGGGTTTCTCATGCATGTTTTCGATGTAGGAAGATGCCCTTGAACCTGGAGATTTGGGACCCATGCGATGGGTAGCACGCAGTATTACTTTAAAGGGTCTGCGTTTGCTCACCCAACCTCACCAAACCTCTCAGCCCCAAGAGTGTCCACCCTTATGTCTCATCCAGCTGTGGGTCTAGATATGGTCAATCCAGGTTGCATCACAGCCCCTGAACGAATTGTGTAAGAATTTCTCTCTCTTTCACTGTCTTTGTTTCATGGGTTTTTAAAAGTAATTTATGTTTATAATGGGGTTTAGCTGCTTTTCACGGCTGTGTTTATGCCCCTTTACACCTACTTGACGCACTAACAGAGAGATATCAATACATAGGTTTTAAGATTATTACTAGTCAGATATATTCTTGTGCGGTGAATCGGGCGTGTTGAGTCCAGTTCTCTGAGCAAGGAGTAGGTCTTGTCTATTACATATTGGGTTTATGGAACGGTATCTGAGCTAATTTGAAACTCTTGTTTTATGTATCACCCCACCTCACCTTTCCCGTTTAGCAGCCATAGTGTGTTTTCTGCATGTGTGACTCTGTTCTGTTTTGTAATTCAGTTCAAGTGTAACGGTTTTTACATTCCCTCTATAAGTGACACCTTATGAGAAGTGTCCTTTTCTGTGTGACTTATTTCACTTAGAATCGTCGTACCTAAATCCACTCATCATGCTGCTACTAGCCTTATGACATTGATTTCATGGCTGAGTGATATTCCATTGTACATAAGGACCACAAATTTTTTATCCATTTTTCGCTTTCCTGGGATATTTAAGGTGGAATGAAGTGGAGGTCCTTGTCAACAGAGCAGCCCTAAACTTTGGGGTGCTTGTGTCTTGCTGATTTTTAATTTTCCCACTTTATACACCCATGCGTGTAAGTGCCCTATGCTCTCTAAGCTGTGCTTTTTAGATGTTTCAGGACACACCGTACACTTCTCCAGAGTGGCTATTGGCAATTTACATCCCGCCCATCAGTGTAGCAAGGCTCCCATTTCTCCATGGCCTGTCCTGCATTTCTGGTTTTGAAACTTTTTTCAGCATGGCCCTTTTGACCGATGGGAAGCGAGACTTCTTTGTAGCGCTGATTTGCCTTTCCAGGTTGCTTGGTTGGCCAAAAAGGGCGTATGCGTTTTTTCCTGAATATATTCAGGAAAAAACGCATACGCCCTTTTTGGCCAAGGGCATCATTGTCAACGTTTTGCCGCTTTTCATGTGCTTTAGAGGCGATTCGAATCTACCTCCTGAAATCTGTTTCCTGCAATTCTGCCTTGATTTCAATTCCTCATCTTTGCCTTCCCTCAATATATTTGTGGACGAGAGTTATCATTTATAACTGTGCAGGTTTGTGGGTTGCAGTGCCCTGAAGCTCCATTTTACAACTCGCTTTTTCGGGAGCTGGCCGCAAAAGCGCAGGATGGCTTCAGGCCCTGTTCTGGTTCCGGGGGGCAGGCTGAGCGTGTGGTTAATTCTTCTTCCTGATTGGAAAATAGAGTGATCTGTTCCTGTCCCAACACCAAGAGCTAGTCTCTCATTGGTTCCCTGTCTTCCCGTTCATCCTCAGGACAAATTGCAACCTGTACGGAACAGGAGGTTAAAGGTGCTGATGCTCCAAATGGGGAGATTGCTAGTAAAGTGGCTGGAATGGCGAACCCGAGCACAAGGAGATGAGAAATGAGGTGCGTTTTAGAAACCTTTCCCCATCACACGGTGTACCATCTTCTGGGTTTCTCATGCATGTTTTCGATGTAGGAAGATGCCCTTGAACCTGGAGATTTGGGACCCATGCGATGGGTAGCACGCAGTATTACTTTAAAGGGTCTGCGTTTGCTCACCCAACCTCACCAAACCTCTCAGCCCCAAGAGTGTCCACCCTTATGTCTCATCCAGTTGTGGGTCTAGATATGGTCAATCCAGGTGGCATCACAGACCCTGAACGAATTGTGTAAGAATTTCTCTCTCTTTCACTGTCTTTGTTTCATGGGTTTTTAAAAGTAATTTATTTTTATAATGGGGTTTAGCTGCTTTTCACGGCTGTGTTTATGCCGCTTTACACCCACTTGACACACTAACAGAGAGATATCAATACATAGGTTTTAAGATTATTACTTGTCAGATATATTCTTGTGCGGTGAATCGGGCATGTTGAGTCCAGTTCTCTGAGCAAGGAGTAGGTCTTGTCTATTACATATTGGGTTTATGGAACGGTATCTGAGCTAATTTGAAACTCTTGTTTTATGTATCACCCCACCTCACCTTTCCCGTTAAGCAGCCATAGTGTGTTTTCTGCATGTGTGACTCTGTTCTGTTTTGTAATTCATTTCAAGTGTAAAGGTTTTTACATTCCCTCTTTAAGTGACACCTTATGAGAAGTGTCCTTTTCTGTGTGACTTATTTCACTTAGAATCGTCGTACCTAAATCCACTCATCATGCTGCTACTAGCCTTATAACATTGATTTCATGGCTGAGTGATATTCCATTGTACATACCGACCACAACTTTTGTATCCATTTTTCGCTTTCCTGGGATATTTAAGGTGGAATGAAGTGGAGGTCCTTGTCAACAGAGCAGCCCTAAACTTTGGGGTGCTTGTGTCTTGCTGATTTTTAATTTTCCCACTTTATACCCCCATGCGTGCCCTATGCTCCCTAAGCTGTGTTTTTTAGATGTTTCAGGACACACCGTACACTTCTCCAGAGTGGCTGTTGGCAATTTACATCCCGCCCATCAGTGTAGCAAAGCTCCCATTTCTCCATGGCCTGTCCTGCATTTCTGGTTTTGACACTTTTTTCAGCATGGCCCTTTTGACCGATGGGAAGCGAGAGTTCTTTGTAGCGCTGATTTGCCTTTCCAGGTTGCTTGGTTGGCCAAAAAGGGCGTATGCGTTTTTTCCTGAATATATTCAGGAAAAAACGCATACGCCCTTTTTGGCCAAGGGCATCATTGTCAACGTTTTGCTGCTTTTCATGTGCTTTAGAGGCGATTCGAATCTACCTCCTGAAATCTGTTTCCGGCAATTCTGACTTGATTTCAATTCCTCGTCTTTGCCTTCCCTCAATATATTTGTGGACGAGAGTTATCATTTATAACTGTGCAGGTTTGTGAGTTGCAGTGCCCTGAAGCTCCATTTTACAACTCGCTTTTTCGGGAGCTGGCCGCAAAAGCGCAGGATGGCTTCAGGCCCTGTTCTGGTTCCGGGGGGCAGGCTGAGCCTGTGGTTAATTCTTCTTCCTGATGGGAAAATAGAGTGACCTGTGCCTGTCCCAACACCAAGAGCTAGTCTCACATTTGTTCCCTGTCTTCCCGTTCATCCTCAGGACAAATTGCAACCTGTACGGAACAGGAGGTTAAAGGTGCTGATGCTCCAAGTGGGGAGATTGCTAGTAAAGTGGCTGGAATGGCGAACCCGAGCACAAGGAGATGAGAAATGAGGTGCGTTTTAGAAACCTTTCCCCATCACACGGTGTACCATCTTCTGGGTTTCTCATGCATGTTTTTGATGTAGGAAGATGCCCTTGAACCTGGAGATTTGGGACCCATGCGATGGGTAGCACGCAGTATTACTTTAAAGGGTCTGCGTTTGCTCACCCAACCTCACCAAACCTATCAGCCACAAGAGTGTCCACCCTTATGTCTCATCCAGTTGTGGGTCTAGATATCGTCAATCCAGGTGGCATCACAGACCCTGAACGAATTGTGTAAGAATTTCTCTCTCTTTCACTGTCTTTGTTTCATGGGTTTTTAAAAGTAATTTATTTTTATAATGGGGTTTAGCTGCTTTTCACGGCTGTGTTTATGCCGCTTTACACCTACTTGACGCACTAACAGAGAGATATCAATACATAGGTTTTAAGATTATTACTAGTCAGATATATTCTTGTGCGGTGAATCGGGCGTGTTGAGTCCAGTTCTCTGAGCAAGGAGTAGGCCTTGTCTATTACATATTGGGTTTATGGAACGGTATCTGAGCTAATTTGAAACTCTTGTTTTATGTATCACCCCACCTCACCTTTCCCGTTTAGCAGCCATAGTGTGTTTTCTGCATGTGTGACTCTGTTCTGTTTTGTAATTCAGTTTAAGCGTAACGGTTTTTACATTCCCTCTATAAGTGACACCTTATGAGAAGTGTCCTTTTCTGTGTGACTTATTTCACTTAGAATCGTCGTACCTAAATCCACTCATCATGCTGCTACTAGCCTTATGGCATTGATTTCATGTCTGAGTGATATTCCATTGTACATAAGGACCACAAATTTTTTATCCATTTTTCGCTTTCCTGGGATATTTAAGGTGGAATGAAGTGGAGGTCCTTGTCAACAGAGCAGCCCTAAACTTTGGGGTGCTTGTGTCTTGCTGATTTTTAATTTTCCCACTTTATACACCCATGCGTGGAAGTGCCCTATGCTCTCTAAGCTGTGTTTTTTAGATGTTTCAGGACACACCGTACACTTCTCCAGAGTGGCTATTGGCAATTTACATCCCGCCCATCAGTGTAGCAAGACTCCCATTTCTCCATGGCCTGTCCTGCATTTCTGGTTTTGAAACTTTTTTCAGCATGGCCCTTTTGACCGATTGGAAGCGAGACTTCTTTGTAGCGTTGATTTGCCTTTCAAGGTTGCTTGGTTGGCCAAAAAGGGCGTATGCGTTTTTTCCTGAATATATTCAGGAAAAAACGCATACGCCCTTTTTGGCCAAGGGCATCATTGTCAACGTTTTGCCGCTTTTCATGTGCTTTAGAGGCGATTCGAATCTACCTCCTGAAATCTGTTTCCTGCAATTCTGCCTTGATTTCAATTCCTCATCTTTGCCTTCCCTCAATCTATTTGTGGACGAGAGTTATCATTTATAACTGTGCAGGTTTGTGGGTTGCAGTGCCCTGAAGCTCCATTTTACAACTCGCTTTTTCGGGAGCTGGCCGCAAAAGTGCAGGATGGCTTCAGGCCCTGTTCTGGTTCCGGGGGGCAGGCTGAGCGTGTGGTTAATTCTTCTTCCTGATGGGAAAATAGAGTGACCTGTGCCTGTCCCAACACCAAGAGCTAGTCTCTCATTGGTTCCCTGTCTTCCCTTCATTCTCAGGACAAATTGCAACCTGTACGGAACAGGAGGTTAAAGGTGCTGATGCTCCAAGTGGGAAGATTGCTAGTAAAGTGGCTGGAATGGCGAACCCGAGCACAAGGAGATGAGAAATGAGGTGCGTTTTAGAAACCTTTCCCCATCACACGGTGTACCATCTTCTGGGTTTCTCATGCATGTTTTCGATGTAGGAAGATGCCCTTGAACCTGGAGATTTGGGACCCATGCGATGGGTAGCACGCAGTATTACTTTAAAGGGTCTGCGTTTGCTCACCCAACCTCACCAAACCTATCAGCCACAAGAGTGTCCACCCTTATGTCTCATCCAGTTGTGGGTCTAGATATTGTCAATCCAGGTGGCATCACAGACCCTGAACGAATTGTGTAAGAATTTCTCTCTCTTTCACTGTCTTTGTTTCATGGGTTTTTAAAAGTAATTTATTTTTATAATGGGGTTTAGCTGCTTTTCACGGCTGTGTTTATGCCGCTTTACACCCACTTGACACACTAACAGAGAGATATCAATACATAGGTTTTAAGATTATTACTAGTCAGATATATTCTTGTGCGGTGAATCGGGCATGTTGAGTCCAGTTCTCTGAGCAAGGAGTAGGTCTTGTCTATTACATATTGGGTTTATGGAACGGTATCTGAGCTAATTTGAAACTCTTGTTTTATGTATCACCCCACCTCACCTTTCCCGTTAAGCAGCCATAGTGTGTTTTCTGCATGTGTGACTCTGTTCTGTTTTGTAATTCATTTCAAGTGTAAAGGTTTTTACATTCCCTCTTTAAGTGACACCTTATGAGAAGTGTCCTTTTCTGTGTGACTTATTTCACTTAGAATCGTCGTACCTAAATCCACTCATCATGCTGCTACTAGCCTTATAACATTGATTTCATGGCTGAGTGATATTCCATTGTACATAAGGACCACAAATTTTTTATCCATTTTTCGCTTTCCTCGGATATTTAAGGTGGAATGAAGTGGAGGTCCTTGTCAACAGAGCAGCCCTAAACTTTGGGGTGCTTGTGTCTTGCTGATTTTTAATTTTCCCACTTTATACCCCCATGCGTGCCCTATGCTCCGTAAGCTGTGTTTTTTAGATGTTTCAGGACACACCGTACACTTCTCCAGAGTGGCTGTTGGCAATTTACATCCCGCCCATCAGTGTAGCAAAGCTCCCATTTCTCCATGGCCTGTCCTGCATTTCTGGTTTTGACACTTTTTTCAGCATGGCCCTTTTGACCGATGGGAAGCGAGAGTTCTTTGTAGCGCTGATTTGCCTTTCCAGGTTGCTTGGTTGGCCAAAAAGGGCGTATGCGTTTTTTCCTGAATATATTCAGGAAAAAACGCATACGCCCTTTTTGGCCAAGGGCATCATTGTCAACGTTTTGCTGCTTTTCATGTGCTTTAGAGGCGATTCGAATCTACCTCCTGAAATCTGTTTCCGGCAATTCTGACTTGATTTCAATTCCTCGTCTTTGCCTTCCCTCAATATATTTGTGGACGAGAGTTATCATTTATAACTGTGCAGGTTTGTGAGTTGCAGTGCCCTGAAGCTCCATTTTACAACTCGCTTTTTCGGGAGCTGGCCGCAAAAGCGCAGGATGGCTTCAGGCCCTGTTCTGGTTCCGGGGTCAGGCTGAGCGTGTGGTTAATTCTTCTTCCTGATGGGAAAATAGAGTGACCTGTGCCTGTCCCAACACCAAGAGCTAGTCTGTCATTGGTTCCCTGTCTTCCCGTTCATTCTCAGGACAAATTGCAACCTGTACGGAACAGGAGGTTAAAGGTGCTGATGCTCCAAGTGGGAAGATTGCTAGTAAAGTGGCTGGAATGGCGAACCCGAGCACAAGGAGATGAGAAATGAGGTGCGTTTTAGAAACCTTTCCCCATCACACGGTGTACCATCTTCTGGGTTTCTCATGCATGTTTTCGATGTAGGAAGATGCCCTTGAACCTGGAGATTTGGGACCCATGCGATGGGTAGCACGCAGTATTACTTTAAAGGGTCTGCGTTTGCTCACCCAACCTCACCAAACCTCTCAGCCCCAAGAGTGTCCACCCTTATGTCTCATCCAGCTGTGGGTCTAGATATGGTCAATCCAGCTTGCATCACAGCCCCTGAACGAATTGTGTAAGAATTTCTCTCTCTTTCACTGTCTTTGTTTCATGGGTTTTTAAAAGTAATTTATGTTTATAATGGGGTTTAGCTGCTTTTCACGGCTGTGTTTATGCCCCTTTACACTTACTTGACGCACTAACAGAGAGATATCAATACATAGGTTTTAAGATTATTACTAGTCAGATATATTCTTGTGCGGTGAATCGGGCGTGTTGAGTCCAGTTCTCTGAGCAAGGAGTAGGCCTTGTCTATTACATATTGGGTTTATGGAACGGTATCTGAGCTAATTTGAAACTCTTGTTTTATGTATCACCCCACCTCACCTTTCCCGTTTAGCAGCCATAGTGTGTTTTCTGCACGTGTGACTCTGTTCTGTTTTGTAATTCAGTTTAAGCGTAACGGTTTTTACATTCCCTCTATAAGTGACACCTTATGAGAAGTGTCCTTTTCTGTGTGACTTATTTCACTTAGAATCGTCGTACCTAAATCCACTCATCATGCTGCTACTAGCCTTATGACATTGATTTCATGGCTGAGTGATATTCCATTGTACATAAGGACCACAAATTTTTTATCCATTTTTCGCTTTCCTGGGATATTTAAGGTGGAATGAAGTGGAGGTCCTTGTCAACAGAGCAGCCCTAAACTTTGGGGTGCTTGTGTCTTGCTGATTTTTAATTTTCCCACTTTATACACCCATGCGTGGAAGTGCCCTATGCTCTCTAAGCTGTGTTTTTTAGATGTTTCAGGACACACCGTACACTTCTCCAGAGTGGCTATTGGCAGTTTACATCCCGCCCATCAGTGTAGCAAGACTCCCATTTCTCCATGGCCTGTCCTGCATTTCTGGTTTTGAAACTTTTTCCAGCATGGCCCTTTTGACCGATGGGAAGCGAGACTTCTTTGTAGCGTTGATTTGCCTTTCAAGGTTGCTTGGTTGGCCAAAAAGGGCGTATGCGTTTTTTCCTGAATATATTCAGGAAAAAACGCATACGCCCTTTTTGGCCAAGGGCATCATTGTCAACGTTTTGCCGCTTTTCATGTGCTTTAGAGGCGATTCGAATCTACCTCCTGAAATCTGTTTCCTGCAATTCTGCCTTGATTTCAATTCCTCATCTTTGCCTTCCCTCAATCTATTTGTGGACGAGAGTTATCATTTATAACTGTGCAGGTTTGTGGGTTGCAGTGCCCTGAAGCTCCATTTTACAACTCGCTTTTTCGGGAGCTGGCCGCAAAAGTGCAGGATGGCTTCAGGCCCTGTTCTGGTTCCGGGGGGCAGGCTGAGCGTGTGGTTAATTCTTCTTCCTGATGGGAAAATAGAGTGACCTGTGCCTGTCCCAACACCAAGAGCTAGTCTCTCATTGGTTCCCTGTCTTCCCTTCATTCTCAGGACAAATTGCAACCTGTACGGAACAGGAGGTTAAAGGTGCTGATGCTCCAAGTGGGAAGATTGCTAGTAAAGTGGCTGGAATGGCGAACCCGAGCACAAGGAGATGAGAAATGAGGTGCGTTTTAGAAACCTTTCCCGATCACACGGTGTACCATCTTCTGGGTTTCTCATGCATGTTTTCGATGTAGGAAGATGCCCTTGAACCTGGAGATTTGGGACCCATGCGATGGGTAGCACGCAGTATTACTTTAAAGGGTCTGCGTTTGCTCACCCAACCTCACCAAACCTCTCAGCCCCAAGAGTGTCCACCCTTATGTCTCATCCAGCTGTGGGTCTAGATATGGTCAATCCAGGTTGCATCACAGCCCCTGAACGAATTGTGTAAGAATTTCTCTCTCTTTCACTGTCTTTGTTTCATGGGTTTTTAAAAGTAATTTATGTTTATAATGGGGTTTAGCTGCTTTTCACGGCTGTGTTTATGCCCCTTTACACCTACTTGACGCACTAACAGAGAGATATCAATACATAGGTTTTAAGATTATTACTAGTCAGATATATTCTTGTGCGGTGAATCGGGCGTGTTGAGTCCAGTTCTCTGAGCAAGGAGTAGGTCTTGTCTATTACATATTGGGTTTATGGAACGGTATCTGAGCTAATTTGAAACTCTTGTTTTATGTATCACCCCACCTCACCTTTCCCGTTTAGCAGCCATAGTGTGTTTTCTGCATGTGTGACTCTGTTCTGTTTTGTAATTCAGTTCAAGTGTAACGGTTTTTACATTCCCTCTATAAGTGACACCTTATGAGAAGTGTCCTTTTCTGTGTGACTTATTTCACTTAGAATCGTCGTACCTAAATCCACTCATCATGCTGCTACTAGCCTTATGACATTGATTTCATGGCTGAGTGATATTCCATTGTACATAAGGACCACAAATTTTTTATCCATTTTTCGCTTTCCTGGGATATTTAAGGTGGAATGAAGTGGAGGTCCTTGTCAACAGAGCAGCCCTAAACTTTGGGGTGCTTGTGTCTTGCTGATTTTTAATTTTCCCACTTTATCCCCCCATGCGTGGAAGTGCCCTATGCTCTCTAAGCTGTGTTTTTAGATGTTTCAGGACACACCGTACACTTCTCCAGAGTGGCTGTTGGCAATTTACATCCCGCCCATCAGTGTAGCAAAGCTCCCATTTCTCCATGGCCTGTCCTGCATTTCTGGTTTTGACACTTTTTTCAGCATGGCCCTTTTGACCGATGAGAAGCGAGACTTCTTGTAGCGCTGATTTGCATTTCCAGGTTGCTTGGTTGGCCAAAAAGGGCGTATGCGTTTTTTCCTGAATATATTCAGGAAAAATCGCATACGCCCTTTTTGGCCAAGGGCATCATTGTAAACGTTTTGCCGCTTTTCATGTGCTTTAGAGGCGATTCGAATCTACCTCCTGAAATCTGTTTCCTGCAATTCTGCCTTGATTTCAATTCCTCATCTTTGCCTTCCCTCAATATATTTGTGGACGAGAGTTATCATTTATAACTGTGCAGGTTTGTGGGTTGCAGTGCCCTGAAGCTCCATTTTACAACTCGCTTTTTCGGGAGCTGGCCGCAAAAGCGCAGGATGGCTTCAGGCCCTGTTCTGGTTCCGGGGGACAGGCTGAGCGTGTGGTTAATTCTTCTTCATGATTGGAAAATAGAGTGATCTGTGCCTGTCCCAACACCAAGAGCTAGTCTCTCATTGGTTCCCTGTCTTCCCGTTCATCCTCAGGACAAATTGCAACCTGTACGGAACAGGAGGTTAAAGGTGCTGATGCTCCAAATGGGGAGATTGCTAGTAAAGTGGCTGGAATGGCGAACCCGAGCACAAGGAGATGAGAAATGAGGTGCGTTTTAGAAACCTTTCCCCATCACACGGTGTACCATCTTCTGGGTTTCTCATGCATGTTTTCGATGTAGGAAGATGCCCTTGAACCTGGAGATTTGGGACCCTTGCGATGGGTAGCACACAGTATTACTTTAAAGGGTCTGCGTTTGCTCACCCAACCTCACCAAACCTCTCAGCCCCAAGAGTGTCCACCCTTATGTCTCATCCAGCTGTGGGTCTAGATATGGTCAATCCAGGTTGCATCACAGCCCCTGAACGAATTGTGTAAGAATTTCTCTCTCTTTCACTGTCTTTGTTTCATGGGTTTTTAAAAGTAATTTATGTTTATAATGGGGTTTAGCTGCTTTTAACGGCTGTGTTTATGCCGCTTTACACCTACTTGACGCACTAACAGAGAGATATCAATACATAGGTTTTAAGATTATTACTAGTCAGATATATTCTTGTGCGGTGAATCGGGCGTGTTGAGTCCAGTTCTCTGAGCAAGGAGTAGGCCTTGTCTATTACATATTGGGTTTATGGAACGGTATCTGAGCTAATTTGAAACTCTTGTTTTATGTATCACCCCACCTCACCTTTCCCGTTTAGCAGCCATAGTGTGTTTTCTGCATGTGTGACTCTGTTCTGTTTTGTAATTCAGTTCAAGTGTAACGGTTTTTACATTCCCTCTATAAGTGACACCTTATGAGAAGTGTCCTTTTCTGTGTGACTTATTTCACTTAGAATCGTCGTACCTAAATCCACTCATCATGCTGCTACTAGCCTTATGACATTGATTTCATGGCTGAGTGATATTCCATTGTACATAAGGACCACAAATTTTTTATCCATTTTTCGCTTTCCTGGGATATTTAAGGTGGAATGAAGTGGAGGTCCTTATCAACAGAGCAGCCCTAAACTTTGGGGTGCTTGTGTCTTGCTGATTTTTAATTTTCCCACTTTATACACCCATGCGTGGAAGTGCCCTATGCTCTCTAAGCTGTGTTTTTTAGATGTTTCAGGACACACCGTACACTTCTCCAGAGTGGCTATTGGCAATTTACATCCCGCCCATCAGTGTAGCAAGACTCCCATTTCTCCATGGCCTGTCCTGCATTTCTGGTTTTGAAACTTTTTTCAGCATGGCCCTTTTGACCGATGGGAAGCGAGACTTCTTTGTAGCGTTGATTTGCCTTTACAGGTTGCTTGGTTGGCCAAAAAGGGCGTATGCGTTTTTTCCTGAATATATTCAGGAAAAAACGCATACGCCCTTTTTGGCCAAGGGCATCATTGTCAACGTTTTGCCGCTTTTCATGTGCTTTAGAGGCGATTCGAATCTACCTCCTGAAATCTGTTTCCTGCAATTCTGCCTTGATTTCAATTCCTCATCTTTGCCTTCCCTCAATCTATTTGTGGACGAGAGTTATCATTTATAACTGTGCAGGTTTGTGGGTTGCAGTGCCCTGAAGCTCCATTTTACAACTCGCTTTTTCGGGAGCTGGCCGCAAAAGCGCTGGATGGCTTCAGGCCCTGTTCTGGTTCCGGGGGGCAGGCTGAGCGTGTGGTTAATTCTTCTTCCTGATGGGAAAATAGAGTGACCTGTGCCTGTCCCAACACCAAGAGCTAGTCTCTCATTGGTTCCCTGTCTTCCCGTTCATCCTCAGGACAAATTGCAACCTGTACGGAACAGGAGGTTAAAGGTGCTGATGCTCCAAGTGGGAAGATTGCTAGTAAAGTGGCTGGAATGGCGAACCCGAGCACAAGGAGATGAGAAATGAGGTGCGTTTTAGAAACCTTTCCCCATCACACGGTGTACCATCTTCTGGGTTTCTCATGCATGTTTTCGATGTAGGAAGATGCCCTTGAACCTGGAGATTTGGGACCCATGCGATGGGTAGCACGCAGTATTACTTTAAAGGGTCTGCGTTTGCTCACCCAACCTCACCAAACCTCTCAGCCCCAAGAGTGTCCACCCTTATGTCTCATCCAGCTGTGGGTCTAGATATGGTCAATCCAGGTTGCATCACAGCCCCTGAACGAATTGTGTAAGAATTTCTCTCTCTTTCACTGTCTTTGTTTCATGGGTTTTTAAAAGTAATTTATGTTTATAATGGGGTTTAGCTGCTTTTCACGGCTGTGTTTATGCCCCTTTACACCTACTTGACGCACTAACAGAGAGATATCAATACATAGGTTTTAAGATTATTACTAGTCAGATATATTCTTGTGCGGTGAATCGGGCGTGTTGAGTCCAGTTCTCTGAGCAAGGAGTAGGTCTTGTCTATTACATATTGGGTTTATGGAACGGTATCTGAGCTAATTTGAAACTCTTGTTTTATGTATCACCCCACCTCACCTTTCCCGTTAAGCAGCCATAGTGTGTTTTCTGCATGTGTGACTCTGTTCTGTTTTGTAATTCAGTTCAAGTGTAACGGTTTTTACATTCCCTCTATAAGTGACACCTTATGAGAAGTGTCCTTTTCTGTGTGACTTATTTCACTTAGAATCGTCGTACCTAAATCCACTCATCATGCTGCTACTAGCCTTATGACATTGATTTCATGGCTGAGTGATATTCCATTGTACATAAGGACCACAAATTTTTTATCCATTTTTCGCTTTCCTGGGATATTTAAGGTGGAATGAAGTGGAGGTCCTTGTCAACAGAGCAGCCCTAAACTTTGGGGTGCTTGTGTCTTGCTGATTTTTAATTTTCCCACTTTATCCCCCCATGCGTGGAAGTGCCCTATGCTCTCTAAGCTGTGTTTTTAGATGTTTCAGGACACACCGTACACTTCTCCAGAGTGGCTGTTGGCAATTTACATCCCGCCCATCAGTGTAGCAAAGCTCCCATTTCTCCATGGCCTGTCTTGCATTTCTGGTTTTGACACTTTTTTCAGCATGGCCCTTTTGACCGATGAGAAGCGAGACTTCTTGTAGCGCTGATTTGCATTTCCAGGTTGCTTGGTTGGCCAAAAAGGGCGTATGCGTTTTTTCCTGAATATATTCAGGAAAAATCGCATACGCCCTTTTTGGCCAAGGGCATCATTGTAAACGTTTTGCCGCTTTTCATGTGCTTTAGAGGCGATTCGAATCTACCTCCTGAAATCTGTTTCCTGCAATTCTGCCTTGATTTCAATTCCTCATCTTTGCCTTCCCTCAATATATTTGTGGACGAGAGTTATCATTTATAACTGTGCAGGTTTGTGGGTTGCAGTGCCCTGAAGCTCCATTTTACAACTCGCTTTTTCGGGAGCTGGCCGCAAAAGCGCAGGATGGCTTCAGGCCCTGTTCTGGTTCCGGGGGACAGGCTGAGCGTGTGGTTAATTCTTCTTCATGATTGGAAAATAGAGTGATCTGTGCCTGTCCCAACACCAAGAGCTAGTCTCTCATTGGTTCCCTGTCTTCCCGTTCATCCTCAGGACAAATTGCAACCTGTACGGAACAGGAGGTTAAAGGTGCTGATGCTCCAAATGGGGAGATTGCTAGTAAAGTGGCTGGAATGGCGAACCCGAGCACAAGGAGATGAGAAATGAGGTGCGTTTTAGAAACCTTTCCCCATCACACGGTGTACCATCTTCTGGGTTTCTCATGCATGTTTTCGATGTAGGAAGATGCCCTTGAACCTGGAGATTTGGGACCCATGCGATGGGTAGCACACAGTATTACTTTAAAGGGTCTGCGTTTGCTCACCCAACCTCACCAAACCTCTCAGCCCCAAGAGTGTCCACCCTTATGTCTCATCCAGCTGTGGGTCTAGATATGGTCAATCCAGGTTGCATCACAGCCCCTGAACGAATTGTGTAAGAATTTCTCTCTCTTTCACTGTCTTTGTTTCATGGGTTTTTAAAAGTAATTTATGTTTATAATGGGGTTTAGCTGCTTTTCACGGCTGTGTTTATGCCCCTTTACACCTACTTGACGCACTAACAGAGAGATATCAATACATAGGTTTTAAGATTATTACTAGTCAGATATATTCTTGTGCGGTGAATCGGGCGTGTTGAGTCCAGTTCTCTGAGCAAGGAGTAGGCCTTGTCTATTACATATTGGGTTTATGGAACGGTATCTGAGCTAATTTGAAACTCTTGTTTTATGTATCACCCCACCTCACCTTTCCCGTTTAGCAGCCATAGTGTGTTTTCTGCATGTGTGACTCTGTTCTGTTTTGTAATTCAGTTCAAGTGTAACGGTTTTTACATTCCCTCTATAAGTGACACCTTATGAGAAGTGTCCTTTTCTGTGTGACTTATTTCACTTAGAATCGTCGTACCTAAATCCACTCATCATGCTGCTACTAGCCTTATGACATTGATTTCATGGCTGAGTGATATTCCATTGTACATAAGGACCACAAATTTTTTATCCATTTTTCGCTTTCCTGGGATATTTAAGGTGGAATGAAGTGGAGGTCCTTATCAACAGAGCAGCCCTAAACTTTGGGGTGCTTGTGTCTTGCTGATTTTTAATTTTCCCACTTTATACACCCATGCGTGGAAGTGCCCTATGCTCTCTAAGCTGTGTTTTTTAGATGTTTCAGGACACACCGTACACTTCTCCAGAGTGGCTATTGGCAATTTACATCCCGCCCATCAGTGTAGCAAGACTCCCATTTCTCCATGGCCTGTCCTGCATTTCTGGTTTTGGAACTTTTTTCAGCATGGCCCTTTTGACCGATGGGAAGCGAGACTTCTTTGTAGCGTTGATTTGCCTTTACAGGTTGCTTGGTTGGCCAAAAAGGGCGTATGCGTTTTTTCCTGAATATATTCAGGAAAAAACGCATACGCCCTTTTTGGCCAAGGGCATCATTGTCAACGTTTTGCCGCTTTTCATGTGCTTTAGAGGCGATTCGAATCTACCTCCTGAAATCTGTTTCCTGCAATTCTGCCTTGATTTCAATTCCTCATCTTTGCCTTCCCTCAATCTATTTGTGGACGAGAGTTATCATTTATAACTGTGCAGGTTTGTGGGTTGCAGTGCCCTGAAGCTCCATTTTACAACTCGCTTTTTCGGGAGCTGGCCGCAAAAGCGCTGGATGGCTTCAGGCCCTGTTCTGGTTCCGGGGGGCAGGCTGAGCGTGTGGTTAATTCTTCTTCCTGATGGGAAAATAGAGTGACCTGTGCCTGTCCCAACACCAAGAGCTAGTCTCTCATTGGTTCCCTGTCTTCCCGTTCATTCTCAGGACAAATTGCAACCTGTACGGAACAGGAGGTTAAAGGTGCTGATGCTCCAAGTGGGAAGATTGCTAGTAAAGTGGCTGGAATGGCGAACCCGAGCACAAGGAGATGAGAAATGAGGTGCGTTTTAGAAACCTTTCCCCATCACACGGTGTACCATCTTCTGGGTTTCTCATGCATGTTTTCGATGTAGGAAGATGCCCTTGAACCTG
Source organism: Balaenoptera physalus (assembly GCF_965194825.1). Taxonomy (NCBI): domain Eukaryota; kingdom Metazoa; phylum Chordata; class Mammalia; order Artiodactyla; family Balaenopteridae; genus Balaenoptera; species Balaenoptera physalus. The sequence continues at coordinate 445,307 of NW_028126232.1, forward strand.
GAGATTTGGGACCCATGCGATGGGTAGCACGCAGTATTACTTTAAAGGGTCTGCGTTTGCTCACCCAACCTCACCAAACCTCTCAGCCCCAAGAGTGTCCACCCTTATGTCTCATCCAGCTGTGGGTCTAGATATGGTCAATCCAGGTTGCATCACAGCCCCTGAACGAATTGTGTAAGAATTTCTCTCTCTTTCACTGTCTTTGTTTCATGGGTTTTTAAAAGTAATTTATGTTTATAATGGGGTTTAGCTGCTTTTCACGGCTGTGTTTATGCCCCTTTACACCTACTTGACGCACTAACAGAGAGATATCAATACATAGGTTTTAAGATTATTACTAGTCAGATATATTCTTGTGCGGTGAATCGGGCGTGTTGAGTCCAGTTCTCTGAGCAAGGAGTAGGTCTTGTCTATTACATATTGGGTTTATGGAACGGTATCTGAGCTAATTTGAAACTCTTGTTTTATGTATCACCCCACCTCACCTTTCCCGTTTAGCAGCCATAGTGTGTTTTCTGCATGTGTGACTCTGTTCTGTTTTGTAATTCAGTTCAAGTGTAACGGTTTTTACATTCCCTCTATAAGTGACACCTTATGAGAAGTGTCCTTTTCTGTGTGACTTATTTCACTTAGAATCGTCGTACCTAAATCCACTCATCATGCTGCTACTAGCCTTATGACATTGATTTCATGGCTGAGTGATATTCCATTGTACATAAGGACCACAAATTTTTTATCCATTTTTCGCTTTCCTGGGATATTTAAGGTGGAATGAAGTGGAGGTCCTTGTCAACAGAGCAGCCCTAAACTTTGGGGTGCTTGTGTCTTGCTGATTTTTAATTTTCCCACTTTATACACCCATGCGTGTAAGTGCCCTATGCTCTCTAAGCTGTGCTTTTTAGATGTTTCAGGACACACCGTACACTTCTCCAGAGTGGCTATTGGCAATTTACATCCCGCCCATCAGTGTAGCAAGGCTCCCATTTCTCCATGGCCTGTCCTGCATTTCTGGTTTTGAAACTTTTTTCAGCATGGCCCTTTTGACCGATGGGAAGCGAGACTTCTTTGTAGCGCTGATTTGCCTTTCCAGGTTGCTTGGTTGGCCAAAAAGGGCGTATGCGTTTTTTCCTGAATATATTCAGGAAAAAACGCATACGCCCTTTTTGGCCAAGGGCATCATTGTCAACGTTTTGCCGCTTTTCATGTGCTTTAGAGGCGATTCGAATCTACCTCCTGAAATCTGTTTCCTGCAATTCTGCCTTGATTTCAATTCCTCATCTTTGCCTTCCCTCAATATATTTGTGGACGAGAGTTATCATTTATAACTGTGCAGGTTTGTGGGTTGCAGTGCCCTGAAGCTCCATTTTACAACTCGCTTTTTCGGGAGCTGGCCGCAAAAGCGCAGGATGGCTTCAGGCCCTGTTCTGGTTCCGGGGGGCAGGCTGAGCGTGTGGTTAATTCTTCTTCCTGATTGGAAAATAGAGTGATCTGTTCCTGTCCCAACACCAAGAGCTAGTCTCTCATTGGTTCCCTGTCTTCCCGTTCATCCTCAGGACAAATTGCAACCTGTACGGAACAGGAGGTTAAAGGTGCTGATGCTCCAAATGGGGAGATTGCTAGTAAAGTGGCTGGAATGGCGAACCCGAGCACAAGGAGATGAGAAATGAGGTGCGTTTTAGAAACCTTTCCCCATCACACGGTGTACCATCTTCTGGGTTTCTCATGCATGTTTTCGATGTAGGAAGATGCCCTTGAACCTGGAGATTTGGGACCCATGCGATGGGTAGCACGCAGTATTACTTTAAAGGGTCTGCGTTTGCTCACCCAACCTCACCAAACCTCTCAGCCCCAAGAGTGTCCACCCTTATGTCTCATCCAGTTGTGGGTCTAGATATGGTCAATCCAGGTGGCATCACAGACCCTGAACGAATTGTGTAAGAATTTCTCTCTCTTTCACTGTCTTTGTTTCATGGGTTTTTAAAAGTAATTTATGTTTATAATGGGGTTTAGCTGCTTTTCACGGCTGTGTTTATGCCGCTTTACACCCACTTGACACACTAACAGAGAGATATCAATACATAGGTTTTAAGATTATTACTAGTCAGATATATTCTTGTGCGGTGAATCGGGCGTGTTGAGTCCAGTTCTCTGAGCAAGGAGTAGGTCTTGTCTATTACATATTGGGTTTATGGAACGGTATCTGAGCTAATTTGAAACTCTTGTTTTATGTATCACCCCACCTCACCTTTCCCGTTAAGCAGCCATAGTGTGTTTTCTGCATGTGTGACTCTGTTCTGTTTTGTAATTCATTTCAAGTGTAAAGGTTTTTACATTCCCTCTTTAAGTGACACCTTATGAGAAGTGTCCTTTTCTGTGTGACTTATTTCACTTAGAATCGTCGTACCTAAATCCACTCATCATGCTGCTACTAGCCTTATAACATTGATTTCATGGCTGAGTGATATTCCATTGTACATACCGACCACAACTTTTGTATCCATTTTTCGCTTTCCTGGGATATTTAAGGTGGAATGAAGTGGAGGTCCTTGTCAACAGAGCAGCCCTAAACTTTGGGGTGCTTGTGTCTTGCTGATTTTTAATTTTCCCACTTTATACCCCCATGCGTGCCCTATGCTCCCTAAGCTGTGTTTTTTAGATGTTTCAGGACACACCGTACACTTCTCCAGAGTGGCTGTTGGCAATTTACATCCCGCCCATCAGTGTAGCAAAGCTCCCATTTCTCCATGGCCTGTCCTGCATTTCTGGTTTTGACACTTTTTTCAGCATGGCCCTTTTGACCGATGGGAAGCGAGAGTTCTTTGTAGCGCTGATTTGCCTTTCCAGGTTGCTTGGTTGGCCAAAAAGGGCGTATGCGTTTTTTCCTGAATATATTCAGGAAAAAACGCATACGCCCTTTTTGGCCAAGGGCATCATTGTCAACGTTTTGCTGCTTTTCATGTGCTTTAGAGGCGATTCGAATCTACCTCCTGAAATCTGTTTCCGGCAATTCTGACTTGATTTCAATTCCTCGTCTTTGCCTTCCCTCAATATATTTGTGGACGAGAGTTATCATTTATAACTGTGCAGGTTTGTGAGTTGCAGTGCCCTGAAGCTCCATTTTACAACTCGCTTTTTCGGGAGCTGGCCGCAAAAGCGCAGGATGGCTTCAGGCCCTGTTCTGGTTCCGGGGGGCAGGCTGAGCCTGTGGTTAATTCTTCTTCCTGATGGGAAAATAGAGTGACCTGTGCCTGTCCCAACACCAAGAGCTAGTCTCACATTGGTTCCCTGTCTTCCCGTTCATCCTCAGGACAAATTGCAACCTGTACGGAACAGGAGGTTAAAGGTGCTGATGCTCCAAGTGGGGAGATTGCTAGTAAAGTGGCTGGAATGGCGAACCCGAGCACAAGGAGATGAGAAATGAGGTGCGTTTTAGAAACCTTTCCCCATCACACGGTGTACCATCTTCTGGGTTTCTCATGCATGTTTTTGATGTAGGAAGATGCCCTTGAACCTGGAGATTTGGGACCCATGCGATGGGTAGCACGCAGTATTACTTTAAAGGGTCTGCGTTTGCTCACCCAACCTCACCAAACCTATCAGCCACAAGAGTGTCCACCCTTATGTCTCATCCAGTTGTGGGTCTAGATATGGTCAATCCAGGTGGCATCACAGACCCTGAACGAATTGTGTAAGAATTTCTCTCTCTTTCACTGTCTTTGTTTCATGGGTTTTTAAAAGTAATTTATTTTTATAATGGGGTTTAGCTGCTTTTCACGGCTGTGTTTATGCCGCTTTACACCTACTTGACGCACTAACAGAGAGATATCAATACATAGGTTTTAAGATTATTACTAGTCAGATATATTCTTGTGCGGTGAATCGGGCGTGTTGAGTCCAGTTCTCTGAGCAAGGAGTAGGCCTTGTCTATTACATATTGGGTTTATGGAACGGTATCTGAGCTAATTTGAAACTCTTGTTTTATGTATCACCCCACCTCACCTTTCCCGTTTAGCAGCCATAGTGTGTTTTCTGCATGTGTGACTCTGTTCTGTTTTGTAATTCAGTTTAAGCGTAACGGTTTTTACATTCCCTCTATAAGTGACACCTTATGAGAAGTGTCCTTTTCTGTGTGACTTATTTCACTTAGAATCGTCGTACCTAAATCCACTCATCATGCTGCTACTAGCCTTATGGCATTGATTTCATGGCTGAGTGATATTCCATTGTACATAAGGACCACAAATTTTTTAACCATTTTTCGCTTTCCTGGGATATTTAAGGTGGAATGAAGTGGAGGTCCTTGTCAACAGAGCAGCCCTAAACTTTGGGGTGCTTGTGTCTTGCTGATTTTTAATTTTCCCACTTTATACACCCATGCGTGGAAGTGCCCTATGCTCTCTAAGCTGTGTTTTTTAGATGTTTCAGGACACACCGTACACTTCTCCAGAGTGGCTATTGGCAATTTACATCCCGCCCATCAGTGTAGCAAGACTCCCATTTCTCCATGGCCTGTCCTGCATTTCTGGTTTTGAAACTTTTTTCAGCATGGCCCTTTTGACCGATGGGAAGCGAGACTTCTTTGTAGCGTTGATTTGCCTTTCAAGGTTGCTTGGTTGGCCAAAAAGGGCGTATGCGTTTTTTCCTGAATATATTCAGGAAAAAACGCATACGCCCTTTTTGGCCAAGGGCATCATTGTCAACGTTTTGCCGCTTTTCATGTGCTTTAGAGGCGATTCGAATCTACCTCCTGAAATCTGTTTCCTGCAATTCTGCCTTGATTTCAATTCCTCATCTTTGCCTTCCCTCAATCTATTTGTGGACGAGAGTTATCATTTATAACTGTGCAGGTTTGTGGGTTGCAGTGCCCTGAAGCTCCATTTTACAACTCGCTTTTTCGGGAGCTGGCCGCAAAAGTGCAGGATGGCTTCAGGCCCTGTTCTGGTTCCGGGGGGCAGGCTGAGCGTGTGGTTAATTCTTCTTCCTGATGGGAAAATAGAGTGACCTGTGCCTGTCCCAACACCAAGAGCTAGTCTCTCATTGGTTCCCTGTCTTCCCTTCATTCTCAGGACAAATTGCAACCTGTACGGAACAGGAGGTTAAAGGTGCTGATGCTCCAAGTGGGAAGATTGCTAGTAAAGTGGCTGGAATGGCGAACCCGAGCACAAGGAGATGAGAAATGAGGTGCGTTTTAGAAACCTTTCCCCATCACACGGTGTACCATCTTCTGGGTTTCTCATGCATGTTTTCGATGTAGGAAGATGCCCTTGAACCTGGAGATTTGGGACCCATGCGATGGGTAGCACGCAGTATTACTTTAAAGGGTCTGCGTTTGCTCACCCAACCTCACCAAACCTCTCAGCCCCAAGAGTGTCCACCCTTATGTCTCATCCAGCTGTGGGTCTAGATATGGTCAATCCAGGTTGCATCACAGCCCCTGAACGAATTGTGTAAGAATTTCTCTCTCTTTCACTGTCTTTGTTTCATGGGTTTTTAAAAGTAATTTATGTTTATAATGGGGTTTAGCTGCTTTTCACTGCTGTGTTTATGCCCCTTTACACCTACTTGACGCACTAACAGAGAGATATCAATACATAGGTTTTAAGATTATTACTAGTCAGATATATTCTTGTGCGGTGAATCGGGCGTGTTGAGTCCAGTTCTCTGAGCAAGGAGTAGGTCTTGTCTATTACATATTGGGTTTATGGAACGGTATCTGAGCTAATTTGAAACTCTTGTTTTATGTATCACCCCACCTCACCTTTCCCGTTTAGCAGCCATAGTGTGTTTTCTGCATGTGTGACTCTGTTCTGTTTTGTAACTCAGTTTAAGCGTAACGGTTTTTACATTCCCTCTATAAGTGACACCTTATGAGAAGTGTCCTTTTCTGTGTGACTTATTTCACTTAGAATCGTCGTACCTAAATCCACTCATCATGCTGCTACTAGCCTTATGGCATTGATTTCATGGCTGAGTGATATTCCATTGTACATAAGGACCACAAATTTTTTAACCATTTTTCGCTTTCCTGGGATATTTAAGGTGGAATGAAGTGGAGGTCCTTGTCAACAGAGCAGCCCTAAACTTTGGGGTGCTTGTGTCTTGCTGATTTTTAATTTTCCCACTTTATACACCCATGCGTGGAAGTGCCCTATGCTCTCTAAGCTGTGTTTTTTAGATGTTTCAGGACACACCGTACACTTCTCCAGAGTGGCTATTGGCAATTTACATCCCGCCCATCAGTGTAGCAAGACTCCCATTTCTCCATGGCCTGTCCTGCATTTCTGGTTTTGAAACTTTTTTCAGCATGGCCCTTTTGACCGATGGGAAGCGAGACTTCTTTGTAGCGTTGATTTGCCTTTCAAGGTTGCTTGGTTGGCCAAAAAGGGCGTATGCGTTTTTTCCTGAATATATTCAGGAAAAAACGCATACGCCCTTTTTGGCCAAGGGCATCATTGTCAACGTTTTGCCGCTTTTCATGTGCTTTAGAGGCGATTCGAATCTACCTCCTGAAATCTGTTTCCTGCAATTCTGCCTTGATTTCAATTCCTCATCTTTGCCTTCCCTCAATCTATTTGTGGACGAGAGTTATCATTTATAACTGTGCAGGTTTGTGGGTTGCAGTGCCCTGAAGCTCCATTTTACAACTCGCTTTTTCGGGAGCTGGCCGCAAAAGTGCAGGATGGCTTCAGGCCCTGTTCTGTTTCCGGGGGGCAGGCTGAGCGTGTGGTTAATTCTTCTTCCTGATGGGAAAATAGAGTGACCTGTGCCTGTCCCAACACCAAGAGCTAGTCCCTCATTGGTTCCCTGTCTTCCCTTCATTCTCAGGACAAATTGCAACCTGTACGGAACAGGAGGTTAAAGGTGCTGATGCTCCAAGTGGGAAGATTGCTAGTAAAGTGGCTGGAATGGCGAACCCGAGCACAAGGAGATGAGAAATGAGGTGCGTTTTAGAAACCTTTCCCCATCACACGGTGTACCATCTTCTGGGTTTCTCATGCATGTTTTCGATGTAGGAAGATGCCCTTGAACCTGGAGATTTGGGACCCATGCGATGGGTAGCACGCAGTATTACTTTAAAGGGTCTGCGTTTGCTCACCCAACCTCACCAAACCTCTCAGCCCCAAGAGTGTCCACCCTTATGTCTCATCCAGCTGTGGGTCTAGATATGGTCAATCCAGGTTGCATCACAGCCCCTGAACGAATTGTGTAAGAATTTCTCTCTCTTTCACTGTCTTTGTTTCATGGGTTTTTAAAAGTAATTTATGTTTATAATGGGGTTTAGCTGCTTTTCACTGCTGTGTTTATGCCCCTTTACACCTACTTGACGCACTAACAGAGAGATATCAATACATAGGTTTTAAGATTATTACTAGTCAGATATATTCTTGTGCGGTGAATCGGGCGTGTTGAGTCCAGTTCTCTGAGCAAGGAGTAGGTCTTGTCTATTACATATTGGGTTTATGGAACGGTATCTGAGCTAATTTGAAACTCTTGTTTTATGTATCACCCCACCTCACCTTTCCCGTTTAGCAGCCATAGTGTGTTTTCTGCATGTGTGACTCTGTTCTGTTTTGTAATTCAGTTCAAGTGTAACGGTTTTTACATTCCCTCTATAAGTGACACCTTATGAGAAGTGTCCTTTTCTGTGTGACTTATTTCACTTAGAATCGTCGTACCTAAATCCACTCATCATGCTGCTACTAGCCTTATGACATTGATTTCATGGCTGAGTGATATTCCATTGTACATAAGGACCACAAATTTTTTATCCATTTTTCGCTTTCCTGGGATATTTAAGGTGGAATGAAGTGGAGGTCCTTGTCAACAGAGCAGCCCTAAACTTTGGGGTGCTTGTGTCTTGCTGATTTTTAATTTTCCCACTTTATCCCCCCATGCGTGGAAGTGCCCTATGCTCTCTAAGCTGTGTTTTTAGATGTTTCAGGACAAACCGTACACTTCTCCAGAGTGGCTGTTGGCAATTTACATCCCGCCCATCAGTGTAGCAAAGCTCCCATTTCTCCATGGCCTGTCCTGCATTTCTGGTTTTGACACTTTTTTCAGCATGGCCCTTTTGACCGATGAGAAGCGAGACTTCTTGTAGCGCTGATTTGCATTTCCAGGTTGCTTGGTTGGCCAAAAAGGGCGTATGCGTTTTTTCCTGAATATATTCAGGAAAAATCGCATACGCCCTTTTTGGCCAAGGGCATCATTGTAAACGTTTTGCCGCTTTTCATGTGCTTTAGAGGCGATTCGAATCTACCTCCTGAAATCTGTTTCCTGCAATTCTGCCTTGATTTCAATTCCTCATCTTTGCCTTCCCTCAATATATTTGTGGACGAGAGTTATCATTTATAACTGTGCAGGTTTGTGGGTTGCAGTGCCCTGAAGCTCCATTTTACAACTCGCTTTTTCGGGAGCTGGCCGCAAAAGCGCAGGATGGCTTCAGGCCCTGTTCTGGTTCCGGGGGACAGGCTGAGCGTGTGGTTAATTCTTCTTCCTGATTGGAAAATAGAGTGATCTGTGCCTGTCCCAACACCAAGAGCTAGTCTCTCATTGGTTCCCTGTCTTCCCGTTCATCCTCAGGACAAATTGCAACCTGTACGGAACAGGAGGTTAAAGGTGCTGATGCTCCAAATGGGGAGATTGCTAGTAAAGTGGCTGGAATGGCGAACCCGAGCACAAGGAGATGAGAAATGAGGTGCGTTTTAGAAACCTTTCCCCATCACACGGTGTACCATCTTCTGGGTTTCTCATGCATGTTTTCGATGTAGGAAGATGCCCTTGAACCTGGAGATTTGGGACCCATGCGATGGGTAGCACACAGTATTACTTTAAAGGGTCTGCGTTTGCTCACCCAACCTCACCAAACCTCTCAGCCCCAAGAGTGTCCACCCTTATGTCTCATCCAGCTGTGGGTCTAGATATGGTCAATCCAGGTTGCATCACAGCCCCTGAACGAATTGTGTAAGAATTTCTCTCTCTTTCACTGTCTTTGTTTCATGGGTTTTTAAAAGTAATTTATGTTTATAATGGGGTTTAGCTGCTTTTAACGGCTGTGTTTATGCCGCTTTACACCTACTTGACGCACTAACAGAGAGATATCAATACATAGGTTTTAAGATTATTACTAGTCAGATATATTCTTGTGCGGTGAATCGGGCGTGTTGAGTCCAGTTCTCTGAGCAAGGAGTAGGCCTTGTCTATTACATATTGGGTTTATGGAACGGTATCTGAGCTAATTTGAAACTCTTGTTTTATGTATCACCCCACCTCACCTTTCCCGTTTAGCAGCCATAGTGTGTTTTCTGCATGTGTGACTCTGTTCTGTTTTGTAATTCAGTTTAAGCGTAACGGTTTTTACATTCCCTCTATAAGTGACACCTTATGAGAAGTGTCCTTTTCTGTGTGACTTATTTCACTTAGAATCGTCGTACCTAAATCCACTCATCATGCTGCTACTAGCCTTATGACATTGATTTCATGGCTGAGTGATATTCCATTGTACATAAGGACCACAAATTTTTTATCCATTTTTCGCTTTCCTGGGATATTTAAGGTGGAATGAAGTGGAGGTCCTTGTCAACAGAGCAGCCCTAAACTTTGGGGTGCTTGTGTCTTGCTGATTTTTAATTTTCCCACTTTATACACCCATGCGTCTAAGTGCCCTATGCTCTCTAAGCTGTGTTTTTTAGATGTTTCAGGACACACCGTACACTTCTCCAGAGTGGCTATTGGCAATTTACATCCCGCCCATCAGTGTAGCAAGACTCCCATTTCTCCATGGCCTGTCCTGCATTTCTGGTTTTGAAACTTTTTTCAGCATGGCCCTTTTAACCGATGGGAAGCGAGACTTCTTTGTAGCGTTGATTTGCCTTTACAGGTTGCTTGGTTGGCCAAAAAGGGCATATGCGTTTTTTCCTGAATATATTCAGGAAAAAACGCATACGCCCTTTTTGGCCAAGGGCATCATTGTCAACGTTTTGCCGCTTTTCATGTGCTTTAGAGGCGATTCGAATCTACCTCCTGAAATCTGTTTCCTGCAATTCTGCCTTGATTTCAATTCCTCATCTTTGCCTTCCCTCAATCTATTTGTGGACGAGAGTTATCATTTATAACTGTGCAGGTTTGTGGGTTGCAGTGCCCTGAAGCTCCATTTTACAACTCGCTTTTTCGGGAGCTGGCCGCAAAAGCGCAGGATGGCTTCAGGCCCTGTTCTGGTTCCGGGGGGCAGGCTGAGCGTGTGGTTAATTCTTCTTCCTGATGGGAAAATAGAGTGACCTGTGCCTGTCCCAACACCAAGAGCTAGTCTCTCATTGGTTCCCTGTCTTCCCGTTCATTCTCAGGACAAATTGCAACCTGTACGGAACAGGAGGTTAAAGGTGCTGATGCTCCAAGTGGGAAGATTGCTAGTAAAGTGGCTGGAATGGCGAACCCGAGCACAAGGAGATGAGAAATGAGGTGCGTTTTAGAAACCTTTCCCCATCACACGGTGTACCATCTTCTGGGTTTCTCATGCATGTTTTCGATGTAGGAAGATGCCCTTGAACCTGGAGATTTGGGACCCATGCGATGGGTAGCACGCAGTATTACTTTAAAGGGTCTGCGTTTGCTCACCCAACCTCACCAAACCTCTCAGCCCCAAGAGTGTCCACCCTTATGTCTCATCCAGCTGTGGGTCTAGATATGGTCAATCCAGGTTGCATCACAGCCCCTGAACGAATTGTGTAAGAATTTCTCTCTCTTTCACTGTCTTTGTTTCATGGGTTTTTAAAAGTAATTTATGTTTATAATGGGGTTTAGCTGCTTTTCACGGCTGTGTTTATGCCCCTTTACACCTACTTGACGCACTAACAGAGAGATATCAATACATAGGTTTTAAGATTATTACTAGTCAGATATATTCTTGTGCGGTGAATCGGGCGTGTTGAGTCCAGTTCTCTGAGCAAGGAGTAGGTCTTGTCTATTACATATTGGGTTTATGGAACGGTATCTGAGCTAATTTGAAACTCTTGTTTTATGTATCACCCCACCTCACCTTTCCCGTTTAGCAGCCATAGTGTGTTTTCTGCATGTGTGACTCTGTTCTGTTTTGTAATTCAGTTCAAGTGTAACGGTTTTTACATTCCCTCTATAAGTGACACCTTATGAGAAGTGTCCTTTTCTGTGTGACTTATTTCACTTAGAATCGTCGTACCTAAATCCACTCATCATGCTGCTACTAGCCTTATGACATTGATTTCATGGCTGAGTGATATTCCATTGTACATAAGGACCACAAATTTTTTATCCATTTTTCGCTTTCCTGGGATATTTAAGGTGGAATGAAGTGGAGGTCCTTGTCAACAGAGCAGCCCTAAACTTTGGGGTGCTTGTGTCTTGCTGATTTTTAATTTTCCCACTTTATACACCCATGCGTGGAAGTGCCCTATGCTCTCTAAGCTGTGTTTTTTAGATGTTTCAGGACACACCGTACACTTCTCCAGAGTGGCTATTGGCAATTTACATCCCGCCCATCAGTGTAGCAAGACTCCCATTTCTCCATGGCCTGTCCTGCATTTCTGGTTTTGAAACTTTTTTCAGCATGGCCCTTTTGACCGATGGGAAGCGAGACTTCTTTGTAGCGTTGATTTGCCTTTACAGGTTGCTTGGTTGGCCAAAAAGGGCGTATGCGTTTTTTCCTGAATATATTCAGGAAAAAACGCATACGCCCTTTTTGGCCAAGGGCATCATTGTCAACGTTTTGCCGCTTTTCATGTGCTTTAGAGGCGATTCGAATCTACCTCCTGAAGTCTGTTTCCTGCAATTCTGCCTTGATTTCAATTCCTCATCTTTGCCTTCCCTCAATCTATTTGTGGACGAGAGTTATCATTTATAACTGTGCAGGTTTGTGGGTTGCAGTGCCCTGAAGCTCCATTTTACAACTCGCTTTTTCGGGAGCTGGCCGCAAAAGCGCAGGATGGCTTCAGGCCCTGTTCTGGTTCCGGGCGGCAGGCTGAGCGTGTGGTTAATTCTTCTTCCTGATGGGAAAATAGAGTGACCTGTGCCTGTCCCAACACCAAGAGCTAGTCTCTCATTGGTTCCCTGTCTTCCCGTTCATTCTCAGGACAAATTGCAACCTGTACGGAACAGGAGGTTAAAGGTGCTGATGCTCCAAGTGGGAAGATTGCTAGTAAAGTGGCTGGAAAGGCGAACCCGAGCACAAGGAGATGAGAAATGAGGTGCGTTTTAGAAACCTTTCCCCATCACACGGTGTACCATCTTCTGGGTTTCTCATGCATGTTTTCGATGTAGGAAGATGCCCTTGAACCTGGAGATTTGGGACCCATGCGATGGGTAGCACGCAGTATTACTTTAAAGGGTCTGCGTTTGCTCACCCAACCTCACCAAACCTCTCAGCCCCAAGAGTGTCCACCCTTATGTCTCATCCAGCTGTGGGTCTAGATATGGTCAATCCAGGTTGCATCACAGCCCCTGAACGAATTGTGTAAGAATTTCTCTCTCTTTCACTGTCTTTGTTTCATGGGTTTTTAAAAGTAATTTATGTTTATAATGGGGTTTAGCTGCTTTTCACGGCTGTGTTTATGCCCCTTTACACCTACTTGACGCACTAACAGAGAGATATCAATACATAGGTTTTAAGATTATTACTAGTCAAATATATTCTTGTGCGGTGAATCGGGCGTGTTGAGTCCAGTTCTCTGAGCAAGGAGTAGGTCTTGTCTATTACATATTGGGTTTATGGAACGGTATCTGAGCTAATTTGAAACTCTTGTTTTATGTATCACCCCACCTCACCTTTCCCGTTTAGCAGCCATAGTGTGTTTTCTGCATGTGTGACTCTGTTCTGTTTTGTAATTCAGTTCAAGTGTAACGGTTTTTACATTCCCTCTATAAGTGACACCTTATGAGAAGTGTCCTTTTCTGTGTGACTTATTTCACTTAGAATCGTCGTACCTAAATCCACTCATCATGCTGCTACTAGCCTTATGACATTGATTTCATGGCTGAGTGATATTCCATTGTACATAAGGACCACAAATTTTTTATCCATTTTTCGCTTTCCTGGGATATTTAAGGTGGAATGAAGTGGAGGTCCTTGTCAACAGAGCAGCCCTAAACTTTGGGGTGCTTGTGTCTTGCTGATTTTTAATTTTCCCACTTTATACACCCATGCGTGGAAGTGCCCTATGCTCTCTAAGCTGTGCTTTTTAGATGTTTCAGGACACACCGTACACTTCTCCAGAGTGGCTATTGGCAATTTACATCCCGCCCATCAGTGTAGCAAGGCTCCCATTTCTCCATGGCCTGTCCTGCATTTCTGGTTTTGAAACTTTTTTCAGCATGGCCCTTTTGACCGATGGGAAGCGAGACTTCTTTGTAGCGCTGATTTGCCTTTCCAGGTTGCTTGGTTGGCCAAAAAGGGCGTATGCGTTTTTTCCTGAATATATTCAGGAAAAAACGCATACGCCCTTTTTGGCCAAGGGCATCATTGTCAACGTTTTGCCGCTTTTCATGTGCTTTAGAGGCGATTCGAATCTACCTCCTGAAATCTGTTTCCTGCAATTCTGCCTTGATTTCAATTCCTCATCTGTGCCTTCCCTCAATATATTTGTGGACGAGAGTTATCATTTATAACTGTGCAGGTTTGTGGGTTGCAGTGCCCTGAAGCTCCATTTTACAACTCGCTTTTTCGGGAGCTGGCCGCAAAAGCGCAGGATGGCTTCAGGCCCTGTTCTGGTTCCGGGGGGCAGGCTGAGCCTGTGGTTAATTCTTCTTCCTGATGGGAAAATAGAGTGACCTGTGCCTGTCCCAACACCAAGAGCTAGTCTCTCATTGGTTCCCCGTCTTCCCGTTCATCCTCAGGACAAATTGCAACCTGTACGGAACAGGAGGTTAAAGTTGCTGAGGCTCCAAGTAGGGAGATTGCTAGTAAAGTGGCTGAAATGGCGAACCCGAGCACAAGGAGATGAGAAATGAGGTGCGTTTTAGAAACCTTTCCCCATCACACGGTGCACCATCTTCTGGGTTTCTCATGCATGTTTTCGATGTAGGAAGTTGCCCTTGAACCTGGAGATTTGGGATCCATGCGATGGGTAGCAGGCAGTATTACTTTAAAGGGTCTGCGTTTGCTCACCCAACCTCACCAAACCTCTCAGCCCCAAGAGTGTCCACCCTTATGTCTCACCCAGCTGTGGGTCTACATATGGTCAATCCAGGTGGCATCACAGACCCTGAACGAATTGTGTAAGAATTTCTCTCTCTTTCACTGTCTTTGTTTCATGGGTTTTTAAAAGTAATTTATTTTTATAATGGGGTTTAGCTGCTTTTCACGGCTGTGTTTATGCCGCTTTACACCCACTTGACACACTAACAGAGAGATATCAATACATAGGTTTTAAGATTATTACTAGTCAGATATATTCTTGTGCGGTGAATCGGGCATGTTGAGTCCAGTTCTCTGAGCAAGGAGTAGGTCTTGTCTATTACATATTGGGTTTATGGAACGGTATCTGAGCTAATTTGAAACTCTTGTTTTATGTATCACCCCACCTCACCTTTCCCGTTAAGCAGCCATAGTGTGTTTTCTGCATGTGTGACTCTGTTCTGTTTTGTAATTCATTTCAAGTGTAAAGGTTTTTACATTCCCTCTTTAAGTGACACCTTATGAGAAGTGTCCTTTTCTGTGTGACTTATTTCACTTAGAATCGTCGTACCTAAATCCACTCATCATGCTGCTACTAGCCTTATAACATTGATTTCATGGCTGAGTGATATTCCATTGTACATACCGACCACAACTTTTGTATCCATTTTTCGCTTTCCTGGGATATTTAAGGTGGAATGAAGTGGAGGTCCTTGTCAACAGAGCAGCCCTAAACTTTGGGGTGCTTGTGTCTTGCTGATTTTTAATTTTCCCACTTTATACCCCCATGCGTGCCCTATGCTCCCTAAGCTGTGTTTTTTAGATGTTTCAGGACACACCGTACACTTCTCCAGAGTGGCTGTTGGCAATTTACATCCCACCCATCAGTGTAGCAAAGCTCCCATTTCTCCATGGCCTGTCCTGCATTTCTGGTTTTGACACTTTTTTCAGCATGGCCCTTTTGACCGATGGGAAGCGAGAGTTCTTTGTAGCGCTGATTTGCCTTTCCAGGTTGCTTGGTTGGCCAAAAAGGGCGTATGCGTTTTTTCCTGAATATATTCAGGAAAAAACGCATACGCCCTTTTTGGCCAAGGGCATCATTGTCAACGTTTTGCTGCTTTTCATGTGCTTTAGAGGCGATTCGAATCTACCTCCTGAAATCTGTTTCCGGCAATTCTGACTTGATTTCAATTCCTCGTCTTTGCCTTCCCTCAATATATTTGTGGACGAGAGTTATCATTTATAACTGTGCAGGTTTGTGAGTTGCAGTGCCCTGAAGCTCCATTTTACAACTCGCTTTTTCGGGAGCTGGCCGCAAAAGCGCAGGATGGCTTCAGGCCCTGTTCTGGTTCCGGGGGGCAGGCTGAGCCTGTGGTTAATTCTTCTTCCTGATGGGAAAATAGAGTGACCTGTGCCTGTCCCAAAACCAAGAGCTAGTCTCACATTGGTTCCCTGTCTTCCCGTTCACCCTCAGGACAAATTGCAACCTGTACGGAACAGGAGGTTAAAGGTGCTGATGCTCCAAGTGGGGAGATTGCTAGTAAAGTGGCTGGAATGGCGAACCCGAGCACAAGGAGATGAGAAATGAGGTGCGTTTTAGAAACCTTTCCCCATCACACGGTGTACCATCTTCTGGGTTTCTCATGCATGTTTTTGATGTAGGAAGATGCCCTTGAACCTGGAGATTTGGGACCCATGCGATGGGTAGCACGCAGTATTACTTTAAAGGGTCTGCGTTTGCTCACCCAACATCACCAAACCTATCAGCCACAAGAGTGTCCACCCTTATGTCTCATCCAGTTGTGGGTCTAGATATGGTCAATCCAGGTGGCATCACAGACCCTGAACGAATTGTGTAAGAATTTCTCTCTCTTTCACTGTCTTTGTTTCATGGGTTTTTAAAAGTAATTTATTTTTATAATGGGGTTTAGCTGCTTTTCACGGCTGTGTTTATGCCGCTTTACACCCACTTGACACACTAACAGAGAGATATCAATACATAGGTTTTAAGATTATTACTAGTCAGATATATTCTTGTGCGGTGAATCGGGCATGTTGAGTCCAGTTCTCTGAGCAAGGAGTAGGTCTTGTCTATTACATATTGGGTTTATGGAACGGTATCTGAGCTAATTTGAAACTCTTGTTTTATGTATCACCCCACCTCACCTTTCCCGTTAAGCAGCCATAGTGTGTTTTCTGCATGTGTGACTCTGGTCTGTTTTGTAATTCATTTCAAGTGTAAAGGTTTTTACATTCCCTCTTTAAGTGACACCTTATGAGAAGTGTCCTTTTCTGTGTGACTTATTTCACTTAGAATCGTCGTACCTAAATCCACTCATCATGCTGCTACTAGCCTTATAACATTGATTTCATGGCTGAGTGATATTCCATTGTACATACCAACCACAACTTTTGTATCCATTTTTCGCTTTCCTGGGATATTTAAGGTGGAATGAAGTGGAGGTCCTTGTCAACAGAGCAGCCCTAAACTTTGGGGTGCTTGTGTCTTGCTGATTTTTAATTTTCCCACTTTATACTCCCATGCGTGCCCTATGCTCCCTAAGCTGTGTTTTTTAGATGTTTCAGGACACACCGTACACTTCTCCAGAGTGGCTGTTGGCAATTTACATCCCGCCCATCAGTGTAGCAAAGCTCCCATTTCTCCATGGCCTGTCCTGCATTTCTGGTTTTGACACTTTTTTCAGCATGGCCCTTTTGACCGATGGGAAGCGAGAGTTCTTTGTAGCGCTGATTTGCCTTTCCAGGTTGCTTGGTTGGCCAAAAAGGGCGTATGCGTTTTTTCCTGAATATATTCAGGAAAAAACGCATACGCCCTTTTTGGCCAAGGGCATCATTGTCAACGTTTTGCTGCTTTTCATGTGCTTTAGAGGCGATTCGAATCTACCTCCTGAAATCTGTTTCCGGCAATTCTGACTTGATTTCAATTCCTCGTCTTTGCCTTCCCTCAATATATTTGTGGACGAGAGTTATCATTTATAACTGTGCAGGTTTGTGAGTTGCAGTGCCCTGAAGCTCCATTTTACAACTCGCTTTTTCGGGAGCTGGCCGCAAAAGCGCAGGATGGCTTCAGGCCCTGTTCTGGTTCCGGGCGGCAGGCTGAGCGTGTGGTTAATTCTTCTTCCTGATGGGAAAATAGAGTGACCTGTGCCTGTCCCAACACCAAGAGCTAGTCTCTCATTGGTTTCCCGTCTTCCCGTTCATCCTCAGGACAAATTGCAACCTGTACGGAACAGGAGGTTAAAGGTGCTGAGGCTCCAAGTAGGGAGATTGCTAGTAAAGTGGCTGGAATGGCGAACCCGAGCACAAGGAGATGAGAAATGAGGTGCGTTTTAGAAACCTTTCCCCATCACACGGTGTACCATCTTCTGGGTTTCTCATGCATGTTTTTGATGTAGGAAGATGCCCTTGAACCTGGAGATTTGGGACCCATGCGATGGGTAGCACGCAGTATTACTTTAAAGGGTCTGCGTTTGCTCACCCAACCTCACCAAACCTCTCAGCCCCAAGAGTGTCCACCCTTATGTCTCATCCAGCTGTGGGTCTAGATATGGTCAATCCAGGTTGCATCACAGCCCCTGAACGAATTGTGTAAGAATTTCTCTCTCTTTCACTGTCTTTGTTTCATGGGTTTTTAAAAGTAATTTATTTTTATAATGGGGTTTAGCTGCTTTTCACGGCTGTGTTTATGCCGCTTTACACCTACTTGACACACTAACAGAGAGATATCAATACATAGGTTTTAAGATTATTACTAGTCAGATATATTCTTGTGCGGTGAATCGGGCGTGTTGAGTCCAGTTCTCTGAGCAAGGAGTAGGTCTTGTCTATTACATATTGGGTTTATGGAACGGTATCTGAGCTAATTTGAAACTCTTGTTTTATGTATCACCCCACCTCACCTTTCCCGTTTAGCAGCCATAGTGTGTTTTCTGCATGTGTGACTCTGTTCTGTTTTGTAATTCAGTTCAAGTGTAACGGTTTTTACATTCCCTCTATAAGTGACACCTTATGAGAAGTGTCCTTTTCTGTGTGACTTATTTCACTTAGAATCGTCGTACCTAAATCCACTCATCATGCTGCTACTAGCCTTATGACATTGATTTCATGGCTGAGTGATATTCCATTGTACATAAGGACCACAAATTTTTTATCCATTTTTCGCTTTCCTGGGATATTTAAGGTGGAATGAAGTGGAGGTCCTTGTCGCAGAGCAGCCCTAAACTTTGGGGTGCTTGTGTCTTGCTGATTTTTAATTTTCCCACTTTATACACCCATGCGTGTAAGTGCCCTATGCTCTCTAAGCTGTGCTTTTTAGATGTTTCAGGACACACCGTACACTTCTCCAGAGTGGCTATTGGCAATTTACATCCCGCCCATCAGTGTAGCAAGGCTCCCATTTCTCCATGGCCTGTCCTGCATTTCTGGTTTTGAAACTTTTTTCAGCATTGCCCTTTTGACCGATGGGAAGCGAGACTTCTTTGTAGCGCAGATTTGCCTTTCCAGGTTGCTTGGTTGGCCAAAAAGGGCGTATGCGTTTTTTCCTGAATATATTCAGGAAAAAACGCATACGCCCTTTTTGGCCAAGGGCATCATTGTCAACGTTTTGCCGCTTTTCATGTGCTTTAGAGGCGATTCGAATCTACCTCCTGAAGTCTGTTTCCTGCAATTCTGCCTTGATTTCAATTCCTCATCTTTGCCTTCCCTCAATATATTTGTGGACGAGAGTTATCATTTATAACTGTGCAGGTTTGTGGGTTGCAGTGCCCTGAAGCTCCATTTTACAACTCGCTTTTTCGGGAGCTGGCCGCAAAAGTGCAGGATGGCTTCAGGCCCTGTTCTGGTTCCGGGGGGCAGGCTGAGCGTGTGGTTAATTCTTCTTCCTGATTGGAAAATAGAGTGATCTGTGCCTGTCCCAACACCAAGAGCTAGTCTCTCATTGGTTCCCTGTCTTCCCGTTCATCCTCAGGACAAATTGCAACCTGTACGGAACAGGAGGTTAAAGGTGCTGATGCTCCAAATGGGGAGATTGCTAGTAAAGTGGCTGGAATGGCGAACCCGAGCACAAGGAGATGAGAAATGAGGTGCATTTTAGAAACCTTTCCCCATCACACGGTGTACCATCTTCTGGGTTTCTCATGCATGTTTTCGATGTAGGAAGATGCCCTTGAACCTGGAGATTTGGGACCCATGCGATGGGTAGCACACAGTATTACTTTAAAGGGTCTGCGTTTGCTCACCCAACCTCACCAAACCTCTCAGCCCCAAGAGTGTCCACCCTTATGTCTCATCCAGCTGTGGGTCTAGATATGGTCAATCCAGGTTGCATCACAGCCCCTGAACGAATTGTGTAAGAATTTCTCTCTCTTTCACTGTCTTTGTTTCATGGGTTTTTAAAAGTAATTTATGTTTATAATGGGGTTTAGCTGCTTTTCACGGCTGTGTTTATGCCGCTTTACACCTACTTGACGCACTAACAGAGAGATATCAATACATAGGTTTTAAGATTATTACTAGTCAGATATATTCTTGTGCGGTGAATCGGGCGTGTTGAGTCCAGTTCTCTGAGCAAGGAGTAGGCCTTGTCTATTACATATTGGGTTTATGGAACGGTATCTGAGCTAATTTGAAACTCTTGTTTTATGTATCACCCCACCTCACCTTTCCCGTTTAGCAGCCATAGTGTGTTTTCTGCATGTGTGACTCTGTTCTGTTTTGTAATTCAGTTCATGTGTAACGGTTTTTACATTCCCTCTATAAGTGACACCTTATGAGAAGTGTCCTTTTCTGTGTGACTTATTTCACTTAGAATCGTCGTACCTAAATCCACTCATCATGCTGCTACTAGCCTTATGACATTGATTTCATGGCTGAGTGATATTCCATTGTACATAAGGACCACAAATTTTTTATCCATTTTTCGCTTTCCTGGGATATTTAAGGTGGAATGAAGTGGAGGTCCTTGTCAACAGAGCAGCCCTAAACTTTGGGTTGCTTGTGTCTTGCTGATTTTTAATTTTCCCACTTTATACCCCCATGCGTGGAAGTGCCCTATGTTCTCTAAGCTGTGTTTTTTAGATGTTTCAGGACACACCGTACACTTCTCCAGAGTGGCTGTTGGCAATTTACATCCCGCCCATCAGTGTAGCAAGGCTCCCATTTCTCCATGGCCTGTCCTGCATTTCTGGTTTTGACACTTTTTTCAGCATGGCCCTTTTGACCGATGGGAAGCGAGACTTCTTTGTAGCGCTGATTTGCCTTTCCAGGTTGCTTGGTTGGCCACAAATGGCGTATGCGTTTTTTCCTGAATATATTCAGGAAAAAACGCATACGCCCTTTTTGGCCAAGGGCATCATTGTCAACGTTTTGCCGCTTTTCATGTGCTTTAGAGGCGATTCGAATCTACCTCCTGAAATCTGTTTCTTGCAATTCTGCCTTGATTTCAATTCCTCATCTTTTCCTTCCCCCAATATATTTGTGGACGAGAGTTATCATTTATAACTGTGCAGGTTTGTGAATTGCAGTGCCCTGAAGCTCCATTTTACAACTCGCTTTTTCGGGAGCTGGCCGCAAAAGCGCAGGATGGCTTCAGGCCCTGTTCTGGTTCCAGGGGGCAGGCTGAGCCTGTGGTTAATTCTTCTTCCTGATGGGAAAATAGAGTGACCTGTGCCTGTCCCAACACCAAGAGCTAGTCTCTCATTGGTTCCCCGTCTTCCCGTTCATCCTCAGGACAAATTGCAACCTGTACGGAACAGGAGGTTAAAGGTGCTGATGCTCCAAGTGGGGAGATTGCTAGTAAAGTGGCTGGAATGGCGAACCCGAGCACAAGGAGATGAGAAATGAGGTGCGTTTTAGAAACCTTTCCCCATCACACGGTGTACCATCTTCTGGGTTTCTCATGCATGTTTTTGATGTAGGAAGATGCCCTTGAACCTGGAGATTTGGGACCCATGCGATGGGTAGCACGCAGTATTACTTTAAAGGGTCTGCGTTTGCTCACCCAACCTCACCAAACCTCTCAGCCCCAAGAGTGTCCACCCTTATGTCTCATCCAGCTGTGGGTCTAGATATGGTCAATCCAGGTTGCATCACAGCCCCTGAACGAATTGTGTAAGAATTTCTCTCTCTTTCACTGTCTTTGTTTCATGGGTTTTTAAAAGTAATTTATTTTTATAATGGGGTTTAGCTGCTTTTCACGGCTGTGTTTATGCCGCTTTACACCTACTTGACACACTAACAGAGAGATATCAATACATAGGTTTTAAGATTATTACTAGTCAGATATATTCTTGTGCGGTGAATCGGGCGTGTTGAGTCCAGTTCTCTGAGCAAGGAGTAGGTCTTGTCTATTACATATTGGGTTTATGGAACGGTATCTGAGCTAATTTGAAACTCTTGTTTTATGTATCACCCCACCTCACCTTTCCCGTTTAGCAGCCATAGTGTGTTTTCTGCATGTGTGACTCTGTTCTGTTTTGTAATTCAGTTCAAGTGTAACGGTTTTTACATTCCCTCTATAAGTGACACCTTATGAGAAGTGTCCTTTTCTGTGTGACTTATTTCACTTAGAATCGTCGTACCTAAATCCACTCATCATGCTGCTACTAGCCTTATGACATTGATTTCATGGCTGAGTGATATTCCATTGTACATAAGGACCACAAATTTTTTATCCATTTTTCGCTTTCCTGGGATATTTAAGGTGGAATGAAGTGGAGGTCCTTGTCGCAGAGCAGCCCTAAACTTTGGGGTGCTTGTGTCTTGCTGATTTTTAATTTTCCCACTTTATACACCCATGCGTGTAAGTGCCCTATGCTCTCTAAGCTGTGCTTTTTAGATGTTTCAGGACACACCGTACACTTCTCCAGAGTGGCTATTGGCAATTTACATCCCGCCCATCAGTGTAGCAAGGCTCCCATTTCTCCATGGCCTGTCCTGCATTTCTGGTTTTGAAACTTTTTTCAGCATTGCCCTTTTGACCGATGGGAAGCGAGACTTCTTTGTAGCGCAGATTTGCCTTTCCAGGTTGCTTGGTTGGCCAAAAAGGGCGTATGCGTTTTTTCCTGAATATATTCAGGAAAAAACGCATACGCCCTTTTTGGCCAAGGGCATCATTGTCAACGTTTTGCCGCTTTTCATGTGCTTTAGAGGCGATTCGAATCTACCTCCTGAAGTCTGTTTCCTGCAATTCTGCCTTGATTTCAATTCCTCATCTTTGCCTTCCCTCAATATATTTGTGGACGAGAGTTATCATTTATAACTGTGCAGGTTTGTGGGTTGCAGTGCCCTGAAGCTCCATTTTACAACTCGCTTTTTCGGGAGCTGGCCGCAAAAGTGCAGGATGGCTTCAGGCCCTGTTCTGGTTCCGGGGGGCAGGCTGAGCGTGTGGTTAATTCTTCTTCCTGATTGGAAAATAGAGTGATCTGTGCCTGTCCCAACACCAAGAGCTAGTCTCTCATTGGTTCCCTGTCTTCCCGTTCATCCTCAGGACAAATTGCAACCTGTACGGAACAGGAGGTTAAAGGTGCTGATGCTCCAAATGGGGAGATTGCTAGTAAAGTGGCTGGAATGGCGAACCCGAGCACAAGGAGATGAGAAATGAGGTGCATTTTAGAAACCTTTCCCCATCACACGGTGTACCATCTTCTGGGTTTCTCATGCATGTTTTCGATGTAGGAAGATGCCCTTGAACCTGGAGATTTGGGACCCATGCGATGGGTAGCACACAGTATTACTTTAAAGGGTCTGCGTTTGCTCACCCAACCTCACCAAACCTCTCAGCCCCAAGAGTGTCCACCCTTATGTCTCATCCAGCTGTGGGTCTAGATATGGTCAATCCAGGTTGCATCACAGCCCCTGAACGAATTGTGTAAGAATTTCTCTCTCTTTCACTGTCTTTGTTTCATGGGTTTTTAAAAGTAATTTATGTTTATAATGGGGTTTAGCTGCTTTTCACGGCTGTGTTTATGCCGCTTTACACCTACTTGACACACTAACAGAGAGATATCAATACATAGGTTTTAAGATTATTACTAGTCAGATATATTCTTGTGCGGTGAATCGGGCGTGTTGAGTCCAGTTCTCTGAGCAAGGAGTAGGCCTTGTCTATTACATATTGGGTTTATGGAACGGTATCTGAGCTAATTTGAAACTCTTGTTTTATGTATCACCCCACCTCACCTTTCCCGTTTAGCAGCCATAGTGTGTTTTCTGCATGTGTGACTCTGTTCTGTTTTGTAATTCAGTTCAAGTGTAACGGTTTTTACATTCCCTCTATAAGTGACACCTTATGAGAAGTGTCCTTTTCTGTGTGACTTATTTCACTTAGAATCGTCGTACCTAAATCCACTCATCATGCTGCTACTAGCCTTATGACATTGATTTCATGGCTGAGTGATATTCCATTGTACATAAGGACCACAAATTTTTTATCCATTTTTCGCTTTCCTGGGATATTTAAGGTGGAATGAAGTGGAGGTCCTTGTCAACAGAGCAGCCCTAAACTTTGGGTTGCTTGTGTCTTGCTGATTTTTAATTTTCCCACTTTATACCCCCATGCGTGGAAGTGCCCTATGTTCTCTAAGCTGTGTTTTTTAGATGTTTCAGGACACACCGTACACTTCTCCAGAGTGGCTGTTGGCAATTTACATCCCGCCCATCAGTGTAGCAAGGCTCCCATTTCTCCATGGCCTGTCCTGCATTTCTGGTTTTGACACTTTTTTCAGCATGGCCCTTTTGACCGATGGGAAGCGAGACTTCTTTGTAGCGCTGATTTGCCTTTCCAGGTTGCTTGGTTGGCCACAAATGGCGTATGCGTTTTTTCCTGAATATATTCAGGAAAAAACGCATACGCCCTTTTTGGCCAAGGGCATCATTGTCAACGTTTTGCCGCTTTTCATGTGCTTTAGAGGCGATTCGAATCTACCTCCTGAAATCTGTTTCTTGCAATTCTGCCTTGATTTCAATTCCTCATCTTTGCCTTCCCTCAATATATTTGTGGACGAGAGTTATCATTTATAACTGTGCAGGTTTGTGAATTGCAGTGCCCTGAAGGTCCATTTTACAACTCGCTTTTTCGGGAGCTGGCCGCAAAAGCGCAGGATGACTTCAGGCCCTGTTCTGGTTCCAGGGGGCAGGCTGAGCCTGTGGTTAATTCTTCTTCCTGATGGGAAAATAGAGTGACCTGTGCCTGTCCCAACACCAAGAGCTAGTCTCTCATTGGTTCCCCGTCTTCCCGTTCATCCTCAGGACAAATTGCAACCTGTATGGAACAGGAGGTTAAAGGTGCTGATGCTCCAAGTAGGGAGATTGCTAGTAAAGTGGCTGGAATGGCGAACCCAAGCACAAGGAGATGAGAAACGAGGTGCGTTTTAGAAACCTTTCCCCATCACACGGTGAACCATCTTCTGGGTTTCTCATGCATGTTTTTGATGTAGGAAGATGCCCTTGAACCTGGAGATTTGGGACCCATGCGATGGGTAGCACGCAGTATTACTTTAAAGGGTCTGCGTTTGCTCACCCAACCTCACCAAACCTATCAGCCACAAGAGTGTCCACCCTTATGTCTCATCCACTTGTGGGTCTAGATATGGTCAATCCAGGTGGCATCACAGACCCTGAACGAATTGTGTAAGAATTCCTCTCTCTTTCACTGTCTTTGTTTCATGGGTTTTTAAAAGTAATTTATTTTTATAATGGGGTTTAGCTGCTTTTCACGGCTGTGTTTATGCCGCTTTACACCAACTTGACACACTAACAGAGAGATATCAATACATAGGTTTTAAGATTATTACTAGTCAGAAATATTCTTGTGCGGTGAATCGGGCATGTTGAGTCCAGTTCTCTGAGCAAGGAGTAGGTCTTGTCTATTACATATTGGGTTTATGGAACGGTATCTGAGCTAATTTGAAACTCTTGTTTTATGTATCTCCCCACTTCACTTTTCCCTTTAAGAAGCCATAGTGTGTTTTCTGCATGTGTGACTCTGTTCTGTTTTGTAATTCAGTTGAAGTGTAACGGTTTTTACATTCCCTCTATAAGTGACACCTTATGAGATGTGTCCTTTTCTGTGTGACTTATTTCACTTGGAATCGTCGTACCTAAATCCACTCATCATGCTGCTACTAGCCTTATGACATTGATTTCATGGCTGAGTGATATTCCATTGTACATAAGGACCACAAATTTTTTATCCATTTTTCGCTTTCCTGGGATATTTAAGGTGGAATGAAGTGGAGGTCCTTGTCAACAGAGCAGCCCTAAACTTTGGGGTGCTTGTGTCTTGCTGAATTTTAATTTTCCCACTTTATACCCCCATGCGTGGAAGTGCCCTATGCTCTCTAAGCTGTGTTTTTAGATGTTTCAGGACACACCGTACACTTCTCCAGAGTGGCTGTTGGCAATTTACATCCCGCCCATCCGTGTAGCAAAGCTCCCATTTCTCCATGGCCTGTCCTGCATTTCTGGTTTTGACACTTTTTTCAGCATGGCCCTTTTGACCGATGTGAAGCGAGACTTCTTTGTAGCGCTGATTTGCCTTTCCAGGTTGCTTGGTTGGCCAAAAAGGGCGTATGCGTTTTTTCCTGAATATATTCAGGAAAAATCGCATACGCCCTTTTTGGCCAAGGGCATCATTGTCAACGTTTTGCCGCATTTCATGTGCTTTAAAGACGATTCGATTTCTACCTCCTGAAATCTGTTTCCTGCAATTCTGCCTTGATTTCAATTCCTCATCTTTGCCTTCCCTCAATATATTTGTGGACGAGAGTTATCATTTATAACTGTGCAGGTTTGTGAATTGCAGTGCCCTGAAGCACCATTTTACAACTCGCTTTTTCGGGAGCTGGCCGCAAAAGCACAGGATGGCTTCAGGCCCTGTTCTGGTTCTGGGGGGCAGGCTGAGCGTGTGGTTAATTCTTCTTCCTGATGGGAAAATAGAGTGACCTGTGCCTGTCCCAACACCAAGAGCTAGTCTCTCATTGGTTCCCTGTCTTCCCGTTCATCCTCAGGACAAATTGCAACCTGTACGGAACAGGAGGTTAAAGGTGCTGATGCTCCAAGTGGGGAGATTGCTAGTAAAGTGGCTGGAATGGCGAACCCGAGCACAAGGAGATGAGAAATGAGGTGCGTTTTAGAAACCTTTCCCCATCACACGGTGTACCATCTTCTGGGTTTCTCATGCATGTTTTCGATGTAGGAAGATGCCCTTGAACCTGGTGATTTGGGACCCATGCGATGGGTAGCACGCAGTATTACTTTAAAGGGTCTGCGTTTGCTCACCCAACCTCACCAAACCTCTCAGCCCCAAGAGTGTCCACCCTTATGTCTCATCCAGCTGTGGGTCTAGATATGGTCAATCCAGGTTGCATCACAGCCCCTGAACGAATTGTGTAAGAATTTCTCTCTCTTTCACTGTCTTTGTTTCATGGGTTTTTAAAAGTAATTTATTTTTATAATGGGGTTTAGCTGCTTTTCACGGCTGTGTTTATGCCGCTTTACACCTACTTGACACACTAACAGAGAGATATCAATACATAGGTTTTAAGATTATTACTAGTCAGATATATTCTTGTGCGGTGAATCGGGCGTGTTGCATCCAGTTCTCTGAGCAAGGAGTAGGTCTTGTCTATTACATATTGGGTTTATGGAACGGTATCTGAGCTAATTTGAAACTCTTGTTTTATGTATCACCCCACCTCACCTTTCCCGTTTAGCAGCCATAGTGTGTTTTCTGCATGTGTGACTCTGTTCTGTTTTGTAATTCAGTTCAAGTGTAACGGTTTTTACATTCCCTCTATAAGTGACACCTTATGAGAAGTGTCCTTTTCTGTGTGACTTATTTCACTTAGAATCGTCGTACCTAAATCCACTCATCATGCTGCTACTAGCCTTATGACATTGATTTCATGGCTGAGTGATATTCCATTGTACATAAGGACCACAAATTTTTTATCCATTTTTCGCTTTCCTGGGATATTTAAGGTGGAATGAAGTGGAGGTCCTTGTCAACAGAGCAGCCCTAAACTTTGGGGTGCTTGTGTCTTGCTGATTTTTAATTTTCCCACTTTATAGCCCCATGCGTGGAAGTGCCCTATGCTCTCTAAGCTGTGTTTTTTAGATGTTTCAGGACACACCGTACACTTCTCCAGAGTGGCTGTTGGCAATTTACATCCCGCCCCTCAGTGTAGCAAGGCTCCCATTTCTCCATGGCCTGTCCTGCATTTCTGGTTTTGAAACTTTTTTCAGCATGGCCCTTTTGACCGATGGGAAGCGAGACTTCTTTGTAGCGCTGATTTGCCTTTCCAGGTTGCTTGGTTGGCCAAAAAGGGCGTATGCGTTTTTTCCTGAATATATTCAGGAAAAAACGCATACGCCCTTTTTGGCCAAGGGCATCATTGTCAACGTTTTGCTGCTTTTCATGTGCTTTAGAGGCGATTCGAATCTACCTCCTGAAATCTGTTTCCTGCAATTCTGCCTTGATTTCAATTCCTCGTCTTTGCCTTCCCTCAATATATTTGTGGACGAGAGTTATCATTTATAACTGTGCAGGTTTGTGAATTGCAGTGCCCTGAAGCTCCATTTTACAACTCGCTTTTTCGGGAGCTGGCCGCAAAAGCGCAGGATGGCTTCAGGCCCTGTTCTGGTTCCAGGGGGCAGGCTGAGCCTGTGGTTAATTCTTCTTCCTGATGGGAAAATAGAGTGACCTGTGCCTGTCCCAACACCAAGAGCTAGTCTCTCATTGGTTCCCCGTCTTCCCGTTCATCCTCAGGACAAATTGCAACCTGTATGGAACAGGAGGTTAAAGGTGCTGATGCTCCAAGTAGGGAGATTGCTAGTAAAGTGGCTGGAATGGCGAACCCAAGCACAAGGAGATGAGAAACGAGGTGCGTTTTAGAAACCTTTCCCCATCACACGGTGAACCATCTTCTGGGTTTCTCATGCATGTTTTTGATGTAGGAAGATGCCCTTGAACCTGGAGATTTGGGACCCATGCGATGGGCAGCACGCAGTATTACTTTAAAGGGTCTGCGTTTGCTCACCCAACCTCACCAAACCTATCAGCCACAAGAGTGTCCACCCTTATGTCTCATCCAGTTGTGGGTCTAGATATGGTCAATCCAGGTGGCATCACAGACCCTGAACGAATTGTGTAAGAATTTCTCTCTCTTTCACTGTCTTTGTTTCATGGGTTTTTAAAAGTAATTTATTTTTATAATGGGGTTTAGCTGCTTTTCACGGCTGTGTTTATGCCGCTTTACACCAACTTGACACACTAACAGAGAGATATCAATACATAGGTTTTAAGATTATTACTAGTCAGATATATACTTGTGCGGTGAATCGGGCATGTTGAGTCCAGTTCTCTGAGCAAGGAGTAGGTCTTGTCTATTACATATTGGGTTTATGGAACGGTGTCTGAGCTAATTTGAAACTCTTGTTTTATGTATCACCCCACCTCACCTTTCCCGTTAAGCAGCCATAGTGTGTTTTCTGCATGTGTGACTCTGTTCTGTTTTGTAATTCAGTTCAAGTGTAACGGTTTTTACATTCCCTCTATAAGTGACACCTTATGAGAAGTGTCCTTTTCTGTGTGACTTATTTCACTTAGAATCGTCTTACCTAAATCCACTCATCATGCTGCTACTAGCCTTATGACATTGATTTCATGGCTGAGTGATATTCCATTGTACATAAGGACCACAACTTTTTTATCCATTTTTCGCTTTCCTGGGATATTTAAGGTGGAATGAAGTGGAGGTCCTTGTCAACAGAGCAGCCCTAAACTTTGGGGTGCTTGTGTCTTGCTGCTTTTCAATTTTCCCACTTTATCCCCCCATGCGTGGAAGTGCCCTATGCTCTCTAATCTGTGTTTTTTAGATGTTTCAGGACACACCGTACACTTCTCCAGAGTGGCTGTTGGCGATTTACATCCCGCCCATCAGTGTAGCAAGGCTCCCATTTCTCCATGGCCTGTCCTGCATTTCTGGTTTTGACACTTTTTTCAGCATGGCCCTTTTGACCGATGGGAAGCGAGACTTCTTTGTAGCGCTGATTTACCTTTCCAGGTTGCTTGGTTGGCCAAAAAGGGCGTATGCGTTTTTTCCTGAATATATTCAGGAAAAAACGCATACGCCCTTTTTGGCCAAGTGCATCATTGTCAACGTTTTGTCGCTTTTCATGTGCTTTAAAGGTGATTCGAATCTACCTCCTGAAATCTGTTTCCTGCAATTCTGCCTTGATTTCAAATCCTCTTCTTTGCCTTCCCTCAATATATTTGTGGACGAGAGTTATCATTTATAACTCTGCAGGTTTGTGAATTGCAGTGCCCTGAAGCTCCATTTTACAAGTCGCTTTTTTGGGAGCTGGCCGCAAAAGCGCAGGATGGCTTCAGGCCCTGTTCTGGTTCCGGGGGGCAGGCTGAGCCTGTGGTTAATTCTTCTTCCTGATGGGAAAATAGAGTGACCTGTGCCTGTCCCAACACCAAGAGCTAGTCTCTCATTGGTTCCGCGTCTTCCCGTTCATCCTCAGGACTAATTGCAACCTGTACGGAACAGGAGGTTAAAGGTGCTGATGCTCCAAGTAGGGAGATTGCTAGTAAAGTGGCTGGAATGGCGAACCCGAGCACAAGGAGATGAGAAATGAGGTGCGTTTTAGAAACCTTTCCCCATCACACGGTGTACCATCTTCTGGGTTTCTCATGCATGTTTTCGATGTAGGAAGATGCCCTTGAACCTGGAGATTTGGGACCCATTCGCTGGGTAGCACGCAGTATTACTTTAAAGGGTCTGCGTTTGCTCACCCAACCTCACCAAACCTCTCAGCCCCAAGAGTGTCCACCCCTATGTCTCATCCAGCTGTGGGTCTAGATATGGTCAATCCAGGTTGCATCACAGCCCCTGAACGAATTGTGTAAGAATTTCTCTCTCTTTCCCTGTCTTTGTTTCATGGGTTTTTAAAAGTAATTTATTTTTATAATGGGGTTTAGCTGCTTTTCACGGCTGTGTTTATGCCGCTTTACACCCACTTGACACACTAACAGAGAGATATCAATACATAGGTTTCAAGATTATTACTAGTCAGATATATTCTTGTGCGGTGAATCGGGCGTGTTGAGTCCAGTTCTCTGAGCAAGGAGTAGGTCTTGTCTATTCCATATTGGGTTTATGGAACGGTATCTGAGCTAATTTGAAACTCTTGTTTTATGTATCACCCCACCTCACCTTTCCCGTTAAGCAGCCATAGTGTGTTTTCTGCATGTGTGACTCTGTTCTGTTTTGTAATTCAGTTCAAGTGTAACGGTTTTTACATTCCCACTATAAGTGACACCTTATGAGAAGTGTCCTTTTCTGTGTGACTTATTTCACTTAGAATCGTCTTACCTAAATCCACTCATCATGCTGCTACTAGCCTTATGACATTGATTTCATGGCTGAGTGATATTCCATTGTACATAAGGACCACAACTTTTTTATCCATTTTTCACTTTCCTGGGATATTTAAGGTGGAATGAAGTGGAGGTCCTTGTCAACAGAGCAGCCCTAAACTTTGGGGTGCTTGTGTCTTGCTGATTTTCAATTTTCCCACTTTATCCCCCCATGCGTGGAAGTGCCCTATGCTCTCTAAGCTGTGTTTTTTAGATGTTTCAGGACACACCGTACACTTCTCCAGAGTGGCTGTTGGCAATTTACATCCCGCCCATCAGTGTAGCAAGGCTCCCATTTCTCCATGGCCTGTCCTGCATTTCTGGTTTTGACACTTTTTTCAGCATGGCCCATTTGACCGATGGGAAGCGAGACTTCTTTGTAGCGCTGATTTGCCTTTCCAGGTTGCTTGGTTGGCCAAAAAGGGCGTATGCGTTTTTTCCTGAATATATTCAGGAAAAAACGCATACGCCCTTTTTGGCCAAGGGCATCATTGTCAAAGTTTTGCCGATTTTCATGTGCTTTAGAGGCGATTCGAATCTACC
Organism: Balaenoptera physalus; assembly: GCF_965194825.1. NCBI lineage: Eukaryota > Metazoa > Chordata > Mammalia > Artiodactyla > Balaenopteridae > Balaenoptera > Balaenoptera physalus. Next base: position 476,434 of record NW_028126232.1, read on the forward strand.
TCCTGAAATCTGTTTCCTGCAATTCTGCCTTGATTTCAAATCCTCTTCTTTGCCTTCCCTCAATATATTTGTGGACGAGAGTTATCATTTATAACTCTGCAGGTTTGTGAATTGCAGTGCCCAGAAGCTCCATTTTACAACTCGCTTTTTTGGGAGCTGACCGCAAAAGCGCAGGATGGCTTCAGGCCCTGTTCTGGTTCCGGGGGGCAGGCTGAGCCTGTGGTTAATTCTTCTTCCTGATGGGAAAATAGAGTCACCTGTGCCTGTCTCAACACCAAGAGCTAGTCTCTCATTGGTTCCCCGTCTTCCCGTTCATCCTCAGGACAAATTGCAACCTGTACGGAACAGTAGGTTAAAGGTGCTGATGCTCCAGGTAGGGAGATTGCTAGTAAAGTGGCTGGAATGGCGAACCCGAGCACAAGGAGATGAGAAATGAGGTGCGTTTTAGAAACCTTTCCCCATCACACAGTGTACCATCTTCTGGGTTTCTCATGCATGTTTTTGATGTAGGAAGATGCCCTTGAACCTGGAGATTTGGGACCCATGCGATGGGTAGCACGCAGTATTACTTTAAAGGGTCTGCATTTGCTCACCCAACCTCACCAAACCTCTCAGCCCCAAGAGTGTCCACCCTTATGTCTCATCCAGCTGTGGGTCTAGATATGGTCAATCCAGGTTGCATCACAGCCCCTGAACGAATTGTGTAAGAATTTCTCTCTCTTTCCCTGTCTTTGTTTCATGGGTTTTTAAAGTAATTTATTTTTATAATGGGGTTTAGCTGCTTTTCACGGCTGTGTTTATGCCGCTTTACACCCACTTGACACACTAACAGAGAGATATCAATACATAGGTTTCAAGATTACTACTAGTCAGATATATTCTTGTGCGGTGAATCGGGCGTGTTGAGTCCAGTTCTCTGAGCAAGGAGTAGGTCTTGTCTATTACATATTGGGTTTATGGAACGGTATCTGAGCTAATTTGAAACTCTTGTTTTATGTATCACCCCACCTCACCTTTCCCGTTAAGCAGCCATAGTGTGTTTTCTGCATGTGTGACTCTGTTCTGTTTTGTAATTCAGTTCAAGTGTAACGGTTTTTACATTCCCACTATAAGTGACACCTTATGAGAAGTGTCCTTTTCTGTGTGACTTATTTCACTTAGAATCGTCTTACCTAAATCCACTCATCATGCTGCTACTAGCCTTATGACATTGATTTCATGGCTGAGTGATATTCCATTGTACATAAGGACCACAACTTTTTTATCCATTTTTCACTTTCCTGGGATATTTAAGGTGGAATGAAGTGGAGGTCCTTGTCAACAGAGCAGCCCTAAACTTTGGGGTGCTTGTGTCTTGCTGATTTTCAATTTTCCCACTTTATCCCCCCATGCGTGGAAGTGCCCTATGCTCTCTAAGCTGTGTTTTTTAGATGTTTCAGGACACACCGTACACTTCTCCAGAGTGGCTGTTGGCAATTTACATCCCGCCCATCAGTGTAGCAAGGCTCCCATTTCTCCATGGACTGTCCTGCATTTCTGGTTTTGACACTTTTTTCAGCATGGCCCTTTTGACCGATGGGAAGTGAGACTTCTTTGTAGCGCTGATTTGCCTTTCCAGGTTGCTTGGTTGGCCAAAAAGGGCGTATGCGTTTTTTCCTGAATATATTCAGGAAAAAACGCATACGCCCTTTTTGGCCAAGGGCATCATTGTCAACGTTTTGCCGCTTTTCATGTGCTTTAAAGGGGATTCGAATCTACCTCCTGAAATCTGTTTCCTGCAATTCTGCCTTGATTTCAAATCCTCTTCTTTGCCTTCCCTCAATATATTTGTGGACGAGAGTTATCATTTATAACTCTGCAGGTTTGTGAATTGCAGTGCCCTGAAGCTCCATTTTACAACTCGCTTTTTTGGGAGCTGGCCGCAAAAGCGCAGGATGGCTTCAGGCCCGGTTCTAGTTCCGGGGGGCAGGCTGAGCCTGTGGTTAATTCTTCTTCCTGATGGGAAAATAGAGTGACCTGTGCCTGTCCCAACACCAAGAGCTAGTCTCTCATTGGTTCCCCGTCTTCCCGTTCATCCTCAGGACAAATTGCAACCTGTATGGAACAGGAGGTTAAAGGTGCTGATGCTCCAGGTAGGGAGATTGCTAGTAAAGTGGCTGGAATGGCGAACCCGAGCACAAGGAGATGAGAAATGAGGTGCGTTTTAGAAACCTTTCCCCATCACACGGTGTACCATCTTCTGGGTTTCTCATGCATGTTTTCGATGTAGGAAGATGCCCTTGAACCTGGAGATTTGGGACCCATGCGATGGGTAGCACGCAGTATTACTTTAAAGGGTCTGCGTTTGCTCACCCAACCTCACCAAACCTCTCAGCCCCAAGAGTGTCCACCCTTATGTCTCATCCAGCTGTGGGTCTAGATATGGTCAATCCAGGTTGCATCACAGCCCCTGAACGAATTGTGTAAGAATTTCTCTCTCTTTCCCTGTCTTTGTATCATGGGTTTTTAAAAGTAATTTATTTTTATAATGGGATTTAGCTGCTTTTCACGGCTGTGTTTATGCCGCTTTACACCCACTTGACACACTAACAGAGAGATATCAATACATAGGTTTTAAGATTATTACTACTCAGATATATTCATGTGCGGTGAATCGGGCGTGTTGAGTCCAGTTCTCTGAGCAAGGAGTAGGTCTTGTCTATTACATATTGGGTTTATGGAACGGTATCTGAGCTAATTTGAAACTCTTGTTTTATGTATCACCCCACCTCACCTTTCCCGTTAAGCAACCATAGTGTGTTTTCTGCATGTGTGACTCTGTTCTGTTTTGTAATTCAGTTCAAGTGTAACGGTTTTTACATTCCCACTATAAGTGACACCTTATGAGAAGTGTCCTTTTCTGTGTGACTTATTTCACTTAGAATCGTCTTACCTAAATCCACTCATCATGCTGCTACTAGCCTTATGACATTGATTTCATGGCTGAGTGATATTCCATTGTACATAAGGACCACAACTTTTTCATCCATTTTTCGCTTTCCTGGGATATTTAAGGTGGAATGAAGTGGAGGTCCTTGTCAACAGAGCAGCCCTAAACTTTGGGGTGCTTGTGTCTTGCTGATTTTCAATTTTCCCACTTTATCCCCCCATGCGTGGAAGTGCCCTATGCTCTCTAAGCTGTGTTTTTTAGATGTTTCAGGACACACCGTACACTTCTCCAGAGTGGCTGTTGGCAATTTACATCCCGCCCATCAGTGTAGCAAGGCTCCCATTTCTCCATGGCCTGTCCTGCATTTCTGGTTTTGACACTTTTTTCAGCATGGCCCTTTTGACCGATGGGAAGCGAGACTTCTTTGTAGCGCTGATTTGCCTTTCCAGGTTGCTTGGTTGGCCAAAAAGGGCGTATGCGTTTTTTCCTGAATATATTCAGGAAAAAACGCATACGCCCTTTTTGGCCAAGGGCATCATTGTCAACGTTTTGCCGCTTTTCATGTGCTTTAAAGGGGATTCGAATCTACCTCCTGAAATCTGTTTCCTGCAATTCTGCCTTGATTTCAAATCCTCTTCTTTGCCTTCCCTCAATATATTTGTGGACGAGAGTTATCATTTATAACTCTGCCGGTTTGTGAATTGCAGTGCCCAGAAGCTCCATTTTACAAGTCGCTTTTTTGGGAGCTGGCCGCAAAAGCGCAGGATGGCTTCAGGCCCGGTTCTAGTTCCGGGGGGCAGGCTGAGCCTGTGGTTAATTCTTCTTCCTGATGGGAAAATAGAGTGACCTGTGCCTGTCCCAACACCAAGAGCTAGTCTCTCATTGGTTCCCCGTCTTCCCGTTCATCCTCAGGACAAATTGCAACCTGTATGGAACAGGAGGTTAAAGGTGCTGATGCTCCAGGTAGGGAGATTGCTAGTAAAGTGGCTGGAATGGCGAACCCGAGCACAAGGAGATGAGAAATGAGGTGCGTTTTAGAAACCTTTCCCCATCACACGGTGTACCATCTTCTGGGTTTCTCATGCATGTTTTCGATGTAGGAAGATGCCCTTGAACCTGGAGATTTGGGACCCATGCGATGGGTAGCACGCAGTATTACTTTAAAGGGTCTGCGTTTGCTCACCCAACCTCACCAAACCTCTCAGCCCCAAGAGTGTCCACCCTTATGTCTCATCCAGCTGTGGGTCTAGATATGGTCAATCCAGGTTGCATCACAGCCCCTGAACGAATTGTGTAAGAATTTCTCTCTCTTTCCCTGTCTTTGTATCATGGGTTTTTAAAAGTAATTTATTTTTATAATGGGATTTAGCTGCTTTTCACGGCTGTGTTTATGCCGCTTTACACCCACTTGACACACTAACAGAGAGATATCAATACATAGGTTTTAAGATTATTACTACTCAGATATATTCATGTGCGGTGAATCGGGCGTGTTGAGTCCAGTTCTCTGAGCAAGGAGTAGGTCTTGTCTATTACATATTGGGTTTATGGAACGGTATCTGAGCTAATTTGAAACTCTTGTTTTATGTATCACCCCACCTCACCTTTCCCGTTAAGCAACCATAGTGTGTTTTCTGCATGTGTGACTCTGTTCTGTTTTGTAATTCAGTTCAAGTGTAACGGTTTTTACATTCCCACTATAAGTGACACCTTATGAGAAGTGTCCTTTTCTGTGTGACTTATTTCACTTAGAATCGTCTTACCTAAATCCACTCATCATGCTGCTACTAGCCTTATGACATTGATTTCATGGCTGAGTGATATTCCATTGTACATAAGGACCACAACTTTTTCATCCATTTTTCGCTTTCCTGGGATATTTAAGGTGGAATGAAGTGGAGGTCCTTGTCAACAGAGCAGCCCTAAACTTTGGGGTGCTTGTGTCTTGCTGATTTTCAATTTTCCCACTTTATCCCCCCATGCGTGGAAGTGCCCTATGCTCTCTAAGCTGTGTTTTTTAGATGTTTCAGGACACACCGTACACTTCTCCAGAGTGGCTGTTGGCAATTTACATCCCGCCCATCAGTGTAGCAAGGCTCCCATTTCTCCATGGCCTGTCCTGCATTTCTGGTTTTGACACTTTTTTCAGCATGGCCCTTTTGACCGATGGGAAGCGAGACTTCTTTGTAGCGCTGATTTGCCTTTCCAGGTTGCTTGGTTGGCCAAAAAGGGCGTATGCGTTTTTTCCTGAATATATTCAGGAAAAAACGCATACGCCCTTTTTGGCCAAGGGCATCATTGTCAACGTTTTGCCGCTTTTCATGTGCTTTAAAGGGGATTCGAATCTACCTCCTGAAATCTGTTTCCTGCAATTCTGCCTTGATTTCAAATCCTCTTCTTTGCCTTCCCTCAATATATTTGTGGACGAGAGTTATCATTTATAACTCTGCCGGTTTGTGAATTGCAGTGCCCAGAAGCTCCATTTTACAAGTCGCTTTTTTGGGAGCTGGCCGCAAAAGCGCAGGATGGCTTCAGGCCCTGTTCTGGTTCCGGGGGGCAGGCTGAGCCTGTGGTTAATTCTTCTTCCTGATGGGAAAATAGAGTGACCTGTGCCTGTCCCAACACCAAGAGCTAGTCTCTCATTGGTTCCCCGTCTTCCCGTTCATCCTCAGGACAAATTGCAACCTGTACGGAACAGGAGGTTAAAGGTGCTGATGCTCCAAGTAGGGAGATTGCTAGTAAAGTGGCTGGAATGGCGAACCCGAGCACAAGGAGATGAGAAATGAGGTGCGTTTTAGAAACCTTTCCCCATCACACGGTGTACCATCTTCTGGGTTTCTCATGCATGTTTTCGATGTAGGAAGATGCCCTTGAACCTGGAGATTTGGGACCCATGCGATGGGTAGCACGCAGTATTACTTTAAAGGGTCTGCGTTTGCTCACCCAACCTCACCAAACCTCTCAGCCCCAAGAGTGTCCACCCTTATGTCTCATCCAGCTGTGGGTCTAGATATGGTCAATCCAGGTTGCATCACAGCCCCTGAACGAATTGTGTAAGAATTTCTCTCTCTTTCCCTGTCTTTGTTTCATGGGTTTTTAAAAGTAATTTATTTTTATAATGGGGTTTAGCTGCTTTTCACGGCTGTGTTTATGCCGCTTTACACCCACTTGACACACTAACAGAGAGATATCAATACATACGTTTTAAGATTATTACTAGTCAGATATATTCTTGTGCGGTGAATCGGGCGTGTTGAGTCCAGTTCTCTGAGCAAGGAGTAGGTCTTGTCTATTACATATTGGGTTTATGGAACGGTATCTGAGCTAATTTGAAACTCTTGTTTTATGTATCACCCCACCTCACCTTTCCCGTTAAGCAGCCATAGTGTGTTTTCTGCATGTGTGACTCTGTTCTGTTTTGTAATTCAGTTCAAGTGTAACGGTTTTTACATTCCCTCTATAAGTGACACCTTATGAGAAGTGTCCTTTTCTGTGTGACTTATTTCACTTAGAATCGTCTTACCTAAATCCACTCATCATGCTGCTACTAGCCTTATGACATTGATTTCATGGCTGAGTGATATTCCATTGTACATAAGGACCACAACTTTTTTATCCATTTTTCACTTTCCTGGGATATTTAAGGTGGAATGAAGTGGAGGTCCTTGTCAACAGAGCAGCCCTAAACTTTGGGGTGCTTGTGTCTTGCTGATTTTCAATTTTCCCACTTTATCCCCCCATGCGTGGAAGTGCCCTATGCTCTCTAAGCTGTGTTTTTTAGATGTTTCAGGACACACCGTACACTTCTCCAGAGTGGCTGTTGGCGATTTACATCCCGCCCATCAGTGTAGCAAGGCTCCCATTTCTCCATGGCCTGTCCTGCATTTCTGGTTTTGACACTTTTTTCAGCATGGCCCTTTTGACCGATGGGAAGCGAGACTTCTTTGTAGCGCTGATTTGCCTTTCCAGGTTGCTTGGTTGGCCAAAAAGGGCGTATGCGTTTTTTCCTGAATATATTCAGGAAAAAACGCATACGCCCTTTTTGGCCATGGGCATCATTGTCAACGTTTTGCCGCTTTTCATGTGCTTTAGAGGCGATTCGAATCTACCTCCTGAAATCTGTTTCCTGCAATTCTGCCTTGATTTCAATTCCTCGTCTTTGCCTTCCCTCAATATATTTGTGGACGAGAGTTATCATTTATAACTGTGCAGGTTTGTGAATTGCAGTGCCCTGAAGCTCCATTTTACAACTCGCTTTTTCGGGAGCTGGCCGCAAATGCGCAGGATGGCTTCAGGCCCTGTTCTGGTTCCGGGGGCCAGGCTGAGCCTGTGGTTAATTCTTCTTCCTGATGGGAAAATAGAGTGACCTGTGCCTGTCCCAACACCAAGAGCTAGTCTCTCATTGGTTCCCCGTCTTCCCGTTAATCCTCAGGACAAATTGCAACCTGTACGGAACAGGAGGTTAAAGGTGCTGATGCTCCAGGTAGGGAGATTGCTAGTAAAGTGGCTGGAATGGCGAACCCGAGCACAAGGAGATGAGAAATGAGGTGCATTTTAGAAACCTTTCCCCATCACACGGTGTACCATCTTCTGGGTTTCTCATGCATGTTTTCGATGTAGGAAGATGCCCTTGAACCTGGAGATTTGGGACCCATGCGATGGGTAGCACGCAGTATTACTTTAAAGGGTCTGCGTTTGCTCACCCAACCTCACCAAACCTCTCAGCCCCAAGAGTGTCCACCCTTATGTCTCATCCAGCTGTGGGTCCAGATATGGTCAATCCAGGTTGCATCACAGCCCCTGAACGAATTGTGTAAGAATTTCTCTCTCTTTCCCTGTTTTTGTATCATGGGTTTTTAAAAGTAATTTATTTTTATAATGGGATTTAGCTGCTTTTCACGGCTGTGTTTATGCCGCTTTACACCCACATGACACACTAACAGAGAGATATCAATACATAGGTTTTAAGATTATTACTAGTCAGATATATTCATGTGAGGTGAATCGGGCGTGTTGAGTCCAGTTCTCTGAGCAAGGAGTAGGGCTTGTCTATTACATATTGGGTTTATGGAACGGTATCTGAGCTAATTTGAAACTCTTGTTTTATGTATCACCCCACCTCACCTTTCCCGTTAAGCAGCCATAGTGTGTTTTCTGCATGTGTGACTCTGTTCTGTTTTGTAATTCAGTTCAAGTGTAATGGTTTTTACATTCCCACTATAAGTGACACCTTATGAGAAGTGTCCTTTTCTGTGTGACTTATTTCACTTAGAATCGTCTTACCTAAATCCACTCATCATGCTGCTACTAGCCTTATGACATTGATTTCATGGCTGAGTGATATTCCATTGTACATAAGGACCACAACTTTTTTATCCATTTTTCACTTTCCTGGGATATTTAAGGTGGAATGAAGTGGAGGTCCTTGTCAACAGAGCAGCCCTAAACTTTGGGGTGCTTGTGTCTTGCTGATTTTCAATTTTCCCACTTTATCCCCCCATGCGTGGAAGTGCCCTATGCTCTCTAAGCTGTGTTTTTAGATGTTTCAGGACACACCGTACACTTCTCCAGAGTGGCTGTTGGCAATTTACATCCCGCCCATCAGTGTAGCAAGGCTCCCATTTCTCCATGGCCTGTCCTGCATTTCTGGTTTTGACACTTTTTTCAGCATGGCCCTTTTGACCGATGGGAAGCGAGACTTCTTTGTAGTGCTGATTTGCCTTTCCAGGTTGCTTGGTTGGCCAAAAAGGGCGTATGCGTTATTTCCTGAATATATTCAGGAAAAAACGCATACGCCCTTTTTGGCCAAGGGCATCATTGTCAAAGTTTTGCTGATTTTCATGTGCTTTAAAGGCGATTCGAATCTACCTCCTGAAATCTGTTTCCTGCAATTCTGCCTTGATTTCAAATCCTCTTCTTTGCCTTCCCTCAATATATTTGTGGACGAGAGTTATCATTTATAACTCTGCAGGTTTGTGAATTGCAGTGCCCAGAAGCTCCATTTTACAAGTCGCTTTTTTGGGAGCTGGCCGCAAAAGCGCAGGATGGCTTCAGGCCCTGTTCTGGTTCCGGGGGGCAGGCTGAGCCTGTGGTTAATTCTTCTTCCTGATGGGAAAATAGAGTGACCTGTGCCTGTCCCAACACCAAGAGCTAGTCTCTCATTGGTTCCCCGTCTTCCCGTTCATCCTCAGGACAAATTGCAACCTGTACGGAACAGGAGGTTAAAGGTGCTGATGCTCCAAGTAGGGAGATTGCTAGTAAAGTGGCTGGAATGGCGAACCCGAGCACAAGGAGATGAGAAATGAGGTGCGTTTTAGAAACCTTTACCCATCACACGGTGTACCATCTTCTGGGTTTCTCATGCATGTTTTTGATGTAGGAAGATGCCCTTGAACCTGGAGATTTGGGACCCATGCGATGGGTAGCACGCAGTATTACTTTAAAGGGTCTGCGTTTGCTCACCCAACCTCACCAAATCTCTCAGCCCCAAGAGTGTCCACCCTTATGTCTCATCCAGCTGTGGGTCTAGATATGGTCAATCCAGGTTGCATCACAGCCCCTGAACGAATTGTGTAAGAATTTCTCTCTCTTTCCCTGTCTTTGTTTCATGGGTTTTTAAAAGTAATTTATTTTTATAATGGGGTTTAGCTGCTTTTCACGGCTGTGTTTATGCCGCTTTACACCCACTTGACACACTAACAGAGAGATATCAATACATAGGTTTCAAGATTATTTCTAGTCAGATATATTCTTGTGCGGTGAATCGGGCGTGTTGAGTCCAGTTCTCTGAGCAAGGAGTAGGTCTTGTCTATTACATATTGGGTTTATGGAACGGTATCTGAGCTAATTTGAAACTCTTGTTTTATGTATCACCCCACCTCACCTTTCCCGTTAAGCAGCCATAGTGTGTTTTCTGCATGTGTGACTCTGTTCTGTTTTGTAATTCAGTTCAAGTGTAACGGTTTTTACATTCCCTCTATAAGTGACACCTTATGAGAAGTGTCCTTTTCTGTGTGACTTATTTCACTTAGAATCGTCTTACATAAATCCACTCATCATGCTGCTACTAGCCTTATGACATTGATTTCATGGCTGAGTGATATTCCATTGTACATAAGGACCACAACTTTTTTATCCATTTTTCACTTTCCTGGGATATTTAAGGTGGAATGAAGTGGAGGTCCTTGTCAACAGAGCAGCCCTAAACTTTGGGGTGCTTGTGTCTTGCTGATTTTCAATTTTCCCACTTTATCCCCCCATGCGTGGAAGTGCCCTATGCTCTCTAAGCTGTGTTTTTTAGATGTTTCAGGACACACCGTACACTTCTCCAGAGTGGCTGTTGGCAATTTACATCCCGCCCATCAGTGTAGCAAGGCTCCCATTTCTCCATGGCCTGTCCTGCATTTCTGGTTTTGACACTTTTTTCAGCATGGCCCTTTTGACCGATGGGAAGCGAGACTTCTTTGTAGCGCTGATTTGCCTTTCCAGGTTGCTTGGTTGGCCAAAAAGGGCGTATGCGTTTTTTCCTGAATATATTCAGGAAAAAACGCATACGCCCTTTTTGGCCAAGGGCATCATTGTCAACGTTTTGCCGCTTTTCATGTGCTTTAAAGGGGATTCGAATCTACCTCCTGAAATCTGTTTCCTGCAATTCTGCCTTGATTTCAAATCCTCTTCTTTGCCTTCCCTCAATATATTTGTGGACGAGAGTTATCATTTATAACTCTGCAGGTTTGTGAATTGCAGTGCCCAGAAGCTCCATTTTACAAGTCGCTTTTTTGGGGGCTGGCCGCAAAAGCGCAGGATGGCTTCAGGCCCTGTTCTGGTTCCGTGGGGAAGGCTGAGCCTGTGGTTAATTCTTCTTCCTGATGGGAAAATAGAGTGACCTGTGCCTGTCCCAACACCAAGAGCTAGTCTCTCATTGGTTCCCCGTCTTCCCGTTCATCCTCAGGACAAATTGCAACCTGTACGGAACAGGAGGTTAAAGGTGCTGATGCTCCAAGTAGGGAGATTGCTAGTAAAGTGGCTGGAATGGCGAACCCGAGCACAAGGAGATGAGAAATGAGGTGCGTTTTAGAAACCTTTCCCCATCACACGGTGTACCATCTTCTGGGTTTCTCATGCATGTTTTCGATGTAGGAAGATGCCCTTGAACCTGGAGATTTGGGACCCATGCGATGGGTAGCACGCAGTATTACTTTAAAGGGTCTGCGTTTGCTCACCAAACCTCACCAAACCTCTCAGCCCCAAGAGTGTCCACCCTTATGTCTCATCCAGCTGTGGGTCTAGATATGGTCAATCCAGGTTGCATCACAGCCCCTGAACGAATTGTGTAAGAATTTCTCTCTCTTTCCCTGTCTTTGTTTCATGGGTTTTTAAAAGTAATTTATTTTTATAATGGGGTTTAGCTGCTTTTCACGGCTGTGTTTATGCCGCTTTACACCCACTTGACACACTAACAGAGAGATATCAATACATAGGTTTTAAGATTATTACTAGTCAGATATATTCATGTGCGGTGAATCGGGCGTGTTGAGTCCAGTTCTCTGAGCAAGGAGTAGGTCTTGTCTATTACATATTGGGTTTATGGAACGGTATCTGAGCTAATTTGAAACTCTTGTTTTATGTATCACCCCACCTCACCTTTCCCCTTAAGCAGCCATAGTGTGTTTTCTGCATGTGTGACTCTGTTCTGTTTTGTAATTCAGTTCAAGTGTAACGGTTTTTACATTCCCTCTATAAGTGACACCTTATGAGAAGTGTCCTTTTCTGTGTGACTTATTTCACTTAGAATCGTCTTACCTAAATCCACTCATCATGCTGCTACTAGCCTTATGACATTGATTTCATGGCTGAGTGATATTCCATTGTACATAAGGACCACAACTTTTTTATCCATTTTTCACTTTCCTGGGATATTTAAGGTGGAATGAAGTGGAGGTCCTTGTCAACAGAGCAGCCCTAAACTTTGGGGTGCTTGTGTCTTGCTGATTTTCAATTTTCCCACTTTATCCCCCCATGCGTGGAAGTGCCCTATGCTCTCTAAGCTGTGTTTTTTAGATGTTTCAGGACACAACGTACACTTCTCCAGAGTGGCTGTTGGCAATTTACATCCCGCCCATCAGTGTAGAAGGCTCCCATTTCTCCATGGCCTGTCCTGCATTTCTGGTTTTGACACTTTTTTCAGCATGGCCCATTTGACCGATGGGAAGCGAGACTTCTTTGTAGCGCTGATTTGCCTTTCCAGGTTGCTTGGTTGGCCAAAAAGGGCGTATGCGTTTTTTCCTGAATATATTCAGGAAAAAACGCATACGCCCTTTTTGGCCAAGGGCATCATTGTCAAAGTTTTGCCGATTTTCATGTGCTTTAGAGGCGATTCGAATCTACCTCCTGAAATCTGTTTCCTGCAATTCTGCCTTGATTTCAAATCCTCTTCTTTGCCTTCCCTCAATATATTTGTGGACGAGAGTTATCATTTATAACTCTGCAGGTTTGTGAATTGCAGTGCCCAGAAGCTCCATTTTACAACTCGCTTTTTTGGGAGCTGGCCGCAAAAGCGCAGGATGGCTTCAGGCCCTGTTCTGGTTCCGGGGGGCAGGCTGAGCCTGTGGTTAATTCTTCTTCCTGATGGGAAAATAGAGTCACCTGTGCCTGTCCCAACACCAAGAGCTAGTCTCTCATTGGTTCCCCGTCTTCCCGTTCATCCTCAGGACAAATTGCAACCTGTACGGAACAGGAGGTTAAAGGTGCTGATGCTCCAGGTAGGGAGATTGCTAGTAAAGTGGCTGGAATGGCGAACCCGAGCACAAGGAGATGAGAAATGAGGTGCGTTTTAGAAACCTTTCCCCATCACACAGTGTACCATCTTCTGGGTTTCTCATGCATGTTTTTGATGTAGGAAGATGCCCTTGAACCTGGAGATTTGGGACCCATGCGATGGGTAGCACGCAGTATTACTTTAAAGGGTCTGCGTTTGCTCACCCAACCTCACCAAACCTCTCAGCCCCAAGAGTGTCCACCCTTATGTCTCATCCAGCTGTGGGTCTAGATATGGTCAATCCAGGTTGCATCACAGCCCCTGGACGAATTGTGTAAGAATTTCTCTCTCTTTCCCTGTCTTTGTTTCATGGGTTTTTAAAAGTAATTTATTTTTATAATGGGGTTTAGCTGCTTTTCACGGCTGTGTTTATGCCGCTTTACACCCACTTGACACACTAACAGAGAGATATCAATACATAGGTTTTAAGATTATTACTAGTCAGATATATTCTTGTGCGGTGAATCGGGCGTGTTGAGTCCAGTTCTCTGAGCAAGGAGTAGGTCTTGTCTATTCCATATTGGGTTTATGGAACCGTATCTGAGCTAATTTGAAACTCTTGTTTTATGTATCACCCCACCTCACCTTTCCCGTTAAGCTGCCATAGTGTGTTTTCTGCATGTGTGACTCTGTTCTGTTTTGTAATTCAGTTCAAGTGTAACGGTTTTTACATTCCCACTATAAGTGACACCTTATGAGAAGTGTCCTTTTCTGTGTGACTTATTTCACTTAGAATCGTCTTACCTAAATCCACTCATCATGCTGCTACTAGCCTTATGACATTGATTTCATGGCTGAGTGATATTCCATTGTACATAAGGACCACAACTTTTTTATCCATTTTTCACTTTCCTGGGATATTTAAGGTGGAATGAAGTGGAGGTCCTTGTCAACAGAGCAGCCCTAAACTTTAGGGTGCTTGTGTCTTGCTGATTTTCAATTTTCCCACTTTATCCCCCCATGCGTGGAAGTGCCCTATGCTCTCTAAGCTGTGTTTTTTAGATGTTTCAGGACACACCGTACATTTCTCCAGAGTGGCTGTTGGCAATTTACATCCCGCCCATCAGTGTAGCAAGGCTCCCATTTCTCCATGGCCTGTCCTGCATTTCTGGTTTTGACACTTTTTTCAGCATGGCCCTTTTGACCGATGGGAAGCGAGACTTCTTTGTAGCGCTGATTTGCCTTTCCAGGTTGCTTGGTTGGCCAAAAAGGGCGTATGCGTTTTTTCCTGAATATATTCAGGAAAAAACGCATACGCCCTTTTTGGCCAAGGGCATCATTGTCAACGTTTTGCCGCTTTTCATGTGCTTTAAAGGGGATTCGAATCTACCTCCTGAAATCTGTTTCCTGCAATTCTGCCTTGATTTAAAATCCTCTTCTTTGCCTTCCCTCAATATATTTGTGGACGAGAGTTATCATTTATAACTCTGCAGGTTTGTGAATTGCAGTGCCCTGAAGCTCCATTTTACAACTCGCTTTTTTGGGAGCTGGCCGCAAAAGCGCAGGATGGCTTCAGGCCCGGTTCTAGTTCCGGGGGGCAGGCTGAGCCTGTGGTTAATTCTTCTTCCTGATGGGAAAATAGAGTGACCTGTGCCTGTCCCAACACCAAGAGCTAGTCTCTCATTGGTTCCCCGTCTTCCCGTTCATCCTCAGGACAAATTGCAACCTGTACGGAACAGGAGGTTAAAGGTGCTGATGCTCCAGGTAGGGAGATTGCTAGTAAAGTGGCTGGAATGGCGAACCCGAGCACAAGGAGATGAGAAATGAGGTGCGTTTTAGAAACCTTTCCCCATCACACGGTGTACCATCTTCTGGGTTTCTCATGCATGTTTTCGATGTAGGAAGATGCCCTTGAACCTGGAGATTTGGGACCCATGCGATGGGTAGCACGCAGTATTACTTTAAAGGGTCTGCGTTTGCTCACCCAACCTCACCAAACCTCTCAGCCCCAAGAGTGTCCACCCTTATGTCTCATCCAGCTGTGGGTCTAGATATGGTCAATCCAGGTTGCATCACAGCCCCTGAACGAATTGTGTAAGAATTTCTCTCTCTTTCCCTGTCTTTGTATCATGGGTTTTTAAAAGTAATTTATTTTTATAATGGGATTTAGCTGCTTTTCACGGCTGTGTTTATGCCGCTTTACACCCACTTGACACACTAACAGAGAGATATCAATACATAGGTTTTAAGATTATTACTACTCAGATATATTCATGTGCGGTGAATCGGGCGTGTTGAGTCCAGTTCTCTGAGCAAGGAGTAGGTCTTGTCTATTACATATTGGGTTTATGGAACGGTATCTGAGCTAATTTGAAACTCTTGTTTTATGTATCACCCCACCTCACCTTTCCCGTTAAGCAGCCATAGTGTGTTTTCTGCATGTGTGACTCTGTTCTGTTTTGTAATTCAGTTCAAGTGTAACGGTTTTTACATTCCCACTATAAGTGACACCTTATGAGAAGTGTCCTTTTCTGTGTGACTTATTTCACTTAGAATCGTCTTACCTAAATCCACTCATCATGCTGCTACTAGCCTTATGACATTGATTTCATGGCTGAGTGATATTCCATTGTACATAAGGACCACAACTTTTTCATCCATTTTTCGCTTTCCTGGGATATTTAAGGTGGAATGAAGTGGAGGTCCTTGTCAACAGAGCAGCCCTAAACTTTGGGGTGCTTGTGTCTTGCTGATTTTCAATTTTCCCACTTTATCCCCCCATGCGTGGAAGTGCCCTATGCTCTCTAAGCTGTGTTTTTTAGATGTTTCAGGACACACCGTACACTTCTCCAGAGTGGCTGTTGGCAATTTACATCCCGCCCATCAGTGTAGCAAGGCTCCCATTTCTCCATGGCCTGTCCTGCATTTCTGGTTTTGACACTTTTTTCAGCATGGCCCTTTTGACCGATGGGAAGCGAGACTTCTTTGTAGCGCTGATTTGCCTTTCCAGGTTGCTTGGTTGGCCAAAAAGGGCGTATGCGTTTTTTCCTGAATATATTCAGGAAAAAACGCATACGCCCTTTTTGGCCAAGGGCATCATTGTCAAAGTTTTGCCGATTTTCATGTGCTTTAAAGGGGATTCGAATCTACCTCCTGAAATCTGTTTCCTGCAATTCTGCCTTGATTTCAAATCCTCTTCTTTGCCTTCCCTCAATATATTTGTGGACGAGAGTTATCATTTATAACTCTGCCGGTTTGTGAATTGCAGTGCCCAGAAGCTCCATTTTACAAGTCGCTTTTTTGGGAGCTGGCCGCAAAAGCGCAGGATGGCTTCAGGCCCTGTTCTGGTTCCGGGGGGCAGGCTGAGCCTGTGGTTAATTCTTCTTCCTGATGGGAAAATAGAGTGACCTGTGCCTGTCCCAACACCAAGAGCTAGTCTCTCATTGGTTCCCCGTCTTCCCGTTCATCCTCAGGACAAATTGCAACCTGTACGGAACAGGAGGTTAAAGGTGCTGATGCTCCAAGTAGGGAGATTGCTAGTAAAGTGGCTGGAATGGCGAACCCGAGCACAAGGAGATGAGAAATGAGGTGCGTTTTAGAAACCTTTCCCCATCACACGGTGTACCATCTTCTGGGTTTCTCATGCATGTTTTCGATGTAGGAAGATGCCCTTGAACCTGGAGATTTGGGACCCATGCGATGGGTAGCACGCAGTATTACTTTAAAGGGTCTGCGTTTGCTCACCCAACCTCACCAAACCTCTCAGCCCCAAGAGTGTCCACCCTTATGTCTCATCCAGCTGTGGGTCTAGATATGGTCAATCCAGGTTGCATCACAGCCCCTGAACGAATTGTGTAAGAATTTCTCTCTCTTTCCCTGTCTTTGTTTCATGGGTTTTTAAAAGTAATTTATTTTTATAATGGGGTTTAGCTGCTTTTCACGGCTGTGTTTATGCCGCTTTACACCCACTTGACACACTAACAGAGAGATATCAATACATAGGTTTTAAGATTATTAGTAGTCAGATATATTCATGTGCGGTGAATCGGGCGTGTTGAGTCCAGTTCTCTGAGCAAGGAGTAGGTCTTGTCTATTACATATTGGGTTTATGGAACGGTATCTGAGCTAATTTGAAACTCTTGTTTTATGTATCACCCCACCTCACCTTTCCCCTTAAGCAGCCATAGTGTGTTTTCTGCATGTGTGACTCTGTTCTGTTTTGTAATTCAGTTCAAGTGTAACGGTTTTTACATTCCCTCTATAAGTGACACCTTATGAGAAGTGTCCTTTTCTGTGTGACTTATTTCACTTAGAATCGTCTTACCTAAATCCACTCATCATGCTGCTACTAGCCTTATGACATTGATTTCATGGCTGAGTGATATTCCATTGTACATAAGGACCACAACTTTTTTATCCATTTTTCGCTTTCCTGGGATATTTAAGGTGGAATGAAGTGGAGGTCCTTGTCAACAGAGCAGCCCTAAACTTTGGGGTGCTTGTGTCTTGCTGATTTTCAATTTTCCCACTTTATCCCCCCATGCGTGGAAGTGCCCTATGCTCTCTAAGCTGTGTTTTATAGATGTTTCAGGACACACCGTACCCTTCTCCAGAGTGGCTGTTGGCAATTTACATCCCGCCCATCAGTGTAGCAAGGCTCCCATTTCTCCATGGCCTGTCCTGCATTTCTGGTTTTGACACTTTTTTCAGCATGGCCCTTTTGACCGATGGGAAGCGAGACTTCTTTGTAGCGCTGATTTGCCTTTCCAGGTTGCTTGGTTGGCCAAAAAGGGCGTATGCGTTTTTTCCTGAATATATTCAGGAAAAAACGCATACGCCCTTTTTGGCCAAGGGCATCATTGTCAACGTTTTGCCGCTTTTCATGTGCTTTAAAGGGGATTCGAATCTACCTCCTGAAATCTGTTTCCTGCAATTCTGCCTTGATTTCAAATCCTCTTCTTTGCCTTCCCTCAATATATTTGTGGACGAGAGTTATCATTTATAACTCTGCAGGTTTGTGAATTGCAGTGCCCAGAAGCTCCATTTTACAAGTCGCTTTTTTGGGAGCTGGCCGCAAAAGCGCAGGATGGCTTCAGGCCCTGTTCTGGTTCCGGGGGGCAGGCTGAGCCTGTGGTTAATTCTTCTTCCTGATGGGAAAATAGAGTGACCTGTGCCTGTCCCAACACCAAGAGCTAGTCTCTCATTGGTTCCCCGTCTTCCCGTTAATCCTCAGGACAAATTGCAACCTGTACGGGACAGGAGGTTAAAGGTGCTGATGCTCCAGGTAGGGAGATTGCTAGTAAAGTGGCTGGAATGGCGAACCCGAGCACAAGGAGATGAGAAATGAGGTGCGTTTTAGAAACCTTTCCCCATCACACGGTGTACCATCTTCTGGGTTTCTCATGCATGTTTTCGATGTAGGAAGATGCCCTTGAACCTGGAGATTTGGGACCCATGCGATGGGTAGCACGCAGTATTACTTTAAAGGGTCTGCGTTTGCTCACCCAACCTCACCAAACCTCTCAGCCCCAAGAGTGTCCACCCTTATGTCTCATCCAGCTGTGGGTCTAGATATGGTCAATCCAGGTTGCATCACAGCCCCTGAACGAATTGTGTAAGAATTTCTCTCTCTTTCCCTGTTTTTGTATCATGGGTTTTTAAAAGTAATTTATTTTTATAATGGGATTTAGCTGCTTTTCACGGCTGTGTTTATGCCGCTTTACACCCACTTGACACACTAACAGAGAGATATCAATACATAGGTTTTAAGATTATTACTAGTCAGATATATTCATGTGCGGTGAATCGGGCGTGTTGAGTCCAGTTCTCTGAGCAAGGAGTAGGTCTTGTCTATTACATATTGGGTTTATGGAACGGTATCTGAGCTAATTTGAAACTCTTGTTTTATGTATCACCCCACCTCACCTTTCCCGTTAAGCAGCCATAGTGTGTTTTCTGCATGTGTGACTCTGTTCTGTTTTGTAATTCAGTTCAAGTGTAATGGTTTTTACATTCCCACTATAAGTGACACCTTATGAGAAGTGTCCTTTTCTGTGTGACTTATTTCACTTAGAATCGTCTTACCTAAATCCACTCATCATGCTGCTACTAGCCTTATGACATTGATTTCATGGCTGAGTGATATTCCATTGTACATAAGGACCACAACTATTTTATCCATTTTTCGCTTTCCTGGGATATTTAAGGTGGAATGAAGTGGAGGTCCTTGTCAACAGAGCAGCCCTAAACTTTGGGGTGCTTGTGTCTTGCTGATTTTCAATTTTCCCACTTTATCCCCCCATGCGTGGAAGTGCCCTATGCTCTCTAAGCTGTGTTTTTTAGATGTTTCAGGACACACCGTACACTTCTCCAGAGTGGCTGTTGGCAATTTACATCCCGCCCATCAGTGTAGCAAGGCTCCCATTTCTCCATGGCCTGTCCTGCATTTCTGGTTTTGACACTTTTTTCAGCATGTCCCTTTTGACCGATGGGAAGCGAGACTTCTTTGTAGTGCTGATTTGCCTTTCCAGGTTGCTTGGTTGGCCAAAAAGGGCGTATGCGTTTTTTCCTGAATATATTCAGGAAAAAACGCATACGCCCTTTTTGGCCAAGGGCATCATTGTCAAAGTTTTGCCGATTTTCATGTGCTTTAAAGGCGATTCGAATCTACCTCCTGAAATCTGTTTCCTGCAATTCTGCCTTGATTTCAAATCCTCTTCTTTGCCTTCCCTCAATATATTTGTGGACGAGAGTTATCATTTATAACTCTGCAGGTTTGTGAATTGCAGTGCCCAGAAGCTCCATTTTACAAGTCGCTTTTTTGGGAGCTGGCCGCAAAAGCGCAGGATGGCTTCAGGCCCTGTTCTGGTTCCGGGGGGCAGGCTGAGCCTGTGGTTAATTCTTCTTCCTGATGGGAAAATAGAGTGACCTGTGCCTGTCCCAACACCAAGAGCTAGTCTCTCATTGGTTCCCCGTCTTCCCGTTCATCCTCAGGACAAATTGCAACCTGTACGGAACAGGAGGTTAAAGGTGCTGAGGCTCCACGTAGGGAGATTGCTAGTAAAGTGGCTGGAATGGCGAACCCGAGCACAAGGAGATGAGAAATGAGGTGCGTTTTAGAAACCTTTCCCCATCACACGGTGTACCATCTTCTGGGTTTCTCATGCATGGTTTCGATGTAGGAAAATGCCCTTGAACCTGGAGATTTGGGACCCATGCGATGGGTAGCACGCAGTATTAATTTAAAGGGTCTGCGTTTGCTCACCCAACCTCACCAAACCTCTCAGCCCCAAGAGTGTCCACCCTTATGTCTCATCCAGCTGTGGGTCTAGATATGGTCAATCCAGGTTGCATCACAGCCCCTGAACGAATTGTGTAAGAATTTCTCTCTCTTTCCCTGTCTTTGTTTCATGGGTTTTTAAAAGTAATTTATTTTTATAATGGGGTTTAGCTGCTTTTCACGGCTGTGTTTATGCCGCTTTACACCCACTTGACACACTAACAGAGAGATATCAATACATAGGTTTCAAGATTATTACTAGTCAGATATATTCTTGTGCGGTGAATCGGGCGTGTTGAGTCCAGTTCTCTGAGCAAGGAGTAGGTCTTGTCTATTACATATTGGGTTTATGGAACGGTATCTGAGCTAATTTGAAACTCTTGTTTTATGTATCACCCCACCTCACCTTTCCCGTTAAGCAGCCATAGTGTGTTTTCTGCATGTGTGACTCTGTTCTGTTTTGTAATTCAGTTCAAGTGTAACGGTTTTTACATTCCCACTATAAGTGACACCTTATGAGAAGTGTCCTTTTCTGTGTGACTTATTTCACTTAGAATCGTCTTACCTAAATCCACTCATCATGCTGCTACTAGCCTTATGACATTGATTTCATGGCTGAGTGATATTCCATTGTACATAAGGACCACAACTTTTTTATCCATTTTTCGCTTTCCTGGGATATTTAAGGTGGAATGAAGTGGAGGTCCTTGTCAACAGAGCAGCCCTAAACTTTGGGGTGCTTGTGTCTTGCTGATTTTCAATTTTCCCACTTTATCCCCCCATGCGTGGAAGTGCCCTATGCTCTCTAAGCTGTGTTTTTTAGATGTTTCAGGACACACCGTACACTTCTCCAGAGTGGCTGTTGGCAATTTACATCCCGCCCATCAGTGTAGCAAGGCTCCCATTTCTCCATGGCCTGTCCTGCATTTCTGGTTTTGACACTTTTTTCAGCATGGCCCTTTTGACCGATGGGAAGCGAGACTTCTTTGTAGCGCTGATTTGCCTTTCCAGGTTGCTTGGTTGGCCAAAAAGGGCGTATGCGTTTTTTCCTGAATATATTCAGGAAAAAACGCATACGCCCTTTTTGGCCAAGGGCATCATTGTCAACGTTTTGCCGCTTTTCATGTGCTTTAAAGGGGATTCGAATCTACCTCCTGAAATCTGTTTCCTGCAATTCTGCCTTGATTTCAAATCCTCTTCTTTGCCTTCCCTCAATATATTTGTGGACGAGAGTTATCATTTATAACTCTGCAGGTTTGTGAATTGCAGTGCCCTGAAGCTCCATTTTACAACTCGCTTTTTTGGGAGCTGGCCGCAAAAGCGCAGGATGGCTTCAGGCCCTGTTCTGGTTCCGGGGGGCAGGCTGAGCCTGTGGTTAATTCTTCTTCCTGATGGGAAAATAGAGTCACCTGTGCCTGTCCCAACACCAAGAGCTAGTCTCTCATTGGTTCCCCGTCTTCCCGTTCATCCTCAGGACAAATTGCAACCTGTACGGAACAGGAGGTTAAAGGTGCTGAGGCTCCACGTAGGGAGATTGCTAGTAAAGTGGCTGGAATGGCGAACCCGAGCACAAGGAGATGAGAAATGAGGTGCGTTTTAGAAACCTTTCCCCATCACACGGTGTACCATCTTCTGGGTTTCTCATGCATGGTTTCGATGTAGGAAAATGCCCTTGAACCTGGAGATTGGGGACCCATGCGATGGGTAGCACGCAGTATTACTTTAAAGGGTCTGTGTTTGCTCACCCAACCTCACCAAACCTCTCAGCCCCAAGAGTGTCCACCCTTATGTCTCATCCAGCTGTGGGTCTAGATATGGTCAATCCAGGTTGCATCACAGCCCCTGAACGAATTGTGTAAGAATTTCTCTCTCTTTCCCTGTCTTTGTTTCATGGGTTTTTAAAAGTAATTTATTTTTATAATGGGGTTTAGCTGCTTTTCACGGCTGTGTTTATGCCGCTTTACACCCACTTGACACACTAACAGAGAGATATCAATACATACGTTTTAAGATTATTACTAGTCAGATATATTCTTGTGCGGTGAATCGGGCGTGTTGAGTCCAGTTCTCTGAGCAAGGAGTAGGTCTTGTCTATTACATATTGGGTTTATGGAACGGTATCTGAGCTAATTTGAAACTCTTGTTTTATGTATCACCCCACCTCACCTTTCCCGTTAAGCAGCCATAGTGTGTTTTCTGCATGTGTGACTCTGTTCTGTTTTTTAATTCAGTTCAAGTGTAACGGTTTTTACATTCCCTCTATAAGTGACACCTTATGAGAAGTGTCCTTTTCTGTGTGACTTATTTCACTTAGAATCGTCTTACCTAAATCCACTCATCATGCTGCTACTAGCCTTATGACATTGATTTCATGGCTGAGTGATATTCCATTGTACATAAGGACCACAGCTTTTTTATCCATTTTTCACTTTCCTGGGATATTTAAGGTGGAATGAAGTGGAGGTCCTTGTCAACAGAGCAGCCCTAAACTTTGGGGTGCTTGTGTCTTGCTGATTTTCAATTTTCCCACTTTATCCCCCCATGCGTGGAAGTGCCCTATGCTCTCTAAGCTGTGTTTTTTAGATGTTTCAGGACACACCGTACACTTCTCCAGAGTGGCTGTTGGCAATTTACATCCCGCCCATCAGTGTAGCAAGGCTCCCATTTCTCCATGGCCTGTCCTGCATTTCTGGTTTTGACACTTTTTTCAGCATGGCCCTTTTGACCGATGGGAAGCGAGACTTCTTTGTAGCGCTGATTTGCCTTTCCAGGTTGCTTGGTTGGCCAAAAAGGGCGTATGCGTTTTTTCCTGAATATATTCAGGAAAAAACGCATACGCCCTTTTTGGCCAAGGGCATCATTGTCAAAGTTTTGCCGATTTTCATGTGCTTTAAAGGCGATTCGAATCTACCTCCTGAAATCTGTTTCCTGCAATTCTGCCTTGATTTCAAATCCTCTTCTTTGCCTTCCCTCAATATATTTGTGGACGAGAGTTATCATTTATAACTCTGCAGGTTTGTGAATTGCAGTGCCCAGAAGCTCCATTTTACAAGTCGCTTTTTTGGGAGCTGGCCGCAAAAGCGCAGGATGGCTTCAGGCCCTGTTCTGGTTCCGGGGGGCAGGCTGAGCCTGTGGTTAATTCTTCTTCCTGATGGGAAAATAGAGTGACCTGTGCCTGTCCCAACACCAAGAGCTAGTCTCTCATTGGTTCCCCGTCTTCCCGTTCATCCTCAGGACAAATTGCAACCTGTACGGAACAGGAGGTTAAAGGTGCTGATGCTCCAAGTAGGGAGATTGCTAATAAAGTGGCTGGAATGGCGAACCCGAGCACAAGGAGATGAGAAATGAGGTGCGTTTTAGAAACCTTTCCCCATCACACGGTGTACCATCTTCTGGGTTTCTCATGCATGTTTTTGATGTAGGAAGATGCCCTTGAACCTGGAGATTTGGGACCCATGCGATGGGTAGCACGCAGTATTACTTTAAAGGGTCTGCGTTTGCTCACCCAACCTCACCAAACCTCTCAGCCCCAAGAGTGTCCACCCTTATGTCTCATCCAGCTGTGGGTCTAGATATGGTCAATCCAGGTTGCATCACAGCCCCTGAACGAATTGTGTAAGAATTTCTCTCTCTTTCCCTGTCTTTGTTTCATGGGTTTTTAAAAGTAATTTATTTTTATAATGGGGTTTAGCTGCTTTTCACGGCTGTGTTTATGCCGCTTTACACCCACTTGACACACTAACAGAGAGATATCAATACATAGGTTTCAAGATTATTACTAGTCAGATATATTCTTGTGCGGTGAATCGGGCGTGTTGAGTCCAGTTCTCTGAGCAAGGAGTAGGTCTTGTCTATTACATATTGGGTTTATGGAACGGTATCTGAGCTAATTTGAAACTCTTGTTTTATGTATCACCCCACCTCACCTTTCCCCTTAAGCAGCCATAGTGTGTTTTCTGCATGTGTGACTCTGTTCTGTTTTGTAATTCAGTTCAAGTGTAACGGTTTTTACATTCCCTCTATAAGTGACACCTTATGAGAAGTGTCCTTTTCTGTGTGACTTATTTCACTTAGAATCGTCTTACCTAAATCCACTCATCATGCTGCTACTAGCCTTATGACATTGATTTCATGGCTGAGTGATATTCCATTGTACATAAGGACCACAACTTTTTTATCCATTTTTCGCTTTCCTGGGATATTTAAGGTGGAATGAAGTGGAGGTCCTTGTCAACAGAGCAGCCCTAAACTTTGGGGTGCTTGTGTCTTGCTGATTTTCAATTTTCCCACTTTATCCCCCCATGCGTGGAAGTGCCCTATGCTCTCTAAGCTGTGTTTTATAGATGTTTCAGGACACACCGTACCCTTCTCCAGAGTGGCTGTTGGCAATTTACATCCTGCCCATCAGTGTAGCAAGGCTCCCATTTCTCCATGGCCTGTCCTGCATTTCTGGTTTTGACACTTTTTTCAGCATGGCCCTTTTGACCGATGGGAAGCGAGACTTCTTTGTAGCGCTGATTTGCCTTTCCAGGTTGCTTGGTTGGCAAAAAAGGGCGTATGCGTTTTTTCCTGAATATATTCAGGAAAAAACGCATACGCCCTTTTTGGCCATGGGCATCATTGTCAACGTTTTGCCGCTTTTCATGTGCTTTAAAGGGGATTCGAATCTACCTCCTGAAATCTGTTTCCTGCAATTCTGCCTTGATTTCAATTCCTCGTCTTTGCCTTCCCTCAATATATTTGTGGACGAGAGTTATCATTTATAACTGTGCAGGTTTGTGAATTGCAGTGCCCTGAAGCTCCATTTTACAACTCGCTTTTTCGGGAGCTGGCCGCAAAAGCGCAGGATGGCTTCAGGCCCTGTTCTGGTTCCAGGGGGCAGGCTGAGCCTGTGGTTAATTCTTCTTCCTGATGGGAAAATAGAGTGACCTGTGCCTGTCCCAACACCAAGAGCTAGTCTCTCATTGGTTCCCCGTCTTCCCGTTCATCCTCAGGACAAATTGCAACCTGTACGGAACAGGAGGTTAAAGGTGCTGATGCTCCAGGTAGGGAGATTGCTAGTAAAGTGGCTGGAATGGCGAACCCGAGCACAAGGAGATGAGAAATGAGGTGCGTTTTAGAAACCTTTCCCCATCACACGGTGTACCATCTTCTGGGTTTCTCATGCATGTTTTCGATGTAGGAAGATGCCCTTGAACCTGGAGATTTGGGACCCATGCGATGGGTAGCACGCAGTATTACTTTAAAGGGTCTGCGTTTGCTCACCCAACCTCATCAAACCTCTCAGCCCCAAGAGTGTCCACCCTTATGTCTCATCCAGCTGTGGGTCTAGATATGGTCAATCCAGGTTGCATCACAGCCCCTGAACGAATTGTGTAAGAATTTCTCTCTCTTTCCCTGTCTTTGTATCATGGGTTTTTAAAAGTAATTTATTTTTATAATGGGATTTAGCTGCTTTTCACGGCTGTGTTTATGCCGCTTTACACCCACTTGACACACTAACAGAGAGATATCAATACATAGGTTTTAAGATTATTACTAGTCAGATATATTCATGTGCGGTGAATCGGGCGTGTTGAGTCCAGTTCTCTGAGCAAGGAGTAGGTCTTGTCTATTACATATTGGGTTTATGGAACGGTATCTGAGCTAATTTGAAACTCTTGTTTTATGTATCACCCCACCTCACCTTTCCCGTTAAGCAGCCATAGTGTGTTTTCTGCATGTGTGACTCTGTTCTGTTTTGTAATTCAGTTCAAGTGTAACGGTTTTTACATTCCCACTATAAGTGACACCTTATGAGAAGTGTCCTTTTCTGTGTGACTTATTTCACTTAGAATCGTCTTACCTAAATCCACTCATCATGCTGCTACTAGCCTTATGACATTGATTTCATGGCTGAGTGATATTCCATTGTACATAAGGACCACAACTTTTTTATCCATTTTTCGCTTTCCTGGGATATTTAAGGTGGAATGAAGTGGAGGTCCTTGTCAACAGAGCAGCCCTAAACTTTGGGGTTCTTGTGTCTTGCTGATTTTCAATTTTCCCACTTTATCCCCCCATGCGTGGAAGTGCCCTATGCTCTCTAAGCTGTGTTTTTTAGATGTTTCAGGACACACCGTACACTTCTCCAGAGTGGCTGTTGGCAATTTACATCCCGCCCATCAGTGTAGCAAGGCTCCCATTTCTCCATGGCCTGTCCTGCATTTCTGGTTTTGACACTTTTTTCAGCATGGCCCTTTTGACCGATGGGAAGCGAGACTTCTTTGTAGCGCTGATTTGCCTTTCCAGGTTGCTTGGTTGGCCAAAAAGGGCGTATGCGTTTTTTCCTGAATATATTCAGGAAAAAATGCATACGCCCTTTTTGGCCAAGGGCATCATTGTCAACGTTTTGCCGCTTTTCATGTGCTTTAAAGGCGATTCGAATCTACCTCCTGAAATCTGTTTCCTGCAATTCTGCCTTGATTTCAAATCCTCTTCTTTGCCTTCCCTCAATATATTTGTGGACGAGAGTTATCATTTATAACTCTGCAGGTTTGTGAATTGCAGTGCCCAGAAGCTCCATTTTACAAGTCGCTTTTTTGGGAGCTGGCCGCAAAAGCGCAGGATGGCTTCACGCCCTGTTCTGGTTCCGGGGGGCAGGCTGAGCCTGTGGTTAATTCTTCTTCCTGATGGGAAAATAGAGTGACCTGTGCCTGTCCCAACACCAAGAGCTAGTCTCTCATTGGTTCCCCGTCTTCCCGTTCATCCTCAGGACAAATTGCAACCTGTACGGAACAGGAGGTTAAAGGTGCTGATGCTCCAAGTAGGGAGATTGCTAGTAAAGTGGCTGGAATGGCGAACCCGAGCACAAGGAGATGAGAAATGAGGTGCGTTTTAGAAACCTTTCCCCATCACACGGTGTACCATCTTCTGGGTTTCTCATGCATGTTTTTGATGTAGGAAGATGCCCTTGAACCTGGAGATTTGGGACCCATGCGATGGGTAGCACGCAGTATTACTTTAAAGGGTCTGCGTTTGCTCACCCAACCTCACCAAACATCTCAGCCCCAAGAGTGTCCACCCTTATGTCTCATCCAGCTGTGGGTCTAGATATGGTCAATCCAGGTTGCATCACAGCCCATGAACGAATTGTGTAAGAATTTCTCTCTCTTTCCCTGTCTTTGTTTCATGGGTTTTTTAAAGTAATTTATTTTTATAATGGGGTTTAGCTGCTTTTCACGGCTGTGTTTATGCCGCTTTACACCCACTTGACACACTAACAGAGAGATATCAATACATAGGTTTTAAGATTATTACTAGTCAGATATATTCTTGTGCGGTGAATCGGGCGTGTTGAGTCCAGTTCTCTGAGCAAGGAGTAGGTCTTGTCTATTACATATTGGGTTTATGGAACGGTATCTGAGCTAATTTGAAACTCTTGTTTTATGTATCACCCCACCTCACCTTTCCCGTTAAGCAGCCATAGTGTGTTTTCTGCATGTGTGATTCTGTTCTGTTTTGTAATTCAGTTCAAGTGTAACGGTTTTTACATTCCCTCTATAAGTGACACCTTATGAGAAGTGTCCTTTTCTGTGTGACTTATTTCACTTAGAATCGTCTTACCTAAATCCACTCATCATGCTGCTACTAGCCTTATGACATTGATTTCATGGCTGAGTGATATTCCATTGTACATAAGGACCACAACTTTTTTATCCATTTTTCACTTTCCTGGGATATTTAAGGTGGAATGAAGTGGAGGTCCTTGTCAACAGAGCAGCCCTAAACTTTGGGGTGCTTGTGTCTTGCTGATTTTCAATTTTCCCACTTTATCCCCCCATGCGTGGAAGTGCCCTATGCTCTCTAAGCTGTGTTTTTTAGATGTTTCAGGACACACCGTACACTTCTCCAGAGTGGCTGTTGGCAATTTACATCCCGCCCATCAGTGTAGCAAGGCTCCCATTTCTCCATGGCCTGTCCTGCATTTCTGGTTTTGACACTTTTTTCAGCATGGCCCTTTTGACCGATGGGAAGCAAGACTTCTTTGTAGCGCTGATTTGCCTTTCCAGGTTGCTTGGTTGGCCAAAAAGGGCGTATGCGTTTTTTCCTGAATATATTCAGGAAAAAACGCATACGCCCTTTTTGGCCAAGGGCATCATTGTCAACGTTTTGCCGCTTTTCATGTGCTTTAAAGGGGATTCGAATCTACCTCCTGAAATCTGTTTCCTGCAATTCTGCCTTGATTTCAAATCCTCTTCTTTGCCTTCCCTCAATATAATTGTGGACGAGAGTTATCATTTATAACTCTGCAGGTTTGTGAATTGCAGTGCCCAGAAGCTCCATTTTACAAGTCGCTTTTTTGGGAGCTGGCCGCAAAAGCGCAGGATGGCTTCAGGCCCTGTTCTGGTTCCGGGGGGCAGGCTGAGCCTGTGGTTAATTCTTCTTCCTGATGGGAAAATAGAGTGACCTGTGCCTGTCCCAACACCAAGAGCTAGTCTCTCATTGGTTCCCCGTCTTCCCGTTCATCCTCAGGACAAATTGCAACCTGTACGGAACAGGAGGTTAAAGGTGCTGATGCTCCAAGTAGGGAGATTGCTAGTAAAGTGGCTGGAATGGCGAACCCGAGCACAAGGAGATGAGAAATGAGGTGCGTTTTAGAAACCTTTCCCCATCACACGGTGTACCATCTTCTGGGTTTCTCATGCATGTTTTCGATGTAGGAAGATGCCCTTGAACCTGGAGATTTGGGACCCATGCGATGGGTAGCACGCAGTATTACTTTAAAGGGTCTGCGTTTGCTCACCCAACCTCACCAAACCTCTCAGCCCCAAGAGTGTCCACCCTTATGTCTCATCCAGCTGTGGGTCTAGATATGGTCAATCCAGGTTGCATCACAGCCCCTGAACGAATTGTGTAAGAATTTCTCTCTCTTTCCCTGTCTTTGTTTCATGGGTTTTTAAAAGTAATTTATTTTTATAATGGGGTTTAGCTGCTTTTCACGGCTGTGTTTATGCCGCTTTACACCCACTTGACACACTAACAGAGAGATATCAATACATAGGTTTTAAGATTATTACTAGTCAGATATATTCATGTGCGGTGAATCGGGCGTGTTGAGTCCAGTTCTCTGAGCAAGGAGTAGGTCTTGTCTATTACATATTGGGTTTATGGAACGGTATCTGAGCTAATTTGAAACTCTTGTTTTATGTATCACCCCACCTCACCTTTCCCCTTAAGCAGCCATAGTGTGTTTTCTGCATGTGTGACTCTGTTCTGTTTTGTAATTCAGTTCAAGTGTAACGGTTTTTACATTCCCTCTATAAGTGACACCTTATGAGAAGTGTCCTTTTCTGTGTGACTTATTTCACTTAGAATCGTCTTACCTAAATCCACTCATCATGCTGCTACTAGCCTTATGACATTGATTTCATGGCTGAGTGATATTCCATTGTACATAAGGACCACAACTTTTTTATCCATTTTTCGCTTTCCTGGGATATTTAAGGTGGAATGAAGTGGAGGTCCTTGTCAACAGAGCAGCCCTAAACTTTGGGGTGCTTGTGTCTTGCTGATTTTCAATTTTCCCACTTTATCCCCCCATGCGTGGAAGTGCCCTATGCTCTCTAAGCTGTGTTTTTTAGATGTTTCAGGACACACCGTACACTTCTCCAGAGTGGCTGTTGGCAATTTACATCCCGCCCATCAGTGTAGCAAGGCTCCCATTTCTCCATGGCCTGTCCTGCATTTCTGGTTTTGACACTTTTTTCAGCATGGCCCTTTTGACCGATGGGAAGCGAGACTTCTTTGTAGCGCTGATTTGCCTTTCCAGGTTGCTTGGTTGGCCAAAAAGGGCGTATGCGTTTTTTCCTGAATATATTCAGGAAAAAACGCATACGCCCTTTTTGGCCAAGGGCATCATTGTCAACGTTTTGCCGCTTTTCATGTGCTTTAAAGGGGATTCGAATCTACCTCCTGAAATCTGTTTCCTGCAATTCTGCCTTGATTTCAAATCCTCTTCTTTGCCTTCCCTCAATATATTTGTGGACGAGAGTTATCATTTATAACTCTGCAGGTTTGTGAATTGCAGTGCCCAGAAGCTCCATTTTACAAGTCGCTTTTTTGGGAGCTGGCCGCAAAAGCGCAGGATGGCTTCAGGCCCTGTTCTGGTTCCGGGGGGCAGGCTGAGCCTGTGGTTAATTCTTCTTCCTGATGGGAAAATAGAGTGACCTGTGCCTGTCCCAACACCAAGAGCTAGTCTCTCATTGGTTCCCCGTCTTCCCGTTCATCCTCAGGACAAATTGCAACCTGTACGGAACAGGAGGTTAAAGGTGCTGATGCTCCAAGTAGGGAGATTGCTAGTAAAGTGGCTGGAATGGCGAACCCGAGCACAAGGAGATGAGAAATGAGGTGCGTTTTAGAAACCTTTCCCCATCACACGGTGTACCATCTTCTGGGTTTCTCATGCATGTTTTCGATGTAGGAAGATGCCCTTGAACCTGGAGATTTGGGACCCATGCGATGGGTAGCACGCAGTATTACTTTAAAGGGTCTGCGTTTGCTCACCCAACCTCACCAAACCTCTCAGCCCCAAGAGTGTCCACCCTTATGTCTCATCCAGCTGTGGGTCTAGATATGGTCAATCCAGGTTGCATCACAGCCCCTGAACGAATTGTGTAAGAATTTCTCTCTCTTTCCCTGTCTTTGTTTCATGGGTTTTTAAAAGTAATTTATTTTTATAATGGGGTTTAGCTGCTTTTCACGGCTGTGTTTATGCCGCTTTACACCCACTTGACACACTAACAGAGAGATATCAATACATAGGTTTTAAGATTATTACTAGTCAGATATATTCATGTGCGGTGAATCGGGCGTGTTGAGTCCAGTTCTCTGAGCAAGGAGTAGGTCTTGTCTATTACATATTGGGTTTATGGAACGGTATCTGAGCTAATTTGAAACTCTTGTTTTATGTATCACCCCACCTCACCTTTCCCCTTAAGCAGCCATAGTGTGTTTTCTGCATGTGTGACTCTGTTCTGTTTTGTAATTCAGTTCAAGTGTAACGGTTTTTACATTCCCTCTATAAGTGACACCTTATGAGAAGTGTCCTTTTCTGTGTGACTTATTTCACTTAGAATCGTCTTACCTAAATCCACTCATCATGCTGCTACTAGCCTTATGACATTGATTTCATGGCTGAGTGATATTCCATTGTACATAAGGACCACAACTTTTTTATCCATTTTTCGCTTTCCTGGGATATTTAAGGTGGAATGAAGTGGAGGTCCTTGTCAACAGAGCAGCCCTAAACTTTGGGGTGCTTGTGTCTTGCTGATTTTCAATTTTCCCACTTTATCCCCCCATGCGTGGAAGTGCCCTATGCTCTCTAAGCTGTGTTTTTTAGATGTTTCAGGACACACCGTACACTTCTCCAGAGTGGCTGTTGGCAATTTACATCCCGCCCATCAGTGTAGCAAGGCTCCCATTTCTCCATGGCCTGTCCTGCATTTCTGGTTTTGACACTTTTTTCAGCATGGCCCTTTTGACCGATGGGAAGCGAGACTTCTTTGTAGCGCTGATTTGCCTTTCCAGGTTGCTTGGTTGGCCAAAAAGGGCGTATGCGTTTTTTCCTGAATATATTCAGGAAAAAACGCATACGCCCTTTTTGGCCAAGGGCATCATTGTCAACGTTTTGCCGCTTTTCATGTGCTTTAAAGGGGATTCGAATCTACCTCCTGAAATCTGTTTCCTGCAATTCTGCCTTGATTTCAAATCCTCTTCTTTGCCTTCCCTCAATATATTTGTGGACGAGAGTTATCATTTATAACTCTGCAGGTTTGTGAATTGCAGTGCCCAGAAGCTCCATTTTACAAGTCGCTTTTTTGGGAGCTGGCCGCAAAAGCGCAGGATGGCTTCAGGCCCTGTTCTGGTTCCGGGGGGAAGGCTGAGCCTGTGGTTAATTCTTCTTCCTGATGGGAAAATAGAGTGACCTGTGCCTGTCCCAACACCAAGAGCTAGTCTCTCATTGGTTCCCCGTCTTCCCGTTCATCCTCAGGACAAATTGCAACCTGTACGGAACAGGAGGTTAAAGGTGCTGATGCTCCAAGTAGGGAGATTGCTAGTAAAGTGGCTGGAATGGCGAACCCGAGCACAAGGAGATGAGAAATGAGGTGCGTTTTAGAAACCTTTCCCCATCACACGGTGTACCATCTTCTGGGTTTCTCATGCATGTTTTCGATGTAGGAAGATGCCCTTGAACCTGGAGATTTGGGACCCATGCGATGGGTAGCACGCAGTATTACTTTAAAGGGTCTGCGTTTGCTCACCAAACCTCACCAAACCTCTCAGCCCCAAGAGTGTCCACCCTTATGTCTCATCCAGCTGTGGGTCTAGATATGGTCAATCCAGGTTGCATCACAGCCCCTGAACGAATTGTGTAAGAATTTCTCTCTCTTTCCCTGTCTTTGTTTCATGGGTTTTTAAAAGTAATTTATTTTTATAATGGGGTTTAGCTGCTTTTCACGGCTGTGTTTATGCCGCTTTACACCCACTTGACACACTAACAGAGAGATATCAATACATAGGTTTTAAGATTATTACTAGTCAGATATATTCATGTGCGGTGAATCGGGCGTGTTGAGTCCAGTTCTCTGAGCAAGGAGTAGGTCTTGTCTATTACATATTGGGTTTATGGAACGGTATCTGAGCTAATTTGAAACTCTTGTTTTATGTATCACCCCACCTCACCTTTCCCCTTAAGCAGCCATAGTGTGTTTTCTGCATGTGTGACTCTGTTCTGTTTTGTAATTCAGTTCAAGTGTAACGGTTTTTACATTCCCTCTATAAGTGACACCTTATGAGAAGTGTCCTTTTCTGTGTGACTTATTTCACTTAGAATCGTCTTACCTAAATCCACTCATCATGCTGCTACTAGCCTTATGACATTGATTTCATGGCTGAGTGATATTCCATTGTACATAAGGACCACAACTTTTTTATCCATTTTTCGCTTTCCTGGGATATTTAAGGTGGAATGAAGTGGAGGTCCTTGTCAACAGAGCAGCCCTAAACTTTGGGGTGCTTGTGTCTTGCTGATTTTCAATTTTCCCACTTTATCCCCCCATGCGTGGAAGTGCCCTATGCTCTCTAAGCTGTGTTTTTTAGATGTTTCAGGACACACCGTACACTTCTCCAGAGTGGCTGTTGGCAATTTACATCCCGCCCATCAGTGTAGCAAGGCTCCCATTTCTCCATGGCCTGTCCTGCATTTCTGGTTTTGACACTTTTTTCAGCATGGCCCTTTTGACCGATGGGAAGCGAGACTTCTTTGTAGCACTGATTTGCCTTTCCAGGTTGCTTGGTTGGCCAAAAAGGGCGTATGCGTTTTTTCCTGAATATATTCAGGAAAAAACGCATACGCCCTTTTTGGCCATGGGCATCATTGTCAACGTTTTGCCGCTTTTCATGTGCTTTAAAGGGGATTCGAATCTACCTCCTGAAATCTGTTTCCTGCAATTCTGCCTTGATTTCAATTCCTCGTCTTTGCCTTCCCTCAATATATTTGTGGACGAGAGTTATCATTTATAACTGTGCAGGTTTGTGAATTGCAGTGCCCTGAAGCTCCATTTTACAACTCGCTTTTTCGGGAGCTGGCCGCAAAAGCGCAGGATGGCTTCAGGCCCTGTTCTGGTTCCAGGGGGCAGGCTGAGCCTGTGGTTAATTCTTCTTCCTGATGGGAAAATAGAGTGACCTGTGCCTGTCCCAACACCAAGAGCTAGTCTCTCATTGGTTCCCCGTCTTCCCGTTCATCCTCAGGACAAATTGCAACCTGTACGGAACAGGAGGTTAAAGGTGCTGATGCTCCAGGTAGGGAGATTGCTAGTAAAGTGGCTGGAATGGCGAACCCGAGCACAAGGAGATGAGAAATGAGGTGCGTTTTAGAAACCTTTCCCCATCACACGGTGTACCATCTTCTGGGTTTCTCATGCATGTTTTCGATGTAGGAAGATGCCCTTGAACCTGGAGATTTGGGACCCATGCGATGGGTAGCACGCAGTATTACTTTAAAGGGTCTGCGTTTGCTCACCCAACCTCATCAAACCTCTCAGCCCCAAGAGTGTCCACCCTTATGTCTCATCCAGCTGTGGGTCTAGATATGGTCAATCCAGGTTGCATCACAGCCCCTGAACGAATTGTGTAAGAATTTCTCTCTCTTTCCCTGTCTTTGTATCATGGGTTTTTAAAAGTAATTTATTTTTATAATGGGATTTAGCTGCTTTTCACGGCTGTGTTTATGCCGCTTTACACCCACTTGACACACTAACAGAGAGATATCAATACATAGGTTTTAAGATTATTACTAGTCAGATATATTCATGTGCGGTGAATCGGGCGTGTTGAGTCCAGTTCTCTGAGCAAGGAGTAGGTCTTGTCTATTACATATTGGGTTTATGGAACGGTATCTGAGCTAATTTGAAACTCTTGTTTTATGTATCACCCCACCTCACCTTTCCCGTTAAGCAGCCATAGTGTGTTTTCTGCATGTGTGACTCTGTTCTGTTTTGTAATTCAGTTCAAGTGTAACGGTTTTTACATTCCCACTATAAGTGACACCTTATGAGAAGTGTCCTTTTCTGTGTGACTTATTTCACTTAGAATCGTCTTACCTAAATCCACTCATCATGCTGCTACTAGCCTTATGACATTGATTTCATGGCTGAGTGATATTCCATTGTACATAAGGACCACAACTTTTTTATCCATTTTTCGCTTTCCTGGGATATTTAAGGTGGAATGAAGTGGAGGTCCTTGTCAACAGAGCAGCCCTAAACTTTGGGGTTCTTGTGTCTTGCTGATTTTCAATTTTCCCACTTTATCCCCCCATGCGTGGAAGTGCCCTATGCTCTCTAAGCTGTGTTTTTTAGATGTTTCAGGACACACCGTACACTTCTCCAGAGTGGCTGTTGGCAATTTACATCCCGCCCATCAGTGTAGCAAGGCTCCCATTTCTCCATGGCCTGTCCTGCATTTCTGGTTTTGACACTTTTTTCAGCATGGCCCTTTTGACCGATGGGAAGCGAGACTTCTTTGTAGCGCTGATTTGCCTTTCCAGGTTGCTTGGTTGGCCAAAAAGGGCGTATGCGTTTTTTCCTGAATATAT
Source organism: Balaenoptera physalus (assembly GCF_965194825.1). Lineage (NCBI taxonomy): Eukaryota > Metazoa > Chordata > Mammalia > Artiodactyla > Balaenopteridae > Balaenoptera > Balaenoptera physalus. Next base: position 511,538 of record NW_028126232.1, read on the forward strand.
TCAGGAAAAAATGCATACGCCCTTTTTGGCCAAGGGCATCATTGTCAAAGTTTTGCCGATTTTCATGTGCTTTAAAGGCGATTCGAATCTACCTCCTGAAATCTGTTTCCTGCAATTCTGCCTTGATTTCAAATCCTCTTCTTTGCCTTCCCTCAATATATTTGTGGACGAGAGTTATCATTTATAACTCTGCAGGTTTGTGAATTGCAGTGCCCAGAAGCTCCATTTTACAAGTCGCTTTTTTGGGAGCTGGCCGCAAAAGCGCAGGATGGCTTCACGCCCTGTTCTGGTTCCGGGGGGCAGGCTGAGCCTGTGGTTAATTCTTCTTCCTGATGGGAAAATAGAGTGACCTGTGCCTGTCCCAACACCAAGAGCTAGTCTCTCATTGGTTCCCCGTCTTCCCGTTCATCCTCAGGACAAATTGCAACCTGTACGGAACAGGAGGTTAAAGGTGCTGATGCTCCAAGTAGGGAGATTGCTAGTAAAGTGGCTGGAATGGCGAACCCGAGCACAAGGAGATGAGAAATGAGGTGCGTTTTAGAAACCTTTCCCCATCACACGGTGTACCATCTTCTGGGTTTCTCATGCATGTTTTTGATGTAGGAAGATGCCCTTGAACCTGGAGATTTGGGACCCATGCGATGGGTAGCACGCAGTATTACTTTAAAGGGTCTGCGTTTGCTCACCCAACCTCACCAAACCTCTCAGCCCCAAGAGTGTCCACCCTTATGTGTCATCCAGCTGTGGGTCTAGATATGGTCAATCCAGGTTGCATCTCAGCCCATGAACGAATTGTGTAAGAATTTCTCTCTCTTTCCCTGTCTTTGTTTCATGGGTTTTTAAAAGTAATTTATTTTTATAATGGGGTTTAGCTGCTTTTCACGGCTGTGTTTATGCCGCTTTACACCCACTTGACACACTAACAGAGAGATATCAATACATAGGTTTTAAGATTATTACTAGTCAGATATATTCTTGTGCGGTGAATCGGGCGTGTTGAGTCCAGTTCTCTGAGCAAGGAGTAGGTCTTGTCTATTACATATTGGGATTATGGAACGGTATCTGAGCTAATTTGAAACTCTCGTTTTATGTATCACCCCACCTCACCTTTCCCGTTAAGCAGCCATAGTGTGTTTTCTGCATGTGTGACTCTGTTCTGTTTTGTAATTCAGTTCAAGTGTAACGGTTTTTACATTCCCTCTATAAGTGACACCTTATGAGAAGTGTCCTTTTCTGTGTGACTTATTTCACTTAGAATCGTCTTACCTAAATCCACTCATCATGCTGCTACTAGCCTTATGACATTGATTTCATGGCTGAGTGATATTCCATTGTACATAAGGACCACAACTTTTTTATCCATTTTTCGCTTTCCTGGGATATTTAAGGTGGAATGAAGTGGAGGTCCTTGTCAACAGAGCAGCCCTAAACTTTGGGGTGCTTGTGTCTTGCTGATTTTCAATTTTCCCACTTTATCCCCCCATGCGTGGAAGTGCCCTATGCTCTCTAAGCTGTGTTTTTTAGATGTTTCAGGACACACCGTACACTTCTCCAGAGTGGCTGTTGGCAATTTACATCCCGCCCATCAGTGTAGCAAGGCTCCCATTTCTCCATGGCCTGTCCTGCATTTCTGGTTTTGACACTTTTTTCAGCATGGCCCATTTGACCGATGGGAAGCGAGACTTCTTTGTAGCGCTGATTTGCCTTTCCAGGTTGCTTGGTTGGCCAAAAAGGGCGTATGCGTTTTTTCCTGAATATATTCAGGAAAAAACGCATACGCCCTTTTTGGCCAAGGGCATCATTGTCAAAGTTTTGCCGATTTTCATGTGCTTTAGAGGCGATTCGAATCTACCTCCTGAAATCTGTTTCCTGCAATTCTGCCTTGATTTCAAATCCTCTTCTTTGCCTTCCCTCAATATATTTGTGGACGAGAGTTATCATTTATAACTCTGCAGGTTTGTGAATTGCAGTGCCCAGAAGCTCCATTTTACAACTCGCTTTTTTGGGAGCTGGCCGCAAAAGCGCAGGATGGCTTCAGGCCCTGTTCTGGTTCCGGGGGGCAGGCTGAGCCTGTGGTTAATTCTTCTTCCTGATGGGAAAATAGAGTCACCTGTGCCTGTCCCAACACCAAGAGCTAGTCTCTCATTGGTTCCCCGTCTTCCCGTTCATCCTCAGGACAAATTGCAACCTGTACGGAACAGGAGGTTAAAGGTGCTGATGCTCCAGGTAGGGAGATTGCTAGTAAAGTGGCTGGAATGGCGAACCCGAGCACAAGGAGATGAGAAATGAGGTGCGTTTTAGAAACCTTTCCCCATCACACAGTGTACCATCTTCTGGGTTTCTCATGCATGTTTTTGATGTAGGAAGATGCCCTTGAACCTGGAGATTTGGGACCCATGCGATGGGTAGCACGCAGTATTACTTTAAAGGGTCTGCGTTTGCTCACCCAACCTCACCAAACCTCTCAGCCCCAAGAGTGTCCACCCTTATGTCTCATCCAGCTGTGGGTCTAGATATGGTCAATCCAGGTTGCATCACAGCCCCTGAACGAATTGTGTAAGAATTTCTCTCTCTTTCCCTGTCTTTGTATCATGGGTTTTTAAAAGTAATTTATTTTTATAATGGGATTTAGCTGCTTTTCACGGCTGTGTTTATGCCGCTTTACACCCACTTGACACACTAACAGAGAGATATCAATACATAGGTTTTAAGATTATTACTAGTCAGATATATTCATGTGCGGTGAATCGGGCGTGTTGAGTCCAGTTCTCTGAGCAAGGAGTAGGTCTTGTCTATTACATATTGGGTTTATGGAACGGTATCTGAGCTAATTTGAAACTCTTGTTTTATGTATCACCCCACCTCACCTTTCCCGTTAAGCAGCCATAGTGTGTTTTCTGCATGTGTGACTCTGTTCTGTTTTGTAATTCAGTTCAAGTGTAACGGTTTTTACATTCCCACTATAAGTGACACCTTATGAGAAGTGTCCTTTTCTGTGTGACTTATTTCACTTAGAATCGTCTTACCTAAATCCACTCATCATGCTGCTACTAGCCTTATGACATTGATTTCATGGCTGAGTGATATTCCATTGTACATAAGGACCACAACTTTTTTATCCATTTTTCGCTTTCCTGGGATATTTAAGGTGGAATGAAGTGGAGGTCCTTGTCAACAGAGCAGCCCTAAACTTTGGGGTTCTTGTGTCTTGCTGATTTTCAATTTTCCCACTTTATCCCCCCATGCGTGGAAGTGCCCTATGCTCTCTAAGCTGTGTTTTTTAGATGTTTCAGGACACACCGTACACTTCTCCAGAGTGGCTGTTGGCAATTTACATCCCGCCCATCAGTGTAGCAAGGCTCCCATTTCTCCATGGCCTGTCCTGCATTTCTGGTTTTGACACTTTTTTCAGCATGGCCCTTTTGACCGATGGGAAGCGAGACTTCTTTGTAGCGCTGATTTGCCTTTCCAGGTTGCTTGGTTGGCCAAAAAGGGCGTATGCGTTTTTTCCTGAATATATTCAGGAAAAAATGCATACGCCCTTTTTGGCCAAGGGCATCATTGTCAAAGTTTTGCCGATTTTCATGTGCTTTAAAGGCGATTCGAATCTACCTCCTGAAATCTGTTTCCTGCAATTCTGCCTTGATTTCAAATCCTCTTCTTTGCCTTCCCTCAATATATTTGTGGACGAGAGTTATCATTTATAACTCTGCAGGTTTGTGAATTGCAGTGCCCAGAAGCTCCATTTTACAAGTCGCTTTTTTGGGAGCTGGCCGCAAAAGCGCAGGATGGCTTCACGCCCTGTTCTGGTTCCGGGGGGCAGGCTGAGCCTGTGGTTAATTCTTCTTCCTGATGGGAAAATAGAGTGACCTGTGCCTGTCCCAACACCAAGAGCTAGTCTCTCATTGGTTCCCCGTCTTCCCGTTCATCCTCAGGACAAATTGCAACCTGTACGGAACAGGAGGTTAAAGGTGCTGATGCTCCAAGTAGGGAGATTGCTAGTAAAGTGGCTGGAATGGCGAACCCGAGCACAAGGAGATGAGAAATGAGGTGCGTTTTAGAAACCTTTCCCCATCACACGGTGTACCATCTTCTGGGTTTCTCATGCATGTTTTTGATGTAGGAAGATGCCCTTGAACCTGGAGATTTGGGACCCATGCGATGGGTAGCACGCAGTATTACTTTAAAGGGTCTGCGTTTGCTCACCCAACCTCACCAAACCTCTCAGCCCCAAGAGTGTCCACCCTTATGTGTCATCCAGCTGTGGGTCTAGATATGGTCAATCCAGGTTGCATCTCAGCCCATGAACGAATTGTGTAAGAATTTCTCTCTCTTTCCCTGTCTTTGTTTCATGGGTTTTTAAAAGTAATTTATTTTTATAATGGGGTTTAGCTGCTTTTCACGGCTGTGTTTATGCCGCTTTACACCCACTTGACACACTAACAGAGAGATATCAATACATAGGTTTTAAGATTATTACTAGTCAGATATATTCTTGTGCGGTGAATCGGGCGTGTTGAGTCCAGTTCTCTGAGCAAGGAGTAGGTCTTGTCTATTACATATTGGGATTATGGAACGGTATCTGAGCTAATTTGAAACTCTCGTTTTATGTATCACCCCACCTCACCTTTCCCGTTAAGCAGCCATAGTGTGTTTTCTGCATGTGTGACTCTGTTCTGTTTTGTAATTCAGTTCAAGTGTAACGGTTTTTACATTCCCTCTATAAGTGACACCTTATGAGAAGTGTCCTTTTCTGTGTGACTTATTTCACTTAGAATCGTCTTACCTAAATCCACTCATCATGCTGCTACTAGCCTTATGACATTGATTTCATGGCTGAGTGATATTCCATTGTACATAAGGACCACAACTTTTTTATCCATTTTTCGCTTTCCTGGGATATTTAAGGTGGAATGAAGTGGAGGTCCTTGTCAACAGAGCAGCCCTAAACTTTGGGGTGCTTGTGTCTTGCTGATTTTCAATTTTCCCACTTTATCCCCCCATGCGTGGAAGTGCCCTATGCTCTCTAAGCTGTGTTTTTTAGATGTTTCAGGACACACCGTACACTTCTCCAGAGTGGCTGTTGGCAATTTACATCCCGCCCATCAGTGTAGCAAGGCTCCCATTTCTCCATGGCCTGTCCTGCATTTCTGGTTTTGACACTTTTTTCAGCATGGCCCATTTGACCGATGGGAAGCGAGACTTCTTTGTAGCGCTGATTTGCCTTTCCAGGTTGCTTGGTTGGCCAAAAAGGGCGTATGCGTTTTTTCCTGAATATATTCAGGAAAAAACGCATACGCCCTTTTTGGCCAAGGGCATCATTGTCAAAGTTTTGCCGATTTTCATGTGCTTTAGAGGCGATTCGAATCTACCTCCTGAAATCTGTTTCCTGCAATTCTGCCTTGATTTCAAATCCTCTTCTTTGCCTTCCCTCAATATATTTGTGGACGAGAGTTATCATTTATAACTCTGCAGGTTTGTGAATTGCAGTGCCCAGAAGCTCCATTTTACAACTCGCTTTTTTGGGAGCTGGCCGCAAAAGCGCAGGATGGCTTCAGGCCCTGTTCTGGTTCCGGGGGGCAGGCTGAGCCTGTGGTTAATTCTTCTTCCTGATGGGAAAATAGAGTCACCTGTGCCTGTCCCAACACCAAGAGCTAGTCTCTCATTGGTTCCCCGTCTTCCCGTTCATCCTCAGGACAAATTGCAACCTGTACGGAACAGGAGGTTAAAGGTGCTGATGCTCCAGGTAGGGAGATTGCTAGTAAAGTGGCTGGAATGGCGAACCCGAGCACAAGGAGATGAGAAATGAGGTGCGTTTTAGAAACCTTTCCCCATCACACAGTGTACCATCTTCTGGGTTTCTCATGCATGTTTTTGATGTAGGAAGATGCCCTTGAACCTGGAGATTTGGGACCCATGCGATGGGTAGCACGCAGTATTACTTTAAAGGGTCTGCGTTTGCTCACCCAACCTCACCAAACCTCTCAGCCCCAAGAGTGTCCACCCTTATGTCTCATCCAGCTGTGGGTCTAGATATGGTCAATCCAGGTTGCATCACAGCCCGTGAACGAATTGTGTAAGAATTTCTCTCTCTTTCCCTGTCTTTGTTTCATGGGTTTTTAAAAGTAATTTATTTTTATAATGGGGTTTAGCTGCTTTTCACGGCTGTGTTTATGCCGCTTTACACCCACTTGACACACTAACAGAGAGATATCAATACATAGGTTTCAAGATTACTACTAGTCAGATATATTCTTGTGCGGTGAATCGGGCGTGTTGAGTCCAGTTCTCTGAGCAAGGAGTAGGTCTTGTCTATTACATATTGGGTTTATGGAACGGTATCTGAGCTAATTTGAAACTCTTGTTTTATGTATCACCCCACCTCACCTTTCCCGTTAAGCTGCCATAGTGTGTTTTCTGCATGTGTGACTCTGTTCTGTTTTGTAATTCAGTTCAAGTGTAACGGTTTTTACATTCCCACTATAAGTGACACCTTATGAGAAGTGTCCTTTTCTGTGTGACTTATTTCACTTAGAATCGTCTTACCTAAATCCACTCATCATGCTGCTACTAGCCTTATGACATTGATTTCATGGCTGAGTGATATTCCATTGTACATAAGGACCACAACTTTTTTATCCATTTTTCACTTTCCTTGGATATTTAAGGTGGAATGAAGTGGAGGTCCTTGTCAACAGAGCAGCCCTAAACTTTGGGGTGCTTGTGTCTTGCTGATTTTCAATTTTCCCACTTTATCCCCCCATGCGTGGAAGTGCCCTATGCTCTCTAAGCTGTGTTTTTTAGATGTTTCAGGACACACCGTACACTTCTCCAGAGTGGCTGTTGGCAATTTACATCCCGCCCATCAGTGTAGCAAGGCTCCCATTTCTCCATGGCCTGTCCTGCATTTCTGGTTTTGACACTTTTTTCAGCATGGCCCTTTTGACCGATGGGAAGCGAGACTTCTTTGTAGCGCTGATTTGCCTTTCCAGGTTGCTTGGTTGGCCAAAAAGGGCGTATGCGTTTTTTCCTGAATATATTCAGGAAAAAACGCATACGCCCTTTTTGGCCAAGGGCATCATTGTCAACGTTTTGCCGCTTTTCATGTGCTTTAAAGGGGATTCGAATCTACCTCCTGAAATCTGTTTCCTGCAATTCTGCCTTGATTTCAAATCCTCTTCTTTGCCTTCCCTCAATATATTTGTGGACGAGAGTTATCATTTATAACTCTGCAGGTTTGTGAATTGCAGTGCCCTGAAGCTCCATTTTACAACTCGCTTTTTTGGGAGCTGGCCGCAAAAGCGCAGGATGGCTTCAGGCCCGGTTCTAGTTCCGGGGGGCAGGCTGAGCCTGTGGTTAATTCTTCTTCCTGATGGGAAAATAGAGTGACCTGTGCCTGTCCCAACACCAAGAGCTAGTCTCTCATTGGTTCCCCGTCTTCCCGTTCATCCTCAGGACAAATTGCAACCTGTACGGAACAGGAGGTTAAAGGTGCTGATGCTCCAGGTAGGGAGATTGCTAGTAAAGTGGCTGGAATGGCGAACCCGAGCACAAGGAGATGAGAAATGAGGTGCGTTTTAGAAACCTTTCCCCATCACACGGTGTACCATCTTCTGGGTTTCTCATGCATGTTTTCGATGTAGGAAGATGCCCTTGAACCTGGAGATTTGGGACCCATGCGATGGGTAGCACGCAGTATTACTTTAAAGGGTCTGCGTTTGCTCACCCAACCTCACCAAACCTCTCAGCCCCAAGAGTGTCCACCCTTATGTCTCATCCAGCTGTGGGTCTAGATATGGTCAATCCAGGTTGCATCACAGCCCCTGAACGAATTGTGTAAGAATTTCTCTCTCTTTCCCTGTCTTTGTATCATGGGTTTTTAAAAGTAATTTATTTTTATAATGGGATTTAGCTGCTTTTCACGGCTGTGTTTATGCCGCTTTACACCCACTTGACACACTAACAGAGAGATATCAATACATAGGTTTTAAGATTATTAGTAGTCAGATATATTCATGTGCGGTGAATCGGGCGTGTTGAGTCCAGTTCTCTGAGCAAGGAGTAGGTCTTGTCTATTACATATTGGGTTTATGGAACGGTATCTGAGCTAATTTGAAACTCTTGTTTTATGTATCACCCCACCTCACCTTTCCCCTTAAGCAGCCATAGTGTGTTTTCTGCATGTGTGACTCTGTTCTGTTTTGTAATTCAGTTCAAGTGTAACGGTTTTTACATTCCCTCTATAAGTGACACCTTATGAGAAGTGTCCTTTTCTGTGTGACTTATTTCACTTAGAATCGTCTTACCTAAATCCACTCATCATGCTGCTACTAGCCTTATGACATTGATTTCATGGCTGAGTGATATTCCATTGTACATAAGGACCACAACTTTTTTATCCATTTTTCGCTTTCCTGGGATATTTAAGGTGGAATGAAGTGGAGGTCCTTGTCAACAGAGCAGCCCTAAACTTTGGGGTGCTTGTGTCTTGCTGATTTTCAATTTTCCCACTTTATCCCCCCATGCGTGGAAGTGCCCTATGCTCTCTAAGCTGTGTTTTTTAGATGTTTCAGGACACACCGTACACTTCTCCAGAGTGGCTGTTGGCAATTTACATCCCGCCCATCAGTGTAGCAAGGCTCCCATTTCTCCATGGCCTGTCCTGCATTTCTGGTTTTGACACTTTTTTCAGCATGGCCCTTTTGACCGATGGGAAGCGAGACTTCTTTGTAGCGCTGATTTGCCTTTCCAGGTTGCTTGGTTGGCCAAAAAGGGCGTATGCGTTTTTTCCTGAATATATTCAGGAAAAAACGCATACGCCCTTTTTGGCCAAGGGCATCATTGTCAACGTTTTGCCGCTTTTCATGTGCTTTAAAGGGGATTCGAATCTACCTCCTGAAATCTGTTTCCTGCAATTCTGCCTTGATTTCAAATCCTCTTCTTTGCCTTCCCTCAATATATTTGTGGACGAGAGTTATCATTTATAACTCTGCAGGTTTGTGAATTGCAGTGCCCAGAAGCTCCATTTTACAAGTCGCTTTTTTGGGAGCTGGCCGCAAAAGCGCAGGATGGCTTCAGGCCCTGTTCTGGTTCCGGGGGGCAGGCTGAGCCTGTGGTTAATTCTTCTTCCTGATGGGAAAATAGAGTGACCTGTGCCTGTCCCAACACCAAGAGCTAGTCTCTCATTGGTTCCCCGTCTTCCCGTTCATCCTCAGGACAAATTGCAACCTGTACGGAACAGGAGGTTAAAGGTGCTGATGCTCCAAGTAGGGAGATTGCTAGTAAAGTGGCTGGAATGGCGAACCCGAGCACAAGGAGATGAGAAATGAGGTGCGTTTTAGAAACCTTTCCCCATCACACGGTGTACCATCTTCTGGGTTTCTCATGCATGTTTTCGATGTAGGAAGATGCCCTTGAACCTGGAGATTTGGGACCCATGCGATGGGTAGCACGCAGTATTACTTTAAAGGGTCTGCGTTTGCTCACCCAACCTCACCAAACCTCTCAGCCCCAAGAGTGTCCACCCTTATGTCTCATCCAGCTGTGGGTCTAGATATGGTCAATCCAGGTTGCATCACAGCCCCTGAACGAATTGTGTAAGAATTTCTCTCTCTTTCCCTGTCTTTGTTTCATGGGTTTTTAAAAGTAATTTATTTTTATAATGGGGTTTAGCTGCTTTTCACGGCTGTGTTTATGCCGCTTTACACCCACTTGACACACTAACAGAGAGATATCAATACATAGGTTTTAAGATTATTACTAGTCAGATATATTCATGTGCGGTGAATCGGGCGTGTTGAGTCCAGTTCTCTGAGCAAGGAGTAGGTCTTGTCTATTACATATTGGGTTTATGGAACGGTATCTGAGCTAATTTGAAACTCTTGTTTTATGTATCACCCCACCTCACCTTTCCCCTTAAGCAGCCATAGTGTGTTTTCTGCATGTGTGACTCTGTTCTGTTTTGTAATTCAGTTCAAGTGTAACGGTTTTTACATTCCCTCTATAAGTGACACCTTATGAGAAGTGTCCTTTTCTGTGTGACTTATTTCACTTAGAATCGTCTTACCTAAATCCACTCATCATGCTGCTACTAGCCTTATGACATTGATTTCATGGCTGAGTGATATTCCATTGTACATAAGGACCACAACTTTTTTATCCATTTTTCGCTTTCCTGGGATATTTAAGGTGGAATGAAGTGGAGGTCCTTGTCAACAGAGCAGCCCTAAACTTTGGGGTGCTTGTGTCTTGCTGATTTTCCCACTTTATCCCCCCATGCGTGGAAGTGCCCTATGCTCTCTAAGCTGTGTTTTTTAGATGTTTCAGGACACACCGTACACTTCTCCAGAGTGGCTGTTGGCAATTTACATCCCGCCCATCAGTGTAGCAAGGCTCCCATTTCTCCATGGCCTGTCCTGCATTTCTGGTTTTGACACTTTTTTCAGCATGGCCCTTTTGACCGATGGGAAGCGAGACTTCTTTGTAGCGCTGATTTGCCTTTCCAGGTTGCTTGGTTGGCCAAAAAGGGCGTATGCGTTTTTTCCTGAATATATTCAGGAAAAAACGCATACGCCCTTTTTGGCCAAGGGCATCATTGTCAACGTTTTGCCGCTTTTCATGTGCTTTAAAGGGGATTCGAATCTACCTCCTGAAATCTGTTTCCTGCAATTCTGCCTTGATTTCAAATCCTCTTCTTTGCCTTCCCTCAATATATTTGTGGACGAGAGTTATCATTTATAACTCTGCAGGTTTGTGAATTGCAGTGCCCAGAAGCTCCATTTTACAAGTCGCTTTTTTGGGAGCTGGCCGCAAAAGCGCAGGATGGCTTCAGGCCCTGTTCTGGTTCCGGGGGGAAGGCTGAGCCTGTGGTTAATTCTTCTTCCTGATGGGAAAATAGAGTGACCTGTGCCTGTCCCAACACCAAGAGCTAGTCTCTCATTGGTTCCCCGTCTTCCCGTTCATCCTCAGGACAAATTGCAACCTGTACGGAACAGGAGGTTAAAGGTGCTGATGCTCCAAGTAGGGAGATTGCTAGTAAAGTGGCTGGAATGGCGAACCCGAGCACAAGGAGATGAGAAATGAGGTGCGTTTTAGAAACCTTTCCCCATCACACGGTGTACCATCTTCTGGGTTTCTCATGCATGTTTTCGATGTAGGAAGATGCCCTTGAACCTGGAGATTTGGGACCCATGCGATGGGTAGCACGCAGTATTACTTTAAAGGGTCTGCGTTTGCTCACCAAACCTCACCAAACCTCTCAGCCCCAAGAGTGTCCACCCTTATGTCTCATCCAGCTGTGGGTCTAGATATGGTCAATCCAGGTTGCATCACAGCCCCTGAACGAATTGTGTAAGAATTTCTCTCTCTTTCCCTGTCTTTGTTTCATGGGTTTTTAAAAGTAATTTATTTTTATAATGGGGTTTAGCTGCTTTTCACGGCTGTGTTTATGCCGCTTTACACCCACTTGACACACTAACAGAGAGATATCAATACATAGGTTTTAAGATTATTACTAGTCAGATATATTCATGTGCGGTGAATCGGGCGTGTTGAGTCCAGTTCTCTGAGCAAGGAGTAGGTCTTGTCTATTACATATTGGGTTTATGGAACGGTATCTGAGCTAATTTGAAACTCTTGTTTTATGTATCACCCCACCTCACCTTTCCCCTTAAGCAGCCATAGTGTGTTTTCTGCATGTGTGACTCTGTTCTGTTTTGTAATTCAGTTCAAGTGTAACGGTTTTTACATTCCCTCTATAAGTGACACCTTATGAGAAGTGTCCTTTTCTGTGTGACTTATTTCACTTAGAATCGTCTTACCTAAATCCACTCATCATGCTGCTACTAGCCTTATGACATTGATTTCATGGCTGAGTGATATTCCATTGTACATAAGGACCACAACTTTTTTATCCATTTTTCGCTTTCCTGGGATATTTAAGGTGGAATGAAGTGGAGGTCCTTGTCAACAGAGCAGCCCTAAACTTTGGGGTGCTTGTGTCTTGCTGATTTTCAATTTTCCCACTTTATCCCCCCATGCGTGGAAGTGCCCTATGCTCTCTAAGCTGTGTTTTTTAGATGTTTCAGGACACACCGTACACTTCTCCAGAGTGGCTGTTGGCAATTTACATCCCGCCCATCAGTGTAGCAAGGCTCCCATTTCTCCATGGCCTGTCCTGCATTTCTGGTTTTGACACTTTTTTCAGCATGGCCCTTTTGACCGATGGGAAGCGAGACTTCTTTGTAGCGCTGATTTGCCTTTCCAGGTTGCTTGGTTGGCCAAAAAGGGCGTATGCGTTTTTTCCTGAATATATTCAGGAAAAAACGCATACGCCCTTTTTGGCCATGGGCATCATTGTCAACGTTTTGCCGCTTTTCATGTGCTTTAAAGGGGATTCGAATCTACCTCCTGAAATCTGTTTCCTGCAATTCTGCCTTGATTTCAATTCCTCGTCTTTGCCTTCCCTCAATATATTTGTGGACGAGAGTTATCATTTATAACTGTGCAGGTTTGTGAATTGCAGTGCCCTGAAGCTCCATTTTACAACTCGCTTTTTCGGGAGCTGGCCGCAAAAGCGCAGGATGGCTTCAGGCCCTGTTCTGGTTCCAGGGGGCAGGCTGAGCCTGTGGTTAATTCTTCTTCCTGATGGGAAAATAGAGTGACCTGTGCCTGTCCCAACACCAAGAGCTAGTCTCTCATTGGTTCCCCGTCTTCCCGTTCATCCTCAGGACAAATTGCAACCTGTACGGAACAGGAGGTTAAAGGTGCTGATGCTCCAGGTAGGGAGATTGCTAGTAAAGTGGCTGGAATGGCGAACCCGAGCACAAGGAGATGAGAAATGAGGTGCGTTTTAGAAACCTTTCCCCATCACACGGTGTACCATCTTCTGGGTTTCTCATGCATGTTTTCGATGTAGGAAGATGCCCTTGAACCTGGAGATTTGGGACCCATGCGATGGGTAGCACGCAGTATTACTTTAAAGGGTCTGCGTTTGCTCACCCAACCTCATCAAACCTCTCAGCCCCAAGAGTGTCCACCCTTATGTCTCATCCAGCTGTGGGTCTAGATATGGTCAATCCAGGTTGCATCACAGCCCCTGAACGAATTGTGTAAGAATTTCTCTCTCTTTCCCTGTCTTTGTATCATGGGTTTTTAAAAGTAATTTATTTTTATAATGGGATTTAGCTGCTTTTCACGGCTGTGTTTATGCCGCTTTACACCCACTTGACACACTAACAGAGAGATATCAATACATAGGTTTTAAGATTATTACTAGTCAGATATATTCATGTGCGGTGAATCGGGCGTGTTGAGTCCAGTTCTCTGAGCAAGGAGTAGGTCTTGTCTATTACATATTGGGTTTATGGAACGGTATCTGAGCTAATTTGAAACTCTTGTTTTATGTATCACCCCACCTCACCTTTCCCGTTAAGCAGCCATAGTGTGTTTTCTGCATGTGTGACTCTGTTCTGTTTTGTAATTCAGTTCAAGTGTAACGGTTTTTACATTCCCACTATAAGTGACACCTTATGAGAAGTGTCCTTTTCTGTGTGACTTATTTCACTTAGAATCGTCTTACCTAAATCCACTCATCATGCTGCTACTAGCCTTATGACATTGATTTCATGGCTGAGTGATATTCCATTGTACATAAGGACCACAACTTTTTTATCCATTTTTCGCTTTCCTGGGATATTTAAGGTGGAATGAAGTGGAGGTCCTTGTCAACAGAGCAGCCCTAAACTTTGGGGTTCTTGTGTCTTGCTGATTTTCAATTTTCCCACTTTATCCCCCCATGCGTGGAAGTGCCCTATGCTCTCTAAGCTGTGTTTTTTAGATGTTTCAGGACACACCGTACACTTCTCCAGAGTGGCTGTTGGCAATTTACATCCCGCCCATCAGTGTAGCAAGGCTCCCATTTCTCCATGGCCTGTCCTGCATTTCTGGTTTTGACACTTTTTTCAGCATGGCCCTTTTGACCGATGGGAAGCGAGACTTCTTTGTAGCGCTGATTTGCCTTTCCAGGTTGCTTGGTTGGCCAAAAAGGGCGTATGCGTTTTTTCCTGAATATATTCAGGAAAAAATGCATACGCCCTTTTTGGCCAAGGGCATCATTGTCAAAGTTTTGCCGATTTTCATGTGCTTTAAAGGCGATTCGAATCTACCTCCTGAAATCTGTTTCCTGCAATTCTGCCTTGATTTCAAATCCTCTTCTTTGCCTTCCCTCAATATATTTGTGGACGAGAGTTATCATTTATAACTCTGCAGGTTTGTGAATTGCAGTGCCCAGAAGCTCCATTTTACAAGTCGCTTTTTTGGGAGCTGGCCGCAAAAGCGCAGGATGGCTTCACGCCCTGTTCTGGTTCCGGGGGGCAGGCTGAGCCTGTGGTTAATTCTTCTTCCTGATGGGAAAATAGAGTGACCTGTGCCTGTCCCAACACCAAGAGCTAGTCTCTCATTGGTTCCCCGTCTTCCCGTTCATCCTCAGGACAAATTGCAACCTGTACGGAACAGGAGGTTAAAGGTGCTGATGCTCCAAGTAGGGAGATTGCTAGTAAAGTGGCTGGAATGGCGAACCCGAGCACAAGGAGATGAGAAATGAGGTGCGTTTTAGAAACCTTTCCCCATCACACGGTGTACCATCTTCTGGGTTTCTCATGCATGTTTTTGATGTAGGAAGATGCCCTTGAACCTGGAGATTTGGGACCCATGCGATGGGTAGCACGCAGTATTACTTTAAAGGGTCTGCGTTTGCTCACCCAACCTCACCAAACCTCTCAGCCCCAAGAGTGTCCACCCTTATGTGTCATCCAGCTGTGGGTCTAGATATGGTCAATCCAGGTTGCATCTCAGCCCATGAACGAATTGTGTAAGAATTTCTCTCTCTTTCCCTGTCTTTGTTTCATGGGTTTTTAAAAGTAATTTATTTTTATAATGGGGTTTAGCTGCTTTTCACGGCTGTGTTTATGCCGCTTTACACCCACTTGACACACTAACAGAGAGATATCAATACATAGGTTTTAAGATTATTACTAGTCAGATATATTCTTGTGCGGTGAATCGGGCGTGTTGAGTCCAGTTCTCTGAGCAAGGAGTAGGTCTTGTCTATTACATATTGGGATTATGGAACGGTATCTGAGCTAATTTGAAACTCTCGTTTTATGTATCACCCCACCTCACCTTTCCCGTTAAGCAGCCATAGTGTGTTTTCTGCATGTGTGACTCTGTTCTGTTTTGTAATTCAGTTCAAGTGTAACGGTTTTTACATTCCCTCTATAAGTGACACCTTATGAGAAGTGTCCTTTTCTGTGTGACTTATTTCACTTAGAATCGTCTTACCTAAATCCACTCATCATGCTGCTACTAGCCTTATGACATTGATTTCATGGCTGAGTGATATTCCATTGTACATAAGGACCACAACTTTTTTATCCATTTTTCGCTTTCCTGGGATATTTAAGGTGGAATGAAGTGGAGGTCCTTGTCAACAGAGCAGCCCTAAACTTTGGGGTGCTTGTGTCTTGCTGATTTTCAATTTTCCCACTTTATCCCCCCATGCGTGGAAGTGCCCTATGCTCTCTAAGCTGTGTTTTTTAGATGTTTCAGGACACACCGTACACTTCTCCAGAGTGGCTGTTGGCAATTTACATCCCGCCCATCAGTGTAGCAAGGCTCCCATTTCTCCATGGCCTGTCCTGCATTTCTGGTTTTGACACTTTTTTCAGCATGGCCCATTTGACCGATGGGAAGCGAGACTTCTTTGTAGCGCTGATTTGCCTTTCCAGGTTGCTTGGTTGGCCAAAAAGGGCGTATGCGTTTTTTCCTGAATATATTCAGGAAAAAACGCATACGCCCTTTTTGGCCAAGGGCATCATTGTCAAAGTTTTGCCGATTTTCATGTGCTTTAGAGGCGATTCGAATCTACCTCCTGAAATCTGTTTCCTGCAATTCTGCCTTGATTTCAAATCCTCTTCTTTGCCTTCCCTCAATATATTTGTGGACGAGAGTTATCATTTATAACTCTGCAGGTTTGTGAATTGCAGTGCCCAGAAGCTCCATTTTACAACTCGCTTTTTTGGGAGCTGGCCGCAAAAGCGCAGGATGGCTTCAGGCCCTGTTCTGGTTCCGGGGGGCAGGCTGAGCCTGTGGTTAATTCTTCTTCCTGATGGGAAAATAGAGTCACCTGTGCCTGTCCCAACACCAAGAGCTAGTCTCTCATTGGTTCCCCGTCTTCCCGTTCATCCTCAGGACAAATTGCAACCTGTACGGAACAGGAGGTTAAAGGTGCTGATGCTCCAGGTAGGGAGATTGCTAGTAAAGTGGCTGGAATGGCGAACCCGAGCACAAGGAGATGAGAAATGAGGTGCGTTTTAGAAACCTTTCCCCATCACACAGTGTACCATCTTCTGGGTTTCTCATGCATGTTTTTGATGTAGGAAGATGCCCTTGAACCTGGAGATTTGGGACCCATGCGATGGGTAGCACGCAGTATTACTTTAAAGGGTCTGCGTTTGCTCACCCAACCTCACCAAACCTCTCAGCCCCAAGAGTGTCCACCCTTATGTCTCATCCAGCTGTGGGTCTAGATATGGTCAATCCAGGTTGCATCACAGCCCCTGAACGAATTGTGTAAGAATTTCTCTCTCTTTCCCTGTCTTTGTTTCATGGGTTTTTAAAAGTAATTTATTTTTATAATGGGGTTTACCTGCTTTTCACGGCTGTGTTTATGCCGCTTTACACCCACTTGACACACTAACAGAGAGATATCAATACATAGGTTTCAAGATTACTACTAGTCAGATATATTCTTGTGCGGTGAATCGGGCGTGTTGAGTCCAGTTCTCTGAGCAAGGAGTAGGTCTTGTCTATTACATATTGGGTTTATGGAACGGTATCTGAGCTAATTTGAAACTCTTGTTTTATGTATCACCCCACCTCACCTTTCCCGTTAAGCTGCCATAGTGTGTTTTCTGCATGTGTGACTCTGTTCTGTTTTGTAATTCAGTTCAAGTGTAACGGTTTTTACATTCCCACTATAAGTGACACCTTATGAGAAGTGTCCTTTTCTGTGTGACTTATTTCACTTAGAATCGTCTTACCTAAATCCACTCATCATGCTGCTACTAGCCTTATGACATTGATTTCATGGCTGAGTGATATTCCATTGTACATAAGGACCACAACTTTTTTATCCATTTTTCACTTTCCTGGGATATTTAAGGTGGAATGAAGTGGAGGTCCTTGTCAACAGAGCAGCCCTAAACTTTGGGGTGCTTGTGTCTTGCTGATTTTCAATTTTCCCACTTTATCCCCCCATGCGTGGAAGTGCCCTATGCTCTCTAAGCTGTGTTTTTTAGATGTTTCAGGACACACCGTACACTTCTCCAGAGTGGCTGTTGGCAATTTACATCCCGCCCATCAGTGTAGCAAGGCTCCCATTTCTCCATGGCCTGTCCTGCATTTCTGGTTTTGACACTTTTTTCAGCATGGCCCTTTTGACCGATGGGAAGCGAGACTTCTTTGTAGCGCTGATTTGCCTTTCCAGGTTGCTTGGTTGGCCAAAAAGGGCGTATGCGTTTTTTCCTGAATATATTCAGGAAAAAACGCATACGCCCTTTTTGGCCAAGGGCATCATTGTCAACGTTTTGCCGCTTTTCATGTGCTTTAAAGGGGATTCGAATCTACCTCCTGAAATCTGTTTCCTGCAATTCTGCCTTGATTTCAAATCCTCTTCTTTGCCTTCCCTCAATATATTTGTGGACGAGAGTTATCATTTATAACTCTGCAGGTTTGTGAATTGCAGTGCCCTGAAGCTCCATTTTACAACTCGCTTTTTTGGGAGCTGGCCGCAAAAGCGCAGGATGGCTTCAGGCCCGGTTCTAGTTCCGGGGGGCAGGCTGAGCCTGTGGTTAATTCTTCTTCCTGATGGGAAAATAGAGTGACCTGTGCCTGTCCCAACACCAAGAGCTAGTCTCTCATTGGTTCCCCGTCTTCCCGTTCATCCTCAGGACAAATTGCAACCTGTACGGAACAGGAGGTTAAAGGTGCTGATGCTCCAGGTAGGGAGATTGCTAGTAAAGTGGCTGGAATGGCGAACCCGAGCACAAGGAGATGAGAAATGAGGTGCGTTTTAGAAACCTTTCCCCATCACACGGTGTACCATCTTCTGGGTTTCTCATGCATGTTTTCGATGTAGGAAGATGCCCTTGAACCTGGAGATTTGGGACCCATGCGATGGGTAGCACGCAGTATTACTTTAAAGGGTCTGCGTTTGCTCACCCAACCTCACCAAACCTCTCAGCCCCAAGAGTGTCCACCCTTATGTCTCATCCAGCTGTGGGTCTAGATATGGTCAATCCAGGTTGCATCACAGCCCGTGAACGAATTGTGTAAGAATTTCTCTCTCTTTCCCTGTCTTTGTATCATGGGTTTTTAAAAGTAATTTATTTTTATAATGGGATTTAGCTGCTTTTCACGGCTGTGTTTATGCCGCTTTACACCCACTTGACACACTAACAGAGAGATATCAATACATAGGTTTTAAGATTATTACTACTCAGATATATTCATGTGCGGTGAATCGGGCGTGTTGAGTCCAGTTCTCTGAGCAAGGAGTAGGTGTTGTCTATTACATATTGGGTTTATGGAACGGTATCTGAGCTAATTTGAAACTCTTGTTTTATGTATCACCCCACCTCACCTTTCCCGTTAAGCAGCCATAGTGTGTTTTCTGCATGTGTGACTCTGTTCTGTTTTGTAATTCAGTTCAAGTGTAACGGTTTTTACATTCCCACTATAAGTGACACCTTATGAGAAGTGTCCTTTTCTGTGTGACTTATTTCACTTATAATCGTCTTACCTAAATCCACTCATCATGCTGCTACTAGCCTTATGACATTGATTTCATGGCTGAGTGATATTCCATTGTACATAAGGACCACAACTTTTTCATCCATTTTTCGCTTTCCTGGGATATTTAAGGTGGAATGAAGTGGAGGTCCTTGTCAACAGAGCAGCCCTAAACTTTGGGGTGCTTGTGTCTTGCTGATTTTCAATTTTCCCACTTTATCCCCCCATGCGTGGAAGTGCCCTATGCTCTCTAAGCTGTGTTTTTTAGATGTTTCAGGACACACCGTACACTTCTCCAGAGTGGCTGTTGGCAATTTACATCCCGCCCATCAGTGTAGCAAGGCTCCCATTTCTCCATGGCCTGTCCTGCATTTCTGGTTTTGACACTTTTTTCAGCATGGCCCTTTTGACCGATGGGAAGCGAGACTTCTTTGTAGCGCTGATTTGCCTTTCCAGGTTGCTTGGTTGGCCAAAAAGGGCGTATGCGTTTTTTCCTGAATATATTCAGGAAAAAACGCATACGCCCTTTTTGGCCAAGGGCATCATTGTCAACGTTTTGCCGCTTTTCATGTGCTTTAAAGGGGATTCGAATCTACCTCCTGAAATCTGTTTCCTGCAATTCTGCCTTGATTTCAAATCCTCTTCTTTGCCTTCCCTCAATATATTTGTGGACGAGAGTTATCATTTATAACTCTGCAGGTTTGTGAATTGCAGTGCCCAGAAGCTCCATTTTACAAGTCGCTTTTTTGGGAGCTGGCCGCAAAAGCGCAGGATGGCTTCAGGCCCTGTTCTGGTTCCGGGGGGCAGGCTGAGCCTGTGGTTAATTCTTCTTCCTGATGGGAAAATAGAGTGACCTGTGCCTGTCCCAACACCAAGAGCTAGTCTCTCATTGGTTCCCCGTCTTCCCGTTAATCCTCAGGACAAATTGCAACCTGTAAGGGACAGGAGGTTAAAGGTGCTGATGCTCCAGGTAGGGAGATTGCTAGTAAAGTGGCTGGAATGGCGAACCCGAGCACAAGGAGATGAGAAATGAGGTGCGTTTTAGAAACCTTTCCCCATCACACGGTGTACCATCTTCTGGGTTTCTCATGCATGTTTTCGATGTAGGAAGATGCCCTTGAACCTGGAGATTTGGGACCCATGCGATGGGTAGCACGCAGTATTACTTTAAAGGGTCTGCGTTTGCTCACCCAACCTCACCAAACCTCTCAGCCCCAAGAGTGTCCACCCTTATGTCTCATCCAGCTGTGGGTCTAGATATGGTCAATCCAGGTTGCATCACAGCCCCTGAACGAATTGTGTAAGAATTTCTCTCTCTTTCCCTGTTTTTGTATCATGGGTTTTTAAAAGTAATTTATTTTTATAATGGGATTTAGCTGCTTTTCACGGCTGTGTTTATGCCGCTTTACACCCACTTGACACACTAACAGAGAGATATCAATACATAGGTTTTAAGATTATTACTAGTCAGATATATTCATGTGCGGTGAATCGGGCGTGTTGAGTCCAGTTCTCTGAGCAAGGAGTAGGTCTTGTCTATTACATATTGGGTTTATGGAACGGTATCTGAGCTAATTTGAAACTCTTGTTTTATGTATCACCCCACCTCACCTTTCCCGTTAAGCAGCCATAGTGTGTTTTCTGCATGTGTGACTCTGTTCTTTTTTGTAATTCAGTTCAAGTGTAATGGTTTTTACATTCCCACTATAAGTGACACCTTATGAGAAGTGTCCTTTTCTGTGTGACTTATTTCACTTAGAATCGTCTTACCTAAATCCACTCATCATGCTGCTACTAGCCTTATGACATTGATTTCATGGCTGAGTGATATTCCATTGTACATAAGGACCACAACTATTTTATCCATTTTTCGCTTTCCTGGGATATTTAAGGTGGAATGAAGTGGAGGTCCTTGTCAACAGAGCAGCCCTAAACTTTGGGGTGCTTGTGTCTTGCTGATTTTCAATTTTCCCACTTTATCCCCCCATGCGTGGAAGTGCCCTATGCTCTCTAAGCTGTGTTTTTTAGATGTTTCAGGACACACCGTACACTTCTCCAGAGTGGCTGTTGGCAATTTACATCCCGCCCATCAGTGTAGCAAGGCTCCCATTTCTCCATGGCCTGTCCTGCATTTCTGGTTTTGACACTTTTTTCAGCATGGCCCTTTTGACCGATGGGAAGCGAGACTTCTTTGTAGTGCTGATTTGCCTTTCCAGGTTGCTTGGTTGGCCAAAAAGGGCGTATGCGTTTTTTCCTGAATATATTCAGGAAAAAACGCATACGCCCTTTTTGGCCAAGGGCATCATTGTCAAAGTTTTGCCGATTTTCATGTGCTTTAAAGGCGATTCGAATCTACCTCCTGAAATCTGTTTCCTGCAATTCTGCCTTGATTTCAAATCCTCTTCTTTGCCTTCCCTCAATATATTTGTGGACGAGAGTTATCATTTATAACTCTGCAGGTTTGTGAATTGCAGTGCCCAGAAGCTCCATTTTACAAGTCGCTTTTTTGGGAGCTGGCCGCAAAAGCGCAGGATGGCTTCAGGCCCTGTTCTGGTTCCGGGGGGCAGGCTGAGCCTGTGGTTAATTCTTCTTCCTGATGGGAAAATAGAGTGACCTGTGCCTGTCCCAACACCAAGAGCTAGTCTCTCATTGGTTCCCCGTCTTCCCGTTCATCCTCAGGACAAATTGCAACCTGTACGGAACAGGAGGTTAAAGGTGCTGAGGCTCCACGTAGGGAGATTGCTAGTAAAGTGGCTGGAATGGCGAACCCGAGCACAAGGAGATGAGAAATGAGGTGCGTTTTAGAAACCTTTCCCCATCACACGGTGTACCATCTTCTGGGTTTCTCATGCATGGTTTCGATGTAGGAAAATGCCCTTGAACCTGGAGATTTGGGACCCATGCGATGGGTAGCACGCAGTATTACTTTAAAGGGTCTGCGTTTGCTCACCCAACCTCACCAAACCTCTCAGCCCCAAGAGTGTCCACCCTTATGTCTCATCCAGCTGTGGGTCTAGATATGGTCAATCCAGGTTGCATCACAGCCCCTGAACGAATTGTGTAAGAATTTCTCTCTCTTTCCCTGTCTTTGTTTCATGGGTTTTTAAAAGTAATTTATTTTTATAATGGGGTTTAGCTGCTTTTCACGGCTGTGTTTATGCCGCTTTACACCCACTTGACACACTAACAGAGAGATATCAATACATACGTTTTAAGATTATTACTAGTCAGATATATTCTTGTGCGGTGAATCGGGCGTGTTGAGTCCAGTTCTCTGAGCAAGGAGTAGGTCTTGTCTATTACATATTGGGTTTATGGAACGGTATCTGAGCTAATTTGAAACTCTTGTTTTATGTATCACCCCACCTCACCTTTCCCGTTAAGCAGCCATAGTGTGTTTTCTGCATGTGTGACTCTGTTCTGTTTTGTAATTCAGTTCAAGTGTAACGGTTTTTACATTCCCTCTATAAGTGACACCTTATGAGAAGTGTCCTTTTCTGTGTGACTTATTTCACTTAGAATCGTCTTACCTAAATCCACTCATCATGCTGCTACTAGCCTTATGACATTGATTTCATGGCTGAGTGATATTCCATTGTACATAAGGACCACAACTTTTTTATCCATTTTTCACTTTCCTGGGATATTTAAGGTGGAATGAAGTGGAGGTCCTTGTCAACAGAGCAGCCCTAAACTTTGGGGTGCTTGTGTCTTGCTGATTTTCAATTTTCCCACTTTATCCCCCCATGCGTGGAAGTGCCCTATGCTCTCTAAGCTGTGTTTTTTAGATGTTTCAGGACACACCGTACACTTCTCCAGAGTGGCTGTTGGCAATTTACATCCCGCCCATCAGTGTAGCCAGGCTCCCATTTCTCCATGGCCTGTCCTGCATTTCTGGTTTTGACACTTTTTTCAGCATGGCCCTTTTGACCGATGGGAAGCGAGACTTCTTTGTAGCGCTGATTTGCCTTTCCAGGTTGCTTGGTTGGCCAAAAAGGGCGTATGCGTTTTTTCCTGAATATATTCAGGAAAAAACGCATACGCCCTTTTTGGCCAAGGGCATCATTGTCAAAGTTTTGCCGATTTTCATGTGCTTTAAAGGCGATTCGAATCTACCTCCTGAAATCTGTTTCCTGCAATTCTGCCTTGATTTCAAATCCTCTTCTTTGCCTTCCCTCAATATATTTGTGGACGAGAGTTATCATTTATAACTCTGCAGGTTTGTGAATTGCAGTGACCAGAAGCTCCATTTTACAAGTCGCTTTTTTGGGAGCTGGCCGCAAAAGCGCAGGATGGCTTCAGGCCCTGTTCTGGTTCCGGGGGGCAGGCTGAGCCTGTGGTTAATTCTTCTTCCTGATGGGAAAATAGAGTGACCTGTGCCTGTCCCAACACCAAGAGCTAGTCTCTCATTGGTTCCCCGTCTTCCCGTTCATCCTCAGGACAAATTGCAACCTGTACGGAACAGGAGGTTAAAGGTGCTGATGCTCCAAGTAGGGAGATTGCTAGTAAAGTGGCTGGAATGGCGAACCCGAGCACAAGGAGATGAGAAATGAGGTGCGTTTTAGAAACCTTTCCCCATCACACGGTGTACCATCTTCTGGGTTTCTCATGCATGTTTTCGATGTAGGAAGATGCCCTTGAACCTGGAGATTTGGGACCCATGCGATGGGTAGCACGCAGTATTACTTTAAAGGGTCTGCGTTTGCTCACCCAACCTCACCAAACCTCTCAGCCCCAAGAGTGTCCACCCTTATGTCTCATCCAGCTGTGGGTCTAGATATGGTCAATCCAGGTTGCATCACAGCCCCTGAACGAATTGTGTAAGAATTTCTCTCTCTTTCCCTGTCTTTGTTTCCTGGGTTTTTAAAAGTAATTTATTTTTATAATGGGGTTTAGCTGCTTTTCACGGCTGTGTTTATGCCGCTTTACACCCACTTGACACACTAACAGAGAGATATCAATACATAGGTTTCAAGATTATTACTAGTCAGATATATTCTTGTGCGGTGAATCGGGCGTGTTGAGTCCAGTTCTCTGAGCAAGGAGTAGGTCTTGTCTATTACATATTGGGTTTATGGAACGGTATCTGAGCTAATTTGAAACTCTTGTTTTATGTATCACCCCACCTCACCTTTCCCCTTAAGCAGCCATAGTGTGTTTTCTGCATGTGTGACTCTGTTCTGTTTTGTAATTCAGTTCAAGTGTAACGGTTTTTACATTCCCACTATAAGTGACACCTTATGAGAAGTGTCCTTTTCTGTGTGACTTATTTCACTTAGAATCGTCTTACCTAAATCCACTCATCATGCTGCTACTAGCCTTATGACATTGATTTCATGGCTGAGTGATATTCCATTGTACATAAGGACCACAACTTTTTTATCCATTTTTCGCTTTCCTGGGATATTTAAGGTGGAATGAAGTGGAGGTCCTTGTCAACAGAGCAGCCCTAAACTTTGGGGTGCTTGTGTCTTGCTGATTTTCAATTTTCCCACTTTATCCCCCCATGCGTGGAAGTGCCCTATGCTCTCTAAGCTGTGTTTTTTAGATGTTTCAGGACACACCGTACACTTCTCCAGAGTGGCTGTTGGCAATTTACATCCCGCCCATCAGTGTAGCAAGGCTCCCATTTCTCCATGGCCTGTCCTGCATTTCTGGTTTTGACACTTTTTTCAGCATGGCCCTTTTGACCGATGGGAAGCGAGACTTCTTTGTAGCGCTGATTTGCCTTTCCAGGTTGCTTGGTTGGCCAAAAAGGGCGTATGCGTTTTTTCCTGAATATATTCAGGAAAAAACGCATACGCCCTTTTTGGCCAAGGGCATCATTGTCAACGTTTTGCCGCTTTTCATGTGCTTTAAAGGGGATTCGAATCTACCTCCTGAAATCTGTTTCCTGCAATTCTGCCTTGATTTCAAATCCTCTTCTTTGCCTTCCCTCAATATATTTGTGGACGAGAGTTATCATTTATAACTCTGCAGGTTTGTGAATTGCAGTGCCCTGAAGCTCCATTTTACAACTCGCTTTTTTGGGAGCTGGCCGCAAAAGCGCAGGATGGCTTCAGGCCCTGTTCTGGTTCCGGGGGGCAGGCTGAGCCTGTGGTTAATTCTTCTTCCTGATGGGAAAATAGAGTGACCTGTGCCTGTCCCAACACCAAGAGCTAGTCTCTCATTGGTTCCCCGTCTTCCCGTTCATCCTCAGGACAAATTGCAACCTGTACGGAACAGGAGGTTAAAGGTGCTGATGCTCCAAGTAGGGAGATTGCTAGTAAAGTGGCTGGAATGGCGAACCCGAGCACAAGGAGATGAGAAATGAGGTGCGTTTTAGAAACCTTTCCCCATCACACGGTGTACCATCTTCTGGGTTTCTCATGCATGTTTTCGATGTAGGAAGATGCCCTTGAACCTGGAGATTTGGGACCCATGCGATGGGTAGCACGCAGTATTACTTTAAAGGGTCTGCGTTTGCTCACCCAACCTCACCAAACCTCTCAGCCCCAAGAGTGTCCACCCTTATGTCTCATCCAGCTGTGGGTCTAGATATGGTCAATCCAGGTTGCATCACAGCCCCTGAACGAATTGTGTAAGAATTTCTCTCTCTTTCCCTGTCTTTGTTTCATGGGTTTTTAAAAGTAATTTATTTTTATAATGGGGTTTAGCTGCTTTTCACGGCTGTGTTTATGCCGCTTTACACCCACTTGACACACTAACAGAGAGATATCAATACATAGGTTTTAAGATTATTAGTAGTCAGATATATTCATGTGCGGTGAATCGGGCGTGTTGAGTCCAGTTCTCTGAGCAAGGAGTAGGTCTTGTCTATTACATATTGGGTTTATGGAACGGTATCTGAGCTAATTTGAAACTCTTGTTTTATGTATCACCCCACCTCACCTTTCCCCTTAAGCAGCCATAGTGTGTTTTCTGCATGTGTGACTCTGTTCTGTTTTGTAATTCAGTTCAAGTGTAACGGTTTTTACATTCCCTCTATAAGTGACACCTTATGAGAAGTGTCCTTTTCTGTGTGACTTATTTCACTTAGAATCGTCTTACCTAAATCCACTCATCATGCTGCTACTAGCCTTATGACATTGATTTCATGGCTGAGTGATATTCCATTGTACATAAGGACCACAACTTTTTTATCCATTTTTCGCTTTCCTGGGATATTTAAGGTGGAATGAAGTGGAGGTCCTTGTCAACAGAGCAGCCCTAAACTTTGGGGTGCTTGTGTCTTGCTGATTTTCAATTTTCCCACTTTATCCCCCCATGCGTGGAAGTGCCCTATGCTCTCTAAGCTGTGTTTTATAGATGTTTCAGGACACACCGTACCCTTCTCCAGAGTGGCTGTTGGCAATTTACATCCCGCCCATCAGTGTAGCAAGGCTCCCATTTCTCCATGGCCTGTCCTGCATTTCTGGTTTTGACACTTTTTTCAGCATGGCCCTTTTGACCGATGGGAAGCGAGACTTCTTTGTAGCGCTGATTTGCCTTTCCAGGTTGCTTGGTTGGCCAAAAAGGGCGTATGCGTTTTTTCCTGAATATATTCAGGAAAAAACGCATACGCCCTTTTTGGCCAAGGGCATCATTGTCAACGTTTTGCCGCTTTTCATGTGCTTTAAAGGGGATTCGAATCTACCTCCTGAAATCTGTTTCCTGCAATTCTGCCTTGATTTCAAATCCTCTTCTTTGCCTTCCCTCAATATATTTGTGGACGAGAGTTATCATTTATAACTCTGCAGGTTTGTGAATTGCAGTGCCCAGAAGATCCATTTTACAAGTCGCTTTTTTGGGAGCTGGCCGCAAAAGCGCAGGATGGCTTCAGGCCCTGTTCTGGTTCCGGGGGGCAGGCTGAGCCTGTGGTTAATTCTTCTTCCTGATGGGAAAATAGAGTGACCTGTGCCTGTCCCAACACCAAGAGCTAGTCTCTCATTGGTTCCCCGTCTTCCCGTTAATCCTCAGGACAAATTGCAACCTGTAAGGGACAGGAGGTTAAAGGTGCTGATGCTCCAGGTAGGGAGATTGCTAGTAAAGTGGCTGGAATGGCGAACCCGAGCACAAGGAGATGAGAAATGAGGTGCGTTTTAGAAACCTTTCCCCATCACACGGTGTACCATCTTCTGGGTTTCTCATGCATGTTTTCGATGTAGGAAGATGCCCTTGAACCTGGAGATTTGGGACCCATGCGATGGGTAGCACGCAGTATTACTTTAAAGGGTCTGCGTTTGCTCACCCAACCTCACCAAACCTCTCAGCCCCAAGAGTGTCCACCCTTATGTCTCATCCAGCTGTGGGTCTAGATATGGTCAATCCAGGTTGCATCACAGCCCCTGAACGAATTGTGTAAGAATTTCTCTCTCTTTCCCTGTTTTTGTATCATGGGTTTTTAAAAGTAATTTATTTTTATAATGGGATTTAGCTGCTTTTCACGGCTGTGTTTATGCCGCTTTACACCCACTTGACACACTAACAGAGAGATATCAATACATAGGTTTTAAGATTATTACTAGTCAGATATATTCATGTGCGGTGAATCGGGCGTGTTGAGTCCAGTTCTCTGAGCAAGGAGTAGGTCTTGTCTATTACATATTGGGTTTATGGAACGGTATCTGAGCTAATTTGAAACTCTTGTTTTATGTATCACCCCACCTCACCTTTCCCGTTAAGCAGCCATAGTGTGTTTTCTGCATGTGTGACTCTGTTCTGTTTTGTAATTCAGTTCAAGTGTAATGGTTTTTACATTCCCACTATAAGTGACACCTTATGAGAAGTGTCCTTTTCTGTGTGACTTATTTCACTTAGAATCGTCTTACCTAAATCCACTCATCATGCTGCTACTAGCCTTATGACATTGATTTCATGGCTGAGTGATATTCCATTGTACATAAGGACCACAACTATTTTATCCATTTTTCGCTTTCCTGGGATATTTAAGGTGGAATGAAGTGGAGGTCCTTGTCAACAGAGCAGCCCTAAACTTTGGGGTGCTTGTGTCTTGCTGATTTTCAATTTTCCCACTTTATCCCCCCATGCGTGGAAGTGCCCTATGCTCTCTAAGCTGTGTTTTTTAGATGTTTCAGGACACACCGTACACTTCTCCAGAGTGGCTGTTGGCAATTTACATCCCGCCCATCAGTGTAGCAAGGCTCCCATTTCTCCATGGCCTGTCCTGCATTTCTGGTTTTGACACTTTTTTCAGCATGGCCCTTTTGACCGATGGGAAGCGAGACTTCTTTGTAGTGCTGATTTGCCTTTCCAGGTTGCTTGGTTGGCCAAAAAGGGCGTATGCGTTTTTTCCTGAATATATTCAGGAAAAAACGCATACGCCCTTTTTGGCCAAGGGCATCATTGTCAAAGTTTTGCCGATTTTCATGTGCTTTAAAGGCGATTCGAATCTACCTCCTGAAATCTGTTTCCTGCAATTCTGCCTTGATTTCAAATCCTCTTCTTTGCCTTCCCTCAATATATTTGTGGACGAGAGTTATCATTTATAACTCTGCAGGTTTGTGAATTGCAGTGCCCAGAAGCTCCATTTTACAAGTCGCTTTTTTGGGAGCTGGCCGCAAAAGCGCAGGATGGCTTCAGGCCCTGTTCTGGTTCCGGGGGGCAGGCTGAGCCTGTGGTTAATTCTTCTTCCTGATGGGAAAATAGAGTGACCTGTGCCTGTCCCAACACCAAGAGCTAGTCTCTCATTGGTTCCCCGTCTTCCCGTTCATCCTCAGGACAAATTGCAACCTGTACGGAACAGGAGGTTAAAGGTGCTGAGGCTCCACGTAGGGAGATTGCTAGTAAAGTGGCTGGAATGGCGAACCCGAGCACAAGGAGATGAGAAATGAGGTGCGTTTTAGAAACCTTTCCCCATCACACGGTGTACCATCTTCTGGGTTTCTCATGCATGGTTTCGATGTAGGAAAATGCCCTTGAACCTGGAGATTTGGGACCCATGCGATGGGTAGCACGCAGTATTACTTTAAAGGGTCTGCGTTTGCTCACCCAACCTCACCAAACCTCTCAGCCCCAAGAGTGTCCACCCTTATGTCTCATCCAGCTGTGGGTCTAGATATGGTCAATCCAGGTTGCATCACAGCCCCTGAACGAATTGTGTAAGAATTTCTCTCTCTTTCCCTGTCTTTGTTTCATGGGTTTTTAAAAGTAATTTATTTTTATAATGGGGTTTAGCTGCTTTTCACGGCTGTGTTTATGCCGCTTTACACCCACTTGACACACTAACAGAGAGATATCAATACATACGTTTTAAGATTATTACTAGTCAGATATATTCTTGTGCGGTGAATCGGGCGTGTTGAGTCCAGTTCTCTGAGCAAGGAGTAGGTCTTGTCTATTACATATTGGGTTTATGGAACGGTATCTGAGCTAATTTGAAACTCTTGTTTTATGTATCACCCCACCTCACCTTTCCCGTTAAGCAGCCATAGTGTGTTTTCTGCATGTGTGACTCTGTTCTGTTTTGTAATTCAGTTCAAGTGTAACGGTTTTTACATTCCCTCTATAAGTGACACCTTATGAGAAGTGTCCTTTTCTGTGTGACTTATTTCACTTAGAATCGTCTTACCTAAATCCACTCATCATGCTGCTACTAGCCTTATGACATTGATTTCATGGCTGAGTGATATTCCATTGTACATAAGGACCACAACTTTTTTATCCATTTTTCACTTTCCTGGGATATTTAAGGTGGAATGAAGTGGAGGTCCTTGTCAACAGAGCAGCCCTAAACTTTGGGGTGCTTGTGTCTTGCTGATTTTCAATTTTCCCACTTTATCCCCCCATGCGTGGAAGTGCCCTATGCTCTCTAAGCTGTGTTTTTTAGATGTTTCAGGACACACCGTACACTTCTCCAGAGTGGCTGTTGGCAATTTACATCCCGCCCATCAGTGTAGCAAGGCTCCCATTTCTCCATGGCCTGTCCTGCATTTCTGGTTTTGACACTTTTTTCAGCATGGCCCTTTTGACCGATGGGAAGCGAGACTTCTTTGTAGCGCTGATTTGCCTTTCCAGGTTGCTTGGTTGGCCAAAAAGGGCGTATGCGTTTTTTCCTGAATATATTCAGGAAAAAACGCATACGCCCTTTTTGGCCAAGGGCATCATTGTCAAAGTTTTGCCGATTTTCATGTGCTTTAAAGGCGATTCGAATCTACCTCCTGAAATCTGTTTCCTGCAATTCTGCCTTGATTTCAAATCCTCTTCTTTGCCTTCCCTCAATATATTTGTGGACGAGAGTTATCATTTATAACTCTGCAGGTTTGTGAATTGCAGTGACCAGAAGCTCCATTTTACAAGTCGCTTTTTTGGGAGCTGGCCGCAAAAGCGCAGGATGGCTTCAGGCCCTGTTCTGGTTCCGGGGGGCAGGCTGAGCCTGTGGTTAATTCTTCTTCCTGATGGGAAAATAGAGTGACCTGTGCCTGTCCCAACACCAAGAGCTAGTCTCTCATTGGTTCCCCGTCTTCCCGTTCATCCTCAGGACAAATTGCAACCTGTACGGAACAGGAGGTTAAAGGTGCTGATGCTCCAAGTAGGGAGATTGCTAGTAAAGTGGCTGGAATGGCGAACCCGAGCACAAGGAGATGAGAAATGAGGTGCGTTTTAGAAACCTTTCCCCATCACACGGTGTACCATCTTCTGGGTTTCTCATGCATGTTTTCGATGTAGGAAGATGCCCTTGAACCTGGAGATTTGGGACCCATGCGATGGGTAGCACGCAGTATTACTTTAAAGGGTCTGCGTTTGCTCACCCAACCTCACCAAACCTCTCAGCCCCAAGAGTGTCCACCCTTATGTCTCATCCAGCTGTGGGTCTAGATATGGTCAATCCAGGTTGCATCACAGCCCCTGAACGAATTGTGTAAGAATTTCTCTCTCTTTCCCTGTCTTTGTTTCATGGGTTTTTAAAAGTAATTTATTTTTATAATGGGGTTTAGCTGCTTTTCACGGCTGTGTTTATGCCGCTTTACACCCACTTGACACACTAACAGAGAGATATCAATACATAGGTTTCAAGATTATTACTAGTCAGATATATTCTTGTGCGGTGAATCGGGCGTGTTGAGTCCAGTTCTCTGAGCAAGGAGTAGGTCTTGTCTATTACATATTGGGTTTATGGAACGGTATCTGAGCTAATTTGAAACTCTTGTTTTATGTATCACCCCACCTCACCTTTCCCGTTAAGCAGCCATAGTGTATTTTCTGCATGTGTGACTCTGTTCTGTTTTGTAATTCAGTTCAAGTGTAACGGTTTTTACATTCCCACTATAAGTGACACCTTATGAGAAGTGTCCTTTTCTGTGTGACTTATTTCACTTAGAATCGTCTTACCTAAATCCACTCATCATGCTGCTACTAGCCTTATGACATTGATTTCATGGCTGAGTGATATTCCATTGTACATAAGGACCACAACTTTTTTATCCATTTTTCGCTTTCCTGGGATATTTAAGGTGGAATGAAGTGGAGGTCCTTGTCAACAGAGCAGCCCTAAACTTTGGGGTGCTTGTGTCTTGCTGATTTTCAATTTTCCCACTTTATCCCCCCATGCGTGGAAGTGCCCTATGCTCTCTAAGCTGTGTTTTTTAGATGTTTCAGGACACACCGTACACTTCTCCAGAGTGGCTGTTGGCAATTTACATCCCGCCCATCAGTGTAGCAAGGCTCCCATTTCTCCATGGCCTGTCCTGCATTTCTGGTTTTGACACTTTTTTCAGCATGGCCCTTTTGACCGATGGGAAGCGAGACTTCTTTGTAGCGCTGATTTGCCTTTCCAGGTTGCTTGGTTGGCCAAAAAGGGCGTATGCGTTTTTTCCTGAATATATTCAGGAAAAAACGCATACGCCCTTTTTGGCCAAGGGCATCATTGTCAACGTTTTGCCGCTTTTCATGTGCTTTAAAGGGGATTCGAATCTACCTCCTGAAATCTGTTTCCTGCAATTCTGCCTTGATTTCAAATCCTCTTCTTTGCCTTCCCTCAATATATTTGTGGACGAGAGTTATCATTTATAACTCTGCAGGTTTGTGAATTGCAGTGCCCTGAAGCTCCATTTTACAACTCGCTTTTTTGGGAGCTGGCCGCAAAAGCGCAGGATGGCTTCAGGCCCTGTTCTGGTTCCGGGGGGCAGGCTGAGCCTGTGGTTAATTCTTCTTCCTGATGGGAAAATAGAGTCACCTGTGCCTGTCCCAACACCAAGAGCTAGTCTCTCATTGGTTCCCCGTCTTCCCGTTCATCCTCAGGACAAATTGCAACCTGTACGGAACAGGAGGTTAAAGGTGCTGAGGCTCCAAGTAGGGAGATTGCTAATAAAGTGGCTGGAATGGCGAACCCGAGCACAAGGAGATGAGAAATGAGGTGCGTTTTAGAAACCTTTCCCCATCACACGGTGTACCATCTTCTGGGTTTCTCATGCATGTTTTTGATGTAGGAAGATGCCCTTGAACCTGGAGATTTGGGACCCATGCGATGGGTAGCACGCAGTATTACTTTAAAGGGTCTGCGTTTGCTCACCCAACCTCACCAAACCTCTCAGCCCCAAGAGTGTCCACCCTTATGTCTCATCCAGCTGTGGGTCTAGATATGGTCAATCCAGGTTGCATCACAGCCCCTGAACGAATTGTGTAAGAATTTCTCTCTCTTTCCCTGTCTTTGTTTCATGGGTTTTTAAAAGTAATTTATTTTTATAATGGGGTTTAGCTGCTTTTCACGGCTGTGTTTATGCCGCTTTACACCCACTTGACACACTAACAGAGATATATCAATACATAGGTTTCAAGATTATTACTAGTCAGATATATTCTTGTGCGGTGAATCGGGCGTGTTGAGTCCAGTTCTCTGAGCAAGGAGTAGGTCTTGTCTATTACATATTGGGTTTATGGAACGGTATCTGAGCTAATTTGAAACTCTTGTTTTATGTATCACCCCACCTCACCTTTCCCCTTAAGCAGCCATAGTGTGTTTTCTGCATGTGTGACTCTGTTCTGTTTTGTAATTCAGTTCAAGTGTAACGGTTTTTACATTCCCTCTATAAGTGACACCTTATGAGAAGTGTCCTTTTCTGTGTGACTTATTTCACTTAGAATCGTCTTACCTAAATCCACTCATCATGCTGCTACTAGCCTTATGACATTGATTTCATGGCTGAGTGATATTCCATTGTACATAAGGACCACAACTTTTTTATCCATTTTTCACTTTCCTGGGATATTTAAGGTGGAATGAAGTGGAGGTCCTTGTCAACAGAGCAGCCCTAAACTTTGGGGTGCTTGTGTCTTGCTGATTTTCAATTTTCCCACTTTATCCCCCCATGCGTGGAAGTGCCCTATGCTCTCTAAGCTGTGTTTTTTAGATGTTTCAGGACACACCGTACACTTCTCCAGAGTGGCTGTTGGCAATTTACATCCCGCCCATCAGTGTAGCAAGGCTCCCATTTCTCCATGGCCTGTCCTGCATTTCTGGTTTTGACACTTTTTTCAGCATGGCCCTTTTGACCGATGGGAAGCGAGACTTCTTTGTAGCGCTGATTTGCCTTTCCAGGTTGCTTGGTTGGCCAAAAAGGGCGTATGCGTTTTTTCCTGAATATATTCAGGAAAAAACGCATACGCCCTTTTTGGCCAAGGGCATCATTGTCAACGTTTTGCCGCTTTTCATGTGCTTTAAAGGGGATTCGAATCTACCTCCTGAAATCTGTTTCCTGCAATTCTGCCTTGATTTCAAATCCTCTTCTTTGCCTTCCCTCAATATATTTGTGGACGAGAGTTATCATTTATAACTCTGCAGGTTTGTGAATTGGCAGTGCCCAGAAGCTCCATTTTACAAGTCGCTTTTTTGGGAGCTGGCCGCAAAAGCGCAGGATGGCTTCAGGCCCTGTTCTGGTTCCGGGGGGCAGGCTGAGCCTGTGGTTAATTCTTCTTCCTGATGGGAAAATAGAGTGACCTGTGCCTGTCCCAACACCAAGAGCTAGTCTCTCATTGGTTCCCCGTCTTCCCGTTCATCCTCAGGACAAATTGCAACCTGTACGGAACAGGAGGTTAAAGGTGCTGATGCTCCAAGTAGGGAGATTGCTAGTAAAGTGGCTGGAATGGCGAACCCGAGCACAAGGAGATGAGAAATGAGGTGCGTTTTAGAAACCTTTCCCCATCACACGGTGTACCATCTTCTGGGTTTCTCATGCATGTTTTCGATGTAGGAAGATGCCCTTGAACCTGGAGATTTGGGACCCATGCGATGGGTAGCACGCAGTATTACTTTAAAGGGTCTGCGTTTGCTCACCCAACCTCACCAAACCTCTCAGCCCCAAGAGTGTCCACCCTTATGTCTCATCCAGCTGTGGGTCTAGATATGGTCAATCCAGGTTGCATCACAGCCCCTGAACGAATTGTGTAAGAATTTCTCTCTCTTTCCCTGTCTTTGTTTCATGGGTTTTTAAAAGTAATTTATTTTTATAATGGGGTTTAGCTGCTTTTCACGGCTGTGTTTATGCCGCTTTACACCCACTTGACACACTAACAGAGAGATATCAATACATAGGTTTCAAGATTATTACTAGTCAGATATATTCTTGTGCGGTGAATCGGGCGTGTTGAGTCCAGTTCTCTGAGCAAGGAGTAGGTCTTGTCTATTACATATTGGGTTTATGGAACGGTATCTGAGCTAATTTGAAACTCTTGTTTTATGTATCACCCCACCTCACCTTTCCCCTTAAGCAGCCATAGTGTGTTTTCTGCATGTGTGACTCTGTTCTGTTTTGTAATTCAGTTCAAGTGTAACGGTTTTTACATTCCCTCTATAAGTGACACCTTATGAGAAGTGTCCTTTTCTGTGTGACTTATTTCACTTAGAATCGTCTTACCTAAATCCACTCATCATGCTGCTACTAGCCTTATGACATTGATTTCATGGCTGAGTGATATTCCATTGTACATAAGGACCACAACTTTTTTATCCATTTTTCGCTTTCCTGGGATATTTAAGGTGGAATGAAGTGGAGGTCCTTGTCAACAGAGCAGCCCTAAACTTTGGGGTGCTTGTGTCTTGCTGATTTTCAATTTTCCCACTTTATCCCCCCATGCGTGGAAGTGCCCTATGCTCTCTAAGCTGTGTTTTATAGATGTTTCAGGACACACCGTACCCTTCTCCAGAGTGGCTGTTGGCAATTTACATCCTGCCCATCAGTGTAGCAAGGCTCCCATTTCTCCATGGCCTGTCCTGCATTTCTGGTTTTGACACTTTTTTCAGCATGGCCCTTTTGACCGATGGGAAGCGAGACTTCTTTGTAGCGCTGATTTGCCTTTCCAGGTTGCTTGGTTGGCCAAAAAGGGCGTATGCGTTTTTTCCTGAATATATTCAGGAAAAAACGCATACGCCCTTTTTGGCCAAGGGCATCATTGTCAACGTTTTGCCGCTTTTCATGTGCTTTAAAGGGGATTCGAATCTACCTCCTGAAATCTGTTTCCTGCAATTCTGCCTTGATTTCAAATCCTCTTCTTTGCCTTCCCTCAATATATTTGTGGACGAGAGTTATCATTTATAACTCTGCAGGTTTGTGAATTGCAGTGCCCTGAAGCTCCATTTTACAACTCGCTTTTTTGGGAGCTGGCCGCAAAAGCGCAGGATGGCTTCAGGCCCTGTTCTGGTTCCGGGGGGCAGGCTGAGCCTGTGGTTAATTCTTCTTCCTGATGGGAAAATAGAGTCACCTGTGCCTGTCCCAACACCAAGAGCTAGTCTCTCATTGGTTCCCCGTCTTCCCGTTCATCCTCAGGACAAATTGCAACCTGTACGGAACAGGAGGTTAAAGGTGCTGAGGCTCCAAGTAGGGAGATTGCTAATAAAGTGGCTGGAATGGCGAACCCGAGCACAAGGAGATGAGAAATGAGGTGCGTTTTAGAAACCTTTCCCCATCACACGGTGTACCATCTTCTGGGTTTCTCATGCATGTTTTTGATGTAGGAAGATGCCCTTGAACCTGGAGATTTGGGACCCATGCGATGGGTAGCACGCAGTATTACTTTAAAGGGTCTGCGTTTGCTCACCCAACCTCACCAAACCTCTCAGCCCCAAGAGTGTCCACCCTTATGTCTCATCCAGCTGTGGGTCTAGATATGGTCAATCCAGGTTGCATCACAGCCCCTGAACGAATTGTGTAAGAATTTCTCTCTCTTTCCCTGTCTTTGTTTCATGGGTTTTTAAAAGTAATTTATTTTTATAATGGGGTTTAGCTGCTTTTCACGGCTGTGTTTATGCCGCTTTACACCCACTTGACACACTAACAGAGAGATATCAATACATAGGTTTCAAGATTATTACTAGTCAGATATATTCTTGTGCGGTGAATCGGGCGTGTTGAGTCCAGTTCTCTGAGCAAGGAGTAGGTCTTGTCTATTACATATTGGGTTTATGGAACGGTATCTGAGCTAATTTGAAACTCTTGTTTTATGTATCACCCCACCTCACCTTTCCCCTTAAGCAGCCATAGTGTGTTTTCTGCATGTGTGACTCTGTTCTGTTTTGTAATTCAGTTCAAGTGTAACGGTTTTTACATTCCCTCTATAAGTGACACCTTATGAGAAGTGTCCTTTTCTGTGTGACTTATTTCACTTAGAATCGTCTTACCTAAATCCACTCATCATGCTGCTACTAGCCTTATGACATTGATTTCATGGCTGAGTGATATTCCATTGTACATAAGGACCACAACTTTTTTATCCATTTTTCACTTTCCTGGGATATTTAAGGTGGAATGAAGTGGAGGTCCTTGTCAACAGAGCAGCCCTAAACTTTGGGGTGCTTGTGTCTTGCTGATTTTCAATTTTCCCACTTTATCCCCCCATGCGTGGAAGTGCCCTATGCTCTCTAAGCTGTGTTTTTTAGATGTTTCAGGACACACCGTACACTTCTCCAGAGTGGCTGTTGGCAATTTACATCCCGCCCATCAGTGTAGCAAGGCTCCCATTTCTCCATGGCCTGTCCTGCATTTCTGGTTTTGACACTTTTTTCAGCATGGCCCTTTTGACCGATGGGAAGCGAGACTTCTTTGTAGCGCTGATTTGCCTTTCCAGGTTGCTTGGTTGGCCAAAAAGGGCGTATGCGTTTTTTCCTGAATATATTCAGGAAAAAACGCATACGCCCTTTTTGGCCAAGGGCATCATTGTCAACGTTTTGCCGCTTTTCATGTGCTTTAAAGGGGATTCGAATCTACCTCCTGAAATCTGTTTCCTGCAATTCTGCCTTGATTTCAAATCCTCTTCTTTGCCTTCCCTCAATATATTTGTGGACGAGAGTTATCATTTATAACTCTGCAGGTTTGTGAATTGCAGTGCCCAGAAGCTCCATTTTACAAGTCGCTTTTTTGGGAGCTGGCCGCAAAAGCGCAGGATGGCTTCAGGCCCTGTTCTGGTTCCGGGGGGCAGGCTGAGCCTGTGGTTAATTCTTCTTCCTGATGGGAAAATAGAGTGACCTGTGCCTGTCCCAACACCAAGAGCTAGTCTCTCATTGGTTCCCCGTCTTCCCGTTCATCCTCAGGACAAATTGCAACCTGTACGGAACAGGAGGTTAAAGGTGCTGATGCTCCAAGTAGGGAGATTGCTAGTAAAGTGGCTGGAATGGCGAACCCGAGCACAAGGAGATGAGAAATGAGGTGCGTTTTAGAAACCTTTCCCCATCACACGGTGTACCATCTTCTGGGTTTCTCATGCATGTTTTCGATGTAGGAAGATGCCCTTGAACCTGGAGATTTGGGACCCATGCGATGGGTAGCACGCAGTATTACTTTAAAGGGTCTGCGTTTGCTCACCCAACCTCACCAAACCTCTCAGCCCCAAGAGTGTCCACCCTTATGTCTCATCCAGCTGTGGGTCTAGATATGGTCAATCCAGGTTGCATCACAGCCCCTGAACGAATTGTGTAAGAATTTCTCTCTCTTTCCCTGTCTTTGTTTCATGGGTTTTTAAAAGTAATTTATTTTTATAATGGGGTTTAGCTGCTTTTCACGGCTGTGTTTATGCCGCTTTACACCCACTTGACACACTAACAGAGAGATATCAATACATAGGTTTCAAGATTATTACTAGTCAGATATATTCTTGTGCGGTGAATCGGGCGTGTTGAGTCCAGTTCTCTGAGCAAGGAGTAGGTCTTGTCTATTACATATTGGGTTTATGGAACGGTATCTGAGCTAATTTGAAACTCTTGTTTTATGTATCACCCCACCTCACCTTTCCCCTTAAGCAGCCATAGTGTGTTTTCTGCATGTGTGACTCTGTTCTGTTTTGTAATTCAGTTCAAGTGTAACGGTTTTTACATTCCCTCTATAAGTGACACCTTATGAGAAGTGTCCTTTTCTGTGTGACTTATTTCACTTAGAATCGTCTTACCTAAATCCACTCATCATGCTGCTACTAGCCTTATGACATTGATTTCATGGCTGAGTGATATTCCATTGTACATAAGGACCACAACTTTTTTATCCATTTTTCGCTTTCCTGGGATATTTAAGGTGGAATGAAGTGGAGGTCCTTGTCAACAGAGCAGCCCTAAACTTTGGGGTGCTTGTGTCTTGCTGATTTTCAATTTTCCCACTTTATCCCCCCATGCGTGGAAGTGCCCTATGCTCTCTAAGCTGTGTTTTATAGATGTTTCAGGACACACCGTACCCTTCTCCAGAGTGGCTGTTGGCAATTTACATCCTGCCCATCAGTGTAGCAAGGCTCCCATTTCTCCATGGCCTGTCCTGCATTTCTGGTTTTGACACTTTTTTCAGCATGGCCCTTTTGACCGATGGGAAGCGAGACTTCTTTGTAGCGCTGATTTGCCTTTCCAGGTTGCTTGGTTGGCCAAAAAGGGCGTATGCGTTTTTTCCTGAATATATTCAGGAAAAAACGCATACGCCCTTTTTGGCCAAGGGCATCATTGTCAACGTTTTGCCGCTTTTCATGTGCTTTAAAGGGGATTCGAATCTACCTCCTGAAATCTGTTTCCTGCAATTCTGCCTTGATTTCAAATCCTCTTCTTTGCCTTCCCTCAATATATTTGTGGACGAGAGTTATCATTTATAACTCTGCAGGTTTGTGAATTGCAGTGCCCAGAAGCTCCATTTTACAAGTCGCTTTTTTGGGAGCTGGCCGCAAAAGCGCAGGATGGCTTCAGGCCCTGTTCTGGTTCCGGGGGGCAGGCTGAGCCTGTGGTTAATTCTTCTTCCTGATGGGAAAATAGAGTGACCTGTGCCTGTCCCAACACCAAGAGCTAGTCTCTCATTGGTTCCCCGTCTTCCCGTTCATCCTCAGGACAAATTGCAACCTGTACGGAACAGGAGGTTAAAGGTGCTGATGCTCCAAGTAGGGAGATTGCTAGTAAAGTGGCTGGAATGGCGAACCCGAGCACAAGGAGATGAGAAATGAGGTGCGTTTTAGAAACCTTTCCCCATCACACGGTGTACCATCTTCTGGGTTTCTCATGCATGTTTTCGATGTAGGAAGATGCCCTTGAACCTGGAGATTTGGGACCCATGCGATGGGTAGCACGCAGTATTACTTTAAAGGGTCTGCGTTTGCTCACCCAACCTCACCAAACCTCTCAGCCCCAAGAGTGTCCACCCTTATGTCTCATCCAGCTGTGGGTCTAGATATGGTCAATCCAGGTTGCATCACAGCCCCTGAACGAATTGTGTAAGAATTTCTCTCTCTTTCCCTGTCTTTGTTTCATGGGTTTTTAAAAGTAATTTATTTTTATAATGGGGTTTAGCTGCTTTTCACGGCTGTGTTTATGCCGCTTTACACCCACTTGACACACTAACAGAGAGATATCAATACATAGGTTTTAAGATTATTACTAGTCAGATATATTCATGTGCGGTGAATCGGGCGTGTTGAGTCCAGTTCTCTGAGCAAGGAGTAGGTCTTGTCTATTACATATTGGGTTTATGGAACGGTATCTGAGCTAATTTGAAACTCTTGTTTTATGTATCACCCCACCTCACCTTTCCCCTTAAGCAGCCATAGTGTGTTTTCTGCATGTGTGACTCTGTTCTGTTTTGTAATTCAGTTCAAGTGTAACGGTTTTTACATTCCCTCTATAAGTGACACCTTATGAGAAGTGTCCTTTTCTGTGTGACTTATTTCACTTAGAATCGTCTTACCTAAATCCACTCATCATGCTGCTACTAGCCTTATGACATTGATTTCATGGCTGAGTGATATTCCATTGTACATAAGGACCACAACTTTTTTATCCATTTTTCGCTTTCCTGGGATATTTAAGGTGGAATGAAGTGGAGGTCCTTGTCAACAGAGCAGCCCTAAACTTTGGGGTGCTTGTGTCTTGCTGATTTTCAATTTTCCCACTTTATCCCCCCATGCGTGGAAGTGCCCTATGCTCTCTAAGCTGTGTTTTTTAGATGTTTCAGGACACACCGTACACTTCTCCAGAGTGGCTGTTGGCAATTTACATCCCGCCCATCAGTGTAGCAAGGCTCCCATTTCTCCATGGCCTGTCCTGCATTTCTGGTTTTGACACTTTTTTCAGCATGGCCCTTTTGACCGATGGGAAGCGAGACTTCTTTGTAGCGCTGATTTGCCTTTCCAGGTTGCTTGGTTGGCCAAAAAGGGCGTATGCGTTTTTTCCTGAATATATTCAGGAAAAAACGCATACGCCCTTTTTGGCCAAGGGCATCATTGTCAACGTTTTGCCGCTTTTCATGTGCTTTAAAGGGGATTCGAATCTACCTCCTGAAATCTGTTTCCTGCAATTCTGCCTTGATTTCAAATCCTCTTCTTTGCCTTCCCTCAATATATTTGTGGACGAGAGTTATCATTTATAACTCTGCAGGTTTGTGAATTGCAGTGCCCAGAAGCTCCATTTTACAATTCGCTTTTTTGGGAGCTGGCCGCAAAAGCGCAGGATGGCTTCAGGCCCTGTTCTGGTTCCGGGGGGAAGGCTGAGCCTGTGGTTAATTCTTCTTCCTGATGGGAAAATAGAGTGACCTGTGCCTGTCCCAACACCAAGAGCTAGTCTCTCATTGGTTCCCCGTCTTCCCGTTCATCCTCAGGACAAATTGCAACCTGTACGGAACAGGAGGTTAAAGGTGCTGATGCTCCAAGTAGGGAGATTGCTAGTAAAGTGGCTGGAATGGCGAACCCGAGCACAAGGAGATGAGAAATGAGGTGCGTTTTAGAAACCTTTCCCCATCACACGGTGTACCATCTTCTGGGTTTCTCATGCATGTTTTCGATGTAGGAAGATGCCCTTGAACCTGGAGATTTGGGACCCATGCGATGGGTAGCACGCAGTATTACTTTAAAGGGTCTGCGTTTGCTCACCAAACCTCACCAAACCTCTCAGCCCCAAGAGTGTCCACCCTTATGTCTCATCCAGCTGTGGGTCTAGATATGGTCAATCCAGGTTGCATCACAGCCCCTGAACGAATTGTGTAAGAATTTCTCTCTCTTTCCCTGTCTTTGTTTCATGGGTTTTTAAAAGTAATTTATTTTTATAATGGGGTTTAGCTGCTTTTCACGGCTGTGTTTATGCCGCTTTACACCCACTTGACACACTAACAGAGAGATATCAATACATAGGTTTTAAGATTATTACTAGTCAGATATATTCATGTGCGGTGAATCGGGCGTGTTGAGTCCAGTTCTCTGAGCAAGGAGTAGGTCTTGTCTATTACATATTGGGTTTATGGAACGGTATCTGAGCTAATTTGAAACTCTTGTTTTATGTATCACCCCACCTCACCTTTCCCCTTAAGCAGCCATAGTGTGTTTTCTGCATGTGTGACTCTGTTCTGTTTTGTAATTCAGTTCAAGTGTAACGGTTTTTACATTCCCTCTATAAGTGACACCTTATGAGAAGTGTCCTTTTCTGTGTGACTTATTTCACTTAGAATCGTCTTACCTAAATCCACTCATCATGCTGCTACTAGCCTTATGACATTGATTTCATGGCTGAGTGATATTCCATTGTACATAAGGACCACAACTTTTTGATCCATTTTTCGCTTTCCTGGGATATTTAAGGTGGAATGAAGTGGAGGTCCTTGTCAACAGAGCAGCCCTAAACTTTGGGGTGCTTGTGTCTTGCTGATTTTCAATTTTCCCACTTTATCCCCCCATGCGTGGAAGTGCCCTATGCTCTCTAAGCTGTGTTTTTTAGATGTTTCAGGACACACCGTACACTTCTCCAGAGTGGCTGTTGGCAATTTACATCCCGCCCATCAGTGTAGCAAGGCTCCCATTTCTCCATGGCCTGTCCTGCATTTCTGGTTTTGACACTTTTTTCAGCATGGCCCTTTTGACCGATGGGAAGCGAGACTTCTTTGTAGCGCTGATTTGCCTTTCCAGGTTGCTTGGTTGGCCAAAAAGGGCGTATGCGTTTTTTCCTGAATATATTCAGGAAAAAACGCATACGCCCTTTTTGGCCATGGGCATCATTGTCAACGTTTTGCCGCTTTTCATGTGCTTTAAAGGGGATTCGAATCTACCTCCTGAAATCTGTTTCCTGCAATTCTGCCTTGATTTCAATTCCTCGTCTTTGCCTTCCCTCAATATATTTGTGGACGAGAGTTATCATTTATAACTGTGCAGGTTTGTGAATTGCAGTGCCCTGAAGCTCCATTTTACAACTCGCTTTTTCGGGAGCTGGCCGCAAAAGCGCAGGATGGCTTCAGGCCCTGTTCTGGTTCCAGGGGGCAGGCTGAGCCTGTGGTTAATTCTTCTTCCTGATGGGAAAATAGAGTGACCTGTGCCTGTCCCAACACCAAGAGCTAGTCTCTCATTGGTTCCCCGTCTTCCCGTTCATCCTCAGGACAAATTGCAACCTGTACGGAACAGGAGGTTAAAGGTGCTGATGCTCCAGGTAGGGAGATTGCTAGTAAAGTGGCTGGAATGGCGAACCCGAGCACAAGGAGATGAGAAATGAGGTGCGTTTTAGAAACCTTTCCCCATCACACGGTGTACCATCTTCTGGGTTTCTCATGCATGTTTTCGATGTAGGAAGATGCCCTTGAACCTGGAGATTTGGGACCCATGCGATGGGTAGCACGCAGTATTACTTTAAAGGGTCTGCGTTTGCTCACCCAACCTCATCAAACCTCTCAGCCCCAAGAGTGTCCACCCTTATGTCTCATCCAGCTGTGGGTCTAGATATGGTCAATCCAGGTTGCATCACAGCCCCTGAACGAATTGTGTAAGAATTTCTCTCTCTTTCCCTGTCTTTGTATCATGGGTTTTTAAAAGTAATTTATTTTTATAATGGGATTTAGCTGCTTTTCACGGCTGTGTTTATGCCGCTTTACACCCACTTGACACACTAACAGAGAGATATCAATACATAGGTTTTAAGATTATTACTAGTCAGATATATTCATGTGCGGTGAATCGGGCGTGTTGAGTCCAGTTCTCTGAGCAAGGAGTAGGTCTTGTCTATTACATATTGGGTTTATGGAACGGTATCTGAGCTAATTTGAAACTCTTGTTTTATGTATCACCCCACCTCACCTTTCCCGTTAAGCAGCCATAGTGTGTTTTCTGCATGTGTGACTCTGTTCTGTTTTGTAATTCAGTTCAAGTGTAACG
The DNA here is from genome assembly GCF_965194825.1 of Balaenoptera physalus. Taxonomy (NCBI): domain Eukaryota; kingdom Metazoa; phylum Chordata; class Mammalia; order Artiodactyla; family Balaenopteridae; genus Balaenoptera; species Balaenoptera physalus. The sequence goes on from NW_028126232.1 coordinate 554,957, forward strand.
GTTTTTACATTCCCACTATAAGTGACACCTTATGAGAAGTGTCCTTTTCTGTGTGACTTATTTCACTTAGAATCGTCTTACCTAAATCCACTCATCATGCTGCTACTAGCCTTATGACATTGATTTCATGGCTGAGTGATATTCCATTGTACATAAGGACCACAACTTTTTTATCCATTTTTCGCTTTCCTGGGATATTTAAGGTGGAATGAAGTGGAGGTCCTTGTCAACAGAGCAGCCCTAAACTTTGGGGTTCTTGTGTCTTGCTGATTTTCAATTTTCCCACTTTATCCCCCCATGCGTGGAAGTGCCCTATGCTCTCTAAGCTGTGTTTTTTAGATGTTTCAGGACACACCGTACACTTCTCCAGAGTGGCTGTTGGCAATTTACATCCCGCCCATCAGTGTAGCAAGGCTCCCATTTCTCCATGGCCTGTCCTGCATTTCTGGTTTTGACACTTTTTTCAGCATGGCCCTTTTGACCGATGGGAAGCGAGACTTCTTTGTAGCGCTGATTTGCCTTTCCAGGTTGCTTGGTTGGCCAAAAAGGGCGTATGCGTTTTTTCCTGAATATATTCAGGAAAAAATGCATACGCCCTTTTTGGCCAAGGGCATCATTGTCAAAGTTTTGCCGATTTTCATGTGCTTTAAAGGCGATTCGAATCTACCTCCTGAAATCTGTTTCCTGCAATTCTGCCTTGATTTCAAATCCTCTTCTTTGCCTTCCCTCAATATATTTGTGGACGAGAGTTATCATTTATAACTCTGCAGGTTTGTGAATTGCAGTGCCCAGAAGCTCCATTTTACAAGTCGCTTTTTTGGGAGCTGGCCGCAAAAGCGCAGGATGGCTTCACGCCCTGTTCTGGTTCCGGGGGGCAGGCTGAGCCTGTGGTTAATTCTTCTTCCTGATGGGAAAATAGAGTGACCTGTGCCTGTCCCAACACCAAGAGCTAGTCTCTCATTGGTTCCCCGTCTTCCCGTTCATCCTCAGGACAAATTGCAACCTGTACGGAACAGGAGGTTAAAGGTGCTGATGCTCCAAGTAGGGAGATTGCTAGTAAAGTGGCTGGAATGGCGAACCCGAGCACAAGGAGATGAGAAATGAGGTGCGTTTTAGAAACCTTTCCCCATCACACGGTGTACCATCTTCTGGGTTTCTCATGCATGTTTTTGATGTAGGAAGATGCCCTTGAACCTGGAGATTTGGGACCCATGCGATGGGTAGCACGCAGTATTACTTTAAAGGGTCTGCGTTTGCTCACCCAACCTCACCAAACCTCTCAGCCCCAAGAGTGTCCACCCTTATGTCTCATCCAGCTGTGGGTCTAGATATGGTCAAACCAGGTTGCATCTCAGCCCATGAACGAATTGTGTAAGAATTTCTCTCTCTTTCCCTGTCTTTGTTTCATGGGTTTTTAAAAGTAATTTATTTCTATAATGGGGTTTAGCTGCTTTTCACGGCTGTGTTTATGCCGCTTTACACCCACTTGACACACTAACAGAGAGATATCAATACATAGGTTTTAAGATTATTACTAGTCAGATATATTCTTGTGCGGTGAATCGGGCGTGTTGAGTCCAGTTCTCTGAGCAAGGAGTAGGTCTTGTCTATTACATATTGGGTTTATGGAACGGTATCTGAGCTAATTTGAAACTCTTGTTTTATGTATCACCCCACCTCACCTTTCCCGTTAAGCAGCCATAGTGTGTTTTCTGCATGTGTGATTCTGTTCTGTTTTGTAATTCAGTTCAAGTGTAACGGTTTTTACATTCCCTCTATAAGTGACACCTTATGAGAAGTGTCCTTTTCTGTGTGACTTATTTCACTTAGAATCGTCTTACCTAAATCCACTCATCATGCTGCTACTAGCCTTATGACATTGATTTCATGGCTGAGTGATATTCCATTGTACATAAGGACCACAACTTTTTTATCCATTTTTCACTTTCCTGGGATATTTAAGGTGGAATGAAGTGGAGGTCCTTGTCAACAGAGCAGCCCTAAACTTTGGGGTGCTTGTGTCTTGCTGATTTTCAATTTTCCCACTTTATCCCCCCATGCGTGGAAGTGCCCTATGCTCTCTAAGCTGTGTTTTTTAGATGTTTCAGGACACACCGTACACTTCTCCAGAGTGGCTGTTGGCAATTTACATCCCGCCCATCAGTGTAGCAAGGCTCCCATTTCTCCATGGCCTGTCCTGCATTTCTGGTTTTGACACTTTTTTCAGCATGGCCCTTTTGACCGATGGGAAGCGAGACTTCTTTGTAGCGCTGATTTGCCTTTCCAGGTTGCTTGGTTGGCCAAAAAGGGCGTATGCGTTTTTTCCTGAATATATTCAGGAAAAAACGCATATGCCCTTTTTGGCCAAGGGCATCATTGTCAACGTTTTGCCGCTTTTCATGTGCTTTAAAGGGGATTCGAATCTACCTCCTGAAATCTGTTTCCTGCAATTCTGCCTTGATTTCAAATCCTCTTCTTTGCCTTCCCTCAATATATTTGTGGACGAGAGTTATCATTTATAACTCTGCAGGTTTGTGAATTGCAGTGCCCAGAAGCTCCATTTTACAAGTCGCTTTTTTGGGAACTGGCCGCAAAAGCGCAGGATGGCTTCAGGCCCTGTTCTGGTTCCGGGGGGCAGGCTGAGCCTGTGGTTAATTCTTCTTCCTGATGGGAAAATAGAGTGACCTGTGCCTGTCCCAACACCAAGAGCTAGTCTCTCATTGGTTCCCCGTCTTCCCGTTCATCCTCAGGACAAATTGCAACCTGTACGGAACAGGAGGTTAAAGGTGCTGATGCTCCAAGTAGGAAGATTGCTAGTAAAGTGGCTGGAATGGCGAACCCGAGCACAAGGAGATGAGAAATGAGGTGCGTTTTAGAAACCTTTCCCCATCACACGGTGTACCATCTTCTGGGTTTCTCATGCATGTTTTCGATGTAGGAAGATGCCCTTGAACCTGGAGATTTGGGACCCATGCGATGGGTAGCACGCAGTATTACTTTAAAGGGTCTGCGTTTGCTCACCCAACCTCACCAAACCTCTCAGCCCCAAGAGTGTCCACCCTTATGTCTCATCCAGCTGTGGGTCTAGATATGGTCAATCCAGGTTGCATCACAGCCCCTGAACGAATTGTGTAAGAATTTCTCTCTCTTTCCCTGTCTTTGTTTCATGGGTTTTTAAAAGTAATTTATTTTTATAATGGGGTTTAGCTGCTTTTCACGGCTGTGTTTATGCCGCTTTACACCCACTTGACACACTAACAGAGAGATATCAATACATAGGTTTTAAGATTATTACTAGTCAGATATATTCATGTGCGGTGAATCGGGCGTGTTGAGTCCAGTTCTCTGAGCAAGGAGTAGGTCTTGTCTATTACATATTGGGTTTATGGAACGGTATCTGAGCTAATTTGAAACTCTTGTTTTATGTATCACCCCACCTCACCTTTCCCCTTAAGCAGCCATAGTGTGTTTTCTGCATGTGTGACTCTGTTCTGTTTTGTAATTCAGTTCAAGTGTAACGGTTTTTACATTCCCTCTATAAGTGACACCTTATGAGAAGTGTCCTTTTCTGTGTGACTTATTTCACTTAGAATCGTCTTACCTAAATCCACTCATCATGCTGCTACTAGCCTTATGACATTGATTTCATGGCTGAGTGATATTCCATTGTACATAAGGACCACAACTTTTTTATCCATTTTTCGCTTTCCTGGGATATTTAAGGTGGAATGAAGTGGAGGTCCTTGTCAACAGAGCAGCCCTAAACTTTGGGGTGCTTGTGTCTTGCTGATTTTCAATTTTCCCACTTTATCCCCCCATGCGTGGAAGTGCCCTATGCTCTCTAAGCTGTGTTTTTTAGATGTTTCAGGACACACCGTACACTTCTCCAGAGTGGCTGTTGGCAATTTACATCCCGCCCATCAGTGTAGCAAGGCTCCCATTTCTCCATGGCCTGTCCTGCATTTCTGGTTTTGACACTTTTTTCAGCATGGCCCTTTTGACCGATGGGAAGCGAGACTTCTTTGTAGCGCTGATTTGCCTTTCCAGGTTGCTTGGTTGGCCAAAAAGGGCGTATGCGTTTTTTCCTGAATATATTCAGGAAAAAACGCATACGCCCTTTTTGGCCAAGGGCATCATTGTCAACGTTTTGCCGCTTTTCATGTGCTTTAAAGGGGATTCGAATCTACCTCCTGAAATCTGTTTCCTGCAATTCTGCCTTGATTTCAAATCCTCTTCTTTGCCTTCCCTCAATATATTTGTGGACGAGAGTTATCATTTATAACTCTGCAGGTTTGTGAATTGCAGTGCCCAGAAGCTCCATTTTACAAGTCGCTTTTTTGGGAGCTGGCCGCAAAAGCGCAGGATGGCTTCAGGCCCTGTTCTGGTTCCGGGGGGAAGGCTGAGCCTGTGGTTAATTCTTCTTCCTGATGGGAAAATAGAGTGACCTGTGCCTGTCCCAACACCAAGAGCTAGTCTCTCATTGGTTCCCCGTCTTCCCGTTCATCCTCAGGACAAATTGCAACCTGTACGGAACAGGAGGTTAAAGGTGCTGATGCTCCAAGTAGGGAGATTGCTAGTAAAGTGGCTGGAATGGCGAACCCGAGCACAAGGAGATGAGAAATGAGGTGCGTTTTAGAAACCTTTCCCCATCACACGGTGTACCATCTTCTGGGTTTCTCATGCATGTTTTCGATGTAGGAAGATGCCCTTGAACCTGGAGATTTGGGACCCATGCGATGGGTAGCACGCAGTATTACTTTAAAGGGTCTGCGTTTGCTCACCCAACCTCACCAAACCTCTCAGCCCCAAGAGTGTCCACCCTTATGTCTCATCCAGCTGTGGGTCTAGATATGGTCAATCCAGGTTGCATCACAGCCCCTGAACGAATTGTGTAAGAATTTCTCTCTCTTTCCCTGTCTTTGTTTCATGGGTTTTTAAAAGTAATTTATTTTTATAATGGGGTTTAGCTGCTTTTCACGGCTGTGTTTATGCCGCTTTACACCCACTTGACACACTAACAGAGAGATATCAATACATAGGTTTTAAGATTATTACTAGTCAGATATATTCATGTGCGGTGAATCGGGCGTGTTGAGTCCAGTTCTCTGAGCAAGGAGTAGGTCTTGTCTATTACATATTGGGTTTATGGAACGGTATCTGAGCTAATTTGAAACTCTTGTTTTATGTATCACCCCACCTCACCTTTCCCCTTAAGCAGCCATAGTGTGTTTTCTGCATGTGTGACTCTGTTCTGTTTTGTAATTCAGTTCAAGTGTAACGGTTTTTACATTCCCTCTATAAGTGACACCTTATGAGAAGTGTCCTTTTCTGTGTGACTTATTTCACTTAGAATCGTCTTACCTAAATCCACTCATCATGCTGCTACTAGCCTTATGACATTGATTTCATGGCTGAGTGATATTCCATTGTACATAAGGACCACAACTTTTTTATCCATTTTTCGCTTTCCTGGGATATTTAAGGTGGAATGAAGTGGAGGTCCTTGTCAACAGAGCAGCCCTAAACTTTGGGGTGCTTGTGTCTTGCTGATTTTCAATTTTCCCACTTTATCCCCCCATGCGTGGAAGTGCCCTATGCTCTCTAAGCTGTGTTTTTTAGATGTTTCAGGACACACCGTACACTTCTCCAGAGTGGCTGTTGGCAATTTACATCCCGCCCATCAGTGTAGCAAGGCTCCCATTTCTCCATGGCCTGTCCTGCATTTCTGGTTTTGACACTTTTTTCAGCATGGCCCTTTTGACCGATGGGAAGCGAGACTTCTTTGTAGCACTGATTTGCCTTTCCAGGTTGCTTGGTTGGCCAAAAAGGGCGTATGCGTTTTTTCCTGAATATATTCAGGAAAAAACGCATACGCCCTTTTTGGCCAAGGGCATCATTGTCAACGTTTTGCCGCTTTTCATGTGCTTTAAAGGGGATTCGAATCTACCTCCTGAAATCTGTTTCCTGCAATTCTGCCTTGATTTCAAATCCTCTTCTTTGCCTTCCCTCAATATATTTGTGGACGAGAGTTATCATTTATAACTCTGCAGGTTTGTGAATTGCAGTGCCCTGAAGCTCCATTTTACAAGTCGCTTTTTTGGGAGCTGGCCGCAAAAGCGCAGGATGGCTTCAGGGCCTGTTCTGGTTCCGGGGGGCAGGCTGAGCCTGTGGTTAATTCTTCTTCCTGATGGGAAAATAGAGTCACCTGTGCCTGTCCCAACACCAAGAGCTAGTCTCTCATTGGTTCCCCGTCTTCCCGTTCATCCTCAGGACAAATTGCAACCTGTACGGAACAGGAGGTTAAAGGTGCTGAGGCTCCACGTAGGGAGATTGCTAGTAAAGTGGCTGGAATGGCGAACCCGAGCACAAGGAGATGAGAAATGAGGTGCGTTTTAGAAACCTTTCCCCATCACACGGTGTACCATCTTCTGGGTTTCTCATGCATGGTTTCGATGTAGGAAAATGCCCTTGAACCTGGAGATTTGGGACCCATGCGATGGGTAGCACGCAGTATTACTTTAAAGGGTCTGCGTTTGCTCACCCAACCTCACCAAACCTCTCAGCCCCAAGAGTGTCCACCCTTATGTCTCATCCAGCTGTGGGTCTAGATATGGTCAATCCAGGTTGCATCACAGCCCCTGAACGAATTGTGTAAGAATTTCTCTCTCTTTCCCTGTCTTTGTTTCATGGGTTTTTAAAAGTAATTTATTTTTATAATGGGGTTTAGCTGCTTTTCACGGCTGTGTTTATGCCGCTTTACACCCACTTGACACACTAACAGAGAGATATCAATACATAGGTTTTAAGATTATTACTAGTCAGATATATTCATGTGCGGTGAATCGGGCGTGTTGAGTCCAGTTCTCTGAGCAAGGAGTAGGTCTTGTCTATTACATATTGGGTTTATGGAACGGTATCTGAGCTAATTTGAAACTCTTGTTTTATGTATCACCCCACCTCACCTTTCCCCTTAAGCAGCCATAGTGTGTTTTCTGCATGTGTGACTCTGTTCTGTTTTGTAATTCAGTTCAAGTGTAACGGTTTTTACATTCCCACTATAAGTGACACCTTATGAGAAGTGTCCTTTTCTGTGTGACTTATTTCACTTAGAATCGTCTTACCTAAATCCACTCATCATGCTGCTACTAGCCTTATGACATTGATTTCATGGCTGAGTGATATTCCATTGTACATAAGGACCACAACTTTTTGATCCATTTTTCGCTTTCCTGGGATATTTAAGGTGGAATGAAGTGGAGGTCCTTGTCAACAGAGCAGCCCTAAACTTTGGGGTGCTTGTGTCTTGCTGATTTTCAATTTTCCCACTTTATCCCCCCATGCGTGGAAGTGCCCTATGCTCTCTAAGCTGTGTTTTTTAGATGTTTCAGGACACACCGTACACTTCTCCAGAGTGGCTGTTGGCAATTTACATCCCGCCCATCAGTGTAGCAAGGCTCCCATTTCTCCATGGCCTGTCCTGCATTTCTGGTTTTGACACTTTTTTCAGCATGGCCCTTTTGACCGATGGGAAGCGAGACTTCTTTGTAGCGCTGATTTGCCTTTCCAGGTTGCTTGGTTGGCCAAAAAGGGCGTATGCGTTTTTTCCTGAATATATTCAGGAAAAAACGCATACGACCTTTTTGGCCAAGGGCATCATTGTCAAAGTTTTGCCGATTTTCATGTGCTTTAAAGGCGATTCGAATCTACCTCCTGAAATCTGTTTCCTGCAATTCTGCCTTGATTTCAAATCCTCTTCTTTGCCTTCCCTCAATATATTTGTGGACGAGAGTTATCATTTATAACTCTGCAGGTTTGTGAATTGCAGTGCCCTGAAGCTCCATTTTACAAGTCGCTTTTTTGGGAGCTGGCCGCAAAAGCGCAGGATGGCTTCAGGCTCTGTTCTGGTTCCGGGGGGCAGGCTGAGCCTGTGGTTAATTCTTCTTCCTGATGGGAAAATAGAGTGACCTGTGCCTGTCCCAACACCAAGAGCTAGTCTCTCATTGGTTCCCCGTCTTCCCGTTCATCCTCAGGACAAATTGCAACCTGTACGGAACAGGAGGTTAAAGGTGCTGATGCTCCAAGTAGGGAGATTGCTAGTAAAGTGGCTGGAATGGCGAACCCGAGCACAAGGAGATGAGAAATGAGGTGCGTTTTAGAAACCTTTCCCCATCACACGGTGTACCATCTTCTGGGTTTCTCATGCATGTTTTTGATGTAGGAAGATGCCCTTGAACCTGGAGATTTGGGACCCATGCGATGGGTAGCACGCAGTATTACTTTAAAGGGTCTGCGTTTGCTCACCCAACCTCACCAAACCTCTCAGCCCCAAGAGTGTCCACCCTTATGACTCATCCAGCTGTGGGTCTAGATATGGTCAATCCAGGTTGCATCACAGCCCCTGAACGAATTGTGTAAGAATTTCTCTCTCTTTCCCTGTCTTTGTTTCATGGGTTTTTAAAAGTAATTTATTTTTATAATGGGGTTTAGCTGCTTTTCACGGCTGTGTTTATGCCGCTTTACACCCACTTGACACACTAACAGAGAGATATCAATACATAGGTTTCAAGATTATTACTAGTCAGATATATTCTTGTGCGGTGAATCGGGCGTGTTGAGTCCAGTTCTCTGAGCAAGGAGTAGGTCTTGTCTATTACATATTGGGTTTATGGAACGGTATCTGAGCTAATTTGAAACTCTTGTTTTATGTATCAACCCACCTCACCTTTCCCCTTAAGCAGCCATAGTGTGTTTTCTGCATGTGTGACTCTGTTCTGTTTTGTAATTCAGTTCAAGTGTAACGGTTTTTACATTCCCTCTATAAGTGACACCTTATGAGAAGTGTCCTTTTCTGTGTGACTTATTTCACTTAGAATCGTCTTACCTAAATCCACTCATCATGCTGCTACTAGCCTTATGACATTGATTTCATGGCTGAGTGATATTCCATTGTACATAAGGACCACAACTTTTTTATCCATTTTTCGCTTTCCTGGGATATTTAAGGTGGAATGAAGTGGAGGTCCTTGTCAACAGAGCAGCCCTAAACTTTGGGGTGCTTGTGTCTTGCTGATTTTCAATTTTCCCACTTTATCCCCCCATGCGTGGAAGTGCCCTATGCTCTCTAAGCTGTGTTTTATAGATGTTTCAGGACACACCGTACCCTTCTCCAGAGTGGCTGTTGGCAATTTACATCCTGCCCATCAGTGTAGCAAGGCTCCCATTTCTCCATGGCCTGTCCTGCATTTCTGGTTTTGACACTTTTTTCAGCATGGCCCTTTTGACCGATGGGAAGCGAGACTTCTTTGTAGCGCTGATTTGCCTTTCCAGGTTGCTTGGTTGGCCAAAAAGGGCGTATGCGTTTTTTCCTGAATATATTCAGGAAAAAACGCATACGCCCTTTTTGGCCAAGGGCATAATTGTCAACGTTTTGCCGCTTTTCATGTGCTTTAAAGGGGATTCGTATCTACCTCCTGAAATTTGTTTCCTGCAATTCTGCCTTGATTTCAAATCCTCTTCTTTGCCTTCCCTCAATATATTTGTGGACGAGAGTTATCATTTATAACTCTGCAGGTTTGTGAATTGCAGTGCCCAGAAGCTCCATTTTACAAGTCGCTTTTTTGGGAGCTGGCCGCAAAAGCGCAGGATGGCTTCAGGCCCTGTTCTGGTTCCGGGGGGCAGGCTGAGCCTGTGGTTAATTCTTCTTCCTGATGGGAAAATAGAGTGACCTGTGCCTGTCCCAACACCAAGAGCTAGTCTCTCATTGGTTCCCCGTCTTCCCGTTCATCCTCAGGACAAATTGCAACCTGTACGGAACAGGAGGTTAAAGGTGCTGATGCTCCAAGTAGGGAGATTGCTAGTAAAGTGGCTGGAATGGCGAACCCGAGCACAAGGAGATGAGAAATGAGGTGCGTTTTAGAAACCTTTCCCCATCACACGGTGTACCATCTTCTGGGTTTCTCATGCATGTTTTTGATGTAGGAAGATGCCCTTGAACCTGGAGATTTGGGACCCATGCGATGGGTAGCACGCAGTATTACTTTAAAGGGTCTGCGTTTGCTCACCCAACCTCACCAAACCTCTCAGCCCCAAGAGTGTCCACCCTTATGACTCATCCAGCTGTGGGTCTAGATATGGTCAATCCAGGTTGCATCACAGCCCCTGAACGAATTGTGTAAGAATTTCTCTCTCTTTCCCTGTCTTTGTTTCATGGGTTTTTAAAAGTAATTTATTTTTATAATGGGGTTTAGCTGCTTTTCACGGCTGTGTTTATGCCGCTTTACACCCACTTGACACACTAACAGAGAGATATCAATACATAGGTTTCAAGATTATTACTAGTCAGATATATTCTTGTGCGGTGAATCGGGCGTGTTGAGTCCAGTTCTCTGAGCAAGGAGTAGGTCTTGTCTATTACATATTGGGTTTATGGAACGGTATCTGAGCTAATTTGAAACTCTTGTTTTATGTATCAACCCACCTCACCTTTCCCCTTAAGCAGCCATAGTGTGTTTTCTGCATGTGTGACTCTGTTCTGTTTTGTAATTCAGTTCAAGTGTAACGGTTTTTACATTCCCTCTATAAGTGACACCTTATGAGAAGTGTCCTTTTCTGTGTGACTTATTTCACTTAGAATCGTCTTACCTAAATCCACTCATCATGCTGCTACTAGCCTTATGACATTGATTTCATGGCTGAGTGATATTCCATTGTACATAAGGACCACAACTTTTTTATCCATTTTTCGCTTTCCTGGGATATTTAAGGTGGAATGAAGTGGAGGTCCTTGTCAACAGAGCAGCCCTAAACTTTGGGGTGCTTGTGTCTTGCTGATTTTCAATTTTCCCACTTTATCCCCCCATGCGTGGAAGTGCCCTATGCTCTCTAAGCTGTGTTTTATAGATGTTTCAGGACACACCGTACCCTTCTCCAGAGTGGCTGTTGGCAATTTACATCCTGCCCATCAGTGTAGCAAGGCTCCCATTTCTCCATGGCCTGTCCTGCATTTCTGGTTTTGACACTTTTTTCAGCATGGCCCTTTTGACCGATGGGAAGCGAGACTTCTTTGTAGCGCTGATTTGCCTTTCCAGGTTGCTTGGTTGGCCAAAAAGGGCGTATGCGTTTTTTCCTGAATATATTCAGGAAAAAACGCATACGCCCTTTTTGGCCAAGGGCATAATTGTCAACGTTTTGCCGCTTTTCATGTGCTTTAAAGGGGATTCGTATCTACCTCCTGAAATTTGTTTCCTGCAATTCTGCCTTGATTTCAAATCCTCTTCTTTGCCTTCCCTCAATATATTTGTGGACGAGAGTTATCATTTATAACTCTGCAGGTTTGTGAATTGCAGTGCCCAGAAGCTCCATTTTACAAGTCGCTTTTTTGGGAGCTGGCCGCAAAAGCGCAGGATGGCTTCAGGCCCTGTTCTGGTTCCGGGGGGCAGGCTGAGCCTGTGGTTAATTCTTCTTCCTGATGGGAAAATAGAGTGACCTGTGCCTGTCCCAACACCAAGAGCTAGTCTCTCATTGGTTCCCCGTCTTCCCGTTCATCCTCAGGACAAATTGCAACCTGTACGGAACAGGAGGTTAAAGGTGCTGATGCTCCAAGTAGGGAGATTGCTAGTAAAGTGGCTGGAATGGCGAACCCGAGCACAAGGAGATGAGAAATGAGGTGCGTTTTAGAAACCTTTCCCCATCACACGGTGTACCATCTTCTGGGTTTCTCATGCATGTTTTCGATGTAGGAAGATGCCCTTGAACCTGGAGATTTGGGACCCATGCGATGGGTAGCACGCAGTATTACTTTAAAGGGTCTGCGTTTGCTCACCAAACCTCACCAAACCTCTCAGCCCCAAGAGTGTCCACCCTTATGTCTCATCCAGCTGTGGGTCTAGATATGGTCAATCCAGGTTGCATCACAGCCCCTGAACGAATTGTGTAAGAATTTCTCTCTCTTTCCCTGTCTTTGTTTCATGGGTTTTTAAAAGTAATTTATTTTTATAATGGGGTTTAGCTGCTTTTCACGGCTGTGTTTATGCCGCTTTACACCCACTTGACACACTAACAGAGAGATATCAATACATAGGTTTTAAGATTATTACTATTCAGATATATTCATGTGCGGTGAATCGGGCGTGTTGAGTCCAGTTCTCTGAGCAAGGAGTAGGTCTTGTCTATTACATATTGGGTTTATGGAACGGTATCTGAGCTAATTTGAAACTCTTGTTTTATGTATCACCCCACCTCACCTTTCCCCTTAAGCAGCCATAGTGTGTTTTCTGCATGTGTGACTCTGTTCTGTTTTGTAATTCAGTTCAAGTGTAACGGTTTTTACATTCCCTCTATAAGTGACACCTTATGAGAAGTGTCCTTTTCTGTGTGACTTATTTCACTTAGAATCGTCTTACCTAAATCCACTCATCATGCTGCTACTAGCCTTATGACATTGATTTCATGGCTGAGTGATATTCCATTGTACATAAGGACCACAACTTTTTTATCCATTTTTCACTTTCCTGGGATATTTAAGGTGGAATGAAGTGGAGGTCCTTGTCAACAGAGCAGCCCTAAACTTTGGGGTGCTTGTGTCTTGCTGATTTTCAATTTTCCCACTTTATCCCCCCATGCGTGGAAGTGCCCTATGCTCTCTAAGCTTGGTTTTTTAGATGTTTCAGGACACACCGTACACTTCTCCAGAGTGGCTGTTGGCAATTTACATCCCGCCCATCAGTGTAGCAAGGCTCCCATTTCTCCATGGCCTGTCCTGCATTTCTGGTTTTGACACTTTTTTCAGCATGGCCCTTTTGACCGATGGGAAGCGAGACTTCTTTGTAGCGCTGATTTGCCTTTCCAGGTTGCTTGGTTGGCCAAAAAGGGCGTATGCGTTTTTTCCTGAATATATTCAGGAAAAAACGCATACGCCCTTTTTGGCCATGGGCATCATTGTCAACGTTTTGCCGCTTTTCATGTGCTTTAGAGGCGATTCGAATCTACCTCCTGAAATCTGTTTCCTGCAATTCTGCCTTGATTTCAATTCCTCGTCTTTGCCTTCCCTCAATATATTTGTGGACGAGAGTTATCATTTATAACTGTGCAGGTTTGTGAATTGCAGTGCCCTGAAGCTCCATTTTACAACTCGCTTTTTCGGGAGCTGGCCGCAAAAGCGCAGGATGGCTTCAGGCCCTGTTCTGGTTCCAGGGGGCAGGCTGAGCCTGTGGTTAATTCTTCTTCCTGATGGGAAAATAGAGTGACCTGTGCCTGTCCCAACACCAAGAGCTAGTCTCTCATTGGTTCCCCGTCTTCCCGTTCATCCTCAGGACAAATTGCAACCTGTACGGAACAGGAGGTTAAAGGTGCTGATGCTCCAGGTAGGGAGATTGCTAGTAAAGTGGCTGGAATGGCGAACCCGAGCACAAGGAGATGAGAAATGAGGTGCGTTTTAGAAACCTTTCCCCATCACACGGTGTACCATCTTCTGGGTTTCTCATGCATGTTTTCGATGTAGGAAGATGCCCTTGAACCTGGAGATTTGGGACCCATGCGATGGGTAGCACGCAGTATTACTTTAAAGGGTCTGCGTTTGCTCACCCAACCTCATCAAACCTCTCAGCCCCAAGAGTGTCCACCCTTATATCTCATCCAGCTGTGGGTCTAGATATGGTCAATCCAGGTTGCATCACAGCCCCTGAACGAATTGTGTAAGAATTTCTCTCTCTTTCCCTGTCTTTGTATCATGGGTTTTTAAAAGTAATTTATTTTTATAATGGGATTTAGCTGCTTTTCACGGCTGTGTTTATGCCGCTTTACACCCACTTGACACACTAACAGAGAGATATCAATACATAGGTTTTAAGATTATTACTAGTCAGATATATTCATGTGCGGTGAATCGGGCGTGTTGAGTCCAGTTCTCTGAGCAAGGAGTAGGTCTTGTCTATTACATATTGGGTTTATGGAACGGTATCTGAGCTAATTTGAAACTCTTGTTTTATGTATCACCCCACCTCACCTTTCCCGTTAAGCAGTCATAGTGTGTTTTCTGCATGTGTGACTCTGTTCTGTTTTGTAATTCAGTTCAAGTGTAACGGTTTTTACATTCCCACTATAAGTGACACCTTATGAGAAGTGTCCTTTTCTGTGTGACTTATTTCACTTAGAATCGTCTTACCTAAATCCACTCATCATGCTGCTACTAGCCTTATGACATTGATTTCATGGCTGAGTGATATTCCATTGTACATAAGGACCACAACTTTTTTATCCATTTTTCGCTTTCCTGGGATATTTAAGGTGGAATGAAGTGGAGGTCCTTGTCAACAGAGCAGCCCTAAACTTTGGGGTTCTTGTGTCTTGCTGATTTTCAATTTTCCCACTTTATCCCCCCATGCGTGGAAGTGCCCTATGCTCTCTAAGCTGTGTTTCTTAGATGTTTCAGGACACACCGTACACTTCTCCAGAGTGGCTGTTGGCAATTTACATCCCGCCCATCAGTGTAGCAAGGCTCCCATTTCTCCATGGCCTGTCCTGCATTTCTGGTTTTGACACTTTTTTCAGCATGGCCCTTTTGACCGATGGGAAGCGAGACTTCTTTGTAGCGCTGATTTGCCTTTCCAGGTTGCTTGGTTGGCCAAAAAGGGCGTATGCGTTTTTTCCTGAATATATTCAGGAAAAAATGCATACGCCCTTTTTGGCCAAGGGCATCATTGTCAAAGTTTTGCCGATTTTCATGTGCTTTAAAGGCGATTCGAATCTACCTCCTGAAATCTGTTTCCTGCAATTCTGCCTTGATTTCAAATCCTCTTCTTTGCCTTCCCTCAATATATTTGTGGACGAGAGTTATCATTTATAACTCTGCAGGTTTGTGAATTGCAGTGCCCAGAAGCTCCATTTTACAAGTCGCTTTTTTGGGAGCTGGCCGCAAAAGCGCAGGATGGCTTCACGCCCTGTTCTGGTTCCGGGGGGCAGGCTGAGCCTGTGGTTAATTCTTCTTCCTGATGGGAAAATAGAGTGACCTGTGCCTGTCCCAACACCAAGAGCTAGTCTCTCATTGGTTCCCCGTCTTCCCGTTCATCCTCAGGACAAATTGCAACCTGTACGGAACAGGAGGTTAAAGGTGCTGATGCTCCAAGTAGGGAGATTGCTAGTAAAGTGGCTGGAATGGCGAACCCGAGCACAAGGAGATGAGAAATGAGGTGCGTTTTAGAAACCTTTCCCCATCACACGGTGTACCATCTTCTGGGTTTCTCATGCATGTTTTTGATGTAGGAAGATGCCCTTGAACCTGGAGATTTGGGACCCATGCGATGGGTAGCACGCAGTATTACTTTAAAGGGTCTGCGTTTGCTCACCCAACCTCACCAAACCTCTCAGCCCCAAGAGTGTCCACCCTTATGTCTCATCCAGCTGTGGGTCTAGATATGGTCAATCCAGGTTGCATCACAGCCCATGAACGAATTGTGTAAGAATTTCTCTCTCTTTCCCTGTCTTTGTTTCATGGGTTTTTAAAAGTAATTTATTTTTATAATGGGGTTTAGCTGCTTTTCACGGCTGTGTTTATGCCGCTTTACACCCACTTGACACACTAACAGAGAGATATCAATACATAGGTTTTAAGATTATTACTAGTCAGATATATTCATGTGCGGTGAATCGGGCGTGTTGAGTCCAGTTCTCTGAGCAAGGAGTAGGTCTTGTCTATTACATATTGGGTTTATGGAACGGTATCTGAGCTAATTTGAAACTCTTGTTTTATGTATCACCCCAACTCACCTTTCCCCTTAAGCAGCCATAGTGTGTTTTCTGCATGTGTGACTCTGTTCTGTTTTTTAATTCAGTTCAAGTGTAACGGTTTTTACATTCCCTCTATAAGTGACACCTTATGAGAAGTGTCCTTTTCTGTGTGACTTATTTCACTTAGAATCGTCTTACCTAAATCCACTCATCATGCTGCTACTAGCCTTATGACATTGATTTCATGGCTGAGTGATATTCCATTGTACATAAGGACCACAACTTTTTTATCCATTTTTCGCTTTCCTGGGATATTTAAGGTGGAATGAAGTGGAGGTCCTTGTCAACAGAGCAGCCCTAAACTTTGGGGTGCTTGTGTCTTGCTGATTTTCAATTTTCCCACTTTATCCCCCCATGCGTGGAAGTGCCCTATGCTCTCTAAGCTGTGTTTTATAGATGTTTCAGGACACACCGTACCCTTCTCCAGAGTGGCTGTTGGCAATTTACATCCCGCCCATCAGTGTAGCAAGGCTCCCATTTCTCCATGGCCTGTCCTGCATTTCTGGTTTTGACACTTTTTTAAGCATGGCCCTTTTGACCTATGGGAAGCGAGACTTCTTTGTAGCGCTGATTTGCCTTTCCAGGTTGCTTGGTTGGCCAAAAAGGGCATATGCGTTTTTTCCTGAATATATTCAGGAAATAACGCATACGCCCTTTTTGGCCAAGGGCATCATTGTCAACGTTTTGCCGCTTTTCATGTGCTTTAAAGGCGATTCGAATCTACCTCCTGAAATCTGTTTCCTGCAATTCTGCCTTGATTTCAAATCCTCTTCTTTGCCTTCCCTCAATATATTTGTGGACGAGAGTTATCATTTATAACTCTGCAGGTTTGTGAATTGCAGTGCCCAGAAGCTCCATTTTACAAGTCGCTTTTTTGGGAGCTGGCCGCAAAAGTGCAGGATGGCTTCAGGCCCTGTTCTGGTTCCAGGGGGCAGGCTGAGCCTGTGGTTAATTCTTCTTCCTGATGGGAAAATAGAGTGACCTGTGCCTGTCCCAACACCAAGAGCTAGTCTCTCATTGGTTCCCCGTCTTCCCGTTCATCCTCCGGACAAATTGCAACCTGTACGGAACAGGAGGTTAAAGGTGATGATGCTCCAAAAAGGGAGATTGCTAGTAAAGTGGCTGGAATGGCGAACCCGAGCACAAGGAGATGAGAAATGAGGTGCGTTTTAGAAACCTTTCCCCATCACACGGTGTACCATCTTCTGGGTTTCTCATGCATGTTTTCGATGTAGGAAGATGCCCTTGAACCTGGAGATTTGGGACCCATGCGATGGGTAGCACGCAGTATTTCTTTAAAGGGTCTGCGTTTGCTCACCCAACCTCACCAAACCTCTCAGCCCCAAGAGTGTCCACCCTTATGTCTCATCCAGCTGTGGGTCTAGATATGGTCAATCCAGGTTGCATCACAGCCCCTGAACGAATTGTGTAAGAATTTCTCTCTCTTTCCCTGTCTTTGTTTCATGGGTTTTTAAAAGTAATTTATTTTTATAATGGGGTTTAGCTGCTTTTCACGGCTGTGTTTATGCCGCTTTACACCCACTTGACACACTAACAGAGAGATATCAATACATAGGTTTTAAGATTATTACTAGTCAGATATATTCTTGTGCGGTGAATCGGGCGTGTTGAGTCCAGTTCTCTGAGCAAGGAGTAGGTCTTGTCTATTACATATTGGGTTTATGGAATGGTATCTGAGCTAATTTGAAACTCTTGTTTTATGTATCACCCCACCTCACCTTTCCCGTTAAGCAGCCATAGTGTGTTTTCTGCATGTGTGACTCTGTTCTGTTTTGTAATTCAGTTCAAGTGTAACGGTTTTTACATTCCCTCTATAAGTGACACCTTATGAGAAGTGTCCTTTTCTGTGTGACTTATTTCACTTAGAATCGTCTTACCTAAATCCACTCATCATGCTGCTACTAGCCTTATGACATTGATTTCATGGCTGAGTGATATTCCATTGTACATAAGGACCACAACTTTTTTATCCATTTTTCGCTTTCCTGGGATATTTAAGGTGGAATGAAGTGGAGGTCCTTGTCAACAGAGCAGCCCTAAACTTTGGGGTGCTTGTGTCTTGCTGATTTTCAATTTTCCCACTTTATCCCCCCATGCGTGGAAGTGCCCTATGCTCTCTAAGCTGTGTTTTTTAGATGTTTCAGGACACACCGTACACTTCTCCAGAGTGGCTGTTGGCAATTTACATCCCGCCCATCAGTGTAGCAAGGCTCCCATTTCTCCATGGCCTGTCCTGCATTTCTGGTTTTGACACTTTTTTCAGCATGGCCCTTTTGACCGATGGGAAGCGAGACTTCTTTGTAGCGCTGATTTGCCTTTCCAGGTTGCTTGGTTGGCCAAAAAGGGCGTATGCGTTTTTTCCTGAATATATTCAGGAAAAAACGCATACGCCCTTTTTGGCCAAGGGCATCATTGTCAAAGTTTTGCCGATTTTCATGTGCTTTAAAGGCGATTCGAATCTACCTCCTGAAATCTGTTTCCTGCAATTCTGCCTTGATTTCAAATCCTCTTCTTTGCCTTCCCTCAATATATTTGTGGACGAGAGTTATCATTTATAACTCTGCAGGTTTGTGAATTGCAGTGCCCAGAAGCTCCATTTTACAAGTCGCTTTTTTGGGAGCTGGCCGCAAAAGCGCAGGATGACTTCAGGCCCTGTTCTGGTTCCGGGGGGCAGGCTGAGCCTGTGGTTAATTCTTCTTCCTGATGGGAAAATAGAGTGACCTGTGCCTGTCCCAACACCAAGAGCTAGTCTCTCATTGGTTCCCCGTCTTCCCGTTCATCCTCAGGACAAATTGCAACCTGTACGGAACAGGAGGTTAAAGGTGCTGATGCTCCAAGTAGGGAGATTGCTAGTAAAGTGGCTGGAATGGCGAACCCGAGCACAAGGAGATGAGAAATGAGGTGCGTTTTAGAAACCTTTCCCCATCACACGGTGTACCATCTTCTGGGTTTCTCATGCATGTTTTCGATGTAGGAAGATGCCCTTGAACCTGGAGATTTGGGACCCATGCGATGGGTAGCACGCAGTATTACTTTAAAGGGTCTGCGTTTGCTCACCCAACCTCACCAAACCTCTCAGCCCCAAGAGTGTCCACCCTTATGTCTCATCCAGCTGTGGGTCTAGATATGGTCAATCCAGGTTGCATCACAGCCCCTGAACGAATTGTGTAAGAATTTCTCTCTCTTTCCCTGTCTTTGTATCATGGGTTTTTAAAAGTAATTTATTTTTATAATGGGATTTAGCTGCTTTTCACGGCTGTGTTTATGCCGCTTTACACCCACTTGACACACTAACAGAGAGATATCAATACATAGGTTTTAAGATTATTACTAGTCAGATATATTCATGTGCGGTGAATCGGGCGTGTTGAGTCCAGTTCTCTGAGCAAGGAGTAGGTCTTGTCTATTACATATTGGGTTTATGGAACGGTATCTGAGCTAATTTGAAACTCTTGTTTTATGTATCACCCCACCTCACCTTTCCCGTTAAGCAGCCATAGTGTGTTTTCTGCATGTGTGACTCTGTTCTGTTTTGTAATTCAGTTCAAGTGTAACGGTTTTTACATTCCCACTATAAGTGACACCTTATGAGAACTGTCCTTTTCTGTGTGACTTATTTCACTTAGAATCGTCTTACCTAAATCCACTCATCATGCTGCTACTAGCCTTATGACATTGATTTCATGGCTGAGTGATATTCCATTGTACATAAGGACCACAACTTTTTTATCAATTTTTCGCTTTCCTGGGATATTTAAGGTGGAATGAAGTGGAGGTCCTTGTCAACAGAGCAGCCCTAAACTTTGGGGTGCTTGTGTCTTGCTGATTTTCAATTTTCCCACTTTATCCCCCCATGCGTGGAAGTGCCCTATGCTCTCTAAGCTGTGTTTTTTAGATGTTTCAGGACACACCGTACACTTCTCCAGAGTGGCTGTTGGCAATTTACATCCCGCCCATCAGTGTAGCAAGGCTCCCATTTCTCCATGGCCTGTCCTGCATTTCTGGTTTTGACACTTTTTTCAGCATGGCCCTTTTGACCGATGGGAAGCGAGACTTCTTTGTAGCGCTGATTTGCCTTTCCAGGTTGCTTGGTTGGCCAAAAAGGGCGTATGCGTTTTTTCCTGAATATATTCAGGAAAAAACGCATACGCCCTTTTTGGCCAAGGGCATCATTGTCAAAGTTTTGCCGATTTTCATGTGCTTTAAAGGCGATTCGAATCTACCTCCTGAAATCTGTTTCCTGCAATTCTGCCTTGCTTTCAAATCCTCTTCTTTGCCTTCCCTCAATATATTTGTGGACGAGAGTTATCATTTATAACTCTGCAGGTTTGTGAATTGCAGTGCCCAGAAGCTCCATTTTACAAGTCGCTTTTTTGGGAGCTGGCCGCAAAAGCGCAGGATGGCTTCAGGCCCTGTTCTGGTTCCGGGGGGCAGGCTGAGCCTGTGGTTAATTCTTCTTCCTGATGGGAAAATAGAGTGACCTGTGCCTGTCCCAACACCAAGAGCTAGTCTCTCATTGGTTCCCCGTCTTCCCGTTCATCCTCAGGACAAATTGCAACCTGTACGGAACAGGAGGTTAAAGGTGCTGATGCTCCAAGTAGGGAGATTGCTAGTAAAGTGGCTGGAATGGCGAACCCGAGCACAAGGAGATGAGAAATGAGGTGCGTTTTAGAAACCTTTCCCCATCACACGGTGTACCATCTTCTGGGTTTCTCATGCATGTTTTTGATGTAGGAAGATGCCCTTGAACCTGGAGATTTGGGACCCATGCGATGGGTAGCACGCAGTATTACTTTAAAGGGTCTGCGTTTGCTCACCCAACCTCACCAAACCTCTCAGCCCCAAGAGTGTCCACCCTTATGTCTCATCCAGCTGTGGGTCTAGATATGGTCAATCCAGGTTGCATCACAGCCCCTGAACGAATTGTGTAAGAATTTCTCTCTCTTTCCCTGTCTTTGTATCATGGGTTTTTAAAAGTAATTTATTTTTATAATGGGATTTAGCTGCTTTTCACGGCTGTGTTTATGCCGCTTTACACCCACTTGACACACTAACAGAGAGATATCAATACATAGGTTTTAAGATTATTACTAGTCAGATATATTCATGTGCGGTGAATCGGGCGTGTTGAGTCCAGTTCTCTGAGCAAGGAGTAGGTCTTGTCTATTACATATTGGGTTTATGGAACGGTATCTGAGCTAATTTGAAACTCTTGTTTTATGTAACACCCCACCTCACCTTTCCCGTTAAGCAGCCATAGTGTGTTTTCTGCATGTGTGACTCTGTTCTGTTTTGTAATTCAGTTCAAGTGTAACGGTTTTTACATTCCCACTATAAGTGACACCTTATGAGAAGTGTCCTTTTCTGTGTGACTTATTTCACTTAGAATCGTCTTACCTAAATCCACTCATCATGCTGCTACTAGCCTTATGACATTGATTTCATGGCTGAGTGATATTCCATTGTACATAAGGACCACAACTTTTTTATCCATTTTTCGCTTTCCTGGGATATTTAAGGTGGAATGAAGTGGAGGTCCTTGTCAACAGAGCAGCCCTAAACTTTGGGGTTCTTGTGTCTTGCTGATTTTCAATTTTCCCACTTTATCCCCCCATGCGTGGAAGTGCCCTATGCTCTCTAAGCTGTGTTTTTTAGATGTTTCAGGACACACCGTACACTTCTCCAGAGTGGCTGTTGGCAATTTACATCCCGCCCATCAGTGTAGCAAGGCTCCCATTTCTCCATGGCCTGTCCTGCATTTCTGGTTTTGACACTTTTTTCAGCATGGCCCTTTTGACCGATGGGAAGCGAGACTTCTTTGTAGCGCTGATTTGCCTTTCCAGGTTGCTTGGTTGGCCAAAAAGGGCGTATGCGTTTTTTCCTGAATATATTCAGGAAAAAATGCATACGCCCTTTTTGGCCAAGGGCATCATTGTCAAAGTTTTGTCGATTTTCATGTGCTTTAAAGGCGATTCGAATCTACCTCCTGAAATCTGTTTCCTGCAATTCTGCCTTGATTTCAAATCCTCTTCTTTGCCTTCCCTCAATATATTTGTGGACGAGAGTTATCATTTATAACTCTGCAGGTTTGTGAATTGCAGTGCCCAGAAGCTCCATTTTACAAGTCGCTTTTTTGGGAGCTGGCCGCAAAAGCGCAGGATGGCTTCAGGCCCTGTTCTGGTTCCGGGGGGCAGGCTGAGCCTGTGGTTAATTCTTCTTCCTGATGGGAAAATAGAGTGACCTGTGCCTGTCCCAACACCAAGAGCTAGTCTCTCATTGGTTCCCCGTCTTCCCGTTCATCCTCAGGACAAATTGCAACCTGTACGGAACAGGAGGTTAAAGGTGCTGATGCTCCAAGTAGGGAGATTGCTAGTAAAGTGGCTGGAATGGCGAACCCGAGCACAAGGAGATGAGAAATGAGGTGCGTTTTAGAAACCTTTCCCCATCACACGGTGTACCATCTTCTGGGTTTCTCATGCATGTTTTTGATGTAGGAAGATGCCCTTGAACCTGGAGATTTGGGACCCATGCGATGGGTAGCACGCAGTATTACTTTAAAGGGTCTGCGTTTGCTCACCCAACCTCACCACACCTCTCAGCCCCAAGAGTGTCCACCCTTATGTCTCATCCAGCTGTGGGTCTAGATATGGTCAATCCAGGTTGCATCACAGCCCCTGAACGAATTGTGTAAGAATTTCTCTCTCTTTCCCTGTCTTTGTATCATGGGTTTTTAAAAGTAATTTATTTTTATAATGGGATTTAGCTGCTTTTCACGGCTGTGTTTATGCCGCTTTACACCCACTTGACACACTAACAGAGAGATATCAATACATAGGTTTTAAGATTATTACTAGTCAGATATATTCATGTGCGGTGAATCGGGCGTGTTGAGTCCAGTTCTCTGAGCAAGGAGTAGGTCTTGTCTATTACATATTGGGTTTATGGAACGGTATCTGAGCTAATTTGAAACTCTTGTTTTATGTATCACCCCACCTCACCTTTCCCGTTAAGCAGCCATAGTGTGTTTTCTGCATGTGTGACTCTGTTCTGTTTTGTAATTCAGTTCAAGTGTAACGGTTTTTACATTCCCACTATAAGTGACACCTTATGAGAAGTGTCCTTTTCTGTGTGACTTATTTCACTTAGAATCGTCTTACCTAAATCCACTCATCATGCTGCTACTAGCCTTATGACATTGATTTCATGGCTGAGTGATATTCCATTGTACATAAGGACCACAACTTTTTTATCCATTTTTCGCTTTCCTGGGATATTTAAGGTGGAATGAAGTGGAGGTCCTTGTCAACAGAGCAGCCCTAAACTTTGGGGTTCTTGTGTCTTGCTGATTTTCAATTTTCCCACTTTATCCCCCCATGCGTGGAAGTGCCCTATGCTCTCTAAGCTGTGTTTTTTAGATGTTTCAGGACACACCGTACACTTCTCCAGAGTGGCTGTTGGCAATTTACATCCCGCCCATCAGTGTAGCAAGGCTCCCATTTCTCCATGGCCTGTCCTGCATTTCTGGTTTTGACACTTTTTTCAGCATGGCCCTTTTGACCGATGGGAAGCGAGACTTCTTTGTAGCGCTGATTTGCCTTTCCAGGTTGCTTGGTTGGCCAAAAAGGGCGTATGCGTTTTTTCCTGAATATATTCAGGAAAAAACGCATACGCCCTTTTTGGCCAAGGGCATCATTGTCAAAGTTTTGCCGATTTTCATGTGCTTTAAAGGCGATTCGAATCTACCTCCTGAAATCTGTTTCCTGCAATTCTGCCTTGATTTCAAATCCTCTTCTTTGCCTTCCCTCAATATATTTGTGGACGAGAGTTATCATTTATAACTCTGCAGGTTTGTGAATTGCAGTGCCCAGAAGCTCCATTTTACAAGTCGCTTTTTTGGGAGCTGGCCGCAAAAGCGCAGGATGGCTTCACGCCCTGTTCTGGTTCCGGGGGGCAGGCTGAGCCTGTGGTTAATTCTTCTTCCTGATGGGAAAATAGAGTGACCTGTGCCTGTCCCAACACCAAGAGCTAGTCTCTCATTGGTTCCCCGTCTTCCCGTTCATCCTCAGGACAAATTGCAACCTGTACGGAACAGGAGGTTAAAGGTGCTGATGCTCCAAGTAGGGAGATTGCTAGTAAAGTGGCTGGAATGGCGAACCCGAGCACAAGGAGATGAGAAATGAGGTGCGTTTTAGAAACCTTTCCCCATCACACGGTGTACCATCTTCTGGGTTTCTCATGCATGTTTTTGATGTAGGAAGATGCCCTTGAACCTGGAGATTTGGGACCCATGCGATGGGTAGCACGCAGTATTACTTTAAAGGGTCTGCGTTTGCTCACCCAACCTCACCAAACCTCTCAGCCCCAAGAGTGTCCACCCTTATGTCTCATCCAGCTGTGGGTCTAGATATGGTCAATCCAGGTGGCATCACAGCCCATGAACGAATTGTGTAAGAATTTCTCTCTCTTTCCCTGTCTTTGTTTCATGGGTTTTTAAAAGTAATTTATTTTTATAATGGGGTTTAGCTGCTTTTCACGGCTGTGTTTATGCCGCTTTACACCCACTTGACACACTAACAGAGAGATATCAATACATAGGTTTTAAGATTATTACTAGTCAGATATATTCTTGTGCGGTGAATCGGGCGTGTTGAGTCCAGTTCTCTGAGCAAGGAGTAGGTCTTGTCTATTACATATTGGGTTTATGGAACGGTATCTGAGCTAATTTGAAACTCTTGTTTTATGTATCACCCCACCTCACCTTTCCCGTTAAGCAGCCATAGTGTGTTTTCTGCATGTGTGACTCTGTTCTGTTTTGTAATTCAGTTCAAGTGTAACGGTTTTTACATTCCCTCTATAAGTGACACCTTATGAGAAGTGTCCTTTTCTGTGTGACTTATTTCACTTAGAATCGTCTTACCTAAATCCACTCATCATGCTGCTACTAGCCTTATGACATTGATTTCATGGCTGAGTGATATTCCATTGTACATAAGGACCACAACTTTTTTATCCATTTTTCACTTTCCTGGGATATTTAAGGTGGAATGAAGTGGAGGTCCTTGTCAACAGAGCAGCCCTAAACTTTGGGGTGCTTGTGTCTTGCTGATTTTCAATTTTCCCACTTTATCCCCCCATGCGTGGAAGTGCCCTATGCTCTCTAAGCTGTGTTTTTTAGATGTTTCAGGACACACCGTACACTTCTCCAGAGTGGCTGTTGGCAATTTACATCCCGCCCATCAGTGTAGCAAGGCTCCCATTTCTCCATGGCCTGTCCTGCATTTCTGGTTTTGACACTTTTTTCAGCATGGCCCTTTTGACCGATGGGAAGCGAGACTTCTTTGTAGCGCTGATTTGCCTTTCCAGGTTGCTTGGTTGGCCAAAAAGGGCGTATGCGTTTTTTCCTGAATATATTCAGGAAAAAACGCATACGCCCTTTTTGGCCAAGGGCATCATTGTCAACGTTTTGCCGCTTTTCATGTGCTTTAAAGGGGATTCGAATCTACCTCCTGAAATCTGTTTCCTGCAATTCTGCCTTGATTTCAAATCCTCTTCTTTGCCTTCCCTCAATATATTTGTGGACGAGAGTTATCATTTATAACTCTGCAGGTTTGTGAATTGCAGTGCCCAGAAGCTCCATTTTACAAGTCGCTTTTTTGGGAGCTGGCCGCAAAAGCGCAGGATGGCTTCAGGCCCTGTTCTGGTTCCGGGGGGCAGGCTGAGCCTGTGGTTAATTCTTCTTCCTGATGGGAAAATAGAGTGACCTGTGCCTGTCCCAACACCAAGAGCTAGTCTCTCATTGGTTCCCCGTCTTCCCGTTCATCCTCAGGACAAATTGCAACCTGTACGGAACAGGAGGTTAAAGGTGCTGAGGCTCCACGTAGGGAGATTGCTAGTAAAGTGGCTGGAATGGCGAACCCGAGCACAAGGAGATGAGAAATGAGGTGCGTTTTAGAAACCTTTCCCCATCACACGGTGTACCATCTTCTGGGTTTCTCATGAATGTTTTTGATGTAGGAAGATGCCCTTGAACCTGGAGATTTGGGACCCATGCGATGGGTAGCACGCAGTATTACTTTAAAGGGTCTGCGTTTGCTCACCCAACCTCACCAAACCTCTCAGCCCCAAGAGTGTCCACCCTTATGTCTCATCCAGCTGTGGGTCTAGATATGGTCAATCCAGGTTGCATCACAGCCCCTGAACGAATTGTGTAAGAATTTCTCTCTCTTTCCCTGTCTTTGTATCATGGGTTTTTAAAAGTAATTTATTTTTATAATGGGATTTAGCTGCTTTTCACGGATGTGTTTATGCCGCTTTACACCCACTTGACACACTAACAGAGAGATATCAATACATAGGTTTTAAGATTATTACTAGTCAGATATATTCATGTGCGGTGAATCGGGCGTGTTGAGTCCAGTTCTCTGAGCAAGGAGTAGGTCTTGTCTATTACATATTGGGTTTATGGAACGGTATCTGAGCTAATTTGAAACTCTTGTTTTATGTATCACCCCACCTCACCTTTCCCGTTAAGCAGCCATAGTGTGTTTTCTGCATGTGTGACTCTGTTCTGTTTTGTAATTCAGTTCAAGTGTAACGGTTTTTACATTCCCACTATAAGTGACACCTTATGAGAAGTGTCCTTTTCTGTGTGACTTATTTCACTTAGAATCGTCTTACCTAAATCCACTCATCAGGCTGCTACTAGCCTTATGACATTGATTTCATGGCTGAGTGATATTCCATTGTACATAAGGACCACAACTTTTTTATCCATTTTTCGCTTTCCTGGGATATTTAAGGTGGAATGAAGTGGAGGTCCTTGTCAACAGAGCAGCCCTAAACTTTGGGGTTCTTGTGTCTTGCTGATTTTCAATTTTCCCACTTTATCCCCCCATGCGTGGAAGTGCCCTATGCTCTCTAAGCTGTGTTTTTTAGATGTTTCAGGACACACCGTACACTTCTCCAGAGTGGCTGTTGGCAATTTACATCCCGCCCATCAGTGTAGCAAGGCTCCCATTTCTCCATGGCCTGTCCTGCATTTCTGGTTTTGACACTTTTTTCAGCATGGCCCTTTTGACCGATGGGAAGCGAGACTTCTTTGTAGCGCTGATTTGCCTTTCCAGGTTGCTTGGTTGGCCAAAAAGGGCGTATGCGTTTTTTCCTGAATATATTCAGGAAAAAATGCATACGCCCTTTTTGGCCAAGGGCATCATTGTCAAAGTTTTGCCGATTTTCATGTGCTTTAAAGGCGATTCGAATCTACCTCCTGAAATCTGTTTCCTGCAATTCTGCCTTGATTTCAAATCCTCTTCTTTGCCTTCCCTCAATATATTTGTGGACGAGAGTTATCATTTATAACTCTGCAGGTTTGTGAATTGCAGTGCCCAGAAGCTCCATTTTACAAGTCGCTTTTTTGGGAGCTGGCCGCAAAAGCGCAGGATGGCTTCACGCCCTGTTCTGGTTCCGGGGGGCAGGCTGAGCCTGTGGTTAATTCTTCTTCCTGATGGGAAAATAGAGTGACCTGTGCCTGTCCCAACACCAAGAGCTAGTCTCTCATTGGTTCCCCGTCTTCCCTTTCATCCTCAGGACAAATTGCAACCTGTACGGAACAGGAGGTTAAAGGTGCTGATGCTCCAAGTAGGGAGATTGCTAGTAAAGTGGCTGGAATGGCGAACCCGAGCACAAGGAGATGAGAAATGAGGTGCGTTTTAGAAACCTTTCCCCATCACACGGTGTACCATCTTCTGGGTTTCTCATGCATGTTTTTGATGTAGGAAGATGCCCTTGAACCTGGAGATTTGGGACCCATGCGATGGGTAGCACGCAGTATTACTTTAAAGGGTCTGCGTTTGCTCACCCAACCTCACCAAACCTCTCAGCCCCAAGAGTGTCCACCCTTATGTCTCATCCAGCTGTGGGTCTAGATATGGTCAATCCAGGTGGCATCACAGCCCATGAACGAATTGTGTAAGAATTTCTCTCTCTTTCCCTGTCTTTGTTTCATGGGTTTTTAAAAGTAATTTATTTTTATAATGGGGTTTAGCTGCTTTTCACGGCTGTGTTTATGCCGCTTTACACCCACTTGACACACTAACAGAGAGATATCAATACATAGGTTTTAAGATTATTACTAGTCAGATATATTCTTGTGCGGTGAATCGGGCGTGTTGAGTCCAGTTCTCTGAGCAAGGAGTAGGTCTTGTCTATTACATATTGGGTTTATGGAACGGTATCTGAGCTAATTTGAAACTCTTGTTTTATGTATCACCCCACCTCACCTTTCCCGTTAAGCAGCCATAGTGTGTTTTCTGCATGTGTGACTCTGTTCTGTTTTGTAATTCAGTTCAAGTGTAACGGTTTTTACATTCCCTCTATAAGTGACACCTTATGAGAAGTGTCCTTTTCTGTGTGACTTATTTCACTTAGAATCGTCTTACCTAAATCCACTCATCATGCTGCTACTAGCCTTATGACATTGATTTCATGGCTGAGTGATATTCCATTGTACATAAGGACCACAACTTTTTTATCCATTTTTCACTTTCCTGGGATATTTAAGGTGGAATGAAGTGGAGGTCCTTGTCAACAGAGCAGCCCTAAACTTTGGGGTGCTTGTGTCTTGCTGATTTTCAATTTTCCCACTTTATCCCCCCATGCGTGGAAGTGCCCTATGCTCTCTAAGCTGTGTTTTTTAGATGTTTCAGGACACACCGTACACTTCTCCAGAGTGGCTGTTGGCAATTTACATCCCGCCCATCAGTGTAGCAAGGCTCCCATTTCTCCATGGCCTGTCCTGCATTTCTGGTTTTGACACTTTTTTCAGCATGGCCCTTTTGACCGATGGGAAGCGAGACTTCTTTGTAGCGCTGATTTGCCTTTCCAGGTTGCTTGGTTGGCCAAAAAGGGCGTATGCGTTTTTTCCTGAATATATTCAGGAAAAAACGCATACGCCCTTTTTGGCCAAGGGCATCATTGTCAACGTTTTGCCGCTTTTCATGTGCTTTAAAGGGGATTCGAATCTACCTCCTGAAATCTGTTTCCTGCAATTCTGCCTTGATTTCAAATCCTCTTCTTTGCCTTCCCTCAATATATTTGTGGACGAGAGTTATCATTTATAACTCTGCAGGTTTGTGAATTGCAGTGCCCAGAAGCTCCATTTTACAAGTCGCTTTTTTGGGAGCTGGCCGCAAAAGCGCAGGATGGCTTCAGGCCCTGTTCTGGTTCCGGGGGGCAGGCTGAGCCTGTGGTTAATTCTTCTTCCTGATGGGAAAATAGAGTGACCTGTGCCTGTCCCAACACCAAGAGCTAGTCTCTCATTGGTTCCCCGTCTTCCCGTTCATCCTCAGGACAAATTGCAACCTGTACGGAACAGGAGGTTAAAGGTGCTGAGGCTCCACGTAGGGAGATTGCTAGTAAAGTGGCTGGAATGGCGAACCCGAGCACAAGGAGATGAGAAATGAGGTGCGTTTTAGAAACCTTTCCCCATCACACGGTGTACCATCTTCTGGGTTTCTCATGCATGGTTTCGATGTAGGAAAATGCCCTTGAACCTGGAGATTTGGGACCCATGCGATGGGTAGCACGCAGTATTACTTTAAAGGGTCTGCGTTTGCTCACCCAACCTCAGCAAACCTCTCAGCCCCAAGAGTGTCCACCCTTATGTCTCATCCAGCTGTGGGTCTAGATATGGTCAATCCAGGTTGCATCACAGCCCCTGAACGAATTGTGTAAGAATTTCTCTCTCTTTCCCTGTCTTTGTTTCATGGGTTTTTAAAAGTAATTTATTTTTATAATGGGGTTTAGCTGCTTTTCACGGCTGTGTTTATGCCGCTTTACACCCACTTGACACACTAACAGAGAGATATCAATACATACGTTTTAAGATTATTACTAGTCAGATATATTCTTGTGCGGTGAATCGGGCGTGTTGAGTCCAGTTCTCTGAGCAAGGAGTAGGTCTTGTCTATTACATATTGGGTTTATGGAACGGTATCTGCGCTAATTTGAAACTCTTGTTTTATGTATCACCCCACCTCACCTTTCCCGTTAAGCAGCCATAGTGTGTTTTCTGCATGTGTGACTCTGTTCTGTTTTGTAATTCAGTTCAAGTGTAACGGTTTTTACATTCCCTCTATAAGTGACACCTTATGAGAAGTGTCCTTTTCTGTGTGACTTATTTCACTTAGAATCGTCTTACGTAAATCCACTCATCATGCTTCTACTAGCCTTATGACATTGATTTCATGGCTGAGTGATATTCCATTGTACATAAGGACCACAACTTTTTTATCCATTTTTCGCTTTCCTGGGATATTTAAGGTGGAATGAAGTGGAGGTCCTTGTCAACAGAGCAGCCCTAAACTTTGGGGTGCTTGTGTCTTGCTGATTTTCAATTTTCCCACTTTATCCCCCCATGCGTGGAAGTGCCCTATGCTCTCTAAGCTGTGTTTTTTAGATGTTTCAGGACACACCGTACACTTCTCCAGAGTGGCTGTTGGCAATTTACATCCCGCCCATCAGTGTAGCAAGGCTCCCATTTCTCCATGGCCTGTCCTGCATTTCTGGTTTTGACACTTTTTTCAGCATGGCCCTTTTGACCGATGGGAAGCGAGACTTCTTTGTAGCGCTGATTTGCCTTTCCAGGTTGCTTGGTTGGCCAAAAAGGGCGTATGCGTTTTTTCCTGAATATATTCAGGAAAAAACGCATACGCCCTTTTTGGCCAAGGGCATCATTGTCAACGTTTTGCCGCTTTTCATGTGCTTTAAAGGCGATTCGAATCTACCTCCTGAAATCTGTTTCCTGCAATTCTGCCTTGATTTCAAATCCTCTTCTTTGCCTTCCCTCAATATATTTGTGGACGAGACTTATCATTTATAACTCTGCAGGTTTGTGAATTGCAGTGCCCTGAAGCTCCATTTTACAAGTCGCTTTTTTGGGAGCTGGCCGCAAAAGCGCAGGATGGCTTCAGGCCCTGTTCTGGTTCCGGGGGGCAGGCTGAGCCTGTGGTTAATTCTCCTTCCTGATGGGAAAATAGAGTGACCTGTGCCTGTCCCAACACCAAGAGCTAGTCTCTCATTGGTTTCCCGTCTTCCCGTTCATCCTCAGGACAAAGTGCAACCTGTACGGAACAGGAGGTTAAAGGTGCTGATGCTCCAAGTAGGGAGATTGCTAGTAAAGTGGCTGGAATGGCGAACCCGAGCACAAGGAGATGAGAAATGAGGTGCGTTTTAGAAACCTTTCCCCATCACACGGTGTACCATCTTCTGGGTTTCTCATGCATGTTTTCGATGTAGGAAGATGCCCTTGAACCTGGAGATTTGGGACCCATGGGATGGGAAACAGGCAGTAGTACTTTAAAGGCTCTGCGTTTGCTCCCCCAACCTCACCAAATCTCTCAGCCCCGAAAGTATCCACCCTTACGTCTCATCCAGCTGTGGGTCTAGATATGGTCAGTCCAGGTGGCATCACAGCCCCTGAACGAATTTTGTAAGAATTTCTCTCTCTTTCACTGTCTTTGTTTCACGGGTTTTTAAAATTAATTTATTTTTATAACGGGGTTTATCTGTTTTTCACGGCTGTGTTTATGCCGCTTTACACCCACTTGTCTAACATCCAGAGAGATATCAATACATAGTTTTTAAGATTCTTACTAGTCAGATATATTCTTGTGCGGTGAATAGGGGATGTTGAGTCCAGTTCACTGAGCAAGGAGTAGGTCTTTCTATTACATATTGGGTTTATGGAACGGTATCTGAGCTAATTTGAAACACTTGTTTTATGCATCACCCCACCTCACCTTTCCCGTTAAGCAGCCATAGTGTGTTTTGTAAACGTGTGACTCTATTCTGTTTTTAATTCAGTTCAAGTGTAGCAGTTTTTACATTCCCTCTATAAGTGATAGCTTATGATAAGTGTCTTTTTCTGTGTGACTTATTTCACTTAGAATCGTCGTACCTAAATCCACTCATCATGCTGCTACTAGCCTTATGACATTGATTTCATGGCTGAGTGATATTCCATTGTACATAAGGACCACCACTTCTTTATCCATTTTTCTCGTTCCTGGGATATTTAAGGTGTTATGAACTGGAGGTTCTTGTCAACAGAGCAGCCCTAAACTTTGGGGTGCTTGTGTCTTGCTGATTTTCAATTTTCCCTCTTTATCCCCCCATGTGTGGAAGTGCCCTATGCTCTCTAAGCTGTGTTTTTTAGATGTTTCAGGACACACCGTACACTTCTCCAGAGTGGCTGTTGGCAATTTACATCCCGCCCATCAGTGTAGCAAGGCTCCCATTTCTCCATGGCCTGTCCTGCATTTCTGGTTTTGACACTTTTTTCAGCATGGCCCTTTTGACCGATGGGAAGCGAGACTTCTTTGTAGCGCTGATTTGCCTTTCCAGGTTGCTTGGTTGGCCAAAAAGGGCGTATGCGTTTTTTCCTGAATATATTCAGGAAAAAACGCATACGCCCTTTTTGGCCAAGGGCATCATTGTCAACGTTTTGCCGCTTTTCATGTGCTTTAAAGGCGATTCGAATCTACCTCCTGAAATCTGTTTCCTGCAATTCTGCCTTGATTTCAAATCCTCTTTTTGCCTTCCCTCAATATATTTGTGGACGAGAGTTATCATTTATAACTCTGCAGGTTTGTGAATTGCAGTGCCCTGAAGCTCCATTTTACAACTCGCTTTTTTGGGAGCTGGCCGCAAAAGCCCAGGATGGCTTCAGGCCCTGTTCTGGTTCCGGGGGGCAGGCTGAGCCTGTGGTTAATTCTTCTTCCTGATGGGAAAATAGAGTCACCTGTGCCTGTCCCAACACCAAGAGCTAGTCTCTCATTGGTTCCCCGTCTTCCCGTTCATCCTAAGGACAAATTGCAACCTGTACGGAACAGGAGGTTAAAGGTGCTGAGGCTCCACGTAGGGAGATTGCTAGTAAAGTGGCTGGAATGGCAAACCCGAGCACAAGGAGATGAGAAATGAGGTGCGTTTTAGAAACCTTTCCCCATCACACGGTGTACCATCTTCTGGGTTTCTCATGCATGGTTTCGATGTAGGAAAATGCCCTTGAACCTGGAGATTTGGGACCCATGCGATGGGTAGCACGCAGTATTACTTTAAAGGGTCTGCGTTTGCTCACCCAACCTCACCAAACCTCTCAGCCCCAAGAGTGTCCACCCTTATGTCTCATCCAGCTGTGGGTCTAGATATGGTCAATCCAGGTTGCATCACAGCCCCTGAACGAATTGTGTAAGAATTTCTCTCTCTTTCCCTGTCTTTGTTTCATGGGTTTTTAAAAGTAATTTATTTTTATAATGGGGTTTAGCTGCTTTTCACGGCTGTGTTTATGCCGCTTTACACCCACTTGACACACTAACAGAGAGATATCAATAAATACGTTTTAAGATTATTACTAGTCAGATATATTCTTGTGCGGTGAATCGGGCGTGTTGAGTCCAGTTCTCTGAGCAAGGAGTAGGTCTTGTCTATTACATATTGGGTTTATGGAACGGTATCTGAGCTAATTTGAAACTCTTGTTTTATGTATCACCCCACCTCACCTTTCCCGTTAAGCAGCCATAGTGTGTTTTCTGCATGTGTGACTCTGTTCTGTTTTGTAATTCAGTTCAAGTGTAACGGTTTTTACATTCCCTCTATAAGTGACACCTTATGAGAAGTGTCCTTTTCTGTGTGACTTATTTCACTTAGAATCGTCTTACCTAAATCCACTCATCATGCTGCTACTAGCCTTATGACATTGATTTCATGGCTGAGTGATATTCCATTGTACATAAGGACCACAACTTTTTTATCCATTTTTCGCTTTCCTGGGATATTTAAGGTGGAATGAAGTGGAGGTCCTTGTCAACAGAGCAGCCCTAAACTTTGGGGTGCTTGTGTCTTGCTGATTTTCAATTTTCCCACTTTATCCCCCCATGCGTGGAAGTGCCCTATGCTCTCTAAGCTGTGTTTTTTAGATGTTTCAGGACACACCGTACACTTCTCCAGAGTGGCTGTTGGCAATTTACATCCCGCCCATCAGTGTAGCAAGGCTCCCATTTCTCCATGGCCTGTCCTGCATTTCTGGTTTTGACACTTTTTTCAGCATGGCCCTTTTGACCGATGGTAAGCGAGACTTCTTTGTAGCGCTGATTTGCCTTACCAGGTTGCTTGGTTGGCCAAAAAGGGCGTATGCGTTTTTTCCTGAATATATTCAGGAAAAAACGCATACGCCCTTTTTGGCCATGGGCATCATTGTCAACGTTTTGCCGCTTTTCATGTGCTTTAGAGGCGATTCGAATCTACCTCCTGAAATCTGTTTCCTGCAATTCTGCCTTGATTTCAATTCCTCGTCTTTGCCTTCCCTCAATATATTTGTGGACGAGAGTTATCATTTATAACTGTGCAGGTTTGTGAATTGCAGTGCCCTGAAGCTCCATTTTACAAGTCGCTTTTTTGGGAGCTGGCCGCAAAAGCACAGGATGGCTTCAGGCCCTGTTCTGGTTCCGGGGGGCAGGCTGAGCGTGTGGTTAATTCTTCTTCCTGATGGGAAAATAGAGTGACCTGTGCCTGTCCCAACACCAAGAGCTAGTCTCTCATTGGTTCCCCGTCTTCCCGTTCATCCTCAGGACAAATTGCAACCTGTACGGAACAGGAGGTTAAAGGTGCTGATGCTCCAAGTAGGGAGATTGCTAGTAAAGTGGCTGGAATGGCGAACCCGAGCACAAGGAGATGAGAAATGAGGTGCGTTTTAGAAACCTTTCCCCATCACACGGTGTACCATCTTCTGGGTTACTCATGCATGTTTTCGATGTAGGAAGATGCCCTTGAACCTGGAGATTTGGGACCCATGCGAATGGTAGCACGCAGTATTACTTTAAAGGGTCTGCGTTTGCTCACCCAACCTCACCAAACCTCTCAGCCCCAAGAGTGTCCACCCTTATGTCTCATCCAGCTGTGGGTCTAGATATGGTCAATCCAGGTTGCATCACAGCCCCTGAACGAATTGTGTAAGAATTTCTCTCTCTTTCCCTGTCTTTGTTTCATGGGTTTTTAAAAGTAATTTATTTTTATAATGGGGTTTAGCTGCTTTTCACGGCTGTGTTTATGCCGCTTTACACCCACTTGACACACTAACAGAGAGATATCAATACATAGGTTTTAAGATTATTACTAGTCAGATATATTCATGTGCGGTGAATCGGGCGTGTTGAGTCCAGTTCTCTGAGCAAGGAGTAGGTCTTGTCTATTACATATTGGGTTTATGGAACGGTATCTGAGCTAATTTGAAACTCTTGTTTTATGTATCACCCCACCTCACCTTTCCCGTTAAGCAGCCATAGTGTGTTTTCTGCATGTGTGACTCTGTTCTGTTTTGTAATTCAGTTCAAGTGTAACGGTTTTTACATTCCCACTATAAGTGACACCTTATGAGAAGTGTCCTTTTCTGTGTGACTTATTTCACTTAGAATCGTCTTACCTAAATCCACTCAACATGCTGCTACTAGCCTTATGACATTGATTTCATGGCTGAGTGATATTCCATTGTACATAAGGACCACAACTTTTTGATCCATTTTTCGCTTTCCTGGGATATTTAAGGTGGAATGAAGTGGAGGTCCTTGTCAACAGAGCAGCCCTAAACTTTGGGGTGCTTGTGTCTTGCTGATTTTCAATTTTCCCACTTTATCCCCCCAGGCGTGGAAGTGCCCTATGCTCTCTAAGCTGTATTTTTTAGATGTTTCAGGACACACCGTACACTTCTCCAGAGTGGCTGTTGGCAATTTACATCCCGCCCATCAGTGTAGCAAGGCTCCCATTTCTCCATGGCCTGTCCTGCATTTCTGGTTTTGACACTTTTTTCAGCATGGCCCTTTTGACCGATGGGAAGCGAGACTTCTTTGTAGCGCTGATTTGCCTTTCCAGGTTGCTTGGTTGGCCAAAAAGGGCGTATGCGTTTTTTCCTGAATATATTCAGGAAAAAACGCATACGCCCTTAATGGCCAAGGGCATCATTGTCTACGTTTTGCCGCTTTTCATGTGCTTTAGAGGCGATTCGAATCTACCTCCTGAAATCTGTTTCCTGCAATTCTGCCTTGATTTAAATTCCTCGTCTTTGCCTTCCCTCAATATATTTGTGGACGAGAGTTATCATTTATAACTGTGCAGGTTTGTGAATTGCAGTGCCCTGAAGCTCCATTTTACAACTCGCTTTTTCGGGAGCTGGCCGCAAAAGCGCAGGATGGCTTCAGGCCCTGTTCTGGTTCCGGGGGGCAGGCTGAGCCTGTGGTTAATTCTTCTTCCTGATGGGAAAATAGAGTGACCTGTGCCTGTCCCAACACCAAGAGCTAGTCTCTCATTGGTTCCCCGTCTTCCCGTTCATCCTCAGGACAAATTGAAACCTGTACGGAACAGGAGGTTAAAGGTGCTGAGGCTCCAAGTAGGGAGATTGCTAGTAAAGTGGCTGGAATGGCGAACCCGAGCACAAGGAGATGAGAAATGAGGTGCGTTTTAGAAACCTTTCCCCATCACACGGTGTACCATCTTCTGGGTTTCTCATGCATGTTTTCGATGTAGGAAGATGCCCTTGAACCTGGAGATTTGGGACCCATGCGAATGGTAGCACGCAGTATTACTTTAAAGGGTCTGCGTTTGCTCACCCAACCTCACCAAACCTCTCAGCCCCAAGAGTGTCCACCCTTATGTCTCATCCAGCTGTGGGTCTAGATATGGTCAATCCAGGTTGCATCACAGCCCCTGAACGAATTGTGTAAGAATTTCTCTCTCTTTCCCTGTCTTTGTTTCATGGGTTTTTAAAAGTAATTTATTTTTATAATGGGGTTTAGCTGCTTTTCACGGCTGTGTTTATGCCGCTTTACACCCACTTGACACACTAACAGAGAGATATCAATACATACGTTTTAAGATTATTACTAGTCAGATATATTCTTGTGCGGTGAATCGGGCGTGTTGAGTCCAGTTCTCTGAGCAAGGAGTAGGTCTTGTCTATTACATATTGGGTTTATGGAACGGTATCTGAGCTAATTTGAAACTCTTATTTTATGTATCACCTCACCTCACCTTTCCCGTTAAGCAGCCATAGTGTGTTTTCTGCATGTGTGACTCTGTTCTGTTTTGTAATTCAGTTCAAGTGTAACGGTTTTTACATTCCCACTATAAGTGACACCTTATGAGAAGTGTCCTTTTCTGTGTGACTTATTTCACTTAGAATCGTCTTACCTAAATCCACTTATCATGCTGCTACTAGCCTTATGAAATTGATTTCATGGATGAGTGATATTCCATTGTACATAAGGACCACCACTTCTTTATCCATTTTTCTCGTTCCTGGGATATTTAAGGTGTTATGAACTGGAGGTTCTTGTCAACAGAGCAGCCCTAAACTTTGGGGTGCTTGTGTCTTGCTGATTTTCAATTTTCCCTCTTTATCCCCCCATGCGTGGTAGTGCCCTATGCTCTCTAAGCTGTGTTTTTTAGATGTTTCAGGACACACCGTACACTTCTCCAGAGTGGCTGTTGGCAATTTACATCCCGCCCATCAGTGTAGCAAGGCTCCCATTACTCCATGGCCTGTCCTGCATTTCTGGTTTTGACACTTTTTTCAGCATGGCCCTTTTGACCGATGGGAAGCGAGACTTCTTTGTAGCGCTGATTTGCCTTTCCAGGTTGCTTGGTTGGCCAAAAAGGGCGTATGCGTTTTTTCCTGAATATATTCAGGAAAAAACGCATACGCCCTTTTTGGCCAAGGGCATCATTGTCAACGTTTTGCCGCTTTTCATGTGCTTTAAAGGCGATTCGAATCTACCTCCTGAAATCTGTTTCCTGCAATTCTGCCTTGATTTCAAATCCTCTTTTTGCCTTCCCTCAATATATTTGTGGACGAGAGTTATCATTTATAACTCTGCAGGTTTGTGAATTGCAGTGCCCTGAAGCTCCATTTTACAACTCGGTTTTTTGGGAGCTGGCCGCAAAAGCGCAGGATGGCTTCAGGCGCTGTTCTGGTTCCGGGGGGCAGGCTGAGCCTGTGGTTAATTCTTCTTCCTGATGGGAAAATAGAGTCACCTGTGCCTGTCCCAACACCAAGAGCTAGTCTCTCATTGGTTCCCCGTCTTCCCGTTCATCCTCAGGACAAATTGCAACCTGTACGGAACAGGAGGTTAAAGGTGCTGAGGCTCCACGTAGGGAGATTGCTAGTAAAGTGGCTGGAATGGCGAACCCGAGCACAAGGAGATGAGAAATGAGGTGCGTTTTAGAAACCTTTCCCCATCACACGGTGTACCATCTTCTGGGTTTCTCATGCATGGTTTCGATGTAGGAAAATGCCCTTGAACCTGGAGATTTGGGACCCATGCGATGGGTAGCACGCAGTATTACTTTAAAGGGTCTGCGTTTGCTCACCCAACCTCACCAAACCTCTCAGCCCCAAGAGTGTCCACCCTTATGTCTCATCCAGCTGTGGGTCTAGATATGGTCAATCCAGGTTGCATCACAGCCCCTGAACGAATTGTGTAAGAATTTCTCTCTCTTTCCCTGTCTTTGTTTCATGGGTTTTTAAAAGTAATTTATTTTTATAATGGGGTTTAGCTGCTTTTCACGGCTGTGTTTATGCCGCTTTACACCCACTTGACACACTAACAGAGAGATATCAATACATACGTTTTAAGATTATTACTAGTCAGATATATTCTTGTGCGGTGAATCGGGCGTGTTGAGTCCAGTTCTCTGAGCAAGGAGTAGGTCTTGTCTATTACATATTGGGTTTATGGAACGGTATCTGAGCTAATTTGAAACTCTTGTTTTATGTATCACCCCACCTCACCTTTCCCGTTAAGAAGCCATAGTGTGTTTTCTGCATGTGTGACTCTGTTCTGTTTTATAATTCAGTTCAAGTGTAACGGTTTTTACATTCCCTCTATAAGTGACACCTTATGAGAAGTGTCCTTTTCTGTGTGACTTATTTCACTTAGAATCGTCTTACCTAAATCCACTCATCATGCTGCTACTAGCCTTATGACATTGATTTCATGGCTGAGTGATATTCCATTGTACATAAGGACCACAACTTTTTTATCCATTTTTCACTTTCCTGGGATATTTAAGGTGGAATGAAGTGGAGGTCCTTGTCAACAGAGCAGCCCTAAACATTGGGGTGCTTGTGTCTTGCTGATTTTCAATTTTCCCACTTTATCCCCCCATGCGTGGAAGTGCCCTATGCTCTCTAAGCTGTGTTTTTTAGATGTTTCAGGACACACCGTACACTTCTCCAGAGTGGCTGTTGGCAATTTACATCCCGCCCATCAGTGTAGCAAGGCTCCCATTTCTCCATGGCCTGTCCTGCATTTCTGGTTTTGACACTTTTTTCAGCATGGCCCTTTTGACCGATGGTAAGCGAGACTTCTTTGTAGCGCTGATTTGCCTTTCCAGGTTGCTTGGTTGGCCAAAAAGGGCGTATGCGTTTTTTCCTGAATATATTCAGGAAAAAACGCATACGCCCTTTTTGGCCATGGGCATCATTGTCAACGTTTTGCCGCTTTTCATGTGCTTTAGAGGCGATTCGAATCTACCTCCTGAAATCTGTTTCCTGCAATTCTGCCTTGATTTCAATTCCTCGTCTTTGCCTTCCCTCAATATATTTCTGGACGAGAGTTATCATTTATAACTGTGCAGGTTTGTGAATTGCAGTGCCCTGAAGCTCCATTTTACAAGTCGCTTTTTTGGGAGCTGGCCGCAAAAGCGCAGGATGGCTTCAGGCCCTGTTCTGGTTCCGGGGGGCAGGCTGAGCGTGTGGTTAATTCTTCTTCCTGATGGGAAAATAGAGTGACCTGTGCCTGTCCCAACACCAAGAGCTAGTCTCTCATTGGTTCCCCGTCTTCCCGTTCATCCTCAGGACAAATTGCAACCTGTACGGAACAGGAGGTTAAAGGTGCTGATGCTCCAAGTAGGGAGATTGCTAGTAAAGTGGCTGGAATGGCGAACCCGAGCACAAGGAGATGAGAAATGAGGTGCGTTTTAGAAACCTTTCCCCATCACACGGTGTACCATCTTCTGGGTTTCTCATGCATGTTTTCGATGTAGGAAGATGCCCTTGAACCTGGAGATTTGGGACCCATGCGAATGGTAGCACGCAGTATTACTTTAAAGGGTCTGCGTTTGCTCACCCAACCTCACCAAACCTCTCAGCCCCAAGAGTGTCCACCCTTATGTCTCATCCAGCTGTGGGTCTAGATATGGTCAATCCAGGTTGCATCACAGCCCCTGAACGAATTGTGTAAGAAATTCTCTCTCTTTCCCTGTCTTTGTTTCATGGGTTTTTTAAAGTAATTTATTTTTATAATGGGGTTTAGCTGCTTTTCACGGCTGTGTTTATGCCGCTTTACACCCACTTGACACACTAACAGAGAGATATCAATACATAGGTTTTAAGATTATTACTAGTCAGATATATTCTTGTGCGGTGAATCGGGCGTGTTGAGTCCAGTTCTCTGAGCAAGGAGTAGGTCTTGTCTATTACATATTGGGTTTATGGAACGGTATCTGAGCTAATTTGAAACTCTTGTTTTATGTATCACCCCACCTCACCTTTCCCGTTAAGCAGCCATAGTGTGTTTTCTGCATGTGTGACTCTGTTCTGTTTTGTAATTCAGTTCAAGTGTAACGGTTTTTACATTCCCTCTATAAGTGACACCTTATGAGAAGTGTCCTTTTCTGTGTGACTTATTTCACTTAGAATCGTCTTACCTAAATCCACTCAACATGCTGCTACTAGCCTTATGACATTGATTTCATGGCTGAGTGATATTCCATTGTACATAAGGACCACAACTTTTTGATCCATTTTTCGCTTTCCTGGGATATTTAAGGTGGAATGAAGTGGAGGTCCTTGTCAACAGACCAGCCCTAAACTTTGGGGTGCTTGTGTCTTGCTGATTTTCAATTTTCCCACTTTATCCCCCCAGGCGTGGAAGTGCCCTATGCTCTCTAAGCTGTATTTTTTAGATGTTTCAGGACACACCGTACACTTCTCCAGAGTGGCTGTTGGCAATTTACATCCCGCCCATCAGTGTAGCAAGGCTCCCATTTCTCCATGGCCTGTCCTGCATTTCTGGTTTTGACACTTTTTTCAGCATGGCCCTTTTGACCGATGGGAAGCGAGACTTCTTTGTAGCGCTGATTTGCCTTTCCAGGTTGCTTGGTTGGCCAAAAAGGGCGTATGCGTTTTTTCCTGAATATATTCAGGAAAAAACGCATACGCCCTTAATGGCCAAGGGCATCATTGTCAACGTTT
Source organism: Balaenoptera physalus (assembly GCF_965194825.1). Lineage (NCBI taxonomy): Eukaryota > Metazoa > Chordata > Mammalia > Artiodactyla > Balaenopteridae > Balaenoptera > Balaenoptera physalus. The sequence goes on from NW_028126232.1 coordinate 596,061, forward strand.
TGCCGCTTTTCATGTGCTTTAGAGGCGATTCGAATCTACCTCCTGAAATCTGTTTCCTGCAATTCTGCCTTGATTTAAATTCCTCGTCTTTGCCTTCCCTCAATATATTTGTGGACGAGAGTTATCATTTATAACTGTGCAGGTTTGTGAATTGCAGTGCCCTGAAGCTCCATTTTACAACTCGCTTTTTCGGGAGCTGGCCGCAAAAGCGCAGGATGGCTTCAGGCCCTGTTCTGGTTCCGGGGGGCAGGCTGAGCCTGTGGTTAATTCTTCTTCCTGATGGGAAAATAGAGTGACCTGTGCCTGTCCCAACACCAAGAGCTAGTCTCTCATTGGTTCCCCGTCTTCCCGTTCATCCTCAGGACAAATTGAAACCTGTACGGAACAGGAGGTTAAAGGTGCTGAGGCTCCAAGTAGGGAGATTGCTAGTAAAGTGGCTGGAATGGCAAACCCGAGCACAAGGAGATGAGAAATGAGGTGCGTTTTAGAAACCTTTCCCCATCACACGGTGTACCATCTTCTGGGTTTCTCATGCATGTTTTCGATGTAGGAAGATGCCCTTGAACCTGGAGATTTGGGACCCATGCGAATGGTAGCACGCAGTATTACTTTAAAGGGTCTGCGTTTGCTCACCCAACCTCACCAAACCTCTCAGCCCCAAGAGTGTCCACCCTTATGTCTCATCCAGCTGTGGGTCTAGATATGGTCAATCCAGGTTGCATCACAGCCCCTGAACGAATTGTGTAAGAATTTCTCTCTCTTTCCCTGTCTTTGTTTCATGGGTTTTTAAAAGTAATTTATTTTTATAATGGGGTTTAGCTGCTTTTCACGGCTGTGTTTATGCCGCTTTACACCCACTTGACACACTAACAGAGAGATATCAATACATACGTTTTAAGATTATTACTAGTCAGATATATTCTTGTGCGGTGAATCGGGCGTGTTGAGTCCAGTTCTCTGAGCAAGGAGTAAGTCTTGTCTATAACATATTGGGTTTATGGAACGGTATCTGAGCTAATTTGAAGCTCTCGTTTTATGTATCACCCCACCTCACCTTTCCCGTTAAGCAGCCATAGTGTGTTTTCTGCATGTGTGACTGTTCTGTTTTGTAATTCAGTTCAAGTGTAACGGTTTTTACATTCCCTCTATAAGTGACACCTTATGAGAAGTGTCCTTTTCTGTGTGACTTATTTCACTTAGAATCGTCTTACCTAAATCCACTCATCATGCTGCTACTAGCCTTATGACATTGATTTCATGGCTGAGTGATATTCCATTGTACATAAGGACCACAACTTTTTTATCCATTTTTCGCTTTCCTAGGATATTTAAGGTGGAATGAAGTGGAGGTCCTTGTCAACAGAGCAGCCCTAAACTTTGTGGTGCTTGTGTCTTGCTGATTTTCAATTTTCCCACTTTATCCCCCCATGCGTGGAAGTGCCCTATGCTCTCTAATCTGTGTTTTTTACATGTTTCAGGACACACCGTACACTTCTCCAGAGTGACTGTTGGCGATTTACATCCCGCCCATCAGTGTAGCAAGGCTCCCATTTCTCCATGGCCTGTCCTGCATTTCTGGTTTTGACACTTTTTTCAGCATGGCCCTTTTGACCGATGGTAAGCGAGACTTCTTTGTAGCGCTGATTTGCCTTTCCAGGTTGCTTGGTTGGCCAAAAAGGGCGTATGCGTTTTTTCCTGAATATATTCAGGAAAAAACGCATACGCCCTTTTTGGCCATGGGCATCATTGTCAACGTTTTGCCGCTTTTCATGTGCTTTAGAGGCGATTCGAATCTACCTCCTGAAATCTGTTTCCTGCAATTCTGCCTTGATTTCAATTCCTCGTCTTTACCTTCCCTCAATATATTTGTGGTCGAGAGTTATCATTTATAACTGTGCAGGTTTGTGAATTGCAGTGCCCTGAAGCTCCATTTTACAACTCGCTTTTTCGGGAGCTGGCCGCAAAAGCGCAGGATGGCTTCAGGCCCTGTTCTGGTTCCGGGGGGCAGGCTGAGCCTGTGGTTAATTCTTCTTCCTGATGGGAAAATAGAGTGACCTGTGCCTGTCCCAACACCAAGAGCTAGTCTCTCATTGGTTCCCCGTCTTCCCGTTCATCCTCAGGACAAATTGCAACCTGTACGGAACAGGAGGTTAAAGGTGCTGATGCTCCAGGTAGGGAGATTGCTAGTAAAGTGGCTGGAATGGCGAACCCGAGCACAAGGAGATGAGAAATGAGGTGCGTTTTAGAAACCTTTCCCCATCACATGGTGTACCATCTTCTGGGTTTCTCATGCATGTTTTCGATGTAGGAAGATGCCCTTGAACCTGGAGATTTGGGACCCATGCGATGGGTAGCACGCAGTATTACTTTAAAGGGTCTGCGTTTGCTCACCCAACCTCACCAAACCTCTCAGCACCAAGAGTGTCCACCCTTATGTCTCATCCAGCTGTGGGTCTAGATATGGTCAATCCAGGTTGCATCACAGCCCCTGAACGAATTGTGTAAGAATTTCTCTCTCTTTCCCTGTCTTTGTATCATGGGTTTTTAAAAGTAATTTATTTTTATAATGGCATTTAGCTGCTTTTCACGGCTGTGTTTATGCCGCTTTACACCCACTTGACACACTAACAGAGAGATATCAATACATACGTTTTAAGATTATTACTAGTCAGATATATTCATGTGCGGTGAATCGGGCGTGTTGAGTCCAGTTCTCTGAGCAAGGAGTAGGTCTTGTCTATTACATATTGGGTTTATGGAACGGTATCTGAGCTAATTTGAAACTCTTGTTTTATGTATCACCCCACCTCACCTTTCCCGTTAAGCAGCCATAGTGTGTTTTCTGCATGTGTGACTCTGTTCTGTTTTGTAATTCAGTTCAAGTGTAACGGTTTTTACATTCCCACTATAAGTGACACCTTATGAGAAGTGTCCTTTTCTGTGTGACTTATTTCACTTAGAATCGTCTTACCTAAATCCACTCAACATGCTGCTACTAGCCTTATGACATTGATTTCATGGCTGAGTGATATTCCATTGTACATAAGGACCACAACTTTTTGATCCATTTTTCGCTTTCCTGGGATATTTAAGGTGGAATGAAGTGGAGGTCCTTGTCAACAGACCAGCCCTAAACTTTGGGGTGCTTGTGTCTTGCTGATTTTCAATTTTCCCACTTTATCCCCCCAGGCGTGGAAGTGCCCTATGCTCTCTAAGCTGTATTTTTTAGATGTTTCAGGACACACCGTACACTTCTCCAGAGTGGCTGTTGGCAATTTACATCCCGCCCATCAGTGTAGCAAGGCTCCCATTTCTCCATGGCCTGTCCTGCATTTCTGGTTTTGACACTTTTTTCAGCATGGCCCTTTTGACCGATGGGAAGCGAGACTTCTTTGTAGCGCTGATTTGCCTTTCCAGGTTGCTTGGTTGGCCAAAAAGGGCGTATGCGTTTTTTCCTGAATATATTCAGGAAAAAACGCATACGCCCTTAATGGCCAAGGGCATCATTGTCAACGTTTTGCCGCTTTTCATGTGCTTTAGAGGCGATTCGAATCTACCTCCTGAAATCTGTTTCCTGCAATTCTGCCTTGATTTAAATTCCTCGTCTTTGCCTTCCCTCAATATATTTGTGGACGAGAGTTATCATTTATAACTGTGCAGGTTTGTGAATTGCAGTGCCCTGAAGCTCCATTTTACAACTCGCTTTTTCGGGAGCTGGCCGCAAAAGCGCAGGATGGCTTCAGGCCCTGTTCTGGTTCCGGGGGGCAGGCTGAGCCTGTGGTTAATTCTTCTTCCTGATGGGAAAATAGAGTGACCTGTGCCTGTCCCAACACCAAGAGCTAGTCTCTCATTGGTTCCCCGTCTTCCCGTTCATCCTCAGGACAAATTGAAACCTGTACGGAACAGGAGGTTAAAGGTGCTGAGGCTCCAAGTAGGGAGATTGCTAGTAAAGTGGCTGGAATGGCAAACCCGAGCACAAGGAGATGAGAAATGAGGTGCGTTTTAGAAACCTTTCCCCATCACACGGTGTACCATCTTCTGGGTTTCTCATGCATGTTTTCGATGTAGGAAGATGCCCTTGAACCTGGAGATTTGGGACCCATGCGAATGGTAGCACGCAGTATTACTTTAAAGGGTCTGCGTTTGCTCACCCAACCTCACCAAACCTCTCAGCCCCAAGAGTGTCCACCCTTATGTCTCATCCAGCTGTGGGTCTAGATATGGTCAATCCAGGTTGCATCACAGCCCCTGAACGAATTGTGTAAGAATTTCTCTCTCTTTCCCTGTCTTTGTTTCATGGGTTTTTAAAAGTAATTTATTTTTATAATGGGGTTTAGCTGCTTTTCACGGCTGTGTTTATGCCGCTTTACACCCACTTGACACACTAACAGAGAGATATCAATACATACGTTTTAAGATTATTACTAGTCAGATATATTCTTGTGCGGTGAATCGGGCGTGTTGAGTCCAGTTCTCTGAGCAAGGAGTAGGTCTTGTCTATAACATATTGGGTTTATGGAACGGTATCTGAGCTAATTTGAAGCTCTTGTTTTATGTATCACCCCACCTCACCTTTCCCGTTAAGCAGCCATAGTGTGTTTTCTGCATGTGTGACTGTTCTGTTTTGTAATTCAGTTCAAGTGTAACGGTTTTTACATTCCCTCTATAAGTGACACCTTATGAGAAGTGTCCTTTTCTGTGTGACTTATTTCACTTAGAATAGTCTTACCTAAATCCACTCATCATGCTGCTACTAGCCTTATGACATTGATTTCATGGCTGAGTGATATTCCATTGTACATAAGGACCACAACTTTTTTATCCATTTTTCGCTTTCCTAGGATATTTAAGGTGGAATGAAGTGGAGGTCCTTGTCAACAGAGCAGCCCTAAACTTTGTGGTGCTTGTGTCTTGCTGATTTTCAATTTTCCCACTTTATCCCCCCATGCGTGGAAGTGCCCTATGCTCTCTAATCTGTGTTTTTTACATGTTTCAGGACACACCGTACACTTCTCCAGAGTGACTGTTGGCGATTTACATCCCGCCCATCAGTGTAGCAAGGCTCCCATTTCTCCATGGCCTGTCCTGCATTTCTGGTTTTGACACTTTTTTCAGCATGGCCCTTTTGACCGATGGGAAGCGAGACTTCTTTGTAGCGCTGATTTGCCTTTCCAGGTTGCTTGGTTGGCCAAAAAGGGCGTATGCGTTTTTTCCTGAATATATTCAGGAAAAAAGGCATACGCCCTTTTTGGCCAAGGGCATCATTGTCAACGTTTTGCCGCTTTTCATGTGCTTTAAAGGCGATTCGTATCTACCTCCTGAAATCTGTTTCCTGCAATTCTGCCTTGATTTCAAATCCTCTTCTTTGCCTTCCCTCAATATATTTGTGGACGAGAGTTATCATTTATAACTCTGCAGGTTTGTGAATAGCAGTGCCCTGAAGCTCCATTTTACAAGTTGCTTTTTTGGGAGCTGGCCGCAAAAGCGCAGGATGGCTTCAGGCCCTGTTCTGGTTCCGGGGGGCAGGCTGAGCCTGTGGTTAATTCTTCTTCCTGATGGGAAAATAGAGTGACCTGTGCCTGTCCCAACACCAAGAGCTAGTCTCTCATTGGTTCCCCGAGTCCCGTTCATCCTCAGGACAAATTGCACCCTGTACGGAACAGGAGGTTAAAGGTGCTGATGCTCCAAGTAGGGAGATTGCTAGTAAAGTGGCTGGAATGGGGAACCCGTGCACAAGGAGATGAGAAATGAGGTGCGTTTTAGAAACCTTTCCCCATCACACGGTGTACCATCTTCTGGGTTTCTCATGCATGTTTTCGATGTAGGAAGATGCCCTTGAACCTGGAGATTTGGGACCCATGCGATGGGTAGCAGGCAGTATTACTTTAAGGGTCTGCGTTTGCTCACCCAACCTCACCAAAACTCTCAGCCCCAAGAGTGTCCACCCTTATGTCTCATCCAGCTGTGGGTCTAGATATGGTCACTCCAGGTTGCATCACAGCCCCTGAACGAATTGTGTAAGAATTTCTCTCTCTTTCCCTGTCTTTGTTTCTTGGGTTTTTGAAAGTAATTTATTTTTATAATGGGGTTTAGCTGCTTTTCACGGCTGTGTTTATGCCACTTTACACCCACTTGACACACTAACAGAGAGATATCAATACATAGGTTTTAAGATTATTACTAGTCAGATATATTCTTGTGCGGTGAATCGGGCGTGTTGAGTCCAGTTCTCTGAGCAAGGAGTAGGTCTTCTCTATTACATATTGGGTTTATGGAACGGTATCTGAGCTGATTTGAAACTCTTGTTTTATGTATCACCCCACATCACCTTTCCCGTTAAGCAGCCATAGTGTGTTTTCTGCATGTGTGACTCTGTTCTGTTTTGTAATTCAGTTCAAGTGTAACGGTTTTTACATTCCCTCTATAAGTGACACCTTATGAGAAGTGTCCTTTTCTGTGTGACTTATTTCACTTAGAATCGTCTTACCTAAATCCACTCATCATGCTGCTACTAGCTTTATGACATTGATTTCATGGCTGAGTGATATTCCATTGTACATAAGGACCACAACTTTTTGATCCATTTTTCGCTTTCCTGGGATATTTAAGGTGGAATGAAGTGGAGGTCCTTGTCAACAGAGCAGCCCTAAACTTTGTGGTGCTTGTGTCTTGCTGATTTTCAATTTTCCCACTTTATCACCCCATGCGTGGAAGTGCGCTATGCTCTCTAATCTGTGTTTTTTACATGTTTCAGGACACACCGTACACTTCTCCAGAGTGGCTGTTGGCGATTTACATCCCGCCCATCAGTGTAGCAAGGCTCCCATTTCTCCATGGCCTGTCCTGCATTTCTGGTTTTGACACTTTTTTCAGCATGGCCCTTTTGACCGATGGGAAGCGAGACTTCTTTGTAGCGCTGATTTGCCTTTCCAGGTTGCTTGGTTGGCCAAAAAGGACGTATGCGTTTTTTCCTGAATATATTCAGGAAAAAACGCATACGCCCTTTTTGGCCAAGGGCATCATTGTCAACGTTTTGCCGCTTTTCATGTGCTTTAAAGGCGATTCGTATCTACCTCCTGAAATCTGTTTCCTGCAATTCTGCCTTGATTTCAAATCCTCTTCTTTGCCTTCCCTCAATATATTGGTGGACGAGAGTTATCATTTATAACTCTGCAGGTTTGTGAATTGCAGTGCCCTGAAGCTCCATTTTACAAGTCGCTTTTTTGGGAGCTGGCCGCAAAAGCGCAGGATGGCTTCAGGCCCTGTTCTGGTTCCGGGTGTCAGGCTGAGCCTGTGATTAATTCTTCTTCCTGATGGGAAAATAGAGTGACCTGTGCCTGTCCCAACACCAAGAGCTAGTCTCTCATTGGTTCCCCGTCTTCCCGTTCATCCTCAGGACAAATTGCAACCTGTACGGAACAGGAGGTTAAAGGTACTGATGCTCCAAGTAGGGAGATTGCTAGTAAAGTGGCTGGAATGGCGAACCCGAGCACAAGGAGATGAGAAATGAGGTGCGTTTTAGAAACCTTTCCCCATCACACGGTGTACCATCTTCTGGGTTTCTCATGCATGTTTTCGATGTAGGAAGATGCCCTTGAACCTGGAGATTTGGGACCCATGCGCTGGGTAGCACGCAGTATTACTTTAAAGGGTCTGCGTTTGCTCACCCAACCTCACCAAACCTCTCAGCCCCAAGAGTGTCCACCCCTATGTCTCATCCAGCTGTGGGTCTAGATATGGTCAATCCAGGTTGCATCACAGCCCCTGAACGAATTGTGTAAGAATTTCTCTCTCTTTCCCTGTCTTTGTTTCATGGGTTTTTAAAAGTAATTTATTTTTATAAGGGGGTTTAGCTGCTTTTCACGGCTGTGTTTATGCCGCTTTACACCCACTTGACACACTAACAAAGATATATCAATACATAGGTTTTAAGATTATTACTAGTCAGATATATTCTTGTGCGGTGAATCGGGCGTGTTGAGTCCAGTTCTCTGAGCAAGGAGTAGGTCTTGTCTATTACATATTGGGTTTATGGAACGGTATCTGAGCTAATTTGAAACTCTTGTTTTATGTATCACCCCACCTCACCTTTCCCGTTAAGCAGCCATAGTGTGTTTTCTGCATGTGTGACTCTGTTCTGTTTTGTAATTCAGTTCAAGTGTAACGGTTTTTACATTCCCTCTATAAGTGACACCTTATGAGAAGTGTCCTTTTCTGTGTGACTTATTTCACTTAGAATCGTCTTACCTAAATCCACTCATCATGCTGCTACTAGCCTTATGACATTGATTTCATGGCTGAGTGATATTCCATTGTACATAAGGACCACAACTTTTTTATCCATTTTTCGCTTTCCTGGGATATTTAAGGTGGAATGAAGTGGAGGTCCTTGTCAACAGAGCAGCCCTAAACTTTGGGGTGCTTGTGTCTTGCTGCTTTTCAATTTTCCCACTTTATCCCCCCATGCGTAGAAGTGCCCTATGCTCTCTAATCTGTGTTTTTTACATGTTTCAGGACACACCGTACACTTCTCCAGAGTGGCTGTTGGCGATTTACATCCCGCCCATCAGTGTAGCAAGGCTCCCATTTCTCCATGGCCTGTCCTGCATTTCTGGTTTTGACACTTTTTTCAGCATGGCCCTTTTGACCGATGGGAAGCGAGACTTCTTTGTAGCGCTGATTTGCCTTTCCAGGTTGCTTGGTTGGCCAAAAAGGGCGTATGCGTTTTTTCCTGAATATATTCAGGAAAAAACGCATACGCCCTTTTTGGCCAAGGGCATCATTGTCAACGTTTTGCCGCTTTTCATGTGCTTTAAAGGGGATTCGAATCTACCTCCTGAAATCTGTTTCCTGCAATTCTGCCTTGATTTCAAATCCTCTTCTTTGCCTTCCCTCATTATATTTGTGGACGAGAGTTATCATTTATAACTCTGCAGGTTTGTGAATTGCAGTGCACAGAAGCTCCATTTTACAAGTCGCTTTTTTGGGAGCTGGCCGCAAAAGCGCAGGATGGCTTCAGGCCCTGTTCTGGTTCCGGGGGGCAGGCTGAGCCTGTGGTTAATTCTTCTTCCTGATGGGAAAATAGAGTGACCTGTGCCTGTCCCAACACCAAGAGCTAGTCTCTCATTGGTTCCCCGTCTTCCCGTTCATCCTCAGGACAAATTGCAACCTGTACGGAACAGGAGGTTAAAGGTGCTGAGGCTCCAAGTAGGGAGATTGCTAGTAAAGTGGCTGGAATGGCGAACCCGAGCACAAGGAGATGAGAAATGAGGTGCGTTTTAGAAACCTTTCCCCATCACACGGTGTACCATCTTCTGGGTTTCTCATGCATGTTTTCGATGTAGGAAGATGCCCTTGAACCTGGAGATTTGGGACCCATGCGATGGGTAGCGCGCAGTATTACTTTAAAGGGTCTGCGTTTGCTCACCCAACCTCACCAAACCTCTCAGCCCCAAGAGTGTCCACCCTTATGTCTCATCCAGCTGTGGGTCTAGATATGGTCAATACAGGTTGCATCAGAGCCCCTGAACGAATTGTGTAAGAATTTCTCTCTCTTTCCCTGTCTTTGTTTCATGGGTTTTTAAAAGTAATTTATTTTTATAATGGGGTTTAGCTGCTTTTCACGGCTGTGTTTATGCCGCTTTACACCCACTTGACACACTAACAGAGAGATATCAATACATAGGTTTTAAGATTATTACTAGTCAGATATATTCTTGTGCGGTGAATCGGGCGTGTTGAGTCCAGTTCTCTGAGCAAGGAGTAGGTCTTGTCTATTACATATTGGGTTTATGGAACGGTATCTGAGCTAATTTGAAACTCTTGTTTTATGTATCACCCCACCTCACCTTTCCCGTTAAGCAGCCATAGTGTGTTTTCTGCATGTGTGACTCTGTTCTGTTTTGTAATTCAGTTCAAGTGTAACGGTTTTTACATTCCCTCTATAAGTGACACCTTATGAGAAGTGTCCTTTTCTGTGTGACTTATTTCACTTAGAATCGTCTTACCTAAATCCACTCATCATGCTGCTACTAGCCTTATGACATTGATTTCATGGCTGAGTGATATTCCATTGTACATAAGGACCACAACTGTTTTATCCATTTTTCACTTTCCTGGGATATTTAAGGTGGAATGAAGTGGAGGTCCTTGTCAACAGAGCAGCCCTAAACTTTGGGGTGCTTGTGTCTTGCTGCTTTTCAATTTTCCCACTTTATCCCCCCATGCATGGAAGTGCCCTATGCTCTCTAAGCTCTGTTTTTTAGATGTTTCAGGACACACCGTACACTTCTCCAGAGTGGCTGTTGGCAATTTACATCCCACCCATCAGTGTAGCAAGGCTCCCATTTCTCCATGGCCTGTCCTGCATTTCTGGTTTTGACACTTTTTTCAGCATGGCCCTTTTGACCGATGGGAAGCGAGACTTCTTTGTAGCGCTGATTTGCCTTTCCAGGTTGCTTGGTTGGCCAAAAAGGGCGTATGCGTTTTTTCCTGAATATATTCAGGAAAAAACGCATACGCCCTTTTTGGCCAAGGGCATCATTGTCAACGTTTTGCCGCTTTTCATGTGCTTTAGAGGCGATTCGAATCTACCTCCTGAAATCTGTTTCCTGCAATTCTGCCTTGATTTCAATTCCTCGTCTTTGCCTTCCCTCAATATATTTGTGGACGAGAGTTATCATTTATAATTGTGCAGGTTTGTGAATTGCAGTGCCCTGAAGCTCCATTTTTCAAGTCGCTTTTTTGGGAGCTGGCCGCAAAAGCGCAGGATGGCTTCAGGCCCTGTTCTGGTTCCGTGGGTCAGGCTGAGCCTGTGGTTAATTCTTCTTCCTGATGGGAAAATAGAGTGACCTGTGCCTGTCCCAAAACCAAGAGCTAGTCTCTCATTGGTTCCCCGTCTTCCCGTTCATCCTCAGGACAAATTGCAACCTGTACGGAACAGGAGGTTAAAGGTGCTGATGCTCCAGGTAGGGAGATTGCTAGTAAAGTGGCTGGAATGGCGAACCCGAGCACAAGGAGATGAGAAATGAGGTGCGTTTTAGAAACCTTTCCCCATCACACGGTGTACCATCTTCTGGGTTTCTCATGCATGTTTTCGATGTAGGAAGATGCCCTTGAACCTGGAGATTTGGGACCCATGCGATGGGTAGCACGCAGTATTACTTTAAAGGGTCTGCGTTTGCTCACCCAACCTCACCAAACCTCTCAGCCCCAAGAGTGTCCACCCTTATGTCTCATCCAGCTGTGGGTCTAGATATGGTCAATCCAGGTTGCATCACAGCCCCTGAACGAATTGTGTAAGAATTTCTCTCTCTTTCCCTGTCTTTGTTTCATGGGTTTTTTAAAGTAATTTATTTTTATAATGGGGTTTAGCTGCTTTTCACGGCTGTGTTTATGCCGCTTTACACCCACTTGACACACTAACAGAGAGATATCAATACATAGGTTTTAAGATTATTACTAGTCAGATATATTCTTGTGCGGTGAATCGGGCGTGTTGAGTCCAGTTCTCTGAGCAAGGAGTAGGTCTTGTCTATTCCATATTGGGTTTATGGAACGGTATCTGAGCTAATTTGAAACTCTTGTTTTATGTATCACCCCACCTCACCTTTCCCGTTAAGCAGCCATAGTGTGTTTTCTGCATGTGTGACTCTGTTCTGTTTTGTAATTCAGTTCAAGTGTAACGGTTTTTACATTCCCTCTATAAGTGACACCTTATGAGAAGTGTCCTTTTCTGTGTGACTTATTTCACTTAGAATCGTCTTACCTAAATCCACTCATCATGCTGCTACTAGCCTTATGACATTGATTTCATGGCTGAGTGATATTCCATTGTACATAAGGACCACAACTTTTTTATCCATTTTTCACTTTCCTGGGATATTTAAGGTGGAATGAAGTGGAGGTCCTTGTCAACAGAGCAGCCCTAAACTTTGGGGTGCTTGTGTCTTGCTGCTTTTCAATTTTCCCACTTTATCCCCCCATGCGTGGAAGTGCCCTATGCTCTCTAAGCTGTGTTTTTTAGATGTTTCAGGACACACCGTACACTTCTCCAGAGTGGCTGTTGGCAATTTACATCCCGCCCATCAGTGTAGCAAGGCTCCCATTTCTCCATGGCCTGTCCTGCATTTCTGGTTTTGACATTTTTTCAGCATGGCCCTTTTTACCGATGGGAAGCGAGACTTCTTTGTAGCGCTGATTTGCCTTTCCAGGTTGCTTGGTTGGCCAAAAAGGGCGTATGCGTTTTTTCCTGAATATATTCAGGAAAAAACGCATACGCCCTTTTTGGCCAAGGGCATCATTGTCAACGTTTTGCCGCTTTTCATGTGCTTTAAAGGGGATTCGAATCTACCTCCTGAAATCAGTTTCCTGCAATTCTGCCTTGATTTCAAATACTCTTCTTTGCCTTCCCTCAATATATTTGTAGACGAGAGTTATCATTTATAACTCTGGAGGTTTGTGAATTGCAGTGCCCAGAAGCTCCATTTTACAAGTCGCTTTTTTGGGAGATGGCCGCAAAAGCGCAGGATGGCTTCAGGCCCTGTTCTGGTTCCGGGGGGCAGGCTGAGCCTGTGGTTAATTCTTCTTCCTGATGGGAAAATAGAGTGACCTGTGCCTGTCCCAACACCAAGAGCTAGTCTCTCATTGGTTCCCCGTCTTCCCGTTCATCCTCAGCACAAATTGCAACCTGTACGGAACAGGAGGTTAAAGGTGCTGAGGCTCCAAGTAGGGAGATTGCTAGTAAAGTGGCTGGAATGGCGAACCCGAGCACAAGGAGATGAGAAATGAGGTGCGTTTTAGAAACCTTTCCCCATCACACGGTGTACCATCTTCTGGGTTTCTCATGCATGTTTTCGATGTAGGAAGATGCCCTTGAACCTGGAGATTTGGGACCCATGCGATGGGTAGCACGCAGTATTACTTTAAAGGGTCTGCGTTTGCTCACCCAACCTCACCAAACCTCTCAGCCCCAAGAGTGTCCACCCTTATGTCTCATCCAGCTGTGGGTCTAGATATGGTCAATACAGGTTGCATCAGAGCCCCTGAACGAATTGTGTAAGAATTTCTCTCTCTTTCCCTGTCTTTGTTTCATGGGTTTTTAAAAGTAATTTATTTTTATAATGGGGTTTAGCTGCTTTTCACGGCTGTGTTTATGCCGCTTTACACCCACTTGACACACTAACAGAGAGATATCAATACATAGGTTTTAAGATTATTACTAGTCAGATATATTCTTGTGCGGTGAATCGGGCGTGTTGAGTCCAGTTCTCTGAGCAAGGAGTAGGTCTTGTCTATTCCATATTGGGTTTATGGAACGGTATCTGAGCTAATTTGAAACTCTTGTTTTATGTATCACCCCACCTCACCTTTCCCGTTAAGCAGCCATAGTGTGTTTTCTGCATGTGTGACTCTGTTCTGTTTTGTAATTCAGTTCAAGTGTAACGGTTTTTACATTCCCTCTATAAGTGACACCTTATGAGAAGTGTCCTTTTCTGTGTGACTTATTTCACTTAGAATCGTCTTACCTAAATCCACTCATCATGCTGCTACTAGCCTTATGACATTGATTTCATGGCTGAGTGATATTCCATTGTACATAAGGACCACAACTTTTTTATCCATTTTTCGCTTTCCTGGGATATTTAAGGTGGAATGAAGTGGAGGTCCTTGTCAACAGAGCAGCCCTAAACTTTGGGGTGCTTGTGTCTTGCTGATTTTCAATTTTCCCACTTTATCCCCCCATGCATGGAAGTGCCCTATGCTCTCTAAGCTGTGTTTTTTAGATGTTTCAGGACACACCGTACACTTCTCCAGAGTGGCTGTTGGCAATTTACATCCCGCCCATCAGTGTAGCAAGGCTCCCATTTCTCCATGGCCTGTCCTGCATTTCTGGTTTTGACATTTTTTCAGCATGGCCCTTTTTACCGATGGGAAGCGAGACTTCTTTGTAGCGCTGATTTGCCTTTCCAGGTTGCTTGGTTGGCCAAAAAGGGCGTATGCGTTTTTTCCTGAATATATTCAGGAAAAAACGCATACGCCCTTTTTGGCCAAGGGCATCATTGTCAACGTTTTGCCGCTTTTCATGTGCTTTAAAGGGGATTCGAATCTACCTCCTGAAATCAGTTTCCTGCAATTCTGCCTTGATTTCAAATACTCTTCTTTGCCTTCCCTCAATATATTTGTAGACGAGAGTTATCATTTATAACTCTGGAGGTTTGTGAATTGCAGTGCCCAGAAGCTCCATTTTACAAGTCGCTTTTTTGGGAGATGGCCGCAAAAGCGCAGGATGGCTTCAGGCCCTGTTCTGGTTCCGGGGGGCAGGCTGAGCCTGTGGTTAATTCTTCTTCCTGATGGGAAAATAGAGTGACCTGTGCCTGTCCCAACACCAAGAGCTAGTCTCTCATTGGTTCCCCGTCTTCCCGTTCATCCTCAGCACAAATTGCAACCTGTACGGAACAGGAGGTTAAAGGTGCTGAGGCTCCAAGTAGGGAGATTGCTAGTAAAGTGGCTGGAATGGCGAACCCGAGCACAAGGAGATGAGAAATGAGGTGCGTTTTAGAAACCTTTCCCCATCACACGGTGTACCATCTTCTGGGTTTCTCATGCATGTTTTCGATGTAGGAAGATGCCCTTGAACCTGGAGATTTGGGACCCATGCGATGGGTAGCACGCAGTATTACTTTAAAGGGTCTGCGTTTGCTCACCCAACCTCACCAAACCTCTCAGCCCCAAGAGTGTCCACCCTTATGTCTCATCCAGCTGTGGGTCTAGATATGGTCAATACAGGTTGCATCAGAGCCCCTGAACGAATTGTGTAAGAATTTCTCTCTCTTTCCCTGTCTTTGTTTCATGGGTTTTTAAAAGTAATTTATTTTTATAATGGGGTTTAGCTGCTTTTCACGGCTGTGTTTATGCCGCTTTACACCCACTTGACACACTAACAGAGAGATATCAATACATAGGTTTTAAGATTATTACTAGTCAGATATATTCTTGTGCGGTGAATCGGGCGTGTTGAGTCCAGTTCTCTGAGCAAGGAGTAGGTCTTGTCTATTCCATATTGGGTTTATGGAACGGTATCTGAGCTAATTTGAAACTCTTGTTTTATGTATCACCCCACCTCACCTTTCCCGTTAAGCAGCCATAGTGTGTTTTCTGCATGTGTGACTCTGTTCTGTTTTGTAATTCAGTTCAAGTGTAACGGTTTTTACATTCCCTCTATAAGTGACACCTTATGAGAAGTGTCCTTTTCTGTGTGACTTATTTCACTTAGAATCGTCTTACCTAAATCCACTCATCATGCTGCTACTAGCCTTATGACATTGATTTCATGGCTGAGTGATATTCCATTGTACATAAGGACCACAACTTTTTTATCCATTTTTCGCTTTCCTGGGATATTTAAGGTGGAATGAAGTGGAGGTCCTTGTCAACAGAGCAGCCCTAAACTTTGGGGTGCTTGTGTCTTGCTGATTTTCAATTTTCCCACTTTATCCCCCCATGCATGGAAGTGCCCTATGCTCTCTAAGCTGTGTTTTTTAGATGTTTCAGGACACACCGTACACTTCTCCAGAGTGGCTGTTGGCAATTTACATCCCGCCCATCAGTGTAGCAAGGCTCCCATTTCTCCATGGCCTGTCCTGCATTTCTGGTTTTGACACTTTTTTCAGCATGGCCCTTTTGACCGATGGGAAGCGAGACTTCTTTGTAGCGCTGATTTGCCTTTCCAGGTTGCTTGGTTGGCCAAAAAGGACGTATGCGTTTTTTCCTGAATATATTAAGGAAAAAACGCATACGCCCTTTTAGGCCAAGGGCATCATTGTCAACGTTTTGCCGCTTTTCATGTGCTTTAAAGGGGATTCGAATCTACCTCCTGAAATCAGTTTCCTGCAATTCTGCCTTGATTTCAAATCCTCTTCTTTGCCTTCCCTCAATATATTTGTAGACGAGAGTTATCATTTATAACTCTGGAGGTTTGTGAATTGCAGTGCCCAGAAGCTCCATTTTACAAGTCGCTTTTTTGGGAGCTGGCCGCAAAAGCGCAGGATGGCTTCAGGCCCTGTTCTGGTTCCGTGGGGCAGGCTGAGCCTGTGGTTAATTCTTCTTCCTGATGGGAAAATAGAGTGACCTGTGCCTGTCCCAACACCAAGAGCTAGTCTCTCATTGGTTCCCCGTCTTCCCGTTCATCCTCAGGACAAATTGCAACCTGTACGGAACAGGAGGTTAAAGGTGCTGAGGCTCCAAGTAGGGAGATTGCTAGTAAAGTGGCTGGAATGGCGAACCCGAGCACAAGGAGATGAGAAATGAGGTGCGTTTTAGAAACCTTTCCCCATCACACGGTGTACCATCTTCTGGGTTTCTCATGCATGTTTTCGATGTAGGAAGATGCCCTTGAACCTGGAGATTTGGGACCCATGCGATGGGTAGCACGCAGTATTACTTTAAAGGGTCTGCGTTTGCTCACCCAACCTCACCAAACCTCTCAGCCCCAAGAGTGTCCACCCTTATGTCTCATCCAGCTGTGGGTCTAGATATGGTCAATACAGGTTGCATCAGAGCCCCTGAACGAATTGTGTAAGAATTTCTCTCTCTTTCCCTGTCTTTGTTTCATGGGTTTTTAAAAGTAATTTATTTTTATAATGGGGTTTAGCTGCTTTTCACGGCTGTGTTTATGCCGCTTTACACCCACTTGACACACTAACAGAGAGATATCAATACATAGGTTTTAAGATTATTACTAGTCAGATATATTCTTGTGCGGTGAATCGGGCGTGTTGAGTCCAGTTCTCTGAGCAAGGAGTAGGTCTTGTCTATTCCATATTGGGTTTATGGAACGGTATCTGAGCTAATTTGAAACTCTTGTTTTATGTATCACCCCACCTCACCTTTCCCGTTAAGCAGCCATAGTGTGTTTTCTGCATGTGTGACTCTGTTCTGTTTTGTAATTCAGTTCAAGTGTAACGGTTTTTACATTCCCTCTATAAGTGACACCTTATGAGAAGTGTCCTTTTCTGTGTGACTTATTTCACTTAGAATCGTCTTACCTAAATCCACTCATCATGCTGCTACTAGCCTTATGACATTGATTTCATGGCTGAGTGATATTCCATTGTACATAAGGACCACAACTTTTTTATCCATTTTTCGCTTTCCTGGGATATTTAAGGTGGAATGAAGTGGAGGTCCTTGTCAACAGAGCAGCCCTAAACTTTGGGGTGCTTGTGTCTTGCTGATTTTCAATTTTCCCACTTTATCCCCCCATGCATGGAAGTGCCCTATGCTCTCTAAGCTGTGTTTTTTAGATGTTTCAGGACACACCGTACACTTCTCCAGAGTGGCTGTTGGCAATTTACATCCCGCCCATCAGTGTAGCAAGGCTCCCATTTCTCCATGGCCTGTCCTGCATTTCTGGTTTTGACACTTTTTTCAGCATGGCCCTTTTGACCGATGGGAAGCGAGACTTCTTTGTAGCGCTGATTTGCCTTTCCAGGTTGCTTGGTTGGCCAAAAAGGACGTATGCGTTTTTTCCTGAATATATTAAGGAAAAAACGCATACGCCCTTTTAGGCCAAGGGCATCATTGTCAACGTTTTGCCGCTTTTCATGTGCTTTAAAGGGGATTCGAATCTACCTCCTGAAATCAGTTTCCTGCAATTCTGCCTTGATTTCAAATCCTCTTCTTTGCCTTCCCTCAATATATTTGTAGACGAGAGTTATCATTTATAACTCTGGAGGTTTGTGAATTGCAGTGCCCAGAAGCTCCATTTTACAAGTCGCTTTTTTGGGAGCTGGCCGCAAAAGCGCAGGATGGCTTCAGGCCCTGTTCTGGTTCCGTGGGGCAGGCTGAGCCTGTGGTTAATTCTTCTTCCTGATGGGAAAATAGAGTGACCTGTGCCTGTCCCAACACCAAGAGCTAGTCTCTCATTGGTTCCCCGTCTTCCCGTTCATCCTCAGGACAAATTGCAACCTGTACGGAACAGGAGGTTAAAGGTGCTGAGGCTCCAAGTAGGGAGATTGCTAGTAAAGTGGCTGGAATGGCGAACCCGAGCACAAGGAGATGAGAAATGAGGTGCGTTTTAGAAACCTTTCCCCATCACACGGTGTACCATCTTCTGGGTTTCTCATGCATGTTTTCGATGTAGGAAGATGCCCTTGAACCTGGAGATTTGGGACCCATGCGATGGGTAGCACGCAGTATTACTTTAAAGGGTCTGCGTTTGCTCACCCAACCTCACCAAACCTCTCAGCCCCAAGAGTGTCCACCCTTATGTCTCATCCAGCTGTGGGTCTAGATATGGTCAATACAGGTTGCATCAGAGCCCCTGAACGAATTGTGTAAGAATTTCTCTCTCTTTCCCTGTCTTTGTTTCATGGGTTTTTAAAAGTAATTTATTTTTATAATGGGGTTTAGCTGCTTTTCACGGCTGTGTTTATGCCGCTTTACACCCACTTGACACACTAACAGAGAGATATCAATACATAGGTTTTAAGATTATTACTAGTCAGATATATTCTTGTGCGGTGAATCGGGCGTGTTGAGTCCAGTTCTCTGAGCAAGGAGTAGGTCTTGTCTATTCCATATTGGGTTTATGGAACGGTATCTGAGCTAATTTGAAACTCTTGTTTTATGTATCACCCCACCTCACCTTTCCCGTTAAGCAGCCATAGTGTGTTTTCTGCATGTGTGACTCTGTTCTGTTTTGTAATTCAGTTCAAGTGTAACGGTTTTTACATTCCCTCTATAAGTGACACCTTATGAGAAGTGTCCTTTTCTGTGTGACTTATTTCACTTAGAATCGTCTTACCTAAATCCACTCATCATGCTGCTACTAGCCTTATGACATTGATTTCATGGCTGAGTGATATTCCATTGTACATAAGGACCACAACTTTTTTATCCATTTTTCACTTTCCTGGGATATTTAAGGTGGAATGAAGTGGAGGTCCTTGTCAACAGAGCAGCCCTAAACTTTGGGGTGCTTGTGTCTTGCTGCTTTTCAATTTTCCCACTTTATCCCCCCATGCGTGGAAGTGCCCTATGCTCTCTAAGGTGTATTTTTTAGATGTTTCAGGACACACCGTACACTTCTCCAGAGTGGCTGTTGGCAATTTACATCCCGCCCATCAGTGTAGCAAGGCTCCCATTTCTCCATGGCCTGTCCTGCATTTCTGGTTTTGACACTTTTTTCAGCATGGCCCTTTTTACCGATGGGAAGCGAGACTTCTTTGTAGCGCTGATTTGCCTTTCCAGGTTGCTTGGTTGGCCAAAAAGGGCGTATGCGTTTTTTCCTGAATATATTCAGGAAAAAACGCATACGCCCTTTTTGGCCAAGGGCATCATTGTCAACGTTTTGCCGCTTTTCATGTGCTTTAAAGGGGATTCGAATCTACCTCCTGAAATCAGTTTCCTGCAATTCTGCCTTGATTTCAAATACTCTTCTTTGCCTTCCCTCAATATATTTGTAGACGAGAGTTATCATTTATAACTCTGGAGGTTTGTGAATTGCAGTGCCCAGAAGCTCCATTTTACAAGTCGCTTTTTTGGGAGATGGCCGCAAAAGCGCAGGATGGCTTCAGGCCCTGTTCTGGTTCCGGGGGGCAGGCTGAGCCTGTGGTTAATTCTTCTTCCTGATGGGAAAATAGAGTGACCTGTGCCTGTCCCAACACCAAGAGCTAGTCTCTCATTGGTTCCCCGTCTTCCCGTTCATCCTCAGCACAAATTGCAACCTGTACGGAACAGGAGGTTAAAGGTGCTGAGGCTCCAAGTAGGGAGATTGCTAGTAAAGTGGCTGGAATGGCGAACCCGAGCACAAGGAGATGAGAAATGAGGTGCGTTTTAGAAACCTTTCCCCATCACACGGTGTACCATCTTCTGGGTTTCTCATGCATGTTTTCGATGTAGGAAGATGCCCTTGAACCTGGAGATTTGGGACCCATGCGATGGGTAGCACGCAGTATTACTTTAAAGGGTCTGCGTTTGCTCACCCAACCTCACCAAACCTCTCAGCCCCAAGAGTGTCCACCCTTATGTCTCATCCAGCTGTGGGTCTAGATATGGTCAATACAGGTTGCATCAGAGCCCCTGAACGAATTGTGTAAGAATTTCTCTCTCTTTCCCTGTCTTTGTTTCATGGGTTTTTAAAAGTAATTTATTTTTATAATGGGGTTTAGCTGCTTTTCACGGCTGTGTTTATGCCGCTTTACACCCACTTGACACACTAACAGAGAGATATCAATACATAGGTTTTAAGATTATTACTAGTCAGATATATTCTTGTGCGGTGAATCGGGCGTGTTGAGTCCAGTTCTCTGAGCAAGGAGTAGGTCTTGTCTATTACATATTGGGTTTATGGAACGGTATCTGAGCTAATTTGAAACTCTTGTTTTATGTATCACCCCACCTCACCTTTCCCGTTAAGCAGCCATAGTGTGTTTTCTGCATGTGTGACTGTGTTCTGTTTTGTAATTCAGTTCAAGTGTAACGGTTTTTACATTCCCTCTATAAGTGACACCTTATGAGAAGTGTCCTTTTCTGTGTGACTTATTTCACTTAGAATCGTCTTACCTAAATCCACTCATCATGCTGCTACTAGCCTTATGACATTGATTTCATGGCTGAGTGATATTCCATTGTACATAAGGACCACAACTTTTTTATCCATTTTTCGCTTTCCTGGGATATTTAAGGTGGAATGAAGTGGAGGTCCTTGTCAACAGAGCAGCCCTAAACTTTGGGGTGCTTGTGTCTTGCTGATTTTCAATTTTCCCACTTTATCCCCCCATGCATGGAAGTGCCCTATGCTCTCTAAGCTGTGTTTTTTAGATGTTTCAGGACACACCGTACACTTCTCCAGAGTGGCTGTTGGCAATTTACATCCCGCCCATCAGTGTAGCAAGGCTCCCATTTCTCCATGGCCTGTCCTGCATTTCTGGTTTTGACACTTTTTTCAGCATGGCCCTTTTGACCGATGGGAAGCGAGACTTCTTTGTAGCGCTGATTTGCCTTTCCAGGTTGCTTGGTTGGCCAAAAAGGACGTATGCGTTTTTTCCTGAATATATTAAGGAAAAAACGCATACGCCCTTTTAGGCCAAGGGCATCATTGTCAACGTTTTGCCGCTTTTCATGTGCTTTAAAGGGGATTCGAATCTACCTCCTGAAATCAGTTTCCTGCAATTCTGCCTTGATTTCAAATCCTCTTCTTTGCCTTCCCTCAATATATTTGTAGACGAGAGTTATCATTTATAACTCTGGAGGTTTGTGAATTGCAGTGCCCAGAAGCTCCATTTTACAAGTCGCTTTTTTGGGAGCTGGCCGCAAAAGCGCAGGATGGCTTCAGGCCCTGTTCTGGTTCCGTGGGGCAGGCTGAGCCTGTGGTTAATTCTTCTTCCTGATGGGAAAATAGAGTGACCTGTGCCTGTCCCAACACCAAGAGCTAGTCTCTCATTGGTTCCCCGTCTTCCCGTTCATCCTCAGGACAAATTGCAACCTGTACGGAACAGGAGGTTAAAGGTGCTGAGGCTCCAAGTAGGGAGATTGCTAGTAAAGTGGCTGGAATGGCGAACCCGAGCACAAGGAGATGAGAAATGAGGTGCGTTTTAGAAACCTTTCCCCATCACACGGTGTACCATCTTCTGGGTTTCTCATGCATGTTTTCGATGTAGGAAGATGCCCTTGAACCTGGAGATTTGGGACCCATGCGATGGGTAGCACGCAGTATTACTTTAAAGGGTCTGCGTTTGCTCACCCAACCTCACCAAACCTCTCAGCCCCAAGAGTGTCCACCCTTATGTCTCATCCAGCTGTGGGTCTAGATATGGTCAATACAGGTTGCATCAGAGCCCCTGAACGAATTGTGTAAGATTTTCTCTCTCTTTCCCTGTCTTTGTTTCATGGGTTTTTAAAAGTAATTTATTTTTATAATGGGGTTTAGCTGCTTTTCACGGCTGTGTTTATGCCGCTTTACACCCACTTGACACACTAACAGAGAGATATCAATACATAGGTTTTAAGATTATTACTAGTCAGATATATTCTTGTGCGGTGAATCGGGCGTGTTGAGTCCAGTTCTCTGAGCAAGGAGTAGGTCTTGTCTATTACATATTGGGTTTATGGAACGGTATCTGAGCTAATTTGAAACTCTTGTTTTATGTATCACCCCACCTCACCTTTCCCGTTAAGCAGCCATAGTGTGTTTTCTGCATGTGTGACTCTGTTCTGTTTTGTAATTCAGTTCAAGTGTAACGGTTTTTACATTCCCTCTATAAGTGACACCTTATGAGAAGTGTCCTTTTCTGTGTGACTTATTTCACTTAGAATCGTCTTACCTAAATCCACTCATCATGCTGCTACTAGCCTTATGACATTGATTTCATGGCTGAGTGATATTCCATTGTACATAAGGACCACAACTTTTTTATCCATTTTTCACTTTCCTGGGATATTTAAGGTGGAATGAAGTGGAGGTCCTTGTCAACAGAGCAGCCCTAAACTTTGGGGTGCTTGTGTCTTGCTGCTTTTCAATTTTCCCACTTTATCCCCCCATGCGTGGAAGTGCCCTATGCTCTCTAAGCTGTGTTTTTTAGATGTTTCAGGACACACCGTACACTTCTCCAGAGTGGCTGTTGGCAATTTACATCCCGCCCATCAGTGTAGCAAGGCTCCCATTTCTCCATGGCCTGTCCTGCATTTCTGGTTTTGACACTTTTTTCAGCATGGCCCTTTTTACCGATGGGAAGCGAGACTTCTTTGTAGCGCTGATTTGCCTTTCCAGGTTGCTTGGTTGGCCAAAAAGGGCGTATGCGTTTTTTCCTGAATATATTCAGGAAAAAACGCATACGCCCTTTTTGGCCAAGGGCATCATTGTCAACGTTTTGCCGCTTTTCATGTGCTTTAAAGGGGATTCGAATCTACCTCCTGAAATCAGTTTCCTGCAATTCTGCCTTGATTTCAAATACTCTTCTTTGCCTTCCCTCAATATATTTGTAGACGAGAGTTATCATTTATAACTCTGGAGGTTTGTGAATTGCAGTGCCCAGAAGCTCCATTTTACAAGTCGCTTTTTTGGGAGATGGCCGCAAAAGCGCAGGATGGCTTCAGGCCCTGTTCTGGTTCCGGGGGGCAGGCTGAGCCTGTGGTTAATTCTTCTTCCTGATGGGAAAATAGAGTGACCTGTGCCTGTCCCAACACCAAGAGCTAGTCTCTCATTGGTTCCCCGTCTTCCCGTTCATCCTCAGCACAAATTGCAACCTGTACGGAACAGGAGGTTAAAGGTGCTGAGGCTCCAAGTAGGGAGATTGCTAGTAAAGTGGCTGGAATGGCGAACCCGAGCACAAGGAGATGAGAAATGAGGTGCGTTTTAGAAACCTTTCCCCATCACACGGTGTACCATCTTCTGGGTTTCTCATGCATGTTTTCGATGTAGGAAGATGCCCTTGAACCTGGAGATTTGGGACCCATGCGATGGGTAGCACGCAGTATTACTTTAAAGGGTCTGCGTTTGCTCACCCAACCTCACCAAACCTCTCAGCCCCAAGAGTGTCCACCCTTATGTCTCATCCAGCTGTGGGTCTAGATATGGTCAATACAGGTTGCATCAGAGCCCCTGAACGAATTGTGTAAGAATTTCTCTCTCTTTCCCTGTCTTTGTTTCATGGGTTTTTAAAAGTAATTTATTTTTATAATGGGGTTTAGCTGCTTTTCACGGCTGTGTTTATGCCGCTTTACACCCACTTGACACACTAACAGAGAGATATCAATACATAGGTTTTAAGATTATTACTAGTCAGATATATTCTTGTGCGGTGAATCGGGCGTGTTGAGTCCAGTTCTCTGAGCAAGGAGTAGGTCTTGTCTATTACATATTGGGTTTATGGAACGGTATCTGAGCTAATTTGAAACTCTTGTTTTATGTATCACCCCACCTCACCTTTCCCGTTAAGCAGCCATAGTGTGTTTTCTGCATGTGTGACTCTGTTCTGTTTTGTAATTCAGTTCAAGTGTAACGGTTTTTACATTCCCTCTATAAGTGACACCTTATGAGAAGTGTCCTTTTCTGTGTGACTTATTTCACTTAGAATCGTCTTACCTAAATCCACTCATCATGCTGCTACTAGCCTTATGACATTGATTTCATGGCTGAGTGATATTCCATTGTACATAAGGACCACAACTTTTTTATCCATTTTTCGCTTTCCTGGGATATTTAAGGTGGAATGAAGTGGAGGTCCTTGTCAACAGAGCAGCCCTAAACTTTGGGGTGCTTGTGTCTTGCTGATTTTCAATTTTCCCACTTTATCCCCCCATGCATGGAAGTGCCCTATGCTCTCTAAGCTGTGTTTTTTAGATGTTTCAGGACACACCGTACACTTCTCCAGAGTGGCTGTTGGCAATTTACATCCCGCCCATCAGTGTAGCAAGGCTCCCATTTCTCCATGGCCTGTCCTGCATTTCTGGTTTTGACACTTTTTTCAGCATGGCCCTTTTGACCGATGGGAAGCGAGACTTCTTTGTAGCGCTGATTTGCCTTTCCAGGTTGCTTGGTTGGCCAAAAAGGACGTATGCGTTTTTTCCTGAATATATTAAGGAAAAAACGCTTACGCCCTTTTAGGCCAAGGGCATCATTGTCAACGTTTTGCCTCTTTTCATGTGCTTTAAAGGGGATTCGAATCTACCTCCTGAAATCAGTTTCCTGCAATTCTGCCTTGATTTCAAATCCTCTTCTTTGCCTTCCCTCAATATATTTGTAGACGAGAGTTATCATTTATAACTCTGGAGGTTTGTGAATTGCAGTGCCCAGAAGCTCCATTTTACAAGTCGCTTTTTTGGGAGCTGGCCGCAAAAGCGCAGGATGGCTTCAGGCCCTGTTCTGGTTCCGTGGGGCAGGCTGAGCCTGTGGTTAATTCTTCTTCCTAATGGGAAAATAGAGTGACCTGTGCCTGTCCCAACACCAAGAGCTAGTCTCTCATTGGTTCCCCGTCTTCCCGTTCATTCTCAGGACAAATTGCAACCTGTACGGAACAGGAGGTTAAAGGTGCTGAGGCTCCAAGTAGGGAGATTGCTAGTAAAGTGGCTGGAATGGCGAACCCGAGCACAAGGAGATGAGAAATGAGGTGCGTTTTAGAAACCTTTCCCCATCACACGGTGTACCATCTTCTGGGTTTCTCATGCATGTTTTCGATGTAGGAAGATGCCCTTGAACCTGGAGATTTGGGACCCATGCGATGGGTAGCACGCAGTATTACTTTAAAGGGTCTGCGTTTGCTCACCCAACCTCACCAAACCTCTCAGCCCCAAGAGTGTCCACCCTTATGTCTCATCCAGCTGTGGGTCTAGATATGGTCAATACAGGTTGCATCAGAGCCCCTGAACGAATTGTGTAAGAATTTCTCTCTCTTTCCCTGTCTTTGTTTCATGGGTTTTTAAAAGTAATTTATTTTTATAATGGGGTTTAGCTGCTTTTCACGGCTGTGTTTATGCCGCTTTACACCCACTTGACACACTAACAGAGAGATATCAATACATAGGTTTTAAGATTATTACTAGTCAGATATATTCTTGTGCGGTGAATCGGGCGTGTTGAGTCCAGTTCTCTGAGCAAGGAGTAGGTCTTGTCTATTCCATATTGGGTTTATGGAACGGTATCTGAGCTAAGTTGAAGCTCTTGTTTTATGTATCACCCCACCTCACCTTTCCCGTTAAGCAGCCATAGTGTGTTTTCTGCATGTGTGACTCTGTTCTGTTTTGTAATTCAGTTCAAGTGTAACGGTTTTTACATTCCCTCTATAAGTGACACCTTATGAGAAGTGTCCTTTTCTGTGTGACTTATTTCACTTAGAATCGTCTTACCTAAATCAACTCATCATGCTGCTACTAGCCTTATGACATTGATTTCATGGCTGAGTGATATTCCATTGTACATAAGGACCACAACTTTTTGATCCATTTTTCGCTTTCCTGGGATATTTAAGGTGGAATGAAGTGGAGGTCCTTGTCAACAGAGCAGCCCTAAACTTTGGGGTGCTTGTGTCTTGCTGATTTTCAATTTTCCCACTTTATCCCCCCATGCGTGGAAGTGCCCTATGCTCTCTAAGCTGTGTTTTTTAGATGTTTCAGGACACACCGTACACTTCTCCAGAGTGGCTGTTGGCAATTTACATCCCGCCCATCAGTGTAGCAAGGCTCCCATTTCTCCATGGCCTGTCCTGCATTTCTGGTTTTGACACTTTTTTCAGCATGGCCCTTTTGACCGATGGGAAGCGAGACTTCTTTGTAGCGCTGATTTGCCTTTCCAGGTTGCTTGGTTGGCCAAAAAGGGCGTATGCGTTTTTTCCTGAATATATTCAGGAAAAAACGCATACGCCCTTTTTGGCCAAGGGCATCATTGTCAACGTTTTGCCGCTTTTCATGTGCTTTAGAGGCGATTCGAATCTACCTCATGAAATCTGTTTCCTGCAATTCTGCCTTGATTTCAATTCCTCGTCTTTGCCTTCCCTCAATATATTTGTGGACGAGAGTTATCATTTATAACTGTGCAGGTTTGTGAATTGCAGTGCCCTGAAGCTCCATTTTTCAAGTCGCTTTTTTGGGAGCTGGCCGCAAAAGCGCAGGATGGCTTCAGGCCCTGTTCTGGTTCCGTGGGTCAGGCTGAGCCTGTGGTTAATTCTTCTTCCTGATGGGAAAATAGAGTGACCTGTGCCTGTCCCAAAACCAAGAGCTAGTCTCTCATTGGTTCCCCGTCTTCCCGTTCATCCTCAGGACAAATTGCAACCTGTACGGAACAGGAGGTTAAAGGTGCTGATGCTCCAGGTAGGGAGATTGCTAGTAAAGTGGCTGGAATGGCGAACCCGAGCACAAGGAGATGAGAAATGAGGTGCGTTTTAGAAACCTTTCCCCATCACACGGTGTACCATCTTCTGGGTTTCTAATGCATGTTTTCGATGTAGGTAGATGCCCTTGAACCTGGAGATTTGGGACCCATGCGATGGGTAGCACGCAGTATTACTTTAAAGGGTCTGCGTTTGCTCACCCAACCTCACCAAACCTCTCAGCCCCAAGAGTGTCCACCCTTATGTCTCATCCAGCTGTGGGTCTAGATATGGTCAATCCAGGTTGCATCACAGCCCCTGAACGAATTGTGTAAGAATTTCTCTGTCTTTCCCTGTCTTTGTTTCATGGGTTTTTAAAAGTAATTTATTTTTATAATGGGGTTTAGCTGCTTTTCACGGCTGTGTTTATGCCGCTTTACACCCACTTGACACACTAACAGAGAGATATCAATACATAGGTTTTAAGATTCTTACTAGTCAGATATATTCTTGTGCGGTGAATCGGGCGTGTTGAGTCCAGTTCTCTGAGCAAGGAGTAGGTCTTGTCTATTACATATTGGGTTTATGGAACGGTATCTGAGCTAATTTGAAACTCTTGTTTTATGTATCACCCCACCTCACCTTTCCCGTTAAGCAGCCATAGTGTGTTTTCTGCATGTGTGACTCTGTTCTGTTTTGTAATTCAGTTCAAGTGTAACGGTTTTTACATTCCCTCTATAAGTGACACCTTATGAGAAGTGTCCTTTTCTGTGTGACTTATTTCACTTAGAATCGTCTTACCTAAATCCACTCATCATGCTGCTACTAGCCTTATGACATTGATTTCATGGCTGAGTGATATTCCATTGTACATAAGGACCACAACTTTTTTATCCATTTTTCGCTTTCCTGGGATATTTAAGGTGGAATGAAGTGGAGGTCCTTGTCAACAGAGCAGCCCTAAACTTTGGGGTGCTTGTGTCTTGCTGATTTTCAATTTTCCCACTTTATCCCCCCATGCGTGGAAGTGCCCTATGCTCTCTAAGCTGTGTTTTTTAGATGTTTCAGGACACACCGTACACTTCTCCAGAGTGGCTGTTGGCAATTTACATCCTGCCCATCAGTGTAGCAAGGCTCCCATTTCTCCATGGCCTGTCCTGCATTTCTGGTTTTGACACTTTTTTTCAGCATGGCCCTTTTGACCGATGGGAAGCGAGACTTCTTTGTAGCGCTGATTTGCCTTTCCAGGTTGCTTGGTTGGCAAAAAAGGGCGTATGCGTTTTTTCCTGAATATATTCAGGAAAAAACGCATACGCCCTTTTTGGCCAAGGGCATCATTGTCAACGTTTTGCCGCTTTTCATGTGCTTTAAAGGGGATTCGAATCTACCTCCTGAAATCTGTTTCCTGCAATTCTGCCTTGATTTCAAATCCTCTTCTTTGCCTTCCCTCAATATATTTGTGGACGAGAGTTATCATTTATAACTCTGCAGGTTTGTGAATTGCAGTGCCCAGAAGCTCCATTTTACAAGTCGCTTTTTTGGGAGCTGGCCGCAGAAGCGCAGGATGGCTTCAGGCCCTGTTCTGGTTCCGGGGGGCAGGCTGAGCCTGTGGTTAATTCTTCTTCCTGATGGGAAAATAGAGTGACCTGTGCCTGTCCCAACACCAAGAGCTAGTCTCTCATTGGTTCCCCGTCTTCCCGTTCATCCTCAGGACAAATTGCAACCTGTACGGAACAGGAGGTTAAAGGTGCTGATGCTCCAGGTAGGGAGATTGCTAGTAAAGTGGCTGGAATGGCGAACCCGAGCACAAGGAGATGAGAAATGAGGTGCGTTTTAGAAACCTTTCCCCATCACACGGTGTACCATCTTCTGGGTTTCTCATGCATGTTTTCGATGTATGAAGATGCCCTTGAACCTGGAGAGTTGGGACCCATGCGATGGGTAGCACGCAGTATTACTTTAAAGGGTCTGCGTTTGCTCACCCAACCTCACCAAACCTCTCAGCCCCAAGTGTCCACCCTTATGTCTCATCCAGCTGTGGGTCTAGATATGGTCAATCCAGGTTGCATCACAGCCCCTGAACGAATTGTGTAAGAATTTCTCTCTCTTTCCCTGTCTTTGTTTCATGGGTTTTTAAAAGTAATTTATTTTTATAATGGGGTTTAGCTGCTTTTCACGGCTGTGTTTATGCCGCTTTACACCCACTTGACACACTAACAGAGAGATATCAATACATAGGTTTTAAGATTATTACTAGTCAGATATATTCTTGTGCGGTGAATCGGGCGTGTTGAGTCCAGTTCTCTGAGCAAGGAGTAGGTCTTGTCTATTACATATTGGGTTTATGGAACGGTATCTGAGCTAATTTGAAACTCTTGTTTTATGTATCACCCCACCTCACCTTTCCCGTTAAGCAGCCATAGTGTGTTTTCTGCATGTGTGACTCTGTTCTGTTTTGTAATTCAGTTCAAGTGTAACGGTTTTTACATTCCCTCTATAAGTGACACCTTATGAGAAGTGTCCTTTTCTGTGTGACTTATTTCACTTAGAATCGTCTTACCTAAATCCACTCATCATGCTGCTACTAGCCTTATGACATTGATTTCATGGCTGAGTGATATTCCATTGTACATAAGGACCACAACTTTTTTATCCATTTTTCGCTTTCCTGGGATATTTAAGGTGGAATGAAGTGGAGGTCCTTGTCAACAGAGCAGCCCTAAACTTTGGGGTGCTTGTGTCTTGCTGATTTTCAATTTTCCCACTTTATCCCCCCATGCGTGGAAGTGCCCTATGCTCTCTAAGCTGTGTTTTTTAGATGTTTCAGGACACACCGTACACTTCTCCAGAGTGGCTGTTGGCAATTTACATCCCGCCCATCAGTGTAGCAAGGCTCCCATTTCTCCATGGCCTGTCCTGCATTTCTGGTTTTGACACTTTTTTCAGCATGGCCCTTTTTACCGATGGGAAGCGAGACTTCTTTGTAGCGCTGATTTGCCTTTCCAGGTTGCTTGGTTGGCCAAAAAGGACGTATGCGTTTTTTCCTGAATATATTAAGGAAAAAACGCATACGCCCTTTTTGGCCAAGGGCATCATTGTCAACGTTTTGCCGCTTTTCATGTGCTTTAAAGGGGATTCGAATCTACCTCCTGAAATCAGTTTCCTGCAATTCTGCCTTGATTTCAAATACTCTTCTTTGCCTTCCCTCAATATATTTGTAGACGAGAGTTATCATTTATAACTCTGGAGGTTTGTGAATTGCAGTGCCCAGAAGCTCCATTTTACAAGTCGCTTTTTTGGGAGATGGCCGCAAAAGCGCAGGATGGCTTCAGGCCCTGTTCTGGTTCCGGGGGGCAGGCTGAGCCTGTGGTTAATTCTTCTTCCTGATGGGAAAATAGAGTGACCTGTGCCTGTCCCAACACCAAGAGCTAGTCTCTCATTGGTTCCCCGTCTTCCCGTTCATCCTCAGGACAAATTGCAACCTGTACGGAACAGGAGGTTAAAGGTGCTGAGGCTCCAAGTAGGGAGATTGCTAGTAAAGTGGCTGGAATGGCGAACCCGAGCACAAGGAGATGAGAAATGAGGTGCGTTTTAGAAACCTTTCCCCATCACACGGTGTACCATCTTCTGGGTTTCTCATGCATGTTTTCGATGTAGGAAGATGCCCTTGAACCTGGAGATTTGGGACCCATGCGATGGGTAGCACGCAGTATTACTTTAAAGGGTCTGCGTTTGCTCACCCAACCTCACCAAACCTCTCAGCCCCAAGAGTGTCCACCCTTATGTCTCATCCAGCTGTGGGTCTAGATATGGTCAATACAGGTTGCATCAGAGCCCCTGAACGAATTGTGTAAGAATTTCTCTCTCTTTCCCTGTCTTTGTTTCATGGGTTTTTAAAAGTAATTTATTTTTATAATGGGGTTTAGCTGCTTTTCACGGCTGTGTTTATGCCGCTTTACACCCACTTGACACACTAACAGAGAGATATCAATACATAGGTTTTAAGATTATTACTAGTCAGATATATTCTTGTGCGGTGAATCGGGCGTGTTGAGTCCAGTTCTCTGAGCAAGGAGTAGGTCTTGTCTATTACATATTGGGTTTATGGAACGGTATCTGAGCTAATTTGAAACTCTTGTTTTATGTATCACCCCACCTCACCTTTCCCGTTAAGCAGCCATAGTGTGTTTTCTGCATGTGTGACTCTGTTCTGTTTTGTAATTCAGTTCAAGTGTAATGGTTTTTACATTCCCTCTATAAGTGACACCTTATGAGAAGTGTCCTTTTCTGTGTGACTTATTTCACTTAGAATCGTCTTACCTAAATCCACTCATCATGCTGCTACTAGCCTTATGACATTGATTTCATGGCTGAGTGATATTCCATTGTACATAAGGACCACAACTTTTTGATCCATTTTTCGCTTTCCTGGGATATTTAAGGTGGAATGAAGTGGAGGTCCTTGTCAACAGAGCAGCCCTAAACTTTGGGGTGCTTGTGTCTTGCTGATTTTCAATTTTCCCACTTTATCCCCCCATGCGTGGAAGTGCCCTATGCTCTCTAAGCTGTGTTTTTTAGATGTTTCAGGACACACCGTACACTTCTCCAGAGTGGCTGTTGGCAATTTACATCCCGCCCATCAGTGTAGCAAGGCTCCCATTTCTCCATGGCCTGTCCTGCATTTCTGGTTTTGACACTTTTTTCAGCATGGCCCTTTTGACCGATGGGAAGCGAGACTTCTTTGTAGCGCTGATTTGCCTTTCCAGGTTGCTTGGTTGGCCAAAAAGGGCGTATGCGTTTTTTCCTGAATATATTCAGGAAAAAACGCATACGCCCTTTTTGGCCAAGGGCATCATTGTCAACGTTTTGCCGCTTTTCATGTGCTTTAGAGGCGATTCGAATCTACCTCATGAAATCTGTTTCCTGCAATTCTGCCTTGATTTCAATTCCTCGTCTTTGCCTTCCCTCAATATATTTGTGGACGAGAGTTATCATTTATAACTGTGCAGGTTTGTGAATTGCAGTGCCCTGAAGCTCCATTTTTCAAGTCGCTTTTTTGGGAGCTGGCCGCAAAAGCGCAGGATGGCTTCAGGCCCTGTTCTGGTTCCGTGGGTCAGGCTGAGCCTGTGGTTAATTCTTCTTCCTGATGGGAAAATAGAGTGACCTGTGCCTGTCCCAAAACCAAGAGCTAGTCTCTCATTGGTTCCCCGTCTTCCCGTTCATCCTCAGGACAAATTGCAACCTGTACGGAACAGGAGGTTAAAGGTGCTGATGCTCCAGGTAGGGAGATTGCTAGTAAAGTGGCTGGAATGGCGAACCCGAGCACAAGGAGATGAGAAATGAGGTGCGTTTTAGAAACCTTTCCCCATCACACGGTGTACCATCTTCTGGGTTTCTAATGCATGTTTTCGATGTAGGTAGATGCCCTTGAACCTGGAGATTTGGGACCCATGCGATGGGTAGCACGCAGTATTACTTTAAAGGGTCTGCGTTTGCTCACCCAACCTCACCAAACCTCTCAGCCCCAAGAGTGTCCACCCTTATGTCTCATCCAGCTGTGGGTCTAGATATGGTCAATCCAGGTTGCATCACAGCCCCTGAACGAATTGTGTAAGAATTTCTCTGTCTTTCCCTGTCTTTGTTTCATGGGTTTTTAAAAGTAATTTATTTTTATAATGGGGTTTAGCTGCTTTTCACGGCTGTGTTTATGCCGCTTTACACCCACTTGACACACTAACAGAGAGATATCAATACATAGGTTTTAAGATTCTTACTAGTCAGATATATTCTTGTGCGGTGAATCGGGCGTGTTGAGTCCAGTTCTCTGAGCAAGGAGTAGGTCTTGTCTATTACATATTGGGTTTATGGAACGGTATCTGAGCTAATTTGAAACTCTTGTTTTATGTATCACCCCACCTCACCTTTCCCGTTAAGCAGCCATAGTGTGTTTTCTGCATGTGTGACTCTGTTCTGTTTTGTAATTCAGTTCAAGTGTAACGGTTTTTACATTCCCTCTATAAGTGACACCTTATGAGAAGTGTCCTTTTCTGTGTGACTTATTTCACTTAGAATCGTCTTACCTAAATCCACTCATCATGCTGCTACTAGCCTTATGACATTGATTTCATGGCTGAGTGATATTCCATTGTACATAAGGACCACAACTTTTTTATCCATTTTTCGCTTTCCTGGGATATTTAAGGTGGAATGAAGTGGAGGTCCTTGTCAACAGAGCAGCCCTAAACTTTGGGGTGCTTGTGTCTTGCTGATTTTCAATTTTCCCACTTTATCCCCCCATGCGTGGAAGTGCCCTATGCTCTCTAAGCTGTGTTTTTTAGATGTTTCAGGACACACCGTACACTTCTCCAGAGTGGCTGTTGGCAATTTACATCCTGCCCATCAGTGTAGCAAGGCTCCCATTTCTCCATGGCCTGTCCTGCATTTCTGGTTTTGACACTTTTTTTCAGCATGGCCCTTTTGACCGATGGGAAGCGAGACTTCTTTGTAGCGCTGATTTGCCTTTCCAGGTTGCTTGGTTGGCAAAAAAGGGCGTATGCGTTTTTTCCTGAATATATTCAGGAAAAAACGCATACGCCCTTTTTGGCCAAGGGCATCATTGTCAACGTTTTGCCGCTTTTCATGTGCTTTAAAGGGGATTCGAATCTACCTCCTGAAATCTGTTTCCTGCAATTCTGCCTTGATTTCAAATCCTCTTCTTTGCCTTCCCTCAATATATTTGTGGACGAGAGTTATCATTTATAACTCTGCAGGTTTGTGAATTGCAGTGCCCAGAAGCTCCATTTTACAAGTCGCTTTTTTGGGAGCTGGCCGCAGAAGCGCAGGATGGCTTCAGGCCCTGTTCTGGTTCCGGGGGGCAGGCTGAGCCTGTGGTTAATTCTTCTTCCTGATGGGAAAATAGAGTGACCTGTGCCTGTCCCAACACCAAGAGCTAGTCTCTCATTGGTTCCCCGTCTTCCCGTTCATCCTCAGGACAAATTGCAACCTGTACGGAACAGGAGGTTAAAGGTGCTGATGCTCCAGGTAGGGAGATTGCTAGTAAAGTGGCTGGAATGGCGAACCCGAGCACAAGGAGATGAGAAATGAGGTGCGTTTTAGAAACCTTTCCCCATCACACGGTGTACCATCTTCTGGGTTTCTCATGCATGTTTTCGATGTATGAAGATGCCCTTGAACCTGGAGAGTTGGGACCCATGCGATGGGTAGCACGCAGTATTACTTTAAAGGGTCTGCGTTTGCTCACCCAACCTCACCAAACCTCTCAGCCCCAAGTGTCCACCCTTATGTCTCATCCAGCTGTGGGTCTAGATATGGTCAATCCAGGTTGCATCACAGCCCCTGAACGAATTGTGTAAGAATTTCTCTCTCTTTCCCTGTCTTTGTTTCATGGGTTTTAAAAGTAATTTATTTTTATAATGGGGTTTAGCTGCTTTTCACGGCTGTGTTTATGCCGCTTTACACCCACTTGACACACTAACAGAGAGATATCAATACATAGGTTTTAAGATTATTACTAGTCAGATATATTCTTGTGCGGTGAATCGGGCGTGTTGAGTCCAGTTCTCTGAGCAAGGAGTAGGTCTTGTCTATTACATATTGGGTTTATGGAACGGTATCTGAGCTAATTTGAAACTCTTGTTTTATGTATCACCCCACCTCACCTTTCCCGTTAAGCAGCCATAGTGTGTTTTCTGCATGTGTGACTCTGTTCTGTTTTGTAATTCAGTTCAAGTGTAACGGTTTTTACATTCCCTCTATAAGTGACACCTTATGAGAAGTGTCCTTTTCTGTGTGACTTATTTCACTTAGAATCGTCTTACCTAAATCCACTCATCATGCTGCTACTAGCCTTATGACATTGATTTCATGGCTGAGTGATATTCCATTGTACATAAGGACCACAACTTTTTTATCCATTTTTCGCTTTCCTGGGATATTTAAGGTGGAATGAAGTGGAGGTCCTTGTCAACAGAGCAGCCCTAAACTTTGGGGTGCTTGTGTCTTGCTGATTTTCAATTTTCCCACTTTATCCCCCCATGCGTGGAAGTGCCCTATGCTCTCTAAGCTGTGGTTTTTAGATGTTTCAGGACACACCGTACACTTCTCCAGAGTGGCTGTTGGCAATTTACATCCCGCCCATCAGTGTAGCAAGGCTCCCATTTCTCCATGGCCTGTCCTGCATTTCTGGTTTTGACACTTTTTTCAGCATGGCCCTTTTTACCGATGGGAAGCGAGACTTCTTTGTAGCGCTGATTTGCCTTTCCAGGTTGCTTGGTTGGCCAAAAAGGACGTATGCGTTTTTTCCTGAATATATTAAGGAAAAAACGCATACGCCCTTTTTGGCCAAGGGCATAATTGTCAACGTTTTGCCGCTTTTCATGTGCTTTAAAGGGGATTCGAATCTACCTCCTGAAATCAGTTTCCTGCAATTCTGCCTTGATTTCAAATACTCTTCTTTGCCTTCCCTCAATATATTTGTAGACGAGAGTTATCATTTATAACTCTGGAGGTTTGTGAATTGCAGTGCCCAGAAGCTCCATTTTACAAGTCGCTTTTTTGGGAGATGGCCGCAAAAGCGCAGGATGGCTTCAGGCCCTGTTCTGGTTCCGGGGGGCAGGCTGAGCCTGTGGTTAATTCTTCTTCCTGATGGGAAAATAGAGTGACCTG
This sequence comes from Balaenoptera physalus, assembly GCF_965194825.1. Taxonomy (NCBI): domain Eukaryota; kingdom Metazoa; phylum Chordata; class Mammalia; order Artiodactyla; family Balaenopteridae; genus Balaenoptera; species Balaenoptera physalus. The sequence goes on from NW_028126232.1 coordinate 631,550, forward strand.
TGCCTGTCCCAACACCAAGAGCTAGTCTCTCATTGGTTCCCCGTCTTCCCGTTCATCCTCAGGACAAATTGCAACCTGTACGGAACAGGAGGTTAAAGGTGCTGAGGCTCCAAGTAGGGAGATTGCTAGTAAAGTGGCTGGAATGGCGAACCCGAGAACAAGGAGATGAGAAATGAGGTGCGTTTTAGAAACCTTTCCCCATCACACGGTGTACCATCTTCTGGGTTTCTCATGCATGTTTTCGATGTAGGAAGATGCCCTTGAACCTGGAGATTTGGGACCCATGCGATGGGTAGCACGCAGTATTACTTTAAAGGGTCTGCGTTTGCTCACCCAACCTCACCAAACCTCTCAGCCCCAAGAGTGTCCACCCTTATGTCTCATCCAGCTGTGGGTCTAGATATGGTCAATACAGGTTGCATCAGAGCCCCTGAACGAATTGTGTAAGAATTTCTCTCTCTTTCCCTGTCTTTGTTTCATGGGTTTTTAAAAGTAATTTATTTTTATAATGGGGTTTAGCTGCTTTTCACGGCTGTGTTTATGCCGCTTTACACCCACTTGACACACTAACAGAGAGATATCAATACATAGGTTTAAAGATTATTACTAGTCAGATATATTCTTGTGCGGTGAATCGGGCGTGTTGAGTCCAGTTCTCTGAGCAAGGAGTAGGTCTTGTCTATTACATATTGGGTTTATGGAACGGTATCTGAGCTAATTTGAAACTCTTGTTTTATGTATCACCCCACCTCACCTTTCCCGTTAAGCAGCCATAGTGTGTTTTCTGCATGTGTGACTCTGTTCTGTTTTGTAATTCAGTTCAAGTGTAATGGTTTTTACATTCCCTCTATAAGTGACACCTTATGAGAAGTGTCCTTTTCTGTGTGACTTATTTCTCTTAGAATCGTCTTACCTAAATCCACTCATCATGCTGCTACTAGCCTTATGACATTGATTTCATGGCTGAGTGATATTCCATTGTACATAAGGACCACAACTTTTTTATCCATTTTTCACTTTCCTGGGATATTTAAGGTGGAATGAAGTGGAGGTCCTTGTCAACAGAGCAGCCCTAAACTTTGGGGTGCTTGTGTCTTGCTGATTTTCAATTTTCCCACTTTATCCCCCCATGCGTGGAAGTGCCCTATGCTCTCTAAGCTCTGTTTTTTAGATGTTTCAGGACACACCGTACACTTCTCCAGAGTGGCTGTTGGCAATTTACATCCCGCCCATCAGTGTAGCAAGGCTCCCATTTCTCCATGGCCTGTCCTGCATTTCTGGTTTTGACACTTTTTTCAGCATGGCCCTTTTGACCGATGGGAAGCGAGACTTCTTTGTAGCGCTGATTTGCCTTTCCAGGTTGCTTGGTTGGCCAAAAAGGGCGTATGCGTTTTTTCCTGAATATATTCAGGAAAAAACGCATACGCCCTTTTTGGCCAAGGGCATCATTGTCAACGTTTTGCCGCTTTTCATGTGCTTTAGAGGCGATTCGAATCTACCTCCTGAAATCTGTTTCCTGCAATTCTGCCTTGATTTCAATTCCTCGTCTTTGCCTTCCCTCAATATATTTGTGGACGAGAGTTATCATTTATAACTGTGCAGGTTTGTGAATTGCAGTGCCCTGAAGCTCCATTTTTCAAGTCGCTTTTTTGGGAGCTGGCCGCAAAAGCGCAGGATGGCTTCAGGCCCTGTTCTGGTTCCGTGGGTCAGGCTGAGCCTGTGGTTAATTCTTCTTCCTGATGGGAAAATAGAGTGACCTGTGCCTGTCCCAAAACCAAGAGCTAGTCTCTCATTGGTTCCCCGTCTTCCCGTTCATCCTCAGGACAAATTGCAACCTGTACGGAACAGGAGGTTAAAGGTGCTGATGCTCCAGGTAGGGAGATTGCTAGTAAAGTGGCTGGAATGGCGAACCCGAGCACAAGGAGATGAGAAATGAGGTGCGTTTTAGAAACCTTTCCCCATCACACGGTGTACCATCTTCTGGGTTTCTAATGCATGTTTTCGATGTAGGTAGATGCCCTTGAACCTGGAGATTTGGGACCCATGCGATGGGTAGCACGCAGTATTACTTTAAAGGGTCTGCGTTTGCTCACCCAACCTCACCAAACCTCTCAGCCCCAAGAGTGTCCACCCTTATGTCTCATCCAGCTGTGGGTCTAGATATGGTCAATCCAGGTTGCATCACAGCCCCTGAACGAATTGTGTAAGAATTTCTCTCTCTTTCCCTGTCTTTGTTTCATGGGTTTTTAAAAGTAATTTATTTTTATAATGGGGTTTAGCTGCTTTTCACGGCTGTGTTTATGCCGCTTTACACCCACTTGACACACTAACAGAGAGATATCAATACATAGGTTTTAAGATTCTTACTAGTCAGATATATTCTTGTGCGGTGAATCGGGCGTGTTGAGTCCAGTTCTCTGAGCAAGGAGTAGGTCTTGTCTATTACATATTGGGTTTATGGAACGGTATCTGAGCTAATTTGAAACTCTTGTTTTATGTATCACCCCACCTCACCTTTCCCGTTAAGCAGCCATAGTGTGTTTTCTGCATGTGTGACTCTGTTCTGTTTTGTAATTCAGTTCAAGTGTAACGGTTTTTACATTCCCTCTATAAGTGACACCTTATGAGAAGTGTCCTTTTCTGTGTGACTTATTTCACTTAGAATCGTCTTACCTAAATCCACTCATCATGCTGCTACTAGCCTTATGACATTGATTTCATGGCTGAGTGATATTCCATTGTACATAAGGACCACAACTTTTTTATCCATTTTTCGCTTTCCTGGGATATTTAAGGTGGAATGAAGTGGAGGTCCTTGTCAACAGAGCAGCCCTAAACTTTGGGGTGCTTGTGTCTTGCTGATTTTCAATTTTCCCACTTTATCCCCCCATGCGTGGAAGTGCCCTATGCTCTCTAAGCTGTGTTTTTTAGATGTTTCAGGACACACCGTACACTTCTCCAGAGTGGCTGTTGGCAATTTACATCCTGCCCATCAGTGTAGCAAGGCTCCCATTTCTCCATGGCCTGTCCTGCATTTCTGGTTTTGACACTTTTTTTCAGCATGGCCCTTTTGACCGATGGGAAGCGAGACTTCTTTGTAGCGCTGATTTGCCTTTCCAGGTTGCTTGGTTGGCAAAAAAGGGCGTATGCGTTTTTTCCTGAATATATTCAGGAAAAAACGCATACGCCCTTTTTGGCCAAGGGCATCATTGTCAACGTTTTGCCGCTTTTCATGTGCTTTAAAGGGGATTCGAATCTACCTCCTGAAATCTGTTTCCTGCAATTCTGCCTTGATTTCAAATCCTCTTCTTTGCCTTCCCTCAATATATTTGTGGACGAGAGTTATCATTTATAACTCTGCAGGTTTGTGAATTGCAGTGCCCAGAAGCTCCATTTTACAAGTCGCGTTTTTGGGAGCTGGCCGCAAAAGCGCAGGATGGCTTCAGGCCCTGTTCTGGTTCCGGGGGGCAGGCTGAGCCTGTGGTTAATTCTTCTTCCTGATGGGAAAATAGAGTGACCTGTGCCTGTCCCAACACCAAGAGCTAGTCTCTCATTGGTTCCCCGTCTTCCCGTTCATCCTCAGGACAAATTGCAACCTGTACGGAACAGGAGGTTAAAGGTGCTGAGGCTCCAAGTAGGGAGATTGCTAGTAAAGTGGCTGGAATGGCGAACCCGAGCACAAGGAGATGAGAAATGAGGTGCGTTTTAGAAACCTTTCCCCATCACACGGTGTACCATCTTCTGGGTTTCTCATGCATGTTTTCGATGTAGGTAGATGCCCTTGAACCTGGAGATTTGGGACCCATGCGATGGGTAGCACGCAGTATTACTTTAAAGGGTCTGCGTTTGCTCACCCAACCTCACCAAACCTCTCAGCCCCAAGAGTGTCCACCCTTATGTCTCATCCAGCTGTGGGTCTAGATATGGTCAATCCAGGTTGCATCACAGCCCCTGAACGAATTGTGTAAGAATTTCTCTGTCTTTCCCTGTCTTTGTTTCATGGGTTTTTAAAAGTAATTTATTTTTATAATGGGGTTTAGCTGCTTTTCACGGCTGTGTTTATGCCGCTTTACACCCACTTGACACACTAACAGAGAGATATCAATACATAGGTTTTAAGATTCTTACTAGTCAGATATATTCTTGTGCGGTGAATCGGGCGTGTTGAGTCCAGTTCTCTGAGCAAGGAGTAGGTCTTGTCTATTACATATTGGGTTTATGGAACGGTATCTGAGCTAATTTGAAACTCTTGTTTTATGTATCACCCCACCTCACCTTTCCCGTTAAGCAGCCATAGTGTGTTTTCTGCATGTGTGACTCTGTTCTGTTTTGTAATTCAGTTCAAGTGTAACGGTTTTTACATTCCCTCTATAAGTGACACCTTATGAGAAGTGTCCTTTTCTGTGTGACTTATTTCACTTAGAATCGTCTTACCTAAATCCACTCATCATGCTGCTACTAGCCTTATGACATTGATTTCATGGCTGAGTGATATTCCATTGTACATAAGGACCACAACTTTTTTATCCATTTTTCGCTTTCCTGGGATATTTAAGGTGGAATGAAGTGGAGGTCCTTGTCAACAGAGCAGCCCTAAACTTTGGGGTGCTTGTGTCTTGCTGATTTTCAATTTTCCCACTTTATCCCCCCATGCGTGGAAGTGCCCTATGCTCTCTAAGCTGTGTTTTTTAGATGTTTCAGGACACACCGTACACTTCTCCAGAGTGGCTGTTGGCAATTTACATCCCGCCCATCAGTGTAGCAAGGCTCCCATTTCTCCATGGCCTGTCCTGCATTTCTGGTTTTGACACTTTTTTCAGCATGGCCCTTTTGACCGATGGGAAGCGAGACTTCTTTGTAGCGCTGATTTGCCTTTCCAGGTTGCTTGGTTGGCCAAAAAGGGCGTATGCGTTTTTTCCTGAATATATTCAGGAAAAAACGCATACGCCCTTTTTGGCCAAGGGCATCATTGTCAACGTTTTGCGCTTTTCATGTGCTTTAAAGGCGATTCGAATCTACCTCCTGAAATCTGTTTCCTGCAATTCTGCCTTGATTTCAAATCCTCTTCTTTGCCTTCCCTCAATATATTTGTGGACGAGAGTTATCATTTATAACTCTGCAGGTTTGTGAATTGCAGTGCCCTGAAGCTCCATTTTACAAGTCGCTTTTTTGGGAGCTGGCCGCAAAAGCGCAGGATGGCTTCAGGCCCTGTTCTGGTTCCGGGGGGCAGGCTGAGCCTGTGGTTAATTCTTCTTCCTGATGGGAAAATAGAGTGACCTGTGCCTGTCCCAACACCAAGAGCTAGTCTGTCATTGGTTCCCCGTCTTCCCGTTCATCCTCAGGACAAATTGCAACCTGTACGGAACAGGAGGTTAAAGGTGCTGAGGCTCCAAGTAGGGAGATTGCTAGTAAAGTTGCTGGAATGGCGAACCCGAGCACAAGGAGATGAGAAATGAGGTGCGTTTTAGAAACCTTTCCCCATCACACGGTGTACCATCTTCTTGGTTTCTCATGCATGTTTTCGATGTAGGAAGTTGCCCTTGAACCTGGAGATTTGGGACCCATGCGATGGGTAGCACGCAGTATTACTTTAAAGCGTCTGCGTTTGCTCACCCAACCTCACCAAACCTCTCAGCCCCAAGAGTGTCCACCCTTATGTCTCATCCAGCTGTGGGTCTAGATATGGTCAGTCCAGGTTGCATCAGAGCCCCTGAACGAATTGTGTAAGAATTTCTCTCTCTTTCCCTGTCTTTGTTTCATGGGTTTTTAAAAGTAATTTATTTTTATAATGGGGTTTAGCTGCTTTTCACGGCTGTGTTTATGCCGCCTTACACCCACTTGACACACTAACAGAGAGATATCAATACATAGGTTTTAAGATTATTACTAGTCAGATATATTCTTGTGCGGTGAATCGGGCGTGTTGAGTCCAGTTCTCTGAGCAAGGAGTAGGTCTTGTCTATTACATATTGGGTTTATGGAACGGTATCTGAGCTAATTTGAAGCTCTTGTTTTATGTATCACCCCACCTCACCTTTCCCGTTAAGCAGCCATAGTGTGTTTTCTGCATGTGTGACTCTGTTCTGTTTTGTAATTCAGTTCAAGTGTAACGGTTTTTACATTCCCTCTATAAGTGACACCTTATGAGAAGTGTCCTTTTCTGTGTGACTTATTTCACTTAGAATCGTCTTACCTAAATCCACTCATCATGCTGCTACTAGCCTTATGACATTGATTTCATGGCTGAGTGATATTCCATTGTACATAAGGACCACAACTTTTTTATCCATTTTTCGCTTTCCTGGGATATTTAAGGTGGAATGAAGTGGAGGTCCTTGTCAACAGAGCAGCCCTAAACTTTGGGGTGCTTGTGTCTTGCTGATTTTCAATTTTCCCACTTTATCCCCCCATGCGTGGAAGTGCCCTATGCTCTCTAAGCTGTGTTTTATAGATGTTTCAGGACACACCGTACACTTCTCCAGAGTGGCTGTTGGCAATTTACATCCCGCCCATCAGTGTAGCAAGGCTCCCATTTCTCCATGGCCTGTCCTGCATTTCTGGTTTTGACACTTTTTTCAGCATGGCCCTTTTGACCGATGGGAAGCGAGACTTCTTTGTAGCGCTGATTTGCCTTTCCAGGTTGCTTGGTTGGCCAAAAAGGGCGTATGCGTTTTTTCCTGAATATATTCAGGAAAAAACGCATACGCCCTTTTTGGCCAAGGGCATCATTGTCAACGTTTTGCCGCTTTTCATGTGCTTTAAAGGGGATTCGAATCTACCTCCTGAAATCTGTTTCCTGCAATTCTGCCTTGATTTCAAATCCTCTTCTTTGCCTTCCCTCAATATATTTGTGGACGAGAGTTATCATTTATAACTCTGCAGGTTTGTGAATTGCAGTGCCCTGAAGCTCCATTTTACAAGTCGCTTTTTTGGGAGCTGGCCGCAAAAGCGCAGGATGGCTTCAGGCCCTGTTCTGGTTCCGGGGGTCAGGCTGAGCCTGTGGTTAATTCTTCTTCCTGATGGGAAAATAGAGTGACCTGTGCCTGTCCCAACACCAAGAGCTAGTCTGTCATTGGTTCCCCGTCTTCCCGTTCATCCTCAGGACAAATTGCAACCTGTACGGAACAGGAGGTTAAAGGTGCTGAGGCTCCAAGTAGGGAGATTGCTAGTAAAGTGGCTGGAATGGCGAACCCGAGCACAAGGAGATGAGAAATTAGGTGCGTTTTAGAAACCTTTCCCCATCACACGGTGTACCATCTTCTGGGTTTCTCATGCATGTTTTCGATGTAGGAAGTTGCCCTTGAACCTGGAGATTTGGGACCCATGCGATGGGTAGCACGCAGTATTACTTTAAAGGGTCTGCGTTTGCTCACCCAACCTCACCAAACCTCTCAGCCCCAAGAGTGTCCACCCTTATGTCTCATCCAGCTGTGGGTCTAGATATGGTCAATCCAGGTTGCATCACAGCCCCTGAACGAATTGTGTAAGAATTTCTCTCTCTTTCCCTGTCTTTGTTTCATGGGTTTTTAAAAGTAATTTATTTTTATAATGGGGTTTAGCTGCTTTTCACGGCTGTGTTTATGCCGCCTTACACCCACTTGACACACTAACAGAGAGATATCAATACATAGGTTTTAAGATTATTACTAGTCAGATATATTCTTGTGCGGTGAATCGGGCGTGTTGAGTCCAGTTCTCTGAGCAAGGAGTAGGTCTTGTCTATTACATATTGGGTTTATGGAACGGTATCTGAGCTAATTTGAAGCTCTTGTTTTATGTATCACCCCACCTCACCTTTCCCGTTAAGCAGCCATAGTGTGTTTTCTGCATGTGTGACTCTGTTCTGTTTTGTAATTCAGTTCAAGTGTAACGGTTTTTACATTCCCTCTATAAGTGACACCTTATGAGAAGTGTCCTTTTCTGTGTGACTTATTTCACTTAGAATCGTCTTACCTAAATCCACTCATCATGCTGCTACTAGCCTTATGACATTGATTTCATGGCTGAGTGATATTCCATTGTACATAAGGACCACAACTTTTTTATCCATTTTTCGCTTTCCTGGGATATTTAAGGTGGAATGAAGTGGAGGTCCTTGTCAACAGAGCAGCCCTAAACTTTGGGGTGCTTGTGTCTTGCTGATTTTCAATTTTCCCACTTTATCCCCCCATGCGTGGAAGTGCCCTATGCTCTCTAAGCTGTGTTTTATAGATGTTTCAGGACACACCGTACACTTCTCCAGAGTGGCTGTTGGCAATTTACATCCCGCCCATCAGTGTAGCAAGGCTCCCATTTCTCCATGGCCTGTCCTGCATTTCTGGTTTTGACACTTTTTTCAGCATGGCCCTTTTGACCGATGGGAAGCGAGACTTCTTTGTAGCGCTGATTTGCCTTTCCAGGTTGCTTGGTTGGCCAAAAAGGGCGTATGCGTTTTTTCCTGTATATATTCAGGAAAAAACGCATACGCCCTTTTTGGCCAAGGGCATCATTGTCAACGTTTTGCCGCTTTTCATGTGCTTTAGAGGCGATTCGAATCTACCTCCTGAAATCTGTTTCCTGCAATTCTGCCTTGATTTCAATTCCTCGTCTTTGCCTTCCCTCAATATATTTGTGGACGAGAGTTATCATTTATAACTGTGCAGGTTTGTGAATTGCAGTGCCCTGAAGCTCCATTTTTCAAGTCGCTTTTTTGGGAGCTGGCCGCAAAAGCGCAGGATGGCTTCAGGCCCTGTTCTGGTTCCGTGGGTCAGGCTGAGCCTGTGGTTAATTCTTCTTCCTGATGGGAAAATAGAGTGACCTGTGCCTGTCCCAAAACCAAGAGCTAGTCTCTCATTGGTTCCCCGTCTTCCCGTTCATCCTCAGGACAAATTGCAACCTGTACGGAACAGGAGGTTAAAGGTGCTGATGCTCCAGGTAGGGAGATTGCTAGTAAAGTGGCTGGAATGGCGAACCCGAGCACAAGGAGATGAGAAATGAGGTGCGTTTTAGAAACCTTTCCCCATCACACGGTGTACCATCTTCTGGGTTTCTCATGCATGTTTTCGATGTAGGAAGATGCCCTTGAACCTGGAGAGTTGGGACCCATGCGATGGGTAGCACGCAGTATTACTTTAAAGGGTCTGCGTTTGCTCACCCAACCTCACCAAACCTCTCAGCCCCAAGTGTCCACCCTTATGTCTCATCCAGCTGTGGGTCTAGATATGGTCAATCCAGGTTGCATCACAGCCCCTGAACGAATTGTGTAAGAATTTCTCTCTCTTTCCCTGTCTTTGTTTCATAGGTTTTTAAAAGTAATTTATTTTTATAATGGGGTTTAGCTGCTTTTCACGGCTGTGTTTATGCCGCTTTACACCCACTTGACACACTAACAGAGAGATATCAATACATAGGTTTTAAGATTATTACTAGTCAGATATATTCTTGTGCGGTGAATCGGGCGTGTTGAGTCCAGTTCTCTGAGCAAGGAGTAGGTCTTGTCTATTACATATTGGGTTTATGGAACGGTATCTGAGCTAATTTGAAACTCTTGTTTTATGTATCACCCCACCTCACCTTTCCCGTTAAGCAGCCATAGTGTGTTTTCTGCATGTGTGACTCTGTTCTGTTTTGTAATTCAGTTCAAGTGTAACGGTTTTTACATTCCCTCTATAAGTGACACCTTATGAGAAGTGTCCTTTTCTGTGTGACTTATTTCACTTAGAATCGTCTTACCTAAATCCACTCATCATGCTGCTACTAGCCTTATGACATTGATTTCATGGCTGAGTGATATTCCATTGTACATAAGGACCACAACTTTTTGATCCATTTTTCGCTTTCCTGGGATATTTAAGGTGGAATGAAGTGGAGGTCCTTGTCAACAGAGCAGCCCTAAACTTTGGGGTGCTTGTGTCTTGCTGATTTTCAATTTTCCCACTTTATCCCCCCATGCGTGGAAGTGCCCTATGCTCTCTAAGCTGTGTTTTTTAGATGTTTCAGGACACACCGTACACTTCTCCAGAGTGGCTGTTGGCAATTTACATCCCGCCCATCAGTGTAGCAAGGCTCCCATTTCTCCATGGCCTGTCCTGCATTTCTGGTTTTGACACTTTTTTCAGCATGGCCCTTTTTACCGATGGGAAGCGAGACTTCTTTGTAGCGCTGATTTGCCTTTCCAGGTTGCTTGGTTGGCCAAAAAGGACGTATGCGTTTTTTCCTGAATATATTAAGGAAAAAACGCATACGCCCTTTTTGGCCAAGGGCATCATTGTCAACGTTTTGCCGCTTTTCATGTGCTTTAAAGGGGATTCGAATCTACCTCCTGAAATCAGTTTCCTGCAATTCTGCCTTGATTTCAAATACTCTTCTTTGCCTTCCCTCAATATATTTGTAGACGAGAGTTATCATTTATAACTCTGGAGGTTTGTGAATTGCAGTGCCCAGAAGCTCCATTTTACAAGTCGCTTTTTTGGGAGATGGCCGCAAAAGCGCAGGATGGCTTCAGGCCCTGTTCTGGTTCCGGGGGGCAGGCTGAGCCTGTGGTTAATTCTTCTTCCTGATGGGAAAATAGAGTGACCTGTGCCTGTCCCAACACCAAGAGCTAGTCTCTCATTGGTTCCCCGTCTTCCCGTTCATCCTCAGGACAAATTGCAACCTGTACGGAACAGGAGGTTAAAGGTGCTGAGGCTCCAAGTAGGGAGATTGCTAGTAAAGTGGCTGGAATGGCGAACCCGAGCACAAGGAGATGAGAAATGAGGTGCGTTTTAGAAACCTTTCCCCATCACACGGTGTACCATCTTCTGGGTTTCTCATGCATGTTTTCGATGTAGGAAGATGCCCTTGAACCTGGAGATTTGGGACCCATGCGATGGGTAGCACGCAGTATTACTTTAAAGGGTCTGCGTTTGCTCACCCAACCTCACCAAACCTCTCAGCCCCAAGAGTGTCCACCCTTATGTCTCATCCAGCTGTGGGTCTAGATATGGTCAATACAGGTTGCATCAGAGCCCCTGAACGAATTGTGTAAGAATTTCTCTCTCTTTCCCTGTCTTTGTTTCATGGGTTTTTAAAAGTAATTTATTTTTATAATGGGGTTTAGCTGCTTTTCACGGCTGTGTTTATGCCGCTTTACACCCACTTGACACACTAACAGAGAGATATCAATACATAGGTTTTAAGATTATTACTAGTCAGATATATTCTTGTGCGGTGAATCGGGCGTGTTGAGTCCAGTTCTCTGAGCAAGGAGTAGGTCTTGTCTATTACATATTGGGTTTATGGAACGGTATCTGAGCTAATTTGAAACTCTTGTTTTATGTATCACCCCACCTCACCTTTCCCGTTAAGCAGCCATAGTGTGTTTTCTGCATGTGTGACTCTGTTCTGTTTTGTAATTCAGTTCAAGTGTAATGGTTTTTACATTCCCTCTATAAGTGACACCTTATGAGAAGTGTCCTTTTCTGTGTGACTTATTTCACTTAGAATCGTCTTACCTAAATCCACTCATCATGCTGCTACTAGCCTTATGACATTGATTTCATGGCTGAGTGATATTCCATTGTACATAAGGACCACAACTTTTTGATCCATTTTTCGCTTTCCTGGGATATTTAAGGTGGAATGAAGTGGAGGTCCTTGTCAACAGAGCAGCCCTAAACTTTGGGGTGCTTGTGTCTTGCTGATTTTCAATTTTCCCACTTTATCCCCCCATGCGTGGAAGTGCCCTATGCTCTCTAAGCTGTGTTTTTTAGATGTTTCAGGACACACCGTACACTTCTCCAGAGTGGCTGTTGGCAATTTACATCCCGCCCATCAGTGTAGCAAGGCTCCCATTTCTCCATGGCCTGTCCTGCATTTCTGGTTTTGACACTTTTTTCAGCATGGCCCTTTTGACCGATGGGAAGCGAGACTTCTTTGTAGCGCTGATTTGCCTTTCCAGGTTGCTTGGTTGGCCAAAAAGGGCGTATGCGTTTTTTCCTGAATATATTCAGGAAAAAACGCATACGCCCTTTTTGGCCAAGGGCATCATTGTCAACGTTTTGCCGCTTTTCATGTGCTTTAGAGGCGATTCGAATCTACCTCATGAAATCTGTTTCCTGCAATTCTGCCTTGATTTCAATTCCTCGTCTTTGCCTTCCCTCAATATATTTGTGGACGAGAGTTATCATTTATAACTGTGCAGGTTTGTGAATTGCAGTGCCCTGAAGCTCCATTTTTCAAGTCGCTTTTTTGGGAGCTGGCCGCAAAAGCGCAGGATGGCTTCAGGCCCTGTTCTGGTTCCGTGGGTCAGGCTGAGCCTGTGGTTAATTCTTCTTCCTGATGGGAAAATAGAGTGACCTGTGCCTGTCCCAAAACCAAGAGCTAGTCTCTCATTGGTTCCCCGTCTTCCCGTTCATCCTCAGGACAAATTGCAACCTGTACGGAACAGGAGGTTAAAGGTGCTGATGCTCCAGGTAGGGAGATTGCTAGTAAAGTGGCTGGAATGGCGAACCCGAGCACAAGGAGATGAGAAATGAGGTGCGTTTTAGAAACCTTTCCCCATCACACGGTGTACCATCTTCTGGGTTTCTAATGCATGTTTTCGATGTAGGTAGATGCCCTTGAACCTGGAGATTTGGGACCCATGCGATGGGTAGCACGCAGTATTACTTTAAAGGGTCTGCGTTTGCTCACCCAACCTCACCAAACCTCTCAGCCCCAAGAGTGTCCACCCTTATGTCTCATCCAGCTGTGGGTCTAGATATGGTCAATCCAGGTTGCATCACAGCCCCTGAACGAATTGTGTAAGAATTTCTCTGTCTTTCCCTGTCTTTGTTTCATGGGTTTTTAAAAGTAATTTATTTTTATAATGGGGTTTAGCTGCTTTTCACGGCTGTGTTTATGCCGCTTTACACCCACTTGACACACTAACAGAGAGATATCAATACATAGGTTTTAAGATTCTTACTAGTCAGATATATTCTTGTGCGGTGAATCGGGCGTGTTGAGTCCAGTTCTCTGAGCAAGGAGTAGGTCTTGTCTATTACATATTGGGTTTATGGAACGGTATCTGAGCTAATTTGAAACTCTTGTTTTATGTATCACCCCACCTCACCTTTCCCGTTAAGCAGCCATAGTGTGTTTTCTGCATGTGTGACTCTGTTCTGTTTTGTAATTCAGTTCAAGTGTAACGGTTTTTACATTCCCTCTATAAGTGACACCTTATGAGAAGTGTCCTTTTCTGTGTGACTTATTTCACTTAGAATCGTCTTACCTAAATCCACTCATCATGCTGCTACTAGCCTTATGACATTGATTTCATGGCTGAGTGATATTCCATTGTACATAAGGACCACAACTTTTTTATCCATTTTTCGCTTTCCTGGGATATTTAAGGTGGAATGAAGTGGAGGTCCTTGTCAACAGAGCAGCCCTAAACTTTGGGGTGCTTGTGTCTTGCTGATTTTCAATTTTCCCACTTTATCCCCCCATGCGTGGAAGTGCCCTATGCTCTCTAAGCTGTGTTTTTTAGATGTTTCAGGACACACCGTACACTTCTCCAGAGTGGCTGTTGGCAATTTACATCCTGCCCATCAGTGTAGCAAGGCTCCCATTTCTCCATGGCCTGTCCTGCATTTCTGGTTTTGACACTTTTTTTCAGCATGGCCCTTTTGACCGATGGGAAGCGAGACTTCTTTGTAGCGCTGATTTGCCTTTCCAGGTTGCTTGGTTGGCAAAAAAGGGCGTATGCGTTTTTTCCTGAATATATTCAGGAAAAAACGCATACGCCCTTTTTGGCCAAGGGCATCATTGTCAACGTTTTGCCGCTTTTCATGTGCTTTAAAGGGGATTCGAATCTACCTCCTGAAATCTGTTTCCTGCAATTCTGCCTTGATTTCAAATCCTCTTCTTTGCCTTCCCTCAATATATTTGTGGACGAGAGTTATCATTTATAACTCTGCAGGTTTGTGAATTGCAGTGCCCAGAAGCTCCATTTTACAAGTCGCTTTTTTGGGAGCTGGCCGCAGAAGCGCAGGATGGCTTCAGGCCCTGTTCTGGTTCCGGGGGGCAGGCTGAGCCTGTGGTTAATTCTTCTTCCTGATGGGAAAATAGAGTGACCTGTGCCTGTCCCAACACCAAGAGCTAGTCTCTCATTGGTTCCCCGTCTTCCCGTTCATCCTCAGGACAAATTGCAACCTGTACGGAACAGGAGGTTAAAGGTGCTGATGCTCCAGGTAGGGAGATTGCTAGTAAAGTGGCTGGAATGGCGAACCCGAGCACAAGGAGATGAGAAATGAGGTGCGTTTTAGAAACCTTTCCCCATCACACGGTGTACCATCTTCTGGGTTTCTCATGCATGTTTTCGATGTATGAAGATGCCCTTGAACCTGGAGAGTTGGGACCCATGCGATGGGTAGCACGCAGTATTACTTTAAAGGGTCTGCGTTTGCTCACCCAACCTCACCAAACCTCTCAGCCCCAAGTGTCCACCCTTATGTCTCATCCAGCTGTGGGTCTAGATATGGTCAATCCAGGTTGCATCACAGCCCCTGAACGAATTGTGTAAGAATTTCTCTCTCTTTCCCTGTCTTTGTTTCATGGGTTTTTAAAAGTAATTTATTTTTATAATGGGGTTTAGCTGCTTTTCACGGCTGTGTTTATGCCGCTTTACACCCACTTGACACACTAACAGAGAGATATCAATACATAGGTTTTAAGATTATTACTAGTCAGATATATTCTTGTGCGGTGAATCGGGCGTGTTGAGTCCAGTTCTCTGAGCAAGGAGTAGGTCTTGTCTATTACATATTGGGTTTATGGAACGGTATCTGAGCTAATTTGAAACTCTTGTTTTATGTATCACCCCACCTCACCTTTCCCGTTAAGCAGCCATAGTGTGTTTTCTGCATGTGTGACTCTGTTCTGTTTTGTAATTCAGTTCAAGTGTAACGGTTTTTACATTCCCTCTATAAGTGACACCTTATGAGAAGTGTCCTTTTCTGTGTGACTTATTTCACTTAGAATCGTCTTACCTAAATCCACTCATCATGCTGCTACTAGCCTTATGACATTGATTTCATGGCTGAGTGATATTCCATTGTACATAAGGACCACAACTTTTTTATCCATTTTTCGCTTTCCTGGGATATTTAAGGTGGAATGAAGTGGAGGTCCTTGTCAACAGAGCAGCCCTAAACTTTGGGGTGCTTGTGTCTTGCTGATTTTCAATTTTCCCACTTTATCCCCCCATGCGTGGAAGTGCCCTATGCTCTCTAAGCTGTGTTTTTTAGATGTTTCAGGACACACCGTACACTTCTCCAGAGTGGCTGTTGGCAATTTACATCCCGCCCATCAGTGTAGCAAGGCTCCCATTTCTCCATGGCCTGTCCTGCATTTCTGGTTTTGACACTTTTTTCAGCATGGCCCTTTTGACCGATGGGAAGCGAGACTTCTTTGTAGCGCTGATTTGCCTTTCCAGGTTGCTTGGTTGGCCAAAAAGGGCGTATGCGTTTTTTCCTGAATATATTCAGGAAAAAACGCATACGCCCTTTTTGGCCAAGGGCATCATTGTCAACGTTTTGCCGCTTTTCATGTGCTTTAGAGGCGATTCGAATCTACCTCATGAAATCTGTTTCCTGCAATTCTGCCTTGATTTCAATTCCTCGTCTTTGCCTTCCCTCAATATATTTGTGGACGAGAGTTATCATTTATAACTGTGCAGGTTTGTGAATTGCAGTGCCCTGAAGCTCCATTTTTCAAGTCGCTTTTTTGGGAGCTGGCCGCAAAAGCGCAGGATGGCTTCAGGCCCTGTTCTGGTTCCGTGGGTCAGGCTGAGCCTGTGGTTAATTCTTCTTCCTGATGGGAAAATAGAGTGACCTGTGCCTGTCCCAAAACCAAGAGCTAGTCTCTCATTGGTTCCCCGTCTTCCCGTTCATCCTCAGGACAAATTGCAACCTGTACGGAACAGGAGGTTAAAGGTGCTGATGCTCCAGGTAGGGAGATTGCTAGTAAAGTGGCTGGAATGGCGAACCCGAGCACAAGGAGATGAGAAATGAGGTGCGTTTTAGAAACCTTTCCCCATCACACGGTGTACCATCTTCTGGGTTTCTAATGCATGTTTTCGATGTAGGTAGATGCCCTTGAACCTGGAGATTTGGGACCCATGCGATGGGTAGCACGCAGTATTACTTTAAAGGGTCTGCGTTTGCTCACCCAACCTCACCAAACCTCTCAGCCCCAAGAGTGTCCACCCTTATGTCTCATCCAGCTGTGGGTCTAGATATGGTCAATCCAGGTTGCATCACAGCCCCTGAACGAATTGTGTAAGAATTTCTCTGTCTTTCCCTGTCTTTGTTTCATGGGTTTTTAAAAGTAATTTATTTTTATAATGGGGTTTAGCTGCTTTTCACGGCTGTGTTTATGCCGCTTTACACCCACTTGACACACTAACAGAGAGATATCAATACATAGGTTTTAAGATTCTTACTAGTCAGATATATTCTTGTGCGGTGAATCGGGCGTGTTGAGTCCAGTTCTCTGAGCAAGGAGTAGGTCTTGTCTATTACATATTGGGTTTATGGAACGGTATCTGAGCTAATTTGAAACTCTTGTTTTATGTATCACCCCACCTCACCTTTCCCGTTAAGCAGCCATAGTGTGTTTTCTGCATGTGTGACTCTGTTCTGTTTTGTAATTCAGTTCAAGTGTAACGGTTTTTACATTCCCTCTATAAGTGACACCTTATGAGAAGTGTCCTTTTCTGTGTGACTTATTTCACTTAGAATCGTCTTACCTAAATCCACTCATCATGCTGCTACTAGCCTTATGACATTGATTTCATGGCTGAGTGATATTCCATTGTACATAAGGACCACAACTTTTTTATCCATTTTTCGCTTTCCTGGGATATTTAAGGTGGAATGAAGTGGAGGTCCTTGTCAACAGAGCAGCCCTAAACTTTGGGGTGCTTGTGTCTTGCTGATTTTCAATTTTCCCACTTTATCCCCCCATGCGTGGAAGTGCCCTATGCTCTCTAAGCTGTGTTTTTTAGATGTTTCAGGACACACCGTACACTTCTCCAGAGTGGCTGTTGGCAATTTACATCCTGCCCATCAGTGTAGCAAGGCTCCCATTTCTCCATGGCCTGTCCTGCATTTCTGGTTTTGACACTTTTTTTCAGCATGGCCCTTTTGACCGATGGGAAGCGAGACTTCTTTGTAGCGCTGATTTGCCTTTCCAGGTTGCTTGGTTGGCAAAAAAGGGCGTATGCGTTTTTTCCTGAATATATTCAGGAAAAAACGCATACGCCCTTTTTGGCCAAGGGCATCATTGTCAACGTTTTGCCGCTTTTCATGTGCTTTAAAGGGGATTCGAATCTACCTCCTGAAATCTGTTTCCTGCAATTCTGCCTTGATTTCAAATCCTCTTCTTTGCCTTCCCTCAATATATTTGTGGACGAGAGTTATCATTTATAACTCTGCAGGTTTGTGAATTGCAGTGCCCAGAAGCTCCATTTTACAAGTCGCTTTTTTGGGAGCTGGCCGCAGAAGCGCAGGATGGCTTCAGGCCCTGTTCTGGTTCCGGGGGGCAGGCTGAGCCTGTGGTTAATTCTTCTTCCTGATGGGAAAATAGAGTGACCTGTGCCTGTCCCAACACCAAGAGCTAGTCTCTCATTGGTTCCCCGTCTTCCCGTTCATCCTCAGGACAAATTGCAACCTGTACGGAACAGGAGGTTAAAGGTGCTGATGCTCCAGGTAGGGAGATTGCTAGTAAAGTGGCTGGAATGGCGAACCCGAGCACAAGGAGATGAGAAATGAGGTGCGTTTTAGAAACCTTTCCCCATCACACGGTGTACCATCTTCTGGGTTTCTCATGCATGTTTTCGATGTATGAAGATGCCCTTGAACCTGGAGAGTTGGGACCCATGCGATGGGTAGCACGCAGTATTACTTTAAAGGGTCTGCGTTTGCTCACCCAACCTCACCAAACCTCTCAGCCCCAAGTGTCCACCCTTATGTCTCATCCAGCTGTGGGTCTAGATATGGTCAATCCAGGTTGCATCACAGCCCCTGAACGAATTGTGTAAGAATTTCTCTCTCTTTCCCTGTCTTTGTTTCATGGGTTTTTAAAAGTAATTTATTTTTATAATGGGGTTTAGCTGCTTTTCACGGCTGTGTTTATGCCGCTTTACACCCACTTGACACACTAACAGAGAGATATCAATACATAGGTTTTAAGATTATTACTAGTCAGATATATTCTTGTGCGGTGAATCGGGCGTGTTGAGTCCAGTTCTCTGAGCAAGGAGTAGGTCTTGTCTATTACATATTGGGTTTATGGAACGGTATCTGAGCTAATTTGAAACTCTTGTTTTATGTATCACCCCACCTCACCTTTCCCGTTAAGCAGCCATAGTGTGTTTTCTGCATGTGTGACTCTGTTCTGTTTTGTAATTCAGTTCAAGTGTAACGGTTTTTACATTCCCTCTATAAGTGACACCTTATGAGAAGTGTCCTTTTCTGTGTGACTTATTTCACTTAGAATCGTCTTACCTAAATCCACTCATCATGCTGCTACTAGCCTTATGACATTGATTTCATGGCTGAGTGATATTCCATTGTACATAAGGACCACAACTTTTTTATCCATTTTTCGCTTTCCTGGGATATTTAAGGTGGAATGAAGTGGAGGTCCTTGTCAACAGAGCAGCCCTAAACTTTGGGGTGCTTGTGTCTTGCTGATTTTCAATTTTCCCACTTTATCCCCCCATGCGTGGAAGTGCCCTATGCTCTCTAAGCTGTGGTTTTTAGATGTTTCAGGACACACCGTACACTTCTCCAGAGTGGCTGTTGGCAATTTACATCCCGCCCATCAGTGTAGCAAGGCTCCCATTTCTCCATGGCCTGTCCTGCATTTCTGGTTTTGACACTTTTTTCAGCATGGCCCTTTTTACCGATGGGAAGCGAGACTTCTTTGTAGCGCTGATTTGCCTTTCCAGGTTGCTTGGTTGGCCAAAAAGGACGTATGCGTTTTTTCCTGAATATATTAAGGAAAAAACGCATACGCCCTTTTTGGCCAAGGGCATAATTGTCAACGTTTTGCCGCTTTTCATGTGCTTTAAAGGGGATTCGAATCTACCTCCTGAAATCAGTTTCCTGCAATTCTGCCTTGATTTCAAATACTCTTCTTTGCCTTCCCTCAATATATTTGTAGACGAGAGTTATCATTTATAACTCTGGAGGTTTGTGAATTGCAGTGCCCAGAAGCTCCATTTTACAAGTCGCTTTTTTGGGAGATGGCCGCAAAAGCGCAGGATGGCTTCAGGCCCTGTTCTGGTTCCGGGGGGCAGGCTGAGCCTGTGGTTAATTCTTCTTCCTGATGGGAAAATAGAGTGACCTGTGCCTGTCCCAACACCAAGAGCTAGTCTCTCATTGGTTCCCCGTCTTCCCGTTCATCCTCAGGACAAATTGCAACCTGTACGGAACAGGAGGTTAAAGGTGCTGAGGCTCCAAGTAGGGAGATTGCTAGTAAAGTGGCTGGAATGGCGAACCCGAGAACAAGGAGATGAGAAATGAGGTGCGTTTTAGAAACCTTTCCCCATCACACGGTGTACCATCTTCTGGGTTTCTCATGCATGTTTTCGATGTAGGAAGATGCCCTTGAACCTGGAGATTTGGGACCCATGCGATGGGTAGCACGCAGTATTACTTTAAAGGGTCTGCGTTTGCTCACCCAACCTCACCAAACCTCTCAGCCCCAAGAGTGTCCACCCTTATGTCTCATCCAGCTGTGGGTCTAGATATGGTCAATACAGGTTGCATCAGAGCCCCTGAACGAATTGTGTAAGAATTTCTCTCTCTTTCCCTGTCTTTGTTTCATGGGTTTTTAAAAGTAATTTATTTTTATAATGGGGTTTAGCTGCTTTTCACGGCTGTGTTTATGCCGCTTTACACCCACTTGACACACTAACAGAGAGATATCAATACATAGGTTTAAAGATTATTACTAGTCAGATATATTCTTGTGCGGTGAATCGGGCGTGTTGAGTCCAGTTCTCTGAGCAAGGAGTAGGTCTTGTCTATTACATATTGGGTTTATGGAACGGTATCTGAGCTAATTTGAAACTCTTGTTTTATGTATCACCCCACCTCACCTTTCCCGTTAAGCAGCCATAGTGTGTTTTCTGCATGTGTGACTCTGTTCTGTTTTGTAATTCAGTTCAAGTGTAATGGTTTTTACATTCCCTCTATAAGTGACACCTTATGAGAAGTGTCCTTTTCTGTGTGACTTATTTCTCTTAGAATCGTCTTACCTAAATCCACTCATCATGCTGCTACTAGCCTTATGACATTGATTTCATGGCTGAGTGATATTCCATTGTACATAAGGACCACAACTTTTTTATCCATTTTTCACTTTCCTGGGATATTTAAGGTGGAATGAAGTGGAGGTCCTTGTCAACAGAGCAGCCCTAAACTTTGGGGTGCTTGTGTCTTGCTGATTTTCAATTTTCCCACTTTATCCCCCCATGCGTGGAAGTGCCCTATGCTCTCTAAGCTCTGTTTTTTAGATGTTTCAGGACACACCGTACACTTCTCCAGAGTGGCTGTTGGCAATTTACATCCCGCCCATCAGTGTAGCAAGGCTCCCATTTCTCCATGGCCTGTCCTGCATTTCTGGTTTTGACACTTTTTTCAGCATGGCCCTTTTGACCGATGGGAAGCGAGACTTCTTTGTAGCGCTGATTTGCCTTTCCAGGTTGCTTGGTTGGCCAAAAAGGGCGTATGCGTTTTTTCCTGAATATATTCAGGAAAAAACGCATACGCCCTTTTTGGCCAAGGGCATCATTGTCAACGTTTTGCCGCTTTTCATGTGCTTTAGAGGCGATTCGAATCTACCTCCTGAAATCTGTTTCCTGCAATTCTGCCTTGATTTCAATTCCTCGTCTTTGCCTTCCCTCAATATATTTGTGGACGAGAGTTATCATTTATAACTGTGCAGGTTTGTGAATTGCAGTGCCCTGAAGCTCCATTTTTCAAGTCGCTTTTTTGGGAGCTGGCCGCAAAAGCGCAGGATGGCTTCAGGCCCTGTTCTGGTTCCGTGGGTCAGGCTGAGCCTGTGGTTAATTCTTCTTCCTGATGGGAAAATAGAGTGACCTGTGCCTGTCCCAAAACCAAGAGCTAGTCTCTCATTGGTTCCCCGTCTTCCCGTTCATCCTCAGGACAAATTGCAACCTGTACGGAACAGGAGGTTAAAGGTGCTGATGCTCCAGGTAGGGAGATTGCTAGTAAAGTGGCTGGAATGGCGAACCCGAGCACAAGGAGATGAGAAATGAGGTGCGTTTTAGAAACCTTTCCCCATCACACGGTGTACCATCTTCTGGGTTTCTAATGCATGTTTTCGATGTAGGTAGATGCCCTTGAACCTGGAGATTTGGGACCCATGCGATGGGTAGCACGCAGTATTACTTTAAAGGGTCTGCGTTTGCTCACCCAACCTCACCAAACCTCTCAGCCCCAAGAGTGTCCACCCTTATGTCTCATCCAGCTGTGGGTCTAGATATGGTCAATCCAGGTTGCATCACAGCCCCTGAACGAATTGTGTAAGAATTTCTCTCTCTTTCCCTGTCTTTGTTTCATGGGTTTTTAAAAGTAATTTATTTTTATAATGGGGTTTAGCTGCTTTTCACGGCTGTGTTTATGCCGCTTTACACCCACTTGACACACTAACAGAGAGATATCAATACATAGGTTTTAAGATTCTTACTAGTCAGATATATTCTTGTGCGGTGAATCGGGCGTGTTGAGTCCAGTTCTCTGAGCAAGGAGTAGGTCTTGTCTATTACATATTGGGTTTATGGAACGGTATCTGAGCTAATTTGAAACTCTTGTTTTATGTATCACCCCACCTCACCTTTCCCGTTAAGCAGCCATAGTGTGTTTTCTGCATGTGTGACTCTGTTCTGTTTTGTAATTCAGTTCAAGTGTAACGGTTTTTACATTCCCTCTATAAGTGACACCTTATGAGAAGTGTCCTTTTCTGTGTGACTTATTTCACTTAGAATCGTCTTACCTAAATCCACTCATCATGCTGCTACTAGCCTTATGACATTGATTTCATGGCTGAGTGATATTCCATTGTACATAAGGACCACAACTTTTTTATCCATTTTTCGCTTTCCTGGGATATTTAAGGTGGAATGAAGTGGAGGTCCTTGTCAACAGAGCAGCCCTAAACTTTGGGGTGCTTGTGTCTTGCTGATTTTCAATTTTCCCACTTTATCCCCCCATGCGTGGAAGTGCCCTATGCTCTCTAAGCTGTGTTTTTTAGATGTTTCAGGACACACCGTACACTTCTCCAGAGTGGCTGTTGGCAATTTACATCCTGCCCATCAGTGTAGCAAGGCTCCCATTTCTCCATGGCCTGTCCTGCATTTCTGGTTTTGACACTTTTTTTCAGCATGGCCCTTTTGACCGATGGGAAGCGAGACTTCTTTGTAGCGCTGATTTGCCTTTCCAGGTTGCTTGGTTGGCAAAAAAGGGCGTATGCGTTTTTTCCTGAATATATTCAGGAAAAAACGCATACGCCCTTTTTGGCCAAGGGCATCATTGTCAACGTTTTGCCGCTTTTCATGTGCTTTAAAGGGGATTCGAATCTACCTCCTGAAATCTGTTTCCTGCAATTCTGCCTTGATTTCAAATCCTCTTCTTTGCCTTCCCTCAATATATTTGTGGACGAGAGTTATCATTTATAACTCTGCAGGTTTGTGAATTGCAGTGCCCAGAAGCTCCATTTTACAAGTCGCTTTTTTGGGAGCTGGCCGCAAAAGCGCAGGATGGCTTCAGGCCCTGTTCTGGTTCCGGGGGGCAGGCTGAGCCTGTGGTTAATTCTTCTTCCTGATGGGAAAATAGAGTGACCTGTGCCTGTCCCAACACCAAGAGCTAGTCTCTCATTGGTTCCCCGTCTTCCCGTTCATCCTCAGGACAAATTGCAACCTGTACGGAACAGGAGGTTAAAGGTGCTGAGGCTCCAAGTAGGGAGATTGCTAGTAAAGTGGCTGGAATGGCGAACCCGAGCACAAGGAGATGAGAAATGAGGTGCGTTTTAGAAACCTTTCCCCATCACACGGTGTACCATCTTCTGGGTTTCTCATGCATGTTTTCGATGTAGGTAGATGCCCTTGAACCTGGAGATTTGGGACCCATGCGATGGGTAGCACGCAGTATTACTTTAAAGGGTCTGCGTTTGCTCACCCAACCTCACCAAACCTCTCAGCCCCAAGAGTGTCCACCCTTATGTCTCATCCAGCTGTGGGTCTAGATATGGTCAATCCAGGTTGCATCACAGCCCCTGAACGAATTGTGTAAGAATTTCTCTGTCTTTCCCTGTCTTTGTTTCATGGGTTTTTAAAAGTAATTTATTTTTATAATGGGGTTTAGCTGCTTTTCACGGCTGTGTTTATGCCGCTTTACACCCACTTGACACACTAACAGAGAGATATCAATACATAGGTTTTAAGATTCTTACTAGTCAGATATATTCTTGTGCGGTGAATCGGGCGTGTTGAGTCCAGTTCTCTGAGCAAGGAGTAGGTCTTGTCTATTACATATTGGGTTTATGGAACGGTATCTGAGCTAATTTGAAGCTCTTGTTTTATGTATCACCCCACCTCACCTTTCCCGTTAAGCCGCCATAGTGTGTTTTCTGCATGTGTGACTCTGTTCTGTTTTGTAATTCAGTTCAAGTGTAACGGTTTTTACATTCCCTCTATAAGTGACACCTTATGAGAAGTGTCCTTTTCTGTGTGACTTATTTCACTTAGAATCGTCTTACCTAAATCCACTCATCATGCTGCTACTAGCCTTATGACATTGATTTCATGGCTGAGTGATATTCCATTGTACATAAGGACCACAACTTTTTTATCCATTTTTCGCTTTCCTGGGATATTTAAGGTGGAATGAAGTGGAGGTCCTTGTCAACAGAGCAGCCCTAAACTTTGGGGTGCTTGTGTCTTGCTGATTTTCAATTTTCCCACTTTATCCCCCCATGCGTGGAAGTGCCCTATGCTCTCTAAGCTGTGTTTTTTAGATGTTTCAGGACACACCGTACACTTCTCCAGAGTGGCTGTTGGCAATTTACATCCCGCCCATCAGTGTAGCAAGGCTCCCATTTCTCCATGGCCTGTCCTGCATTTCTGGTTTTGACACTTTTTTCAGCATGGCCCTTTTGACCGATGGGAAGCGAGACTTCTTTGTAGCGCTGATTTGCCTTTCCAGGTTGCTTGGTTGGCCAAAAAGGGCGTATGCGTTTTTTCCTGAATATATTCAGGAAAAAACGCATACGCCCTTTTTGGCCAAGGGCATCATTGTCAACGTTTTGCGCTTTTCATGTGCTTTAAAGGCGATTCGAATCTACCTCCTGAAATCTGTTTCCTGCAATTCTGCCTTGATTTCAAATCCTCTTCTTTGCCTTCCCTCAATATATTTGTGGACGAGAGTTATCATTTATAACTCTGCAGGTTTGTGAATTGCAGTGCCCTGAAGCTCCATTTTACAAGTCGCTTTTTTGGGAGCTGGCCGCAAAAGCGCAGGATGGCTTCAGGCCCTGTTCTGGTTCCGGGGGGCAGGCTGAGCCTGTGGTTAATTCTTCTTCCTGATGGGAAAATAGAGTGACCTGTGCCTGTCCCAACACCAAGAGCTAGTCTGTCATTGGTTCCCCGTCTTCCCGTTCATCCTCAGGACAAATTGCAACCTGTACGGAACAGGAGGTTAAAGGTGCTGAGGCTCCAAGTAGGGAGATTGCTAGTAAAGTTGCTGGAATGGCGAACCCGAGCACAAGGAGATGAGAAATGAGGTGCGTTTTAGAAACCTTTCCCCATCACACGGTGTACCATCTTCTTGGTTTCTCATGCATGTTTTCGATGTAGGAAGTTGCCCTTGAACCTGGAGATTTGGGACCCATGCGATGGGTAGCACGCAGTATTACTTTAAAGCGTCTGCGTTTGCTCACCCAACCTCACCAAACCTCTCAGCCCCAAGAGTGTCCACCCTTATGTCTCATCCAGCTGTGGGTCTAGATATGGTCAGTCCAGGTTGCATCAGAGCCCCTGAACGAATTGTGTAAGAATTTCTCTCTCTTTCCCTGTCTTTGTTTCATGGGTTTTTAAAAGTAATTTATTTTTATAATGGGGTTTAGCTGCTTTTCACGGCTGTGTTTATGCCGCCTTACACCCACTTGACACACTAACAGAGAGATATCAATACATAGGTTTTAAGATTATTACTAGTCAGATATATTCTTGTGCGGTGAATCGGGCGTGTTGAGTCCAGTTCTCTGAGCAAGGAGTAGGTCTTGTCTATTACATATTGGGTTTATGGAACGGTATCTGAGCTAATTTGAAGCTCTTGTTTTATGTATCACCCCACCTCACCTTTCCCGTTAAGCAGCCATAGTGTGTTTTCTGCATGTGTGACTCTGTTCTGTTTTGTAATTCAGTTCAAGTGTAACGGTTTTTACATTCCCTCTATAAGTGACACCTTATGAGAAGTGTCCTTTTCTGTGTGACTTATTTCACTTAGAATCGTCTTACCTAAATCCACTCATCATGCTGCTACTAGCCTTATGACATTGATTTCATGGCTGAGTGATATTCCATTGTACATAAGGACCACAACTTTTTTATCCATTTTTCGCTTTCCTGGGATATTTAAGGTGGAATGAAGTGGAGGTCCTTGTCAACAGAGCAGCCCTAAACTTTGGGGTGCTTGTGTCTTGCTGATTTTCAATTTTCCCACTTTATCCCCCCATGCGTGGAAGTGCCCTATGCTCTCTAAGCTGTGTTTTATAGATGTTTCAGGACACACCGTACACTTCTCCAGAGTGGCTGTTGGCAATTTACATCCCGCCCATCAGTGTAGCAAGGCTCCCATTTCTCCATGGCCTGTCCTGCATTTCTGGTTTTGACACTTTTTTCAGCATGGCCCTTTTGACCGATGGGAAGCGAGACTTCTTTGTAGCGCTGATTTGCCTTTCCAGGTTGCTTGGTTGGCCAAAAAGGGCGTATGCGTTTTTTCCTGAATATATTCAGGAAAAAACGCATACGCCCTTTTTGGCCAAGGGCATCATTGTCAACGTTTTGCCGCTTTTCATGTGCTTTAAAGGGGATTCGAATCTACCTCCTGAAATCTGTTTCCTGCAATTCTGCCTTGATTTCAAATCCTCTTCTTTGCCTTCCCTCAATATATTTGTGGACGAGAGTTATCATTTATAACTCTGCAGGTTTGTGAATTGCAGTGCCCTGAAGCTCCATTTTACAAGTCGCTTTTTTGGGAGCTGGCCGCAAAAGCGCAGGATGGCTTCAGGCCCTGTTCTGGTTCCGGGGGTCAGGCTGAGCCTGTGGTTAATTCTTCTTCCTGATGGGAAAATAGAGTGACCTGTGCCTGTCCCAACACCAAGAGCTAGTCTGTCATTGGTTCCCCGTCTTCCCGTTCATCCTCAGGACAAATTGCAACCTGTACGGAACAGGAGGTTAAAGGTGCTGAGGCTCCAAGTAGGGAGATTGCTAGTAAAGTGGCTGGAATGGCGAACCCGAGCACAAGGAGATGAGAAATTAGGTGCGTTTTAGAAACCTTTCCCCATCACACGGTGTACCATCTTCTGGGTTTCTCATGCATGTTTTCGATGTAGGAAGTTGCCCTTGAACCTGGAGATTTGGGACCCATGCGATGGGTAGCACGCAGTATTACTTTAAAGGGTCTGCGTTTGCTCACCCAACCTCACCAAACCTCTCAGCCCCAAGAGTGTCCACCCTTATGTCTCATCCAGCTGTGGGTCTAGATATGGTCAATCCAGGTTGCATCACAGCCCCTGAACGAATTGTGTAAGAATTTCTCTCTCTTTCCCTGTCTTTGTTTCATGGGTTTTTAAAAGTAATTTATTTTTATAATGGGGTTTAGCTGCTTTTCACGGCTGTGTTTATGCCGCCTTACACCCACTTGACACACTAACAGAGAGATATCAATACATAGGTTTTAAGATTATTACTAGTCAGATATATTCTTGTGCGGTGAATCGGGCGTGTTGAGTCCAGTTCTCTGAGCAAGGAGTAGGTCTTGTCTATTACATATTGGGTTTATGGAACGGTATCTGAGCTAATTTGAAGCTCTTGTTTTATGTATCACCCCACCTCACCTTTCCCGTTAAGCAGCCATAGTGTGTTTTCTGCATGTGTGACTCTGTTCTGTTTTGTAATTCAGTTCAAGTGTAACGGTTTTTACATTCCCTCTATAAGTGACACCTTATGAGAAGTGTCCTTTTCTGTGTGACTTATTTCACTTAGAATCGTCTTACCTAAATCCACTCATCATGCTGCTACTAGCCTTATGACATTGATTTCATGGCTGAGTGATATTCCATTGTACATAAGGACCACAACTTTTTTATCCATTTTTCGCTTTCCTGGGATATTTAAGGTGGAATGAAGTGGAGGTCCTTGTCAACAGAGCAGCCCTAAACTTTGGGGTGCTTGTGTCTTGCTGATTTTCAATTTTCCCACTTTATCCCCCCATGCGTGGAAGTGCCCTATGCTCTCTAAGCTGTGTTTTATAGATGTTTCAGGACACACCGTACACTTCTCCAGAGTGGCTGTTGGCAATTTACATCCCGCCCATCAGTGTAGCAAGGCTCCCATTTCTCCATGGCCTGTCCTGCATTTCTGGTTTTGACACTTTTTTCAGCATGGCCCTTTTGACCGATGGGAAGCGAGACTTCTTTGTAGCGCTGATTTGCCTTTCCAGGTTGCTTGGTTGGCCAAAAAGGGCGTATGCGTTTTTTCCTGAATATATTCAGGAAAAAACGCATACGCCCTTTTTGGCCAAGGGCATCATTGTCAACGTTTTGCCGCTTTTCATGTGCTTTAAAGGCGATTCGAATCTACCTCCTGAAATCATTTTCCTGCAATTCTGCCTTGATTTCAAATCCTCTTCTTTGCCTTCCCTCAATATATTTGTGGACGAGAGTTATCATTTATAACTCTGCAGGTCTGTGAATTGCAGTGCCCTGAAGCTCCATTTTACAAGTCGCTTTTTTGGGAGCTGGCCGCAAAAGCGCAGGATGGCTTCAGGCCCTGTTCTGGTTCCGCGGGGCAGGCTGAGCCTGTGGTTAATTCTTCTTCCTGATGGGAAAATAGAGTGACCTGTGCCTGTCCCAACACCAAGAGCTAGTCTCTCATTGGTTCCCCGTCTTCCCGTTCATCCTCAGGACAAATTGCAACCTGTACGGAACAGGAGGTTAAAGGTGCTGAGGCTCCAAGTAGGGAGATTGCTAGTAAAGTGGCTGGAATGGCGAACCCGAGCACAAGGAGATGAGAAATGAGGTGCGTTTTAGAAACCTTTCCCCATCACACGGTGTACCATCTTCTGGGTTTCTCATGCATGTTTTCGATGTAGGAAGTTGCCCTTGAACCTGGAGATTTGGGACCCATGCGATGGGTAGCACGCAGTATTACTTGAAAGGGTCTGCGTTTGCTCACCCAACCTCACCAAACCTCTCAGCCCCAAGAGTGTCCACCCTTATGTCTCATCCAGCTGTGGGTCTAGATATGGTCAGTCCAGGTTGCATCACAGCCCCTGAACGAATTGTGTAAGAATTTCTCTCTCTTTCCCTGTCTTTGTTTCATGGGTTTTTAAAAGTAATTTATTTTTATAATGGGGTTTAGCTGCTTTTCACGGCTGTGTTTATGCCGCCTTACACCCACTTGACACACTAACAGAGAGATATCAATACATAGGTTTTAAGATTATTACTAGTCAGATATATTCTTGTGCGGTGAATCGGGCGTGTTGAGTCCAGTTCTCTGAGCAAGGAGTAGGTCTTGTCTATTACATATTGGGTTTATGGAACGGTATCTGAGCTAATTTGAAGCTCTTGTTTTATGTATCACCCCACCTCACCTTTCCCGTTAAGCAGCCATAGTGTGTTTTCTGCATGTGTGACTCTGTTCTGTTTTGTAATTCAGTTCAAGTGTAACGGTTTTTACATTCCCTCTATAAGTGACACCTTATGAGAAGTGTCCTTTTCTGTGTGACTTATTTCACTTAGAATCGTCTTACCTAAATCAACTCATCATGCTGCTACTAGCCTTATGACATTGATTTCATGGCTGAGTGATATTCCATTGTACGTAAGGACCACAACTTTTTTATCCATTTTTCGCTTTCCTGGGATATTTAAGGTGGAATGAAGTGGAGGTCCTTGTCAACAGCGCAGCCCTAAACTTTGGGGTGCTTGTGTCTTGCTGATTTTCAATTTTCCCACTTTATCCCCCCATGCGTGGAAGTGCCCTATGCTCTCTAAGCTGTGTTTTTTAGATGTTTCAGGACACACCGTACACTTCTCCAGAGTGGCTGTTGGCAATTTACATCCCGCCCATCAGTGTAGCAAGGCTCCCATTTCTCCATGGCCTGTCCTGCATTTCTGGTTTTGACACTTTTTTCAGCATGGCCCTTTTGACCGATGGGAAGCGAGACTTCTTTGTAGCGCTGATTTGCCTTTCCAGGTTGCTTGGTTGGCCAAAAAGGGCGTATGCGTTTTTTCCTGAATATATTCAGGAAAAAACGCATACGCCCTTTTTGGCCAAGGGCATCATTGTCAACGTTTTGCTGCTTTTCATGTGTTTAAAGGCGATTCGAATCTACCTCCTGAAATATGTTTCCTGCAATTCTGCCTTGATTTCAAATCCTCTTCTTTGCCTTCCCTCAATATATTTGTGGACTAGAGTTATCATTTATAACTCTGCAGGTTTGTGAATTGCAGTGCCCTGAAGCTCCATTTTACAAGTCGCTTTTTTGGGAGCTGGCCGCAAAAGCGCAGGATGGCTTCAGGCCCTGTTCTGGTTCCGGGGGGCAGGCTGAGCCTGTGGTAAATTCTTCTTCCTGATGGGAAAATAGAGTGACCTGTGCCTGTCCCAACACCAAGAGCTAGTCTCTCATTGGTTCCCCGTCTTCCCGTTCATCCTCAGGACAAATTGCAACCTGTACGGAACAGGAGGTTAAAGGTGCTGATGCTCCAAGAAGAGAGATTGCTAGTAAAGTGGCTGGAATGGCGAACCCGAGCACAAGGAGATGAGAAATGAGGTGCGTTTTAGAAACCTTTCCCCATCACACGGTGTACCATCTTCTGGGTTTCTCATGCATGTTTTCAATGTAGGAAGATGCCCTTGAACCTGGAGATTTGGGACCCATGCGATGGGTAGCACGCAGTATTACTTTAAAGGGTCTGCGTTTGCTCACCCAACCTCACCAAATTTCTCAGCCCCAAGAGTGTCGACCCTTATGTCTCATCCAGCTGTGGGTCTAGATATGGTCAATCCAGGTTGCATCACAGCCCCTGAACAAATTGTGTAAGAATTTCTCTCTCTTTCCCTGTCTTTGTTTCATGGGTTTTTAAAAGTAATTTATTTTTATAATGGGGTTTAGCTGCTTTTCACGGCTGTGTTTATGCCGCTTTACACCCACTTGACACACTAACAGAGAGATATCAATACATAGGTTTTAAGATTATTACTAGTCAGATATATTCTTGTGCGGTGAATCGGGCGTGTTGAGTCCAGTTCTCTGAGCAAGGAGTAGGTCTTGTCTATTACATATTGGGTTTATGGAACGGTATCTGAGCTAATTTGAAACTCTTGTTTTATGTATCACCCCACCTCACCTTTCCCGTTAAGCAGCCATAGTGTGTTTTCTGCATGTGTGACTCTGTTCTGTTTTGTAATTCAGTTCAAGTGTAACGGTTTTTACATTCCCTCTATAAGTGACACCTTATGAGAAGTGTCCTTTTCTGTGTGACTTATTTCACTTAGAATCGTCTTACCTAAATCCACTCATCATGCTGCTACTAGCCTTATGACATTGATTTCATGGCTGAGTGATATTCCATTATACATAAGGACCACAACTTTTTTATCCATTTTTCGCTTTCCTGGGATATTTAAGGTGGAATGAAGTGGAGGTCTTGTCAACAGAGCAGCCCTAAACTTTGGGGTGCTTGTGTCTTGCTGATTTTCAATTTTCCCACTTTATCCCCCCATGCGTGGAAGTGCCCTATGCTCTCTAAGCTGTGTTTTTTAGATGTTTCAGGACACACCGTACACTTCTCCAGAGTGGCTGTTGGCAATTTACATCCCGCCCATCAGTGTAGCAAGGCTCCCATTTCTCCATGGCCTGTCCTGCATTTCTCGTTTTGACACTTTTTTCAGCATGGCCCTTTTGACCGATGGGAAGCGAGACTTCTTTGTAGCGCTGATTTGCCTTTCCAGGTTGCTTGGTTGGCCAAAAAGGGCGTATGCGTTTTTTCCTGAATATATTCAGGAAAAAACGCATACGCCCTTTTTGGCCAAGGGCATCATTGTCAACGTTTTGCCGCTTTTCATGTGCTTTAAAGGCGATTCGAATCTACCTCCTGAAATCTGTTTCCTGCAATTCTGCCTTGATTTCAAATCCTCTTCTTTGCCTTCCCTCAATATATTTGTGGACGAGAGTTATCATTTATAACTCTGCAGGTTTGTGAATTGCAGTGCCCTGAAGCTCCATTTTACAAGTCGCTTTTTTGGGAGCTGGCCGCAAAAGCGCAGGATGGCTTCAGGCCCTGTTCTGGTTCCGGGGGGCAGGCTGAGCCTGTGGTTAATTCTTCTTCCTGATGGGAAAATAGAGTGACCTGTGCCTGTCCCAACACCAAGAGCTAGTCTCTCATTGGTTCCCCGTCTTCCCGTTCATCCTCAGGACAAATTGCAACCTGTACGGAACAGGAGGTTAAAGTTGCTGAGGCTCCAAGTAGGGAGATTGCTAGTAAAGTGGCTGGAATGGCGAACCCGAGCACAAGGAGATGAGAAATGAGGTGCGTTTAAGAAACCTTTCCCCATCACACGGTGTACCATCTTCTGGGTTTCTCATGCATGTTTTCGATGTAGGAAGTTGCCCTTGAACCTGGAGATTTGGGACCCATGCGATGGGTAGCACGCAGTATTACTTTAAAGGGTCTGCGTTTGCTCACCCAACCTCACCAAACCTCTCAGCCCCAAGAGTGTCCACCCTTATGTCTCATCCAGCTGTGGGTCTAGATATGGTCAGTCCAGGTTGCATCACAGCCCCTGAACGAATTGTGTAAGAATTTCTCTCTCTTTCCCTGTCTTTGTTTCATGGGTTTTTAAAAGTAATTTATTTTTATAATGGGGTTTAGCTGCTTTTCACGGCTGTGTTTATGCCGCCTTACACCCACTTGACACACTAACAGAGAGATATCAATACATAGGTTTTAAGATTATTACTAGTCAGATATATTCTTGTGCGGTGAATCGGGCGTGTTGAGTCCAGTTCTCTGAGCAAGGAGTAGGTCTTGTCTATTACATATTGGGTTTATGGAACGGTATCTGAGCTAATTTGAAGCTCTTGTTTTATGTATCACCCCACCTCACCTTTCCCGTTAAGCAGCCATAGTGTGTTTTCTGCATGTGTGACTCTGTTCTGTTTTGTAATTCAGTTCAAGTGTAACGGTTTTTACATTCCCTCTATAAGTGACACCTTATGAGAAGTGTCCTTTTCTGTGTGACTTATTTCACTTAGAATCGTCTTACCTAAATCCACTCATCATGCTGCTACTAGCCTTATGACATTGATTTCATGGCTGAGTGATATTCCATTGTACATAAGGACCACAACTTTTTTATCCATTTTTCGCTTTCCTGGGATATTTAAGGTGGAATGAAGTGGAGGTCCTTGTCAACAGAGCAGCCCTAAACTTTGGGGTGCTTGTGTCTTGCTGATTTTCAATTTTCCCACTTTATCCCCCCATGCGTGGAAGTGCCCTATGCTCTCTAAGCTGTGTTTTATAGATGTTTCAGGACACACCGTACACTTCTCCAGAGTGGCTGTTGGCAATTTACATCCCGCCCATCAGTGTAGCAAGGCTCCCATTTCTCCATGGCCTGTCCTGCATTTCTGGTTTTGACACTTTTTTCAGCATGGCCCTTTTGACCGATGGGAAGCGAGACTTCTTTGTAGCGCTGATTTGCCTTTCCAGGTTGCTTGGTTGGCCAAAAAGGGCGTATGCGTTTTTTCCTGAATATATTCAGGAAAAAACGCATACGCCCTTTTTGGCCAAGGGCATCATTGTCAACGTTTTGCCGCTTTTCATGTGCTTTAAAGGCGATTCGAATCTACCTCCTGAAATCATTTTCCTGCAATTCTGCCTTGATTTCAAATCCTCTTCTTTGCCTTCCCTCAATATATTTGTGGACGAGAGTTATCATTTATAACTCTGCAGGTCTGTGAATTGCAGTGCCCTGAAGCTCCATTTTACAAGTCGCTTTTTTGGGAGCTGGCCGCAAAAGCGCAGGATGGCTTCAGGCCCTGTTCTGGTTCCGCGGGGCAGGCTGAGCCTGTGGTTAATTCTTCTTCCTGATGGGAAAATAGAGTGACCTGTGCCTGTCCCAACACCAAGAGCTAGTCTCTCATTGGTTCCCCGTCTTCCCGTTCATCCTCATGACAAATTGCAACCTGTACGGAACAGGAGGTTAAAGGTGCTGAGGCTCCAAGTAGGGAGATTGCTAGTAAAGTGGCTGGAATGGCGAACCCGAGCACAAGGAGATGAGAAATGAGGTGCGTTTTAGAAACCTTTCCCCATCACACGGTGTACCATCTTCTGGGTTTCTCATGCATGTTTTCGATGTAGGAAGTTGCCCTTGAACCTGGAGATTTGGGACCCATGCGATGGGTAGCACGCAGTATTACTTGAAAGGGTCTGCGTTTGCTCACCCAACCTCACCAAACCTCTCAGCCCCAAGAGTGTCCACCCTTATGTCTCATCCAGCTGTGGGTCTAGATATGGTCAGTCCAGGTTGCATCACAGCCCCTGAACGAATTGTGTAAGAATTTCTCTCTCTTTCCCTGTCTTTGTTTCATGGGTTTTTAAAAGTAATTTATTTTTATAATGGGGTTTAGCTGCTTTTCACGGCTGTGTTTATGCCGCCTTACACCCACTTGACACACTAACAGAGAGATATCAATACATAGGTTTTAAGATTATTACTAGTCAGATATATTCTTGTGCGGTGAATCGGGCGTGTTGAGTCCAGTTCTCTGAGCAAGGAGTAGGTCTTGTCTATTACATATTGGGTTTATGGAACGGTATCTGAGCTAATTTGAAGCTCTTGTTTTATGTATCACCCCACCTCACCTTTCCCGTTAAGCAGCCATAGTGTGTTTTCTGCATGTGTGACTCTGTTCTGTTTTGTAATTCAGTTCAAGTGTAACGGTTTTTACATTCCCTCTATAAGTGACACCTTATGAGAAGTGTCCTTTTCTGTGTGACTTATTTCACTTAGAATCGTCTTACCTAAATCCACTCATCATGCTGCTACTAGCCTTATGACATTGATTTCATGGCTGAGTGATATTCCATTGTACGTAAGGACCACAACTTTTTTATCCATTTTTCGCTTTCCTGGGATATTTAAGGTGGAATGAAGTGGAGGTCCTTGTCAACAGCGCAGCCCTAAACTTTGGGGTGCTTGTGTCTTGCTGATTTTCAATTTTCCCACTTTATCCCCCCATGCGTGGAAGTGCCCTATGCTCTCTAAGCTGTGTTTTTTAGATGTTTCAGGACACACCGTACACTTCTCCAGAGTGGCTGTTGGCAATTTACATCCCGCCCATCAGTGTAGCAAGGCTCCCATTTCTCCATGGCCTGTCCTGCATTTCTGGTTTTGACACTTTTTTCAGCATGGCCCTTTTGACCGATGGGAAGCGAGACTTCTTTGTAGCGCTGATTTGCCTTTCCAGGTTGCTTGGTTGGCCAAAAAGGGCGTATGCGTTTTTTCCTGAATATATTCAGGAAAAAACGCATACGCCCTTTTTGGCCAAGGGCATCATTGTCAACGTTTTGCTGCTTTTCATGTGTTTAAAGGCGATTCGAATCTACCTCCTGAAATATGTTTCCTGCAATTCTGCCTTGATTTCAAATCCTCTTCTTTGCCTTCCCTCAATATATTTGTGGATGAGAGTTATCATTTATAACTCTGCAGGTTTGTGAATTGCAGTGCCCTGAAGCTCCATTTTACAAGTCGCTTTTTTGGGAGCTGGCCGCAAAAGCGCAGGATGGCTTCAGGCCCTGTTCTGGTTCCGGGGGGCAGGCTGAGCCTGTGGTAAATTCTTCTTCCTGATGGGAAAATAGAGTGACCTGTGCCTGTCCCAACACCAAGAGCTAGTCTCTCATTGGTTCCCCGTCTTCCCGTTCATCCTCAGGACAAATTGCAACCTGTACGGAACAGGAGGTTAAAGGTGCTGATGCTCCAAGAAGAGAGATTGCTGGTAAAGTGGCTGGAATGGCGAACCCGAGCACAAGGAGATGAGAAATGAGGTGCGTTTTAGAAACCTTTCCCCATCACACGGTGTACCATCTTCTGGGTTTCTCATGCATGTTTTCAATGTAGGAAGATGCCCTTGAACCTGGAGATTTGGGACCCATGCGATGGGTAGCACGCAGTATTACTTTAAAGGGTCTGCGTTTGCTCACCCAACCTCACCAAATTTCTCAGCCCCAAGAGTGTCGACCCTTATGTCTCATCCAGCTGTGGGTCTAGATATGGTCAATCCAGGTTGCATCACAGCCCCTGAACAAATTGTGTAAGAATTTCTCTCTCTTTCCCTGTCTTTGTTTCATGGGTTTTTAAAAGTAATTTATTTTTATAATGGGGTTTAGCTGCTTTTCACGGCTGTGTTTATGCCGCTTTACACCCACTTGACACACTAACAGAGAGATATCAATACATAGGTTTTAAGATTATTACTAGTCAGATATATTCTTGTGCGGTGAATCGGGCGTGTTGAGTCCAGTTCTCTGAGCAAGGAGTAGGTCTTGTCTATTACATATTGGGTTTATGGAACGGTATCTGAGCTAATTTGAAACTCTTGTTTTATGTATCACCCCACCTCACCTTTCCCGTTAAGCAGCCATAGTGTGTTTTCTGCATGTGTGACTCTGTTCTGTTTTGTAATTCAGTTCAAGTGTAACGGTTTTTACATTCCCTCTATAAGTGACACCTTATGAGAAGTGTCCTTTTCTGTGTGACTTATTTCACTTAG
The DNA here is from genome assembly GCF_965194825.1 of Balaenoptera physalus. Taxonomy (NCBI): domain Eukaryota; kingdom Metazoa; phylum Chordata; class Mammalia; order Artiodactyla; family Balaenopteridae; genus Balaenoptera; species Balaenoptera physalus. The sequence continues at coordinate 667,645 of NW_028126232.1, forward strand.
AATCGTCTTACCTAAATCCACTCATCATGCTGCTACTAGCCTTATGACATTGATTTCATGGCTGAGTGATATTCCATTATACATAAGGACCACAACTTTTTTATCCATTTTTCGCTTTCCTGGGATATTTAAGGTGGAATGAAGTGGAGGTCTTGTCAACAGAGCAGCCCTAAACTTTGGGGTGCTTGTGTCTTGCTGATTTTCAATTTTCCCACTTTATCCCCCCATGCGTGGAAGTGCCCTATGCTCTCTAAGCTGTGTTTTTTAGATGTTTCAGGACACACCGTACACTTCTCCAGAGTGGCTGTTGGCAATTTACATCCCGCCCATCAGTGTAGCAAGGCTCCCATTTCTCCATGGCCTGTCCTGCATTTCTCGTTTTGACACTTTTTTCAGCATGGCCCTTTTGACCGATGGGAAGCGAGACTTCTTTGTAGCGCTGATTTGCCTTTCCAGGTTGCTTGGTTGGCCAAAAAGGGCGTATGCGTTTCTTCCTGAATATATTCAGGAAAAAACGCATACGCCCTTTTTGGCCAAGGGCATCATTGTCAACGTTTTGCCGCTTTTCATGTGCTTTAAAGGCGATTCGAATCTACCTCCTGAAATCTGTTTCCTGCAATTCTGCCTTGATTTCAAATCCTCTTCTTTGCCTTCCCTCAATATATTTGTGGACGAGAGTTATCATTTATAACTCTGCAGGTTTGTGAATTGCAGTGCCCTGAAGCTCCATTTTACAAGTCGCTTTTTTGGGAGCTGGCCGCAAAAGCGCAGGATGGCTTCAGGCCCTGTTCTGGTTCCGGGGGGCAGGCTGAGCCTGTGGTTAATTCTTCTTCCTGATGGGAAAATAGAGTGACCTGTGCCTGTCCCAACACCAAGAGCTAGTCTCTCATTGGTTCCCCGTCTTCCCGTTCATCCTCAGGACAAATTGCAACCTGTACGGAACAGGAGGTTAAAGTTGCTGAGGCTCCAAGTAGGGAGATTGCTAGTAAAGTGGCTGGAATGGCGAACCCGAGCACAAGGAGATGAGAAATGAGGTGCGTTTAAGAAACCTTTCCCCATCACACGGTGTACCATCTTCTGGGTTTCTCATGCATGTTTTCGATGTAGGAAGTTGCCCTTGAACCTGGAGATTTGGGACCCATGCGATGGGTAGCACGCAGTATTACTTTAAAGGGTCTGCGTTTGCTCACCCAACCTCACCAAACCTCTCAGCCCCAAGAGTGTCCACCCTTATGTCTCATCCAGCTGTGGGTCTAGATATGGTCAGTCCAGGTTGCATCACAGCCCCTGAACGAATTGTGTAAGAATTTCTCTCTCTTTCCCTGTCTTTGTTTCATGGGTTTTTAAAAGTAATTTATTTTTATAATGGGGTTTAGCTGCTTTTCACGGCTGTGTTTATGCCGCCTTACACCCACTTGACACACTAACAGAGAGATATCAATACATAGGTTTTAAGATTATTACTAGTCAGATATATTCTTGTGCGGTGAATCGGGCGTGTTGAGTCCAGTTCTCTGAGCAAGGAGTAGGTCTTGTCTATTACATATTGGGTTTATGGAACGGTATCTGAGCTAATTTGAAGCTCTTGTTTTATGTATCACCCCACCTCACCTTTCCCGTTAAGCAGCCATAGTGTGTTTTCTGCATGTGTGACTCTGTTCTGTTTTGTAATTCAGTTCAAGTGTAACGGTTTTTACATTCCCTCTATAAGTGACACCTTATGAGAAGTGTCCTTTTCTGTGTGACTTATTTCACTTAGAATCGTCTTACCTAAATCCACTCATCATGCTGCTACTAGCCTTATGACATTGATTTCATGGCTGAGTGATATTCCATTGTACATAAGGACCACAAATTTTTTATCCATTTTTCGCTTTCCTGGGATATTTAAGGTGGAATGAAGTGGAGGTCCTTGTCAACAGAGCAGCCCTAAACTTTGGGGTGCTTGTGTCTTGCTGATTTTCAATTTTCCCACTTTATCCCACCATGCGTGGAAGTGCCCTATGCTCTCTAAGCTGTGTTTTTTAGATGTTTCAGGACACACCGTACACTTCTCCAGAGTGGCTGTTGGCAATTTACATCCCGCCCATCAGTGTAGCAAGGCTCCCATTTCTCCATGGCCTGTCCTGCATTTCTGGTTTTGACACTTTTTTCAGCATGGCCCTTTTGACCGATGGGAAGTGAGACTTCTTTGTAGCGCTGATTTGCCTTTCCAGGTTGCTTGGTTGGCCAAAAAGGGCGTATGCGTTTTTTCCTGAATATATTCAGGAAAAAACGCATACGCCCTTTTTGGCCAAGGGCATCATTGTCAACGTTTTGCCGCTTTTCATGTGCTTTAAAGGCGATTCGAATCTACCTCCTGAAATCATTTTCCTGCAATTCTGCCTTGATTTCAAATCCTCTTCTTTGCCTTCCCTCAATATATTTGTGGACGAGAGTTATCATTTATAACTCTGCAGGTCTGTGAATTGCAGTGCCCTGAAGCTCCATTTTACAAGTCGCTTATTTGGGAGCTGGCCGCAAAAGCGCAGGATGGCTTCAGGCCCTGTTCTGGTTCCGCGGGGCAGGCTGAGCCTGTGGTTAATTCTTCTTCCTGATGGGAAAATAGAGTGACCTGTGCCTGTCCCAACACCAAGAGCTAGTCTCTCATTGGTTCCCCGTCTTCCCGTTCATCCTCAGGACAAATTGCAACCTGTACGGAACAGGAGGTTAAAGGTGCTGAGGCTCCAAGTAGGGAGATTGCTAGTAAAGTGGCTGGAATGGCGAACCCGAGCACAAGGAGATGAGAAATGAGGTCCGTTTTAGAAACCTTTCCCCATCACACGGTGTACCATCTTCTGGGTTTCTCATGCATGTTTTCGATGTAGGAAGTTGCCCTTGAACCTGGAGATTTGGGACCCATGCGATGGGTAGCACGCAGTATTACTTTAAAGGGTCTGCGTTTGCTCACCCAACCTCACCAAACCTCTCAGCCCCAAGAGTGTCCACCCTTATGTCTCATCCAGCTGTGGGTCTAGATATGGTCAGTCCAGGTTGCATCACAGCCCCTGAACAAATTGTGTAAGAATTTCTCTCTCTTTCCCTGTCTTTGTTTCATGGGTTTTTAAAAGTAATTTATTTTTATAATGGGGTTTAGCTGCTTTTCACGGCTGTGTTTATGCCGCCTTACACCCACTTGACACACTAACAGAGAGATATCAATACATAGGTTTTAAGATTATTACTAGTCAGATATATTCTTGTGCGGTGAATCGGGCGTGTTGAGTCCAGTTCTCTGAGCAAGGAGTAGGTCTTGTCTATTACATATTGGGTTTATGGAACGGTATCTGAGCTAATTTGAAACTCTTGTTTTATGTATCACCCCACCTCACCTTTCCCGTTAAGCAGCCATAGTGTGTTTTCTCCATGTGTGACTCTGTTCTGTTTTGTAATTCAGTTCAAGTGTAACGGTTTTTACATTCCCTCTATAAGTGACACCTTATGAGAAGTGTCCTTTTCTGTGTGACTTATTTCACTTAGAATCGTCTTACCTAAATCCACTCATCATGCTGCTACTAGCCTTATGACATTGATTTCATGGCTGAGTGATATTCCATTATACATAAGGACCACAACTTTTTTATCCATTTTTCGCTTTCCTGGGATATTTAAGGTGGAATGAAGTGGAGGTCTTGTCAACAGAGCAGCCCTAAACTTTGGGGTGCTTGTGTCTTGCTGATTTTCAATTTTCCCACTTTATCCCCCCATGCGTGGAAGTGCCCTATGCTCTCTAAGCTGTGTTTTTTAGATGTTTCAGGACACACCGTACACTTCTCCAGAGTGGCTGTTGGCAATTTACATCCCGCCCATCAGTGTAGCAAGGCTCCCATTTCTCCATGGCCTGTCCTGCATTTCTCGTTTTGACACTTTTTTCAGCATGGCCCTTTTGACCGATGGGAAGCGAGACTTCTTTGTAGCGCTGATTTGCCTTTACAGGTTGCTTGGTTGGCCAAAAAGGGCGTATGCGTTTTTTCCTGAATATATTCAGGAAAAAACGCATACGCCCTTTTTGGCCAAGGGCATCATTGTCAACGTTTTGCCGCTTTTCATGTGCTTTAAAGGCGATTCGAATCTACCTCCTGAAATCTGTTTCCTGCAATTCTGCCTTGATTTCAAATCCTCTTCTTTGCCTTCCCTCAATATATTTGTGGACGAGAGTTATCATTTATAACTCTGCAGGTTTGTGAATTGCAGTGCCCTGAAGCTCCATTTTACAAGTCGCTTTTTTGGGAGCTGGCCGCAAAAGCGCAGGATGGCTTCAGGCCCTGTTCTGGTTCCGGGGGGCAGGCTGAGCCTGTGGTTAATTCTTCTTCCTGATGGGAAAATAGAGTGACCTGTGCCTGTCCCAACACCAAGAGCTAGTCTCTCATTGGTTTCCCGTCTTCCCGTTCATCCTCAGGACAAATTGCAACCTGTACGGAACAGGAGGTTAAAGTTGCTGAGGCTCCAAGTAGGGAGATTGCTAGTAAAGTGGCTGGAATGGCGAACCCGAGCACAAGGAGATGAGAAATGAGGTGCGTTTAAGAAACCTTTCCCCATCACACGGTGTACCATCTTCTGGGTTTCTCATGCATGTTTTCGATGTAGGAAGTTGCCCTTGAACCTGGAGATTTGGGACCCATGCGATGGGTAGCACGCAGTATTACTTTAAAGGGTCTGCGTTTGCTCACCCAATCTCACCAAACCTCTCAGCCCCAAGAGTGTCCACCCTTATGTCTCATCCAGCTGTGGGTCTAGATATGGTCAGTCCAGGTTGCATCACAGCCCCTGAACGAATTGTGTAAGAATTTCTCTCTCTTTCCCTGTCTTTGTTTCATGGGTTTTTAAAAGTAATTTATTTTTATAATGGGGTTTAGCTGCTTTTCACGGCTGTGTTTATGCCGCCTTACACCCACTTGACACACTAACAGAGAGATATCAATACATAGGTTTTAAGATTATTACTAGTCAGATATATTCTTGTGCGGTGAATCGGGCGTGTTGAGTCCAGTTCTCTGAGCAAGGAGTAGGTCTTGTCTATTACATATTGGGTTTATGGAACGGTATCTGAGCTAATTTGAAGCTCTTGTTTTATGTATCACCCCACCTCACCTTTCCCGTTAAGCAGCCATAGTGTGTTTTCTGCATGTGTGACTCTGTTCTGTTTTGTAATTCAGTTCAAGTGTAACGGTTTTTACATTCCCTCTATAAGTGACACCTTATGAGAAGTGTCCTTTTCTGTGTGACTTATTTCACTTAGAATCGTCTTACCTAAATCCACTCATCATGCTGCTACTAGCCTTATGACATTGATTTCATGGCTGAGTGATATTCCATTGTACATAAGGACCACAAATTTTTTATCCATTTTTCGCTTTCCTGGGATATTTAAGGTGGAATGAAGTGGAGGTCCTTGTCAACAGAGCAGCCCTAAACTTTGGGGTGCTTGTGTCTTGCTGATTTTCAATTTTCCCACTTTATCCCCCCATGCGTGGAAGTGCCCTATGCTCTCTAAGCTGTGTTTTTTAGATGTTTCAGGACACACCGTACACTTCTCCAGAGTGGCTGTTGGCAATTTACATCCCGCCCATCAGTGTAGCAAGGCTCCCATTTCTCCATGGCCTGTCCTGCATTTCTGGTTTTGACACTTTTTTCAGCATGGCCCTTTTGACCGATGGGAAGTGAGACTTCTTTGTAGCGCTGATTTGCCTTTCCAGGTTGCTTGGTTGGCCAAAAAGGGCGTATGCGTTTTTTCCTGAATATATTCAGGAAAAAACGCATACGCCCTTTTTGGCCAAGGGCATCATTGTCAACGTTTTGCCGCTTTTCATGTGCTTTAAAGGCGATTCGAATCTACCTCCTGAAATCATTTTCCTGCAATTCTGCCTTGATTTCAAATCCCCTTCTTTGCCTTCCCTCAATATATTTGTGGACGAGAGTTATCATTTATAACTCTGCAGGTCTGTGAATTGCAGTGCCCTGAAGCTCCATTTTACAAGTCGCTTATTTGGGAGCTGGCCGCAAAAGCGCAGGGTGGCTTCAGGCCCTGTTCTGGTTCCGCGGGGCAGGCTGAGCCTGTGGTTAATTCTTCTTCCTGATGGGAAAATAGAGTGACCTGTGCCTGTCCCAACACCAAGAGCTAGTCTCTCATTGGTTCCCCGTCTTCCCGTTCATCCTCATGACAAATTGCAACCTGTACGGAACAGGAGGTTAAAGGTGCTGAGGCTCCAAGTAGGGAGATTGCTAGTAAAGTGGCTGGAATGGCGAACCCGAGCACAAGGAGATGAGAAATGAGGTGCGTTTTAGAAACCTTTCCCCATCACACGGTGTACCATCTTCTGGGTTTCTCATGCATGTTTTCGATGTAGGAAGTTGCCCTTGAACCTGGAGATTTGGGACCCATGCGATGGGTAGCACGCAGTATTACTTGAAAGGGTCTGCGTTTGCTCACCCAACCTCACCAAACCTCTCAGCCCCAAGAGTGTCCACCCTTATGTCTCATCCAGCTGTGGGTCTAGATATGGTCAGTCCAGGTTGCATCACAGCCCCTGAACGAATTGTGTAAGAATTTCTCTCTCTTTCCCTGTCTTTGTTTCATGGGTTTTTAAAAGTAATTTATTTTTATAATGGGGTTTAGCTGCTTTTCACGGCTGTGTTTATGCCGCCTTACACCCACTTGACACACTAACAGAGAGATATCAATACATAGGTTTTAAGATTATTACTAGTCAGATATATTCTTGTGCGGTGAATCGGGCGTGTTGAGTCCAGTTCTCTGAGCAAGGAGTAGGTCTTGTCTATTACATATTGGGTTTATGGAACGGTATCTGAGCTAATTTGAAGCTCTTGTTTTATGTATCACCCCACCTCACCTTTCCCGTTAAGCAGCCATAGTGTGTTTTCTGCATGTGTGACTCTGTTCTGTTTTGTAATTCAGTTCAAGTGTAACGGTTTTTACATTCCCTCTATAAGTGACACCTTATGAGAAGTGTCCTTTTCTGTGTGACTTATTTCACTTAGAATCGTCTTACCTAAATCCACTCATCATGCTGCTACTAGCCTTATGACATTGATTTCATGGCTGAGTGATATTCCATTGTACGTAAGGACCACAACTTTTTTATCCATTTTTCGCTTTCCTGGGATATTTAAGGTGGAATGAAGTGGAGGTCCTTGTCAACAGCGCAGCCCTAAACTTTGGGGTGCTTGTGTCTTGCTGATTTTCAATTTTCCCACTTTATCCCCCCATGCGTGGAAGTGCCCTATGCTCTCTAAGCTGTGTTTTTTAGATGTTTCAGGACACACCGTACACTTCTCCAGAGTGGCTGTTGGCAATTTACATCCCGCCCATCAGTGTAGCAAGGCTCCCATTTCTCCATGGCCTGTCCTGCATTTCTGGTTTTGACACTTTTTTCAGCATGGCCCTTTTGACCGATGGGAAGCGAGACTTCTTTGTAGCGCTGATTTGCCTTTCCAGGTTGCTTGGTTGGCCAAAAAGGGCGTATGCGTTTTTTCCTGAATATATTCAGGAAAAAACGCATACGCCCTTTTTGGCCAAGGGCATCATTGTCAACGTTTTGCTGCTTTTCATGTGTTTAAAGGCGATTCGAATCTACCTCCTGAAATATGTTTCCTGCAATTCTGCCTTGATTTCAAATCCTCTTCTTTGCCTTCCCTCAATATATTTGTGGATGAGAGTTATCATTTATAACTCTGCAGGTTTGTGAATTGCAGTGCCCTGAAGCTCCATTTTACAAGTCGCTTTTTTGGGAGCTGGCCGCAAAAGCGCAGGATGGCTTCAGGCCCTGTTCTGGTTCCGGGGGGCAGGCTGAGCCTGTGGTAAATTCTTCTTCCTGATGGGAAAATAGAGTGACCTGTGCCTGTCCCAACACCAAGAGCTAGTCTCTCATTGGTTCCCCGTCTTCCCGTTCATCCTCAGGACAAATTGCAACCTGTACGGAACAGGAGGTTAAAGGTGCTGATGCTCCAAGAAGAGAGATTGCTGGTAAAGTGGCTGGAATGGCGAACCCGAGCACAAGGAGATGAGAAATGAGGTGCGTTTTAGAAACCTTTCCCCATCACACGGTGTACCATCTTCTGGGTTTCTCATGCATGTTTTCAATGTAGGAAGATGCCCTTGAACCTGGAGATTTGGGACCCATGCGATGGGTAGCACGCAGTATTACTTTAAAGGGTCTGCGTTTGCTCACCCAACCTCACCAAATTTCTCAGCCCCAAGAGTGTCGACCCTTATGTCTCATCCAGCTGTGGGTCTAGATATGGTCAATCCAGGTTGCATCACAGCCCCTGAACAAATTGTGTAAGAATTTCTCTCTCTTTCCCTGTCTTTGTTTCATGGGTTTTTAAAAGTAATTTATTTTTATAATGGGGTTTAGCTGCTTTTCACGGCTGTGTTTATGCCGCTTTACACCCACTTGACACACTAACAGAGAGATATCAATACATAGGTTTTAAGATTATTACTAGTCAGATATATTCTTGTGCGGTGAATCGGGCGTGTTGAGTCCAGTTCTCTGAGCAAGGAGTAGGTCTTGTCTATTACATATTGGGTTTATGGAACGGTATCTGAGCTAATTTGAAACTCTTGTTTTATGTATCACCCCACCTCACCTTTCCCGTTAAGCAGCCATAGTGTGTTTTCTGCATGTGTGACTCTGTTCTGTTTTGTAATTCAGTTCAAGTGTAACGGTTTTTACATTCCCTCTATAAGTGACACCTTATGAGAAGTGTCCTTTTCTGTGTGACTTATTTCACTTAGAATCGTCTTACCTAAATCCACTCATCATGCTGCTACTAGCCTTATGACATTGATTTCATGGCTGAGTGATATTCCATTATACATAAGGACCACAACTTTTTTATCCATTTTTCGCTTTCCTGGGATATTTAAGGTGGAATGAAGTGGAGGTCTTGTCAACAGAGCAGCCCTAAACTTTGGGGTGCTTGTGTCTTGCTGATTTTCAATTTTCCCACTTTATCCCCCCATGCGTGGAAGTGCCCTATGCTCTCTAAGCTGTGTTTTTTAGATGTTTCAGGACACACCGTACACTTCTCCAGAGTGGCTGTTGGCAATTTACATCCCGCCCATCAGTGTAGCAAGGCTCCCATTTCTCCATGGCCTGTCCTGCATTTCTCGTTTTGACACTTTTTTCAGCATGGCCCTTTTGACCGATGGGAAGCGAGACTTCTTTGTAGCGCTGATTTGCCTTTCCAGGTTGCTTGGTTGGCCAAAAAGGGCGTATGCGTTTTTTCCTGAATATATTCAGGAAAAAACGCATACGCCCTTTTTGGCCAAGGGCATCATTGTCAACGTTTTGCCGCTTTTCATGTGCTTTAAAGGCGATTCGAATCTACCTCCTGAAATCTGTTTCCTGCAATTCTGCCTTGATTTCAAATCCTCTTCTTTGCCTTCCCTCAATATATTTGTGGACGAGAGTTATCATTTATAACTCTGCAGGTTTGTGAATTGCAGTGCCCTGAAGCTCCATTTTACAAGTCGCTTTTTTGGGAGCTGGCCGCAAAAGCGCAGGATGGCTTCAGGCCCTGTTCTGGTTCCGGGGGGCAGGCTGAGCCTGTGGTTAATTCTTCTTCCTGATGGGAAAATAGAGTGACCTGTGCCTGTCCCAACACCAAGAGCTAGTCTCTCATTGGTTCCCCGTCTTCCCGTTCATCCTCAGGACAAATTGCAACCTGTACGGAACAGGAGGTTAAAGTTGCTGAGGCTCCAAGTAGGGAGATTGCTAGTAAAGTGGCTGGAATGGCGAACCCGAGCACAAGGAGATGAGAAATGAGGTGCGTTTAAGAAACCTTTCCCCATCACACGGTGTACCATCTTCTGGGTTTCTCATGCATGTTTTCGATGTAGGAAGTTGCCCTTGAACCTGGAGATTTGGGACCCATGCGATGGGTAGCACGCAGTATTACTTTAAAGGGTCTGCGTTTGCTCACCCAACCTCACCAAACCTCTCAGCCCCAAGAGTGTCCACCCTTATGTCTCATCCAGCTGTGGGTCTAGATATGGTCAGTCCAGGTTGCATCACAGCCCCTGAACGAATTGTGTAAGAATTTCTCTCTCTTTCCCTGTCTTTGTTTCATGGGTTTTTAAAAGTAATTTATTTTTATAATGGGGTTTAGCTGCTTTTCACGGCTGTGTTTATGCCGCCTTACACCCACTTGACACACTAACAGAGAGATATCAATACATAGGTTTTAAGATTATTACTAGTCAGATATATTCTTGTGCGGTGAATCGGGCGTGTTGAGTCCAGTTCTCTGAGCAAGGAGTAGGTCTTGTCTATTACATATTGGGTTTATGGAACGGTATCTGAGCTAATTTGAAGCTCTTGTTTTATGTATCACCCCACCTCACCTTTCCCGTTAAGCAGCCATAGTGTGTTTTCTGCATGTGTGACTCTGTTCTGTTTTGTAATTCAGTTCAAGTGTAACGGTTTTTACATTCCCTCTATAAGTGACACCTTATGAGAAGTGTCCTTTTCTGTGTGACTTATTTCACTTAGAATCGTCTTACCTAAATCCACTCATCATGCTGCTACTAGCCTTATGACATTGATTTCATGGCTGAGTGATATTCCATTGTACATAAGGACCACAAATTTTTATCCATTTTTCGCTTTCCTGGGATATTTAAGGTGGAATGAAGTGGAGGTCCTTGTCAACAGAGCAGCCCTAAACTTTGGGGTGCTTGTGTCTTGCTGATTTTCAATTTTCCCACTTTATCCCACCATGCGTGGAAGTGCCCTATGCTCTCTAAGCTGTGTTTTTTAGATGTTTCAGGACACACCGTACACTTCTCCAGAGTGGCTGTTGGCAATTTACATCCCGCCCATCAGTGTAGCAAGGCTCCCATTTCTCCATGGCCTGTCCTGCATTTCTGGTTTGACACTTTTTTCAGCATGGCCCTTTTGACCAGATGGGAAGTGAGACTTCTTTGTAGCGCTGATTTGCCTTTCCAGGTTGCTTGGTTGGCCAAAAAGGGCGTATGCGTTTTTCCTGAATATATTCAGGAAAAAACGCATACGCCCTTTTTGGCCAAGGGCATCATTGTTCAACGTTTTGCCGCTTTTCATGTGCTTTAAAGGCGATTCGAATCTACCTCCTGAAATAATTTTCCTGCAATTCTGCCTTGATTTCAAATCCTCTTCTTTGCCTTCCCTCAATATATTTGTGGACGAGAGTTATCATTTATAACTCTGCAGGTCTGTGAATTGCAGTGCCCTGAAGCTCCATTTTACAAGTCGCTTATTTGGGAGCTGGCCGCAAAAGCGCAGGATGGCTTCAGGCCCTGTTCTGGTTCCGCGGGGCAGGCTGAGCCTGTGGTTAATTCTTCTTCCTGATGGGAAAATAGAGTGACCTGTGCCTGTCCCAACACCAAGAGCTAGTCTCTCATTGGTTCCCCGTCTTCCCGTTCATCCTCAGGACAAATTGCAACCTGTACGGAACAGGAGGTTAAAGGTGCTGAGGCTCCAAGTAGGGAGATTGCTAGTAAAGTGGTTGAATGGCGAACCCGAGCACAAGGAGATGAGAAATGAGGTCCGTTTTAGAAACCTTTCCCCATCACACGGTGTTACCATCTTCTGGGTTTCTCATGCATGTTTTCGATGTAGGAAGTTGCCCTTGAACTGGAATTTGGGACCCATGCGATGGGTAGCACGCAGTATTACTTTAAAGGGTCTGCGTTTGCTCACCCAACCTCACCAAACCTCTCAGCCCCAAGAGTGTCCCCCCTTATGTCTCATCCAGCTGTGGGTCTAGATATGGTCAGTCCAGGTTGCATCACAGCCCCTGAACAAATTGTGTAAGAATTTCTCTCTCTTTCCCTGTCTTTGTTTCATGGGTTTTTAAAAGTAATTTATTTTTATAATGGGGTTTAGCTGCTTTTCACGGCTGTGTTTATGCCGCCTTACACCCACTTGACACACTAACAGAGAGATATCAATACATAGGTTTTAAGATTATTACTAGTCAGATATATTCTTGTGCGGTGAATCGGGCGTGTTGAGTCCAGTTCTCTGAGCAAAGGAGTAGGTCTTGTCTATTACATATTGGGTTTATGGAACGGTATCTGAGCTAATTTGAAACTCTTGTTTTATGTATCACCCCACCTCACCTTTCCCGTTAAGCAGCCATAGTGTGTTTTCTCCCATGTGTGACTCTGTTCTGTTTTGTAATTCAGTTCAAGTGTAACGGTTTTTACATTCCCTCTATAAGTGACACCTTATGAGAAGTGTCCTTTTCTGTGTGACTTATTTCACTTAGAATCGTCTTACCTAAATCCACTCATCATGCTGCTACTAGCCTTATGACATTGATTTCATGGCTGAGTGATATTCCATTATACATAAGGACCACAACTTTTTTATCCATTTTCGCTTTCCTGGGATATTTAGGTGGAATGAAGTGGAGGTCTTGTCAACAGAGCAGCCCTAAACTTTGGGGTGCTTGTGTCTTGCTGATTTTCATTTTCCCACTTTATCCCCCCATGCGTGGAAGTGCCCTATGCTCTCTAAGCTGTGTTTTTTAGATGTTTCAGACACACCGTACACTTCTCCAGAGTGGCTGTTGGCAATTTACATCCCGCCCATCAGTGTAGCAAGGCTCCCATTTTCTCCATGGCCTGTCCTGCATTTCTCGTTTTGACACTTTTTTCAGCATGGCCCTTTTGACCGAAGGGAAGCGAGACTTCTTTGTAGCGCTGATTTGCCTTTACAGGTTGCTTGGTTGGCCAAAAAGGGCGTATGCGTTTTTTCCTGAATATATTCAGGAAAAAACGCATACGCCCTTTTTGGCCAAGGGCATCATTGTCAAACGTTTTTGCCGCTTTTCATGTGCTTTAAGGCGATTCGAATCTACCTCCTGAAATCTGTTTCCTGCAATTCTGCCTTGATTTCAAATCCTCTTCTTTGCCTTCCCTCAATATATTTGTGGACGAGAGTTATCATTTATAACTCTGCAGGTTTGTGAATTGCAGTGCCCTGAAGCTCCATTTTACAAGTCGCTTTTTTGGGAGCTGGCCGCAAAAGCGCAGGATGGCTTCAGGCCCTGTTCTGGTTCCGGGGGGCAGGCTGAGCCTGTGGTTAATTCTTCTTCCTGATGGGAAAATAGAGTGACCTGTGCCTGTCCCAACACCAAGAGCTAGTCTCTCATTGGTTTCCCGTCTTCCCGTTCATCCTCAGGACAAATTGCACCTGTACGGAACAGGAGGTTAAAGTTGCTGAGGCTCCAAGTAGGGAGATTGCTAGTAAAGTGGCTGGAATGGCGAACCGAGCACAAGGAGATGAGAAATGAGGTGCGTTTAAGAAACCTTTTCCCCATCACACGGTGTACCATCTTTCTGGGTTTCTCATGCATGTTTTCGATGTAGGAAGTTGCCCTTGAACCTGGAGATTTGGGACCCATGCGATGGGTAGCACGCAGTATTACTTTAAGGGTCTGCGTTTGCTCACCCAACCTCACCAAACCTCTCAGCCCCAAGAGTGTCCACCCTTATGTCTCATCCAGCTGTGGGTCTAGATATGGTCAGTCCAGGTTGCATCACAGCCCCTGAACGAATTGTGTAAGAATTTCTCTCTCTTTCCCTGTCTTTGTTTCATGGGTTTTTAAAAGTAATTTATTTTTATAATGGGGTTTAGCTGCTTTTCACGGCTGTGTTTATGCCGCCTTACACCCACTTGACACACTAACAGAGAGATATCAATACATAGGTTTTAAGATTATTACTAGTCAGATATATTCTTGTGCGGTGAATCGGGCGTGTTGAGTCCAGTTCTCTGAGCAAGGAGTAGGTCTTGTCTATTACATATTGGGTTTATGGAACGGTATCTGAGCTAATTTGAAGCTCTTGTTTTATGTATCACCCCACCTCACCTTTCCCGTTAAGCAGCCATAGTGTGTTTTCTGCATGTGTGACTCTGTTCTGTTTTGTAATTCAGTTCAAGTGTAACGGTTTTTACATTCCCTCTATAAGTGACACCTTATGAGAAGTGTCCTTTTCTGTGTGACTTATTTCACTTAGAATCGTCTTACCTAAATCCACTCATCATGCTGCTACTAGCCTTATGACATTGATTTCATGGCTGAGTGATATTCCATTGTACATAAGGACCACAAATTTTTATCCATTTTTCGCTTTCCTGGGATATTTAAGGTGGAATGAAGTGGAGGTCCTTGTCAACAGAGCAGCCCTAAACTTTGGGGTGCTTGTGTCTTGCTGA